>NC_140946.1:39677572-40395072 GCF_014529385.1 Adiantum capillus-veneris | reverse complement strand
TCTTACAAAACATGACGTGCCACCACGACAAACCCCTACATCCGATACAGTGGAATCGCAACGGGACGAGGGAGTCATATCAGCAGAAGATGAAAGAGCCGAGGATGAGGAAAGGTCAAATGAGCATATGGAAGGTGCTAAGGTTCAACCGGAGGAGACAATGAAAGAGCCAAGTCAGCCAGTGGAGGAGCCAAAAGAGCCTATGGCTGAAACCCAAGATGAGGAAAGCAGGCCTATAGATGAGCAAAAGGATATGGATGAGGAAAGCAGGCCTAGGGATGAGCAAAATGATATGGATCAGGCAAGGATGTATGAGGCAAGCCGATCAACCTTGAATGAGGCAGAAAGGGCCATGGGGGAGACCCCTGATGAAGATGTGAATGATGACTATGAAGATAAAGCGGAGGAGAGCAACAACGACATGAACACTACAGAGACCCAGTATGGACCCTTGCTACCTGTAGATACGGTTGTTCCGGTAATGTCTATTCAAGTATGGAAAAATATGTTCAGCTTCTAACTACTTATATGTACTTGTCAACTTTTACAGAGGTTGATTATCTTGGACGTCAATGGATTGCTGCTGATGCGGGTGCCTCTCGGTGACAGAGGACCCTTTGAGGATTTGCAAACGTTTCGGATGGGAACTTGTCGAGTCGTGGTTCGTCCAGGAACCAAGGAATTTATTCAGTTTCTTCTTCCGCGCTTCAGAGTTGCCATATGGTCTTCAATGCAAAGGCAAAACTTGTTGCCACTAGTTGCAATAGTTTGCAGTGTATGCCAAGCTCACACGTCAGATTTTGCCTTTTTGTATGATCAAAGAAAATGCGTTACCGTTGAGGGCCACTACCACCCTAAAAAACCAGGATTACCTCTTTTGTACGAACCGTTTAGCCAAATCGGTGTACCCTTTGATGCAACTAATACACTACTAATTGATGATACTCCTGAAAAGGGAGAACTAAATCCGCCGGGAACAACTATCTCACCACCTTCTTTCGAGGGGCATTCCTTCGATTTTTACCTTGAAGACATTCTGATTCCATACTTACAAAAATTGTATCTCAGTCCATTGTTCACGGACGAGTTTGTACTTTCTAATGAATTAAGATGATTCTTCTATCATGTCTTTGTCTTGTCTAACATATATATATATATATATATATATATATATATATATATATATATAGAGAGAGAGAGAGAGAGAGAGAGAGAGAGAGAGAGAGAGAGAGAGATTTGACGTGGTAAAGAAATGTATTTCAAGCACACTTTTTCACAGGGCACAATTGAAAAATGAGATCAATAAACTTCATGTCTTGAAAGTCATTTGTATACACTTGGGTTCACAAGAATATCTGTTACATTGACACTACCTCAACCCGACCATCCAACTCTTTGCACAAAATATCTTTTTCCCTTTGCCGCATCACCTTACGGCCAGCTAAGAAAAAGGAAAAATCTGATAGGTCCTTGTCCATTGACTCTTCAATGATGTCATTTCGCAAATGCTGAAGACTGCATAGCTCCCTTATTGTAACCACCAATAGTAGGCCATGCTCTTTATCAATCACTTCCACATCCACAGTAGGATTATCTTCCAAACCTGCAGAAACCTGGTCCATAGGAATGTACTTACCGTTTAGCATTTGTGATCGCATATACCAAAATGAGAGTAACAGTGATTGGCTTGCAATCATGTACTTGACAACTAGAGTATCAAGCGCGACCTCGCACCGTAAACCAATCTCTTCCTTTGCATACCATCCTTTGTCAAGAAGTTTGTCACAGGATGACTGCTGAAATGACTTGCACATGAACATAGTTTTTGTAACTCTGATGTTGTAGCTATGAAACAGCTCTATGAAGAGTGCAACAGGACAAAAGTTTGCAATTCTAACCAGTTTGGTAGGAATAGAGCTACGTAGAGACCTTTGTATATCCTTGAAGAGCTTACTTCGCATTGCCTCCACCATTGTTTCCTCGGGAACTGGCCAGTCCACAGTGTTCCAATCGGTTGGTAGAGGCACTTTCACCAACATGCCATTCTTATTCCCTGAGCTGAGTTGGTAAAAGTGGTCATAAAAAAAGGTTCCCTCATCAGCCAGTCTTTTGCTGCTCCTCTCTGAGTACTGTAGAGAACCAATGTGGGCATGTACAACATGGAAGAGGCCTATTATGCACTCCACAGGTTCCCATTGCTCATAAGAAGAGGGATAAACATCTGCAATATATATAAGAAGAGTTAAACTAAGAGTATCAATAAGTACAAATGACAAATCTAATGTAATTGAGCTGTGAAGAGTGGAGACATTACTCATAACAAGCGGGAGAAACATTGAAAAATATATAAGAAAAGTTATAATGAGAGTATCAGTAAGTTCACATGTCGAGTACTTACAATTGCAACGTGGTTGATGTATATCTGATACATTTCCACCGTTTGCTATCACCTCGGGATGGGTAAACACATGCTGAACAAGAACTTCCTTTACAGATCTTTTGCCGATTTCAACTTTGAAATCCAACACCCTGGCCTTCCATGCTGAGCGGTAAACGTTGATACCACTAGACCTCTTGGGTCTTCTTGGTTGCATGAGGACCCATGAACCTTTGTTTATCCTTTGTCCAACCCATTGGTTCTCTGCACTTATTGAAGCTGGTATTGTAATTGAGGATATGCTACTACTTGGCCTTCTAGGCAAAGTGCCGTTGTTGGTTGTTGGTGTGAGAGACAGTAAACACCTGGAGGCTCTTGGGCGAGAAGACGTGGACGCCATAACTCTCAGAGAAAAGCTTTAGTGGAGGGAGATTCACTTTGAAAGCATTCTAATGGAGGGAAAGTGTTTTAGAATTCCAATATCTTGTGCGGGCTTAATGGTCACCCTCTAGTACGTTAATGACCATAAGAGAATATCAGAAGTGGGACCACACGCAAGCACCTAAAAGCTCGGTAAAAGGAAGGAAATTACTATGCTACAATCCTAGTTTCGTGAAAGTTTTATGCTATTTTCCTATTTTTTGAGTCTTTCCACGTACTTTCCTACGTAACGTAGCCTTCATGCTCATTGGACGCGCTCTATTTTTCTCTCTCTTCATATGGCCCTCCAAATGACCTCTGAAATTTCCTAATGCGGAAGCATCTGCTTCGCAACAACGAGAGGAAGATGCTACCAAAAAGAGGCACGTACGAGAAGAAGCAAGCTCACCTCCTCCCTTGCCCAACTCACCACCTCCTCCCTCGCCGAAATCTCCTCCTCCTCCCCCTTCTCCATCAAACAAAAAACCGCCACCTCCTCCTCCTTCAACCTCGCAAAAGGAGTTTATACCTCCTAAAAAAGCAATCGGATACCACGAAGCCTGCCAAGCCGTTGCTGGTTTTGATTACAGAAAAACTTTAAAGGACTTAGAAAGGCAATTCCAATGCCAGCACGTGGTGCTGAGTGAAAAGGAAAGGCAGGTACAGGAAGCCCAACAAAAGCAAGCATCTGGGCAAGAGGAGTTAGAGAGCTTGAGGGCGCGACTAGAACTCACAATGGAGGAAAGAGACCTTGAGCGATAGCAGGCTCAGTCTCTGATCACAGATTTGATGGACGTCAAGACATATTTGACCGCCTGCAAGTATCGGTCCAATACCTGCAAACCTCCCCTATGCTCTATGCCGAGATCAGTCATCGAACAACTAATCAACCCTATTGTAAATGCTCCCACTATAGCTGCTATGTCGGGCCTCGAGATCGGCATCTTGCACATGAGGACACCAAACATTAATGCAACCCTGGAAACCTCTGCCACCTCCAACTCAGAACTCAACTCATGGAAATCCTGTCCCCTATCATAGAGACCATGGCACTCTGACTCCGAGCTCTGGAGTGACTCCTCGTGCCCACCACATATCACATGTGTACCAAGAGTATCCATCTGTCCTGAATCTGCACAAGCTCTGGCATAAGCATATCAAGAAATGACTCCACAATAGCTGACATCTCAGCATCCATGTGAGTCATCTGTGTCATCACCTCTGATGACTCGTCCTGCTGTGACTCACTAGAGCTGTCCCGCTCTACCTGTGCATCTGTAGACGCAACCTGCACAAAAAGGTCACTGCTCTGCACTCCATGCAAAGCATCCTGCAACCCACAAGCAAAAGAGACTCACCTGCTCTCTCGCTCTTTACCTAGCTGCATGATCACAGAGACAACACCGTCTCTCCCGTGGTCCACATGCAATGGGTAACCTGTACCACTCCTGGCACCTCTCCCAATCACTAGCGAATCCAAATGCATCACAAAATCTCGCTCTCGTAACGAAATCTGACATCCACAATCTCTAAGCTGACCAATCGAGATCAAACTCACTGTCAAATCTGGTACATAGCGCACATGTCGTAACAAGTAAGATGCACCACTCGGTAATGACAGTCTCACATCTCCTGCACCTGCTATCGCATGCACCGATCCATCAGTCAAACGTACACTACCAAGCATCCCGCTAGAATAGCTACAAAACCATTCACGATGCGACATGACATGGAAAGTAGCATCTGAATCTAGTAACCAATGTGAAGACAATGTGCAATCCGATATGCAATCCATAGACATAAGATCATCTGAAGACAAGCTAGATGTAAATGTGACATCGCCGTCACAAGCATACTCAGTAACCACCATACTGATCTCACTAGCATCTGTCGTACCCAGCTCTGCATCACGCATCTGTCGCCTCCGTTGTCTCAAACGCCTGAAACATCGACGCCTAATGTGCCCTCTATGTCCACAATGCCAACATGTCAAGTCTCTATGCCGTCGAGACTTGCGTATGGGATCAATCTCTCCCATGGACATAGAAATGGGACTAGACTCCCCTGTAGACATGGATGTCGCGTACATAGCATGTAAACTCTGCCATAAAGCATGAGTTGTAGTCTCCCTCGAGACCTACCAGTCAACAGACTCAACCAGATGCAAACGAATCGTAGACATTGCTAACTCATCAAGATCCTGTCAATCATCATCACGCATAGACTTGGGCTTCGCCGATAAACCACGCAAGGGTTTATCCGGCCCCAAATCCACCAATGCAACAAGCATATGCTCCTTCCAAGCAACAAAATCTGCACCATCAAACTGTGCCAGACCATAACACTGGAAGTCAAATGAAAAATCATCCATAATGCTCGCAAAAGAGCAACCAACAATGAGTAGCAAATGTCAACCAAATTAGCCCTAAACTGGCTCGAATCGCATCAACAAAAGTTTGCAAATATGGCTGCAAATCAGCCCCAAAATTCAGCTCTTAAACATCTGCATAAACAAGTCACAAACGTGTCCCAGATCAGCCTACAACTGAGCCATACATGGACACCTGCAAAGAGGAAACAATGGCTGAAAATTCAGCGCCCAAATAAGCCCTCAAACTTGCCTGTAAACTTGTAAACCTGTAAAACCTGCTGAAAAACCTCAAGCCATTAGTGCTCGAATCCGGCTACCTAGCTCGTAGCCACACAAGCATACATCACAATACTCACTCCTGTGAGTACTGTGAGTGTGCCAAGATAACTGTACGCTTGTCAAACCGTGAGCTAATCACCAAGCCCACACTGTGCGTTATCGATGGATACACACGCACAAATCTCCCACCTGCAGAGAACGCCGCACGCAAATGCTGAGTGCAACCCGCAATCTCTACCTAGATCGCATAAATGATGCGCATAAAACTCCTAGAAAAAGTTCGCCAGAGTTTCGTCAGTAAAACGGCCACAAAACCAGTAACCAAACTGACTGCACGCTCAAAACCATGAGCAACCACAGCGCATCAAACCGCACTCCAAATGCATGCACCAATCTCCACACTGTGCATACATCATTGCAAACACCTACAAATCTAGTACACAAATATCTGCTCTACCTGTGACTGCCAAAAAACATGCTCGAGGCATACATTGCCGAGCTCAAAATGGAATCACATTAGTCTCCCTGAGCATCAAACCACATAAGGCATACATCGTATCCTCCCACCTGTGAGAAAACTTGCAGCAAATATCACTCTCACATCTGAGAGCAAACCATGTGTGGAATCCTCTACACACAATAAACAATTGCTGCTGCAGAAAATTCAGCGTTCAGAATTTTTAAATTATGATATGATGAGCCCGTCCAGAGCATGCTAAAACCCCAGGGTAGACTCCTGGATCACATGTATCCGCGTCCGAGTGTGAAAGCTATGCCAAAAAACGCTGTTTTCGGCCCAAAAACGCAGCAAAAACTTGTTGTTACTGGAGAATTTTCAGAGGTCAAAATCAGCTCAAATAGACATCACCATTGCGTCCGGAGCGTGTCAAAACCCTAGGTTACACCTTAACCTTGCATAAATCGCATTCCGTATGCAAAAGTTATGCAAAAAACACTGTTTTTGGGGCTCGAAAAATGACCTGCGGAAATGAAAATCTGCATTTTTTCTGCAAGTATGGCTGCAAATAACCATACACACTTGCAATACACTCTTCCCTCAAGCTTGGGAATGCCCCTCAAGCTTCCATGAGCACAGATCTGGTGGTTGCTCACCGATCTCAAGCTTCCACCGAAAGCGAGCTCACCATAGCCGAAAGCTCACTCCTCTATAACACTCCATCTGTCGCGAAGCCAAAGCTCTGATACCAATTGAAGGGGATCGGGGAGCATCACAGACGGAGAGTGAGAGAGAGAGAAGAAGACACACACACGATGTGGGTGGGGAGACTCTGAAGTGGCAGCTCCCCCTATACAGTATACTCACTATAAGTATAGAGTAACAGTGGGCGGGCGCCCATGACCTAGGCGACCGGTCAAGACACATAGGCCTTAACCCCAACACGTAGCCATGGTCTACCCAGTATAATAGGATATGCTCCCAACCTCGCTAGCATCACATGAAAATCAACCACTACCTTTGCATCATACGCCTCCACTTTTAAGCTCTTTACAACACCCAAACATTTTACTTTCTGATGGTTTGCCAATTTGATCGAAAAGCTTGACACCCCAGTCACTGTAAGACCCATCTTCTCAATGCATGAGTGTGTTATGACACATATTTGGGCTCCACCATCAACATAACCTTGTCATAGTTTTTTTCTTTTGTGCCATACATCTACTATTGGGCAAATGCCTGGTAGCTCATCCATTTCCAACACCTTTACTGAACCTCTCTGTGTCTCTTTCTCCATTGGGTTAACCATCCTCTTCCACTGTCACTTTATCTTAGGCATCATCTCTATAAGCTGCCCAGAAGTAACATCTGTCTTACTGCTTGTCAGATCCTCCTTCAAGTCATAGCTTATTTGCCCATCCCCTAGTGGAAAATTTGAAACATGAAACTTGCGAAGAGCCCTCCTTTTCTTCTTGGCCTTGACATCCTCGCCTTCATGGCTCTTTCCCTTCTTCTTACTAGGACCTAGAGCACTTCTTCCTTCCTTGTCCTCTGTGGTCCTATTCCCAATAGGAATCACTAATGTATCCTTTAGATTTGATGCCTTCTCCAAGGTGACTACACTTATCACTTTTGTCTTTCCCTTTTCCTCCTTGGTTAATCCATTGGTTCCTTCTTCTCTCTTAATTTCGATGCCATAATAATTTGACCTAGTTAGCATCTATCTTGGCAATGGATACATGTCTCCCCCCGTCCTTGGTGGCTTATCACATTGTGGGCTGACGTGACCCAATTCTCCACAATTATAACACGTGGGTGTCTGCCTCCAGAATCTACCATTGCTTTGTCCAACACCATTCTTGGGCCTTTCTTCACCTCCTGGCTAATTTTCAAACCTCCCTCGACGTCGATTTTTTCCCACATTACCTAAAATGTTTAGGCTGAGATTCTTCATTAAATCTACCACTTGCCTCATGTATTGCCTTAGCCCATCATCTTGGACTGTTGTAGTTACCACTGCTGGCATAACCTGAGGAGTAACAGGAACCACTGGTCCCGGTGATGAACCCCTATCATGCGACCTTGTAAAGAATCCATAGGCTGAAATTCAGACCTCTTGGGCAAAGACTCCACCCCTAGCTGGCTCATTTTCCTCAGCTTCCACTCTTTGTTCCTTGCCACCTCTAATGCATCTTCATATGTCCTAGGCTTCTTTACCTCCACTCTCCAACGTATATTCTCCCAAAGACCAGCCAAGAAATCATGTCAGGTGGGGGTACTTGTGGTGCTAAGGCCTTGCACATCCGCTCCCATGCCAATGAAAACTTATGTATGCATGCATCTACTGGCTCACCTTCCCTTTGCACCAAACCCTGTATTTCTTGCCACACTTTGTCAGGATCTTCTGTCTTCACAAACTCCACTTCCAATCCATGCATTAGATTGTCCCAACTCAATCTTACAGGTGAATCACCCACACACAAATCCTCTTCAAATGCTTTGGACCAAACTCGTGCATCACTCTTCAAAAACATCTGGAGAAGACGTAACATCTGCGCCGGGTCATGAATCTGGTTGCTAATGCATGCAACATCTATCTTTTGCAAAAAGTCTTCCACATCTTCATCACTTCTTCCATGAAACTCGGGATAAGAGAAAGCCATGGCTACCCAAGTTACGATCCTTTGCGAACCCCTTCAAAAACACGTACAAGAACCCAAAACTTTTGGTTGACTCAATCCCCAGAAACTTCAATGGAGCTCAACTTTAGATAAGGACAAACACATGCACATCAAATGAGTTTTCGTGGGTGGTTAATCATTGGAATTACAATAGGTAAAGGGAATTGCAGTATCTCTCTTAATCTTCTTGGCCCGAACATAAAGACTATATGCTGTTGGAAAAAAATCTTCCTGGACACATGAACATTTATCTGGATTCTCTGAGTTAAATGAAAAGGAGTGAATTGAGGGCCATTTTGATCATCCATTAAAGCCAACCATGCAGCTCCCAAGAAGGCACATCTGACTTATCCTCTGATTTTGCCAGAATTTCAGCAGCATAACAGCATAAATGGCTCAAAAGACCAAAAAACCAGCCATCACAACTTGTAAAAATTTCGGCAGAGTTTTCCCCAGAAGTAGAGAAGTAAGAACCCAAAATATAGATTGTATATGTATGCATAATCTACCAACAATAGAATTCGAGCATCAAGTAAGAATCACTAGTACATAGGCTATGGTGAGGTCATGAAAAGGGTACTCCAGCCACCTGTATCACCGAAAGGATCTCACATTTGAGAATCCCCCAGCTCAGTAAAACCTCATGCTATCAACCCTCTCATGAAAGCTTATGCAAATCTCGTATATTCAAGTCTCAGAAATGACTATCTTCTAGACCAAGTCTCAGAAATGGCTGGGACTGCCAAATAAAACCAAGTATGTGTAAGGTCCCCAACCCGCCTATACAATGATCGGGATGGGATCCTTGACAGGTCTCTAAGCCTTATAAAAATCGGAGTCTCTAGACAAGAAAAATCCAAGGAATAAACCTTTGCCATTGACAATGGCTTGGGTCTATAGCCTTAGAAGAAGACCTAGTCCTATCTCGCAGCGGAAACGGGATAACATACTAACAATCCCAAAAGTCTTTCGGCCCTATAACTTCCACATATTGGGCTAAGGTATCCTCAACCAACGCTTTTTTCCCTCTAACAGATGTAAGGGCACAGCCGCTGGTGGACTCCTCTTCCAAGTGAAGAAGTTTTCTAAACGTTTTAGTGCGCAACGATGGATAGTTACCTGACTAATCAGGTCCACCCGTCCATGATTGACAACCTTAGTCAATCCCCACTTACCACCCCGCACTCACACAAGATTCATTTATCTTATTATTACATTGTTTTAATATTTAAAATAATGGTCTCTTTTAACGTTCCATCACAGTAATTCCTTGAAGACAGCATTGAAAGCATTCTTTTAGAAAACAAACATCTTTAAACTTAAGACAGGGTACTGTCAATCAAAACATTGTCCATAATAACCATGACCAGTACTCTTCTTGTCTCAAGACCACCTAAAGGTGAAAAACGGCACCCATTCCTTATTCAAATCCGGAGTGGATAAACCCCCACCCAAGGTTCCGGGTGCCCATACACCAAACCAGTTGCCCATACAACCGGGCGGCTCCCCTAGGATAAAAACGGTATCGTAACTTATGTAGAAACATCAAGACATGACACGGAGTAGAAACTCATCGTTCATGGGGGTAACCGACTTAACCGTGGATAGAAAGCCAATCATTATCATCAATTTATATCAAGGAGTCGGAGGTGTCTTGAGACAAGATGTCTTAAGGATGATCAAACATATCTTTCCTAATTCAACCAGTTTTAACCCAAACAATTCTTTCCTATATTATAAACAAATGTACATTGGAAGTTACCTTCCGTTTTTAGTCAGTTTATCCTTCTTACGTATGCAATGCTAACTTATAAAATAACTTAAACTAATTAAAGACTTAATTGAACAATGGGACACCCACCTGGGATTGATTGGCCATCTGCTACTGCGCTGGCGCCTGAAGACTCTCCTCGGTAGGCCTACTACTAGGCCCGACTTCGTCGTCGTGCTACGCTCTAGTTTGTTTTGGAGCTACTTCCTCATCATCAGATGTAGGATTTGCTCGGGTTCTTTTTGGTATCATAACTTCTTATCCTTATAAAAAGGACGTCTAATTATTAGGTAAATAGTTCAAAATCTAGACTTTACCTTTGTATTCAATCGTAACCCATCCAAGGTTAAATTTATAGTCTTAATTGGCAAATTCTTGACCTAGTAATTTCTTATTTGTCTATATAGGTATGATAAATTTTTCCACCGCTATCCTAAGGGTTTTCTAAGCTCTCCTAATTTTATTATAATTTTCTATATCTTTTTCTCTAATTTTCCCATTGACTTTTAAGCTAATAATCTACTTATTTTGGGCTTAATATTTATTGTAATTAATTTCTCTTAAAGATTTCATTTCCTCAACTTGATATCATAGGTTTACACTTACTATAATTTTCCTAAAAACTTTTGACCACAAAGTCTATTTATTTTAATTAATCATTCGCTAGAAATAGGACTTTTGGTCAAGTATAATTTTCTAACCTCACCAATTAACTATGGTATAATTACCACAAGTAGATAAGAATATTTTTGACCTCTGGTAATTATCTTATTATTTTCTAACTTAATTATATAATTTCCATCTTCAATTTTCAGCTAGAATTAGAATAATTTGACTTAGATAAATATCTATACTACCTTTCTAACCTTGGAATAATTATCACGGCCTCCTTACTCTGTAATATAGCTCTAATAAATAGCATATAATTATAGCACATGCTTTACTAATTTCCCTCTTTACTTTTTAGCTACAAATAGTGTGATTTGACTTGGATAAATATCTATACTACGTTTCTAACCTTGGCATAACTATCACGTCCTCTTTACCATGTAATAGCATGTAATCATATAGCATGATTTACTACTTTCCCTCTTTATGTTTTAGCTAAAAATGGTGTAGTTTGACCTAGATAAATATTTTTACTACTTTTCTAACATTGGCATAATTATCACAGCCTTTTTACCCTATAATATAGCTCTGATAAATAGCATGTAATCATATAGAATGATTTACTAATTTCCCTCTTTAGTTTTTAGCTAAAAATAGAGTAATTTGACTTAGATAAATATCTATACTACTTTTCTAACCTTGGCATAATTATCATGGACTCTTTCACCATGCATAATTGGCATAATACAGCTCTAATAAATAGCATGTAATTATAGTGTATGATTTACTAATTTCCCTCTTTAATTTACCCCTAAAAATAGCGTAATTCCACTAAGATAATTAGTTACACTAATTATCTGAGCTTTTCCTAATTATCAAGGGTTCCTTAACACCCAATTAACTACTAATAAATATATCACAGCAATTGAAATCAATTTACCAATTTTCCTTATTTAAATTTCTCAAAAAACAGAGTAATTCTACCTAATTAATTATCTAGATTAACTATCTGAGCTTCTCCTAATTATCATAAGTTTCTTATCATCTAGTTCAACTATGATAAATATATCATGGCATTGAAAATCAATTTACTAATTTCCCCAATTTAAATTACTCAAAAAACAAAGTATTTCAGCTAAAGTAAATAGCTATATTACTTTTCTGAGCTTCCCCTAATTATCATGGGTTTTTTAACACTTAATTAACCATTGATAGTTATATCACAGCATTTGAATTCCATTTACTTATTTTCCCTATTTAAATCTCTCAAAAAACAGGGTATTTTAGCTAAATTAATTAGCTACATTAATTTTCTGAGCTTCTTCTAGTTATCATGAGTTCTTGAACACCTAATTAACCACTAATAATTATATCACAGCATTTGAATTCCATTTACTAATTTCCCCTATTTAAATTTCTCACAAAACAGGGTATTTTAGCTAAAGTAATTAGCTAGATTAATTTTCTGAGCTTCTCCTAATTATCACGGGTTCTTGAACACCTAATTAACCACTGATAATTATATCATAGTATTTTAATTTCATTTACTAATTTCCCCTATTTAAATTACTCAAAAAAGAGGGTATTTTAGCTAAAGTAATCAGCTAGATTAATTTTCTGTTCTCCTAATTGTCACGGGTTCTTGAACACCTAATTAACTACTGATAAATATATCACAACATTTGAAATCCATTTACTAATTTCCCCTGTTAAAATTGCTAAAAAAACAGAGTAATTATGTCTAATTAATTAGGAAAACTTCTCATAAAATTATAGGATAATTTTTCTAGATTAATAACTATCTAATGCATCTCTGATAATTACTTCATCTTAATCTAATCTTAATTAATATATTTACCATTAATTCATGGTTAATTTGGCTAATTTCAGGCCTATTATAATAGGATAATTAATTAGCTTAGTATTACTAAGCTTAATTATAATAATCAGCAGAGATTTATTAATTAAGAGAGGTTTGAGGAGCATACATAGGCCTAATCTTTGATTTATTAACAAATATCTTAATCTAACCTTGCTAATTAAGAAAGATTAGACTAATTACCGTTTAGGTTAATCAAGTAGAGATTAATCTCTAATGATTTCTACGTAGCGGTCTCTCTAGAGGAGAGAGAGTGTGTCAAGGCTCCGAGTCTATGTAAAATGTGAAGCTAGGGGTCCTATTTATAGTTTTTAGGCACTCATAAGCTCTCACCGGCTGAAAAAGGCAGTTGCTTGAAGTTCAAGCAACCCCCAGCAAGTCAAAAAAATGCCCCCTTCTACTAAATGAGTCCCTGGCAGGTCAGTGATGACCCTCCCATTACCTGCCAGCTTTTAAAATGTCAATTTGGCTATAATTTGACCTATTTTTGCTTAATTGGTAAATATCTTATAAATATCTGGGAGACCTTTAATAAAGTCTATGCTTAAATGATTACTGCAACCCTTCAATTTTACCTATTTTACTCAATTCACAATGTAAACTTCCAGGGCTCATAACTATGCCAGTTTTTATCGGAATTCAATTCTGAAAATTTCTAGCCCGGGGTTTGGTGTGCTTAAGATTCCAAAAATACCCATATTTGCCATGGTCGAACAATTTTACATTGCTTTTTCAATAATCATATCAGCTTGATTAAGCTTTATATAACCTTTAAGGTTTTAGAAACTGGAAACCTTACAATCACCCCAACTTAAGAATTTGAGATGTCCTCATCTCAACCGAAATTGGGAAAATCTTTGAGAAGAGAAATTCATCCCCCCCCCCCCCCCCCCCCCCCCCAAGTGGCATCGTTGAAGGGATAACCTTTCCACTTTACCAAATGTTACTGATTATTCTAAGAGTTCTTTCTAGTTTCTGGTTGGAGTTACTTGCTAGCCAATTTTTCCTTAAGAAACTCTTAGTGTTGAGCCCATCTTAAAAACCTTTACAAACCATTTTTATCATCTCAAAAACTAGGTTAATTCGATTCCATAAAGATCCATATATGCACCTTGTCAACATGAACGCGCTCGGTCTAACTGACCATTCAGAGCAATCAGCGTTCGACAAGTATCATGTATTTTAGCTTTGCCAATATGAATGCGCTCGGCGTGTTCTTGCCATTCTGAGCAATCTGCGTTCGGCACAAGCTCCCACCATTGCACCAGAGGTACCCCCTCTGTGCTCTAACCTGGTTGACCAACAATATGTAAATGTTTTTAAGAAGTATCATACCAAGAGTTATTTTCGTCTTCCTATTAGTCTCGTTACTTTAATACTTTCATATCTAGGTTATCGTGTGCACAAGGAATGTGAGTTGGTTGCTTAATAACTATCTCAATCTCAAGATTCAATTTCTTTTCATACTATCGAGAACTTCTATCTCATTTGCTAGATCAACCCTTAATTTCTTGATTAAATACCAACTTAACTTTGGATTCATTAAGTAATTCTGGAGAAGAAAATCATGTATTCCATTATAATATATAAGTAACTCAAGTTTTTACATTATTGATTTATAGTGGTTTACAAAGCTCCAAGATTGCTAACTATGGCCAAGCGAGTGGCTCTTTTATCTTTCTTATTCATAAGGTTGGTTCTCCTATGATTGCATAAGATCCGGTTCATCGTGCTCTTCCTCTACCTCGTCCTCCATTTCTACCTCCTCTTACATTATCGCCTTGATTTTGAGGAATGGTTCTAGCAGTAGTTCGAGGGTTTTGCTCTTCAGGACATTTATTTCTATAGTGTCCCATTTGATTGCATCCATAGCACCTAACGTTTGGGACGGTCTGCTCCAGGTTTACTACTGCAGCTAGTCCACGTTGTTGGTATCCTTTGTTGAAAGTTCCCCTGGCTCTTCCCTTAAAGTTATTAAATCCATTATAGTTCCTTGTGGAGTACCATGGTTCCTTCGGCTACAAGAGGCTTAGCCCTGAGAAGGGCATCCTGTATTGATGTAGGCCTCATGGCTTCGAGACGTGTACTCAGGGGTTTGTTGAGGCCTTGATAGAAACGGGCAATTTGTTGCTCCATGGTCATCTGGGAGCATAGCGTCGTAAAGACACGAACTTAATTTAGTACTCCTCTAATGAAAGTCCTAGTTGGCGTAGATCAAAGAACTCGTTCATTTTGATAGCCTGATGTGTAAGCGGGAGATAACGTTCTTTGCTTGCCTGCTTCATTTTTTCCCAAGATGGACTACTAGTGGGATTATCTCACAAGTAGAAAATCTATTATCCAGCCATTTCATCATGCTTTTTCGCATTGAATAGTCTCGGGATAGGCAAGCCCTCATAAACCTAATGTTGAAATCCACGAATTTGAAGTAGGCCTGATGTAAATTTTACTGCAAGGATAGGGATAATTCTCTTTTTCCTTTCACTCCCTCTTTTTAATTAAATACGTCTTTAATTGGATTTGTCAAAGATTACTTATTTCAACTTAACACCTTGAACTTTTCCCTAGGTCCAAGACTTTAGTTAACACATGCTCTGATACCACTTGTAAGGTCCCCAACCCACCTATACCGTGATCGGGATGGGATCCTTGACAGGTCTCTAGGCCTTATAAAAATCGAAGTCTCTAGACAAGAAAAATCCAAAGAATAAACCTTTGCCATTGACAATGGCTTGGGTCTATAGCCTTAGAAGAAGACCTAGTCCTATCTCGCAGCGGAAACGGGATAACATACTAACAATCCCAAAAGTCTTTCGGCCCTATAACTTCCACATATTGGGCTAAGGTATCCTCAACCAATGCTTTTTTCCCTCTAACAGATGTGAGGGCACAGTCGTTGGTGGACTCCTCTTCCAAGTGAAGAAGTTTTCTAAACATTTTAGTGTGCAGGGATGGATAGTTACCTGACTAATCAGGTCCACCCGTCCATGATTGACAACCTTAGTCAATCCCCACTTACCACCCCGCACTCACACAAGATTCATTTATCTTATTATTATATTGTTTTAATATTTAAAATAATGGTCTCTTTTAACGTTCCATCACAATAATTCCTTGAAGACAGCATTGAAAGAATTCTTTTAGAAAACAGACATCTTTAAATTTAAGACAGGGTACTGTCAATCAAAACATTGTCCATAATAACCATGACCAGTACTCTTCTTGTCTCAAGACCACCTAAGGGTGAAAAACGGCACCCATTCCTTATTCAAATCCGGAGTGGATAAACCCCTACCCAAGGTTCTGGGTGCCCATACACCAAACCAGTTGCCCATACAACCGGGCGGCTCCCCTAGGATAAAAACGGTATCCTAACTTATGTAGAAACATCAAGACATGACACGGAGTAGAAACTCATCGTTCATGGGGGTAACCAACTTAACTGTGGCTAGAAAGCCAATCATTATCATCAATTTATATCAAGGAGTCGGATCTAATTTAATATCTAATTAAACTCTGATAAATATATCATGGCATTTAAAATCAATTTACTAATTTCCCCTATTTAAATTACTCAAAAAACAGGGTATTTCAGCTAAAGTAAATAGCTAGATTAATTTTCTGAGCTTCCATTAATTATCATGGGTTTTTGAACACTTAATCAACCACTGATAATTATATCACAGCATTTGAATTCCATTTACTAATTTCCCCTATTTAAATTTTTCAAAAAACAGGTTATTTTAGCTAAAGTAATTAGCTAGATTAATTTTCTGAGCTTCTTCTAATTATCACGGTTTTTTGAACACCTAATTAACCACTGATAATTATATCACAGCATTTGAATTCCATTTACTAATTTCCCCTATTTAAATTTCTCAAAAAACAGGATATTTTAGCTAAAGTAATTAGCTAGATTAATTTTCTGAGCTTCTCCTAATTATCACGGGTTCTTGAACATCTAATTAACTATTGATAAATATATCACAACATTTGAAATCCATTTACTAATTTCCGCTATTAAAATTTCTCAAAAAACAGAGTAATTATGCCTAATTAATTAGGAAAACTTCTCAGAAAATTATAGGATAATTTTCCTAGATTAATAATTGTCTAATGCATCTCTGATAATTACTTCAACTTAATATAATATTAATTAATATATTTACCATTAATTCATGGTTATTTTGGTTAATTTCTGTCCTATTATAATAGGATAATTAATTAGCTTAGTATTACTAAGCTTAATTCTAATAATCAGTAGAGATTAATTAATTAAGAGTGGTTTGAGGAGCATACATAGGCCTAATCTTTGATTTATTAACAAATATCTTAATCTAACCTTGCTAATTAAGAAAGATTAGACTAATTACCGTTTAGGTTAATCAAGTAGAGATTAATCTCTAATGATTTCTGCGTAGCGGTCTCTCTAGAGGAGAGAGAGTGTGTCAAGGCTCCGAGTCTGTGTAAAATGTGAAGCTAGGGGTCCTATTTATAGTTTTCTGGCACTCATAAGCTCTCACCGGCTGAAAAAGGCAGTTGCTTGAAGTTCAAGCAACCCCCAGCAAGTCAAAAAAACGCCCCCTGCTGCTAAATGAGTCCCTGGCAGGTCAGTGATGACCCTCCCATTACCTGCCAGCTTTTAAAATGTTAATTTTGCTATAATTTGACCTATTTTTGCTTAATTGGTAAATATCTTATAAATATCTGGGAGACCTTTAATAAAGTCTATGCTTAAATGATTACTGCAACCCTTCAATTTTACCTATTTTACTCAATTCAATGTGTAAACTTCCAGGGCTCATAACTATGCCAGTTTTTATCGGAATTCAATTCTGAAAATTTCTAGCCCGGGGTTTGCTGTGCTTAAGATTCCAAAAATACCAATTCTACATTGCTTTTTCAATAATCATATCAGTTTGATTAAGCTTTATACAACCTTTAAGGTTTCAGAAACTGGAAACCTTACAGTATGGCTCCACAAAGGCGTACAATGGCAATATCCACACGTAGCGTACAATACCAGATAGTGCGCTCAAACAAGTACCAATTGATGCATACCCACGGCAACTGCAAGTGACTCCCAGTTGCCAGTGTATCACTCTACTCCAGCTACCTATACATGTGTGAATCACCTGTACGTGTACCTGTCTCTATAATCTGTAACCTATAAGATGCAACCTGTAATCCCGAATCTCGAAGCTTGAAGCTCGAAGCAGAAGGTACTCGAAGAACAGTGGGGGCGCCAAAAGAATGTGAGCGGGCTGGAAACACACACAATGCCTCTATAATGACCCGACACACACTCTTGGGATGATACACACACACACACTATGGGGCACCACTCGGCTTACACAACCCACCTGGCCGAGACAGGGAACACATCGATGGAGTGATAGGAGAGAGACTACCCATTTACCCACTCCATATAGAGAGACACGTACACACACATACCCCCAAAAAACTCAGCTCAAAAGAGGAGAATTTTTAATGTTTAGATACAATTGAGCTTGGGCCAACACCAATGGGGTGAATAGCTCACACAATATGGGTAAAATATGCCAAATACAATCACAAATTGGAGCAAAAGCTTTGCTCCACAGGAGAAACTTACACAGCCAAAACAACAAAAAAAATAGTGAGGATTTTGGCAAAATAGACAGCGCCATTGCGTCCGGAACGGCCCAAAACCCTAGTCTACAATGTCAAAGTGCTCAAATCCGACATTGGATGCGCAGTTTATGGCCAAAACAAGCTCCAAAAACAACAAAAACTCAGTTGTGGTTGTTCCTCCTCTTGGCTCCACATTTTTAATGGTCTTCTCTCACGTTTTTCAGTTTTCTCACTTAGCTTTATTACTTGGTCAACCTTGGCCATTTAGTTGACCTCAAACGGATCCCGAACACGCCAAAAAGTGGCCTCGCAGTATACAGTGTCACCCTGCTACATCCATCCACACACCTGGCACTCAACTTTTTCCAATAATGCATCCCGCAACCACGTGAAGTGGCCCCAAAAGATGGTCCTCATGATGACCTTTCTACATATTTATCACAAGACAACACCCACGTTGTGTCCGTACTTATCCACGTGAAAATATTGACCCCATTCGACCTCCTGACGCCACTAGATGCCATCTGACACACCTGCTTACCTCATGTCTTCAGCCCGCGGATAGCTTCCTCGAGAAGTTTTACATGCTATCAACTCCTCATTATTATAGAAAAAACACACTCGTACTGGTGATAGTGAAAATCGATGCACTATGTACATGTTGTCCTACCTGTACATATGTGGGCCCCACGTAACCACCTGGCTCTGGAAAATGGGCAATCCTTTATTCGATGCACCATGCATGTGTATGTACATATGCACAATCCCTTGCTCCAAAAAACTCCTAACAACGCCCACAACATTCATTGTTGCTTTCCCTCTGTAGTTTGGATTTTTAGCACAGTGTTGACGTAGGTGGTCTATCCCACAACGTTCACAAAATACAAATAATTCGATTTGTGGACCCTTTTTTGGAAAACTTTGTGCCCAATGATCACCTCCACAATCATAGCATGGACCTTCTTGTTTCATAGCTGGTGATGCATAAAATGGTTGTTCTTGCCTTGTGAGGATGTTCTTTGAGCCATACTCCTCAAGATTGGATATGAGCATGAGCGTATTTGCATCCATGGAGTACTGGTTTTTTGTAGGTTATGGCACGTGCATTGACTGAGTTTATTTGAATATCAGTCTCCCATCATTCAAAAGATGCGATTGTTTCCCTAGCATTTGTTGCGGTTTCGGTTGAGTGCTACACCATGGAGTGGGATGATCCCATCCACAAGTATTCCATATCCTCAATTGAGGCTGTCATACAATCGAGTTCTGTATGTAGCCTTGGTTTATTCTTCTAATCACTCCCTCAACCACTTGATCAATGATTGGTTCCCAAGGAGTTTGAATATCTTTTTTTGTTGTTGATTCGCTCTTTGAAGATGAGGCACTACTAGTCGCGTTGTCTGTATCTTTAGTCACCTCTCCGTAGGCCTTGCAATTGTCAACTAGATATAGAGCTCCTCTAGTGACTTGATTGAATGTCGTGCATCCTTTCAAATGTAGGTCCTTTTTGAGAGTTTCATTACTCACGCCCTCTATGAAGAGAACTGACAATCTCTCATCTTGTGGTAACTCTCTCACAGGACATCTATTTATGTATTGTTTGAAGCGAAGCAAAGATTCCTTCACTTTCTTGTTCTTTTTCTGTTTGAAAACGTAGATTTGGGACACAGTGTTGTGTTTGAATCCCCTTTTTGAGAACTCCTCTACAAACTCGTGTAAGAGATGTGCTATGTTGAGAAACTCATCTCTTTTTAGTGGTTGGAACCAAGTCAAGGCCGTTCTAATGTCAACCCAAATCCCTCATATTGAGTATGGAAATCTACAATCTGTTCAGCTCTCAACACACTTGTTTGAAGAGGGAGACATTAGCATATGGATCCATTGACCCATTATACTTTGTCTTAACACATTGAGCCACTTGATATGGTCTTAAATGTTGTGGTTTAGTCACTAATATAACTAATCCGTGGTATCTTGGAAAGATGTCTTTCACTCTCTCCTCTCGTCTTGGAAAGAATCCCAGTAGAATCCGCTCTGATGTGTACCATGGAATCATTTTTGATTGAAAGTAAGTAGAAATCGGAGTACCCTTGTATGTATATCTCTCTAGGTCAATGGGATTGACAAGTTTGTACTGTCTTCCATACTTATCTACAATCAAAACTTGCACTCCACTGGCATCTATATATGTGAAGGCATAGAGGTTCTTATGTGTGGTCAACTCTCTAGCATTGGGCTCTACACACCTGTAAAAGATGTATGGATCCTCGTTTGTGAATCTATATAAGCCCACATGAGAATAATTTGCAAGCATGCTCATGGATTCATTGGCTTTTATCAATCTCACGTTCGGTTTGTTGATCAGAGGATGCCTATCCTCTATGTATTCTCCCAGTCCCCCTGTTGTTGGCATTGCAACGTTTTTCATGTCTCTGAGTGGAGTAGAAAACCCGGTGGTGAATCATTTATCCTGATTAAGGATCACTGAAATCTCTCAAGATAGTACTTGACAAGCCCAACTTGGCTTATTGCAACTTATCCTTTTTTGCTCCTGGTAAGGTCTCTCAAAAGTCAAGAATTTGTGACTATTTGGTCTCTGGAAACTGGTCTTGGGTACCATAAAAGTTTGGATTTAAGAAACCTAGTAAAATTCAGCTCTAAAACCCTAGCTATACCTGACTCAATTTGGAGTTGTCTATCAAAAGCTAGAGCAATTTTAGTGAAATGCACTTGAAACAGCACTCAAAACAGTCTCAGGACCAAAACACAGAAACTTTGGCTTGTATCTTGGCCTCCTGAAGGTATTTTTAGCTCAATCTTGAGATTTGGGATGTACTCAAGTATATCTACAAGATGACCAAGTCAGATACCCTCACTATGCTGAGAGGTACATAGATCGCGATCCATTTCCCCGTCAAATTTTTTTCTCCAAATTTTTCCATATTTTTACTGTGTGTAGGCAAGGTCATAAGCAGGCTATATATTTTCAGTAAATTCTGAGGTTGAGGTACATGGATCGCAATCCATGTTTAACCACATCTGGACTGGATCTCTTGGCAGCTTGTTACACTCTATGTCCACAAGCTAAATCTCAAATCTTTTTGGATTTGGACTTGGTTTGAAAGATCAAATGGCCAACACTAGGTCTACACTGCGGTTTTTAGTCTGTCACCTATTTTCTCCCTTTTGACCCAAATTTGCTCAATCTTTCCCAAAAATGGACTTGGGGATATGTTTCCTTATGTGATATCACAATCCATGTTTGGAGCCCAAATTGACTTTTTTTGGTACCATCAGAATCAACATGATTAGGAGTCCTATGGTGTCAATTTTTTTGAAAATGGACCTTTGGATTTAAGTTAGGTCAATTCTGGCCCTTTGTCAAAGTACTTGGCAGTTCTGGGCTTTTGGTATCCAAATTCAGTTTTGAAAAGACCACAAGACTCCTTGTGATGTCCTCTAGCTATGACACAAGTTTGGTATCAACCTGTGACAAAGGAACAGGGATCTCGATCCATGTACCTATGTGTCAGATTGCACTAAAACTTGGCACATAGCTTCCCCTTGGTCCATTGATCCTTGCTATATGGTTTTTGTATGATTTGGACTTGTTTAGGTCAGGCAAAAGTCAAACAAGAGGTCTGTTTTAGGGTTTTCACCTTGAACTGTTTTTGGCTCTTTTGACCACTTTTTACAAATTTCTTGCATATGGTTCTTTTGGGAAAGTTTTTCCAAATGTACTAGCTAGCTACTGCTCAAATCTCAGCAAAAAATTGGTCATAATTTTTCCATGAGGTACATGGATCACGATCCATGTTTGACCACATTTTGACATGAAACTTGGTCATCTCCATGTTATGCTAATGCTCTTCCCCAAATCTTTTTGAATTTGGACAACTTTTTCCTAGTCAAAAGTGAGTTTTTATGTCTGCTTTGCGGTTTTTGACTAGTTTCTATATTTGGCTATTTTGACCAACTTTTTTCAATTTTTTGACATGATCCCTTTTGGCAAAGTTGTTCCAAATGATATCAGGGATGTACTTGTCAAATATCAACCCCAAATGTAAAAAAGGTACATGGATCTCGTTCCATGTTTGGTAGCATTTTTTCATGAATTTTGTTATGCAGGTTCTCTATGCGCTGTAGAAGCCAAATCTCACCCCTTTTTGAATTTGGATCCCAAAATCTCAAGATTTGCCCAATTTTGTGTCTGAATCTCTGTTTTGGATGTTTTGTGCCCTAAAAGTCAATTCTGATGTGATTTTTGATTTTTTCTTTCAAGCAAACTTGATCAAAGCAGTTTCCCAATGATGTACACTGTAACTAGTCACTTTTCACCAAAAATGGTTTTTGCGGTATATGGATCGCGATCCATGTTCCTCCACAGATTCTTGCCAGACTTTTCAGATTGCTTCTAGAGAGTCTACTGATGCCTTTGATCCACAAATTTTTGAATTTGGATCACTTTTGAGGTCTCTACCATCAAATTTTTAAAATTTCAGAGTTATGGTCATTTTTGCCAAAATATGGTTTTCACCCTTTTTCTCCTCAATCTTTTAGCCCAAATTTGATGGTGGTAATTTCTACTTACCCTACTCCTAAGTACTGAAATGAAATGTAGAACAAAAACAAACAAAATGGTACAAAATAAAGTTGAAACAAAAAACGGTCATCACTCTGAAAGCATAGAGAAAATTGAAGAATGAAATGCTTTGGCTATCTCACTCACAACCCTCTTTACTTCTCAAGAATATATCTAGCAAGTCCTCGACTTCTAAACTCTATCAAGCACTAAACCCCATGTCTAGCTGCTTCACTGCTAAAGTGTAAATGGAATGGAAGGACAAATCTTTGAAAAGGAATGCTCTAAATATGAACTAGGTCACTCACCATCTAAGAATCATATCCCCGACAGCGGCGCCAATGTTAGCGGGTCGCCGCGAATGTCTGCAGCATAGCTTTCTGGCACTAACATAATGTCATTACTCAAGGAAAGTGACTCAGATGGGGCACGGAGACTCTATGAGATTGTCAATCTCATGAAGTGAACCTTAACAAGCAAACACACTAGCTCAACAAGCAAACCAACTCTCAATGATCAAGGAAATCTGCCTATGTCCTTTCTCACAACTCTCGGTCATCACGCCATTTCGGCCCTCGAACGGACTCGAAATGCAATGAAACTTTAGGAGGAGGTCTAGGACACCTAGGGATCTGACAAGGTACCAAAATCACGATCCATCATGAAAAAGGTTCTAAAAACTGCAATAGAACTATCCAGAAAGGTCTCCCTGTGGTCTAAGAACACTCTCCTATGGTCAAAACGACTATAAACAATGATCTAAGCACTCAAATTTGCATTTACAGCTCAAAGACACGCAGTCGTGAACCTCAACAAAACTGACAATGCTTACACTTTAATTAAAGAGCAAAGAGAGAGGAACACAATGCAAGTTTCTGAATCAAAAGCGGATTACTAAATCATTATCTGCGATGATTACAAGTTTGGAGCAGCTCGTAGCTTGAGCGTACGTTTTACAGAGCTCCTTTCTTCTTCTTAAAATAAGCCACCTTTCACATTAAGGTCATTGACCTTTATACCTAGGGATTTCTAAATGGCCAGTGGTCAACTCATGTGGACCTTCACAAATGTCATGATAGAATTACAGCTCAGGGAATTGATCCACTATTGTGGAATCAAGATTTACACAGAGTATTACTACACTAGCACGGAAAGTTAATGGAGTACAAATGTGGTGTCCGGCTACGTGTCCAGCCAGTTGGGCGCTTGTTTGATCTGTCCTCAAACAGTTACAAATTGTAGACGTAAAGTGGACGAGATCTCCATAAGAGACCTTAGCAAGAATGATGAGGAAGTATTCCAAGACTCCCAAGACAAACCTTTAGAACGATGCAGAGGAGGAGCGCTCTAGCAGCTTTGATAAGGACATTGAACTCAAGGATCAACAAGTTTTCTTTTACAATTTTCCCAACCAAATATCACAAAGACAATCGAGATATTGGGAAAGACACGCGAACAAACAAATTCAAAGAAGAGAAAGACCCATACCTCTCTCAACACTAGGTTGGTAACCTAACAGAACATAAAAGTGTCCTTTCAGGGTTTTGAAAACAAACTCCAAAACCATAGTAGATCCACTCATTTTGTAAAATCCTTTCATGAGGTTATAGTTCAAGGCCTACTACACATGGAAAAAATAAGAAACTTGTAAAATTTCTCATCTTTTGGTCACACCAAGCCTCCAAAGTTGATGGATCACTGCATTTTCATCAAAACAGTCATTTCTTATGTTTTGTTGCATAAAAATAAGATTAGCGATTTTTGTAGGACTTGAGATAAATTCCCTAGTTAACTTCAATGGGTTGGTGATCAGAATATATGATTGATTCTCACTCACTATTTTCTGTTTTGCCAAAATAAATAGGTACAAAAAAGTTGAATTTTTACCATTCTGCAAACCTATCATCAAAGTTTCTATAGCCACGCTGAATAAAAATAATATATGCATGTTTTCTTAGTTCCCTATTGTCCTTTATGTTCATAAGCATCCATGGAACATGTCAAAAGAATAATACATCTCTTACCAAGGGGAATCTTGGGGACAAAGATGAAGTGTTAAATACAGCAAACATGAAAAAACTGGGTTCAACATTATGAGTTGTAGAATCCCATAGAAACTATTTAATATCTAGCCAAATTTGATCCTTATGACTAGATATGGTTACTACCTACAAAATGCATGTAGTTGTCACAAGAAACTAACACTATTGAAAAAGTTATACTTGATATACTAGAATGTTTCGTTTTCTTCTATAATTAAAAAATTAACCATCGTTGTGTACTATGCAAAATAGGGTATTAGGTGCCCCAAAACTCAAGGAATATTAGCTTTATGTTACAATATGCAACATAGAAAATCAAAAAAGCATTTGGATATCATGAAATCCACCAAAAAAATCATAGAAGAGCTAAAATTGGCTAAAAAACAGGATTTGACAATTTTTGTAATTTGGTCATAACTTACAACTTTAATATTTATTTCTCCCTAGAAGCATCAGGACATGTTGAGGATTACTAAAGATAGTTCTCTAGCATTATAGACCTCACAAACATGAATTCTAGAGTGGTATAGTTGCAAAAAGTTGAAAAAAGCCAAAAACAGGACCCGTTTTTTCACACAGTTTAGGTTGTGAAATGTTGTGCAAGGACAATGTTAAAGATGGAATTGATATTCCAAAAAAATGTTGGGTTTTTTTCAGCTCATGAGACAACTTTCTAGATAGATAGCACCTCAAAATCCATTTTGAAACTCTTGACATAATTCAAGGAAAATGGTTACTTAACAGGGCATAAAAGTGTCCCAGGACATAAAAGTGTCCCATTACCAACCTAGTGTTAAGAAACAAAACGCAATATTTAATGTTGGTAGGGGCAACTATTTGTCTTAAAGGAAAAATTTCAATAAGGTTCATGAAAGCTGTCTCAACAGAAAGAGGAAATCCAAAAAAAAGGAGAAAACCAAAATCAAAACCCGAGAACACTTCTGAAAAATCAACAAAATTGTCAAAAATTGAGCACAAACAAAGATACAAAGAATTGAAACAAACTTTGAAAGAAGTTTGGACAACAGAGTTGGAAGAGTGATGAATAATTCAATAAAGATAGGTTTGATGCACCTTCCCACTACAAAGGATACACTATCCAAGACAAAAAAAATTGTAGTTCAAATGCAATATGAGACCTCAAATAACCTGAACCTCATACGATGGGCCGGAAAAAGCCAAGTTATAGACCTAGCAAAACCAAGAGAGGAACCCAAGACGGCATACATTGCCACTGACCTTATGGAAGAAGAATATCAGCTATTGATAGCAACACTCTAATAATATAGAGATGTATTTGCATTTTTCTACAAGAATCTTTAGGGAATAGATCAAAAATCTATCAACATACGATACCCCTTAAGAGTGATTCCAAGGGCCTCGTAGACAACGTCCCTATACACACAATGAGACATTTTCCAAAAATATTAAGGAAGAGAAAGACAAACTCAAGGAAGCAGAGTTTATCTATGAGATTGAACACAACGATTGGGTGTCTCTGATTATGGTATTGCCCAAGAGAAACAAAAAATTACGGGTATGTGTGAATCTCAAAACAGGTAAATGCTACTACCATCAGAGACAACTATCCCCTACTAATAATAGATCATGTGATTGAGAGAGTTGTAGGGAAAGAAGCTTGTAGTTTTTTGGATGGGTTCTCAAGCTACAACTAGTTAACCATAAAACCAGAACATCAACATATGATGGCCTTTGAAACAGAATGGGGCATATTTGAATATAGGGTGATGCCTTTTGGTTTGGAAAACGCATCTGTCATCTTTCAGAGACTACTGATGCATTCGAAGAGTATCTCAAAAAAGCTTGGAAAATATACATGGATGATATGTGCGTGTATTCTCAATTGAGAATACAATACATAAAACACTTGAAGAACTTCTTTGAGAAGTGCAAAACTTACTATATTTGCTAAAATCTTGAGAAATGTGTCTTCATGGTAAGGCAAGGTTAAATCTTGGCCAAGTTGTGTCCAAAAATGGGATCTCCATTGATCTAGATAAAATACGCCGCACTCCCAAGACCAACCAAAGTAAAGGAGGTACAAGTATTTATGGGTCATTGTGGATATTATAAGCGTTTCATATACATGTATGCTGTTATAGCGAAGCCTCTTTATGCGCTTATCACTAAGTTTGAGTCGACGGAAGAATACGAGAAAGATGTTCAAAAATTGAAACAAGGAAAATCTCTACTCTAGTTTTGCAAGCCCCTGACTGGAACAAGATCTTCCATGTCCATGTGGATACCTCAGTCTATGCCATAGGATGCATATTAGCTTAACCTGGAGAGAAAAATATGGAATTTCCCATTTGTTACTCCAATAGGCAACTAAACAGTGCTGAGAAAAACTATAACAATACACAAAGAGAAAGCCTGGGAATGATCTATGATGTATGGAAGTTTAGATATTATCGTTGTTAGGAGTTTTTTGGAGCAAGGGATTGCGCATATGTATATACACATGCATGGTGCATCGAATAAAGGATTGCCCATTTTGCAGAGCCAGGTGCATTAGGCAAAATTTGACTCACAAAGGGACCCTTTGAGGAGTTTGACTTTACCTCTCTCTACCAAAACGGGCGCATGGATAAATTTTTGCAAACAAACTCCAAAGTTGGCGGAGGTTTGACAGTTAGAATGTCCTCTTCAAGCTCTATCTACTGATATATAGCACGCCATGAGATTCCTCATATTATAGAATATTCTTTTCTTGATTCACTTAGATTCCGACAGAGTTGTCACATCATAGGTGAATCAAAAAAAGAATCTTCTAAAATATGAGAAATCTCATGGCGTGCTATATATCAGTAGATAGAGCTTGAAGAGAACATTCTAACTGTCAAACCTCCACCAACTTTGGAGTTTGTTTGCAAAAATTTATCCATACGCCCGTTTTGGTAGAGAGAGGTAAAGTCAAACTCCTTAAAGGGCCCCTTTGTGAGTTCAAATTTTGCCTAATGGTTACGTGGGGCCCACATGTGTACAGGTAGGACAACATGTACATAGTGCATCGAGTTTCACTATCACCAGTACCCGTGTGTTTTTTCTATAATAATGAGGATTTGGTAGCGCGTAAAACTTCTCAAGGAAGCTATCCGCGGGCCGATGACATGAGGTAAGCAGGTGCGTCAGATGGCATCTAGTGGCGTCAGGAGGTCAAATGGGGTCAATATTTGCACAACGTGGGCGTTTTTTTGTGATAATTGTGCAGAAAGGTCATCATGAGGACCATATTTTGGGGCCACTTCACGTGGTTGTGGGATGCATTATTGGAAAAAGTTGAGTGCCAGGTGTGCAGATGGATGCAGCAGGGTGACAACTATGCACTGCAAGGCCACTTTTTGGCCTGTTCAGGGTCCATTTGAGGTCAACTAAAAGGCCAAGGGTGCCCAAGTAATAAATCTAAGTGTGGGAACTGAAAAACCTGAGAGGACCAGAAAAACCATGGAGAGAAGAGGAGAAACAACCGCAACTGAGTTTTTGTTGTTTTTGGAGCTTGTTTTAGCCTTCGGGATTACAGGTTGCAGACTACAGGTTACAGGTTACAGCTTATAGGGTACATGCACAGGTGATTCCACAGGTAGAGGTAGCTGGAGTAGTGTGATACACTGACAAGTGGGAGTCACTTGTAATTGCCGTGTGTATGCATCACTTGGCGCCTGTTTGAGCGCATTGTCTTATATTGTACGTTACTTGTGGATACTGCCATTTTACGCCTTTGTGGAGCCATACTTGGTTTAAGTTTGGCAGTCCCAGCCATTTCTGAGACTTGGTCTGGAAGATAGTCATTTCTGAGACTTGACTATAAAAGATTTGCATAAGCTTTCGTGAGAGGGTCGATAGCGTGAGGTTTTATTGAGCTGGGGGATTCTCAAATGTGAGATCCTTTCGGTGATACAGATGGCTGGAGCACCCTTTTCGTGACCTCGCCATAAGCTAGTACTAGTGATTCCTACTTGATGCTCGGGTTCTATTGTTGTCAGATGTGCCTTCTCGGGAGTTGCATGGTTGGCTTTAATGGATAACCAAAATGGCCCTCAATTCACTCCTTTTCATTTAACTCAAAGAATTGAGATAAATGTTCATGTGTCCATGAAGATTTTTTTTCCAGCATCGTAGAGTCTTTATGTTCGGGCCAAGAAGATTAAGAGAGATACTGGAATGCCCTTTGCCTGTTGTAATTCCAATGATTAACTATGAAAATTCATTTGATGTGCATGTGTTTGTCCTTATCTAAAGTTGAGCTCGATTGAAGTTTCTGGGGATTGAGTCAGTCAAAAGTTTTGGGTTCTTGTACGTGTTTTGGAAGGGGTTCGCAAAGTATCGTAGCTTGGGTAGCCATGGCTTTCTCTTATCCGGAGTTTCATGGAAAAAGTGATGAAGATGTGAAAGAGTTTTTGGAAAAGATGGAGGTTGCATGCATTAGCAACCAGATTCATGACCCGATGCAGATGTTACGTCTTCTCCAGATTTGTTTGAAGAGTGATGCACGAGTTTGGTCCAAAGCATTTGAAGAGGAGTTGCGTGTGGCTGATCCACCTATAAGATTGAGTTGGGACAATCTAAGGCATGGATTGGAAGTGGAGTTTGTGAAAACAGAAGATCCTGAAATTGTGTGGCAAAAAGTACAGGGTTTGGTGCAAAGGGAAGGTGAGCCAGTAGATGCATGCATACGTAAGTTTTCATTGGCACGGGAGCGGATGTGCAAGGCCTTAGCACCACAAGTACCGCCACCTGACATGATGAAGAAGGACAGATTCTTTGTTGGTCTTTGGGAGAATATACGTTGGAGACTGGAGCTAAAGAAGCCTAGGACATATGAAGATGCATTGGAGGTGGAAAGGAACAAAGAGTGGAAGCTGAGGAAAATGAGCCAGCTAGGGGTGGAGTCTTTGCCCAGGAGGTCTGAATTTCAGCCTATGGATTCTTTACAAGGTCGCATGCCAGGGGTTCATCATGAACTAGTGGTTCCTGTTACTCCTCAGGTTATGCCAGCAGTGGTCACTTTCAGCAGTCCAAGATGATGGGCTAAGGCAAGACATGAGGCAAGTGGTAGATTTAATGAATAATCTCAGCCTAAACATGTTAGGTAATGTGGGAAATAATCGAGGTCGAGGGAGGTTTGCAAATTAGTCAGGAGGTGAAGAAAGGCCCAAGAATGGTGTTGGACAAAGCAATGGTAGATTTTGGAGGCAGACGCCCATGTGTTATAATTGTGGAGGGTTGGGTCACATCAGCCCGCAATGTGATAAGCCACCAAGGATGGGGGGAGACATGTATCCATTGCCAAGACAGGTGCTAACTAGGTCAAATGATTATGGCATTGAAATTAAGGGAGAAGAAGGAACCAGCGGGTTAACCTAGGAGGAAATGGGAAAGACAAAAGTGATAAGTGTAGTCACCTTGGAGAAGGCATCAAAGCTAGAGGATACATTAGTGATGCCTATTGGGAAGAGGACCACAAAGGACAAGGAAGGAAGAAGTTCCCCAGGTCCTAGTAAGAAGAAGGGAAAGAGCCATGAAGGCAAGGATGTCAAGGCCAAGAGGAAAAGGAGGGCTCGTCGCAAGTGGAGGCTATGATGCAAAGGTGGTGGTTGATTTTCATGGGATGCCAGAGCAGGGTTGGGAGCATATCCTATTATACTGGGTAGACCATGGGTACATGCAGTGGGAGCTGTTCAAGATTGGCGATGTGGTACAATTAGCCTCTATGGAAAGACATGTGCCAAGAAGCTATATAATATGGACACAAGGAAATGATTGGAGGAGCTTTATGAAGATGAGGATGAGTCTAGTGATGAAGACTATTCCACAGTGTCTGACGAGGACAGTGATAGTACTACCAGCAGTGATGAGGATGATGATATTGCATTTCTTTTGATGGACAAAGAAATCCAGGAGTCTGGTCTAGTCGCATTTGCAAATGAGGTTGAAGATGAAAGTGAAGGGCCTTATGAAGTGATTGAAGGGCTGATGCAAACCAAGGTTGAATTGTCGAAGAAGCAGGAAAAATTGATGACACAAATGATCAGTGGAGACCTCTCAACTATGGAGAAGGAGATATATTTGCACATGCTGGCTAATTTCCCTGATTTGTTCATTACTTTATATGAAGAGATCAGAGGGTTCAAGGGCGAAGAGATGCATATAGAGCTGAAAGAAGGTGCTAAGCCAGTGCGACAAAGGCTAAGAAGGATGGGTCAAGAGCAAATGGAAGCCTTGCGGGAAGAGGTGGACAAGTTATTGAAGGCAAGGTTTATAGTCCCTGTGGAGACCACAGAATGGGTGAGTCCAGTAGTAGTCAGCCCAAAGAAGGATGGGAAGTGGAGGATTTGTGTAGAATTTAAACCCTAAAATACAGCCACTAAGAAGAACACATATCCTCTCCCATTCATCGATCAGATCTTGGATTCAGGTTATGAGAGCTACAGTGTGTGTGATGGTTTTTCAGGCTATTTTCAATTGAAATTTGCTCTTAAAGACCGAACAAAGACAACTTTAATTAGGCCATGGGGCTGTTATTGCTACACGATATTGCCATTTGGGTTGTCAAATGGACCATCTTTCTATCAAGAGAGAGCAAATTGGGTATTGGAACCATTCATTGGTAGTTGTGTTAAAGGTTTTATGGACGACTTCTATGTCTATAGCAGTAGGGTTGAACACCATGAGAAGATGCAGATGGTATTGGCTCGATATGATGAATGTGGAGGACAACTAAATCCCAAGAAATTTCATCTAGCACAGCCAAGGGTGAAGTTATTGGGCCATATGGTGTCAAAAAATGGCATTGAGGCTGATCTAGATAAGGTTAAGTCTATTATTATTCTTCCATCACCTACGAGTACGAAGCAATTGGAAACCTTTATACACAAAGTGAAGTACATGGCGTGGTTTATTCCATTATCTTCACAGCTCCTTTATCCATTACAACAAGTGGCAAAGCATGATCCATTGCAGTGGGATGACAAGTGTCCAGAAGTGTTTCAAGAGGTGTTAGGGGCGCTATCAGCCATGTAGGATCCTGATTGGGAGCAAGTGTTTTATGTAAATCCATCAGTAGGGAATGATGCCATTGGAGCCATGGTATTGCAAAAGAGGAAGGGCAGCCATTATATGAGGCCAGTGCATTGTGCAAGCCGAGTGAAGTTGGTAGCAGTGAGAAAATTCTAGAAGTAGAGCTAGTGATGTCAAGTGTAATATTTTCTTGTCGACAATTTCGTCATTACTTGCTACCACGACCTTTTGTTTTCTTGACAAGTTATGCTTTTTTGCCACAGTTAATTAATGGCACCAACATGTCAAATGTGGTCAAGAAATGGGTAATTGAGCTGCAAGATTTTGACTTCTCTTTTCTAGTGGAAGACAGTACAAGAGCTACCCTAGCCGATTTGTTGACGTACAAGGAGAATCCCCTCCTTGGTAAGGAAGAGGTGGTGAGAAATTTATTTGAAGAAGTGCCATAGATCAGCAATGCACATGTGTTGTTCTTTGATGGCTCATACAGAAAGATCCATGATGCGGCTTCAAGAGGTATAGCACTTTATGATCTAGAGGGGAAGCTAGTATGAAGAGAGGGTTAAAATTGGATGCACATATTCACAATGAGGCTAAATATGCAACACTGAAAGCCGGATTACACATTTGTTTGAAGCTTGGGATTAGAAGGTTGAGCATAAAAGGTGATACCTTGTTAGTTGTGAAGCAAGTGTTGGGTGTGTGGAAGAGCAAGAACACCTCATTGAAGGAAATGTGTCTCAGAATTAAAGGCCTGTTAAAAAGTTTGAGGCATGGAGCATCAGACACATTGAACGTGCTCTAAATGGAGAGGTACATGAAGCAGCTCAAAGCATGATTGGGGAGCTATTTGTGTTGAGGATCAATTTACCTCTTTATCATGGCTGGGAAAGTTTGGCTCAAGAAGAGGAGTTTTTGCTAACAAGAATCATTCCGACGGACATTCAGAAGTCTAAGAGGTATGGCTTTGTGTGTAGAGTATCCAAGTACAAATTTATTGGTGATGTCTTATACATGAAAGGGGCTGATCTTGTGTTGAGACGTGTACCTTGGCAGGAGGAGCTTTATAGAGTGTTGGAAGAGAATCATGAAGGCGCATGTGGCGGTCATTTTTCTCTAAAGATCACCTTGCATAAGATCTTGCAATAGGGGTATGTATGGCCTACTTTGCACAAGGATGTTCACGATTGGTGTAGGTCTTGCAATAGGTGTCAAGCATTTGGGAAGAGAGTGTTGAAGTCAGAGCTACGAAAAACCATTATGGAGTTTGATGTGTTTGAAAAGTGGGGAATTGATGTAATAGGCCTGTTACCTATTACAAGCAGGGGCAAAAGCTATATTTGGACTGCAGTGGACTATCTCTCTAGATGGGCATAGGCTATAGCAGTAAAACAGACCACTGCAAAGGATGTGGCAAAATTTGTGTATGATGAAATATGTTGCAAGTTTGGGGTGCCATTGGAGCTATTTTCAGATAAGGGACCAGGATTTAGAGCTAAACTGCTAGACTTCTTATGCGTGAAGATGAAGATTAGGCATCAACATACCACTCCTTATTACCCGCCGTGTAATGGCTTAAATGAAAGATTCAATGGAGAGTTGGTACAAATTCTTTCAAAAGTGACAAAGCACCAAGGAAAGAATTGGTATTTGGAATTGCCTAGTGCATTATGGGCTTACCGTACTTTGATGAAGACAGGTACAGGGTTTACTCCATTTCATTTGGTATATCGAAAGGAAGAACTATTGCCTGTGGAAGTAGAGTTGCTTGCAATAAAGATTCTAGAGAAGTTTCTTGGGCTGCCTAGTGATGCATTCAACGAGAGGCTCTTACAGTTACAAGAGGTTCAACTAGATAGGATGAGCGCATTGGAACATTATGGGAGATGCAAGATAAGGCTTTGGCAAAGATAAATGAAAAGGTCAAAAGTAAGGGTATCAAGAAGCATGACTTGGTTTTGCGCTATAACAGTAAGGTGGACAACACCTTCCAAAAGAAGTTTCAAATGAAGTGGGAAGGCCCTTTCAAGGTAGTGGAGTGTTTTTTGAATGGTACATATCAGCTGGCTAACCTGGATGGGATTTTACATAAGTCAAGGGTAAATGGATTGCATCTTAAATTGTATCATGCTAGATTGATGATGGTGGAGCAAGATGAGCTGTCTGCAGAACAAGTAATGTTTGTGAGGGATGAGGAGACCTGTGACGCGACGCGTCTCATATCTCTTTTTGCTGCTGCTGATCATGAATGATCTAGCAACCTAGGGGATGGTCAAAGTATGTTAGGAATTTTTTTGGAGCAAGGGATTGCACATATGTATATACACATGCATGGTGCATCGAACAAAGGATTGCTCATTTTTTAGCCAGGTGGTTACGTGGGGCCCACATGTGTACATGTAGGACAACATGTACATAGTACATTGATTTTCACTATCGCCAATACCAGTGTGTTTTTTCCTATAATAATGAGATTTTGGTAGCGCATAAAAATTATCGAGGAAGCTATCCGTGGGCCGACGACATGAGGTAAGAAGGTGCGTCAGATGGCATCTAGTGGCGTCAGGAGGTCAAATGGGGTCAATATTTGTACGTGGATAAGTACGGACACAACCTGGGTGTTTTCTTGTGATAATTATGCAGAAATGTCATCATGAGGACCATATTTTGGGGCCACTTCACGTGGTTGCGGGATGCATTATTGGAAAAAGTTGAGTGCCAGGTGTGCGGATGGATGCAGCAGTGTGACAACTATGCACTGGGAGGCCACTTTTTGGCCATTTCGGGATCCGTTTGAGGTAAACTAAAAGGCAAGGGTGCCCAAGTAATAAAGCTAAGTGTGGGAACTGAAAAGCCTGAGAGAAGACCACAAAAAACGTGGAGAGAAGAGGATGAACAGCCACAACTGAGTTTTTGTTGTTTTTGGAGCTTGTTTTGGCCATAAACTGCTCGAGTTTGAGCACTTTGACATTGTAGACTGGGGTTTTGGGCCATTCTAGACGCGATGGTGTTGTCCACTTTGCCAAATTTCTCACTGTTTTTCTGTTGTTTTGGCTGTGTAAGTTTCTCGTGTGAGGAGCGAAGCATCTGCTCCAATTTGTGATTGTATTTGGCATATTTTACCCATATTGTGTGAGCTATTCTCCCCATTGGTGTTGGCCCAAGCTCAATTGTATCTAAACATCAGAAATTATCCTCTTTTGAGCTGAGTTTTTTGGGTGTGTGTGTGTGTGCGTGTCTCTCTGTATGGAGTGGGTAAATGGGTAGTCTCTCTCCTGTCACTCCATCGGTGTGTTCCCCTTTCTCGGCCAGGTGGGTTGTGTAAGCCGAGTGGTGCCCCATAGTGTGTGTTTGTGTGTGTGTGTATCATCCCAAGAGTGTGTGTCGGGTCATTATAAAGGCATTGTGTGTGTTTCCATCCCGCTCACACATTCTTGCGAACAAGTTTGTTTTCTCCGTCAACCACCAAGCACTACTGTACTTAATAAACAAATCTTGCAATACGGAAAGGATTGTTCGATGGTTTATCATATTGCTTGAGTTTGACTTTACCATGGTGGTCAAGAAAGGTACAATGCACCAAAGAGTGGATCATCTATCGAGATTTATCCATGGAGAAGCACCCATAGGTGTTGATGATAACTTCCCAGATTCTTATTTGTTCAACATTGAAATGGTGCCAAGGTGGAGTGAAGAATTCATTCCTCTACTCACCATAGGATCATTACAAGTAGCAAGACAACCATCGATCATTAATCAGACTAGAACTACAATCAACCTATTGTTCACATATGAGACATTGCTATGTAAGTTTGGACTTGAGGATTTCAAAACTATTGCCACCATCATTGAGTCTTCATGATGGTGGTGATCTCGCCAATGTCACTCTTTATCAATCTGTTGTTGGCTGCCTTATTTATATATGCAACACGAGGTTGGATATTCAGTTTACAATCTCATAGGTCAGCAGACTCATGCATAGCCTAGGGTCTAAGCATTGGCAGGTTGTCAAGAGGACTTTTTGCTACTTGAGTGGCACTTTACATCTTGACTTGTTTTATCCCAAGGGGGGATCATTACTGCTAGACTTACATGCTTTTTTGGACTCAAATTGGGCGAGTTGTTTTGACACGTGAGTGTCCACAAGTGGTTTTTTTTTCATGCACGACAGTTCATGTATCTCATGGTTGAGCAAGAAGCAACCTACTGTGGCCACTTCTAGTTGTGAGGTTGAGTACAAGGCAATCTTCACAGCTATGATTGAGTGTGTATGGCTTAGACGCCGTATGGATGATTTGGGTGTTGGACAGGACACTCCAAAAAGTATATACACTGAGATTCAGAGTGCATTGGCAATTGCAAGGAACCGAGTTTTTCATGCTCTCACAAATCACATCGAGGTGAATTACCACTATGTCAGGGAGCGGCTCCTGACAGGAGAGATCATCTTGGATTATGTGCAAACACAGGACAACCTTAAAGATTTTTTCACAAAGGCATTGTCTCATGAGAAGTTTGAAGCTTTCTGCAAAGCTTTGGGCTTACTCCCCTTTGTTTACTGATCATGTCCTCAGGGCATGGCACTTCCCTATACTCTATGTGCCAACTCTCATTCACTTCACACTCCCTGGGGGATTTGTTACCATATACATGTGGTAGTGATGTGTGTGAACACACTTAGGATCGTCGGGGAATTTTTTCCCTCACTAAGAGATTGTTTTCTCCCGTGCATTGTGATAAGCCCATGACTCTAGGGCTATCTATTTTTCCATTGTACACTAAAAAATAAAATCTATGTTGTGTGCCTTAAGCTTCCTTCGTCTTCTCCAAGCTATGTGTGTTTTCTTGCAACACTAGTTACAACAAGAAGCTGCAAGAAGAGCTAGGTACATACTACTAGAGAGCTACTAGAACTATGCTAGAGCCTGCAAAGCACTCTTTGCATTGGTATTGTGAAGAGCAAGTGAACAAGAGAGAATACTTTGTGCAAAAGATGGTTTATTTGACGAATGCTCTTCATGTTCTTGGGTTTACCACCTCAATTCATCCTCCTCCAATTATTTTCCCCCTACCAGATTTCTCTTCAAAATGTCATGGTAATTTGCATTTGGTTTATTGTTTTGTTTTTTTTCTGCTTAGGTGTGACAATAATCTTGTATTGATCTTCTTATGAATTGTCTTTGATAGTGTTTATGTTCGCCTAAATGCAATTCATCCTCCTCCAATTGTTCATTCTTCAACTCTTGCCAACCTACTATTTAAGAAAAATCCAAAGTTTTGAGAGTAAAAAAATGGTTGCAAAAAGAGGTAGAGAAGCTACAATTACGTACTAGTAGATTTATGCTCGAGTCTCCAGAGTAATTTTTATATTGGTTTCAAAGAGAAGATGAACAATTGTAATAATTTGTGCAAAAACATAATGTATCTAAGTAATGCCACTCATGATCTTGGGTATATTGTAATTCACCCTCTTCAAGTTGTACATTATTAGCCACTACCAGCCATCTATTAGACATATCATGGTAATGGGAAACATGTTTATTGTTTTGTATTATTTGTTCTTAAGTATTGGTTGGGAGAATGAGCTTTGTATGCCAAACATGGTACACATTGAGAACCGAAAAAAAAGAGAAAAAACTATGACACGTTTCCAAATCAATAGCTACCCACAACCCTTAATGGGCCTTTGCTAGACATATACACCTGGATGTAGATTCTGAAGCCTTTTTTAGTTTGTAAACCCGTCAAAGTCAACCCATAACTTCCTTGCTAGAGCAATGTTTTCCACATCCTACAATCAGCACACTCCAAGATGAAGACATGATGTCAAAATGAGGCATTGTGTGAAAACCACAATAAACTTTAAACAAATATCTACATAGGTAAGAGTGGTATAACTATGAAACCTTATATACTCTACTAGTTATGTAAGCATTAATTTCCTACATATAGCTAGTAAAATTAATTACCTGCATAACATACATAACAAATTGATTATATCTAGGAAAAAATGGTTATTATCTTCTTGGAAAAACATTTTTTCTATATAGGAAATCTCATAAAGCATCTACTGTTGATATTCTTTTACAATAGGAATTTTACAAGTTGTATAGGAAAATCTACTAGACTATCACCATCATTAACAACGAAATTGACACCCTGCTTCATTTTGCATAATTATAGCAAGAGGTCATTAAGGTTGATTGAAATGATTTTACTTGGTACAAATCTACTTTTTAAATGGGAGGTCCTTCCGATCACATAAAGTTAGAGGAATCAGACTCTTTCAAACTTGTCCATATGAATTAGGAAACACCATGCACAACTAAGAGGGTTAGGTGGTAGTTTTAGAAATGCACATGTTAACTAATGGGCACTCTCTTGCATTGACCATATGCAAGTCTCATATGGAACTCAGATATGAGTCATTGCAAGCCAAATATCGAGAAGCCTCTACCTTGGAGAGTGAATTATAGAGGAAGCACTTGTGACTCCATAATAGCTACTTTTGATTGGAGTTCAGGTAAATTTTAAAGTTTTGAGACCGAATTTCTAAAAAATAGTTTCAAAAAAAGGTAGAGAAGATGCAAGAAGAGCTAGGTAAACACTGCTAGAACTATGCTAGAGCCTTTAAAGCACTCTTTGTATTGGTATTGTGAAGAGACATTGAACAAAGCATATAATTTGTGCAAAACTTATTGTACTTGACTAATTCTTTTCAAGCTCTTGGGTTTACCTCAATTTATCGTCCTCCAATTGTGCATCCTTAGACCCCTACCAACCTACTCTTAGACATATCATGGGAATTTGCATTAGGCTTCTTGTTCTGTATTTTTTGTGCTTAGATGACAATAATCTTGTATTGATCTTCTTCTCGATCATTGTCTTTTCTAGTGTCTATGTTCCATTAAATGCAATTCATCCTCCTCCAACTGTGCATTCTTCAGCCCTTGCCAACCTGCTAGTTAAGCAAAGTCCAAAGTTTTCATAGAAAATTCCTAAAAAAAGGTTGCAAAAAGATGTAGAAAATCTTAGCACAAAAAGAATCCACAATTGTTTTAAAGAATATTAAAAACCATTATTTTCAACACAAGGAAACACGAGTATTATAAGAGGGAATTTAACAACGGTTGAAGACTTTCGCACTAAATTCCTCCAAATGTTGTAGGTTTCTTGATCTTAGAATATAGAATATAAAGATAAAATTTTAAAATATTGTAGGTGGGAATACATTGAACCTAGGCCTTTTTTGTAAGCACAAGCTTTCATAGCCTCTTTGACTTTTTTGTCACCTCTACTCATGCTTTCTTCATTGTAGTTTCCAGTGACCATATATCCATCCATATGGGCTCAAAACGTGGAATTGAGAGAAAATGTAATTAGAAAACCGTGAGTGAATAGAGGAATCCCTTTATTTGCGGCACTGTTGGTTATTTATTTGGGAGCTCTTTTGTGCATGCGATAGCCATTTGCAATATAAGCTTGACTCGTGACTCATGCTCTATATTTTTTTCCCCTAAGGAGGAGCTTTGCAGGAAAGGTGAAAGTACAATCCTCTCTAAATCTACACTATTATGTGATGGTAATAGCTTGTGTTTCACCCATTCATGAAGGCTCACTCCATGAAGGATCTCATGAGTCGTCCCCCTCCCTGTTAGCATCTCCATGATGACGACTCCAAAGCTATAGATGTCCACGTTGGTTGTGCTTTTTGCTACACAGGCAAAATCTAACACACAAAATTTGCAAAGACCTTTGTTAAACACAACCAACCTTTGTTAAGCACTCATGTGGGTTTTATAAATAAAATACTTAATAGAAAGGAAGGAAGCCTTAGATTTCCAGTGCAAGCTCTCTTGTAGGACCTGCACCATGATTTATAGACATCTACCCTACATTGTGAACCTTCCTCTCAATGTCTTCCCTTTCTCTCCATAATTCTTAGCACAAATGGAAGCACTCTGAAAAAGGTGATAGAGACAGCAATGTAGGAGAAAATGGGTTCAGCTCAGCTTTGAAGACTAATTTTTATAACATAAGCCCCATCACCTACTCTCCATCTAAGTCCTCATTATTCTCACACATCTATCAATGAAGAGTGGTTCTCACAAACTAATCATCAATAGTCACATCCCCCTTGGCCTTGTCTTAAGTACTTGATTCATCCTAAAATAGACCAAATTGAAGTTGGGTTGTGGTTGAGCTTTAAAATTGTACTAAAGACCAAATATAGAAAAACTATGATAATGCATCACATGTTTCCTTATTCGATGAACTATCATTGATGTTTCTCTGTGTGTGTGTGTGTGTGTGTGTGTGTGTACTAATTGTCTAACACAGTAGTATTGCTACCCAACTATTGAGGTGACACCTCAAATGGGTGTCCAAGAAGTACATGGTCATGCTAGGATGTTAAATTTGAAAAACTATTTCTTTGGGCTAGGTAGGAAAAAAATGCATTTGTTTCTCTCCCCTAGTCATGTAGGAGCACACTAAATTTTGATGGTAATCAGGGTCTTTATCAAATTGAGGAATCACTATCCAAGGAGATTCACATTCATTGGGCTTCTAATTATCCCATACTTTAAATTTTCACCCAACAAAAAAATTGAAATTAGACTAAATCTTGCATGAGGAGACACATTCATGGTAGAGGTGGCTCAATAGCCTTTTTGCACCATGGGAAACATGCCCACAAACAAGGAGGTCAATTAAAGCGAATATCTCCAAGCTAAGGAGAAAAAATGCGTTTTGTGAGGTCAAAACTAGAAAGACTCATAGATCTTGTGTACAAAGCTCAAAAAATCTATAGCTAATACTAAAACCCTAGTTTCTAGCCAAAGCACTCCGTCACTTTCCATCATTTTTCTACCAAATCCTATTTTTATAGTGTACATCAAGTCCATATAGTTGGAATCCAAATAAAATTACTATCCATCATAGCTACAAAAAAAAGGTGATTTTTTCTTCATCATGCACAAAAGAAAGTGTTTCTTCATTTTTGTAAATTCTACATAATTCACAGAGATATTTTAAGCAAGATTGAGAACCAACAAGTCCAAGGGATACATGTAAGCATGAAAATAATAAATTTAGCTCTGACATATCACTAAAAATGTGATAACTTTTCCACAAGCTATGAAGTCTGACACCAAGGGCAACCCTAAGAAGTCGAGTTACAAGAAAAAGCTACAGCAAATACTCATGTTTACCACCCTTAGAGAATCATCAACGTATATTGAAAGAGAAAGAATAGAGCTAGAGGGATATATCGTCTATGAAGCTGTCTACAGAGACCAGGAAAACAATATGGTAATGCTTCCCATGATATAGAGGGAGCCCCACAACCTTGCAAAAAGGTTTCTAGTAGTAGAAGAGGCTCAAGAGAAAATTGACCTACTAAACTAATTCCAGCTGTGCCGCCATGTGGTCTGGACATTGAGAGAGCCCATGAACTATATACAAGCACTTAAGAAGAAGGAACAACTAAAAGTACAACATTGGACAATGAGAAATTTCAAGTATAAATCACTACAAGGTGGTAGCTAAGGCTTTACACTTATCAACACACAAAGGTACTCCCATGAAGGGAAAGAAGGAACTTGAAGCCGAAGTCTTTTTAAAAAAAGAGTGGTGGCCCCATTCATCGGCATGCTATTTGGAGAGGCTGAGTTGCCTACTCAAATGGTCATGCAATTCTTTGTGATTTAAGACAAAAGGCTAGGATGGTTCACAATGCCATGGCTACAACATATACATGGGCCTAGCAACAAACTCAGCTAGTGATGATTAATCATGCCAAGTATATTCTAGAGCTCTTGACTAAGAAGAAGAAGCATGCAAAGGTAACATACATCAGAGCTCCAGAAATACTTAGAAGAATTTCTTATTAGGCTATTGGAGGGGCCCAATGTTGACCTCGCCCTCTAAAAAACAACTCAATTATCAAGAAGGTTTCTTTGGGGAGGAGATTATCTTTGTACTAAGGTACCCAAGGTAGCCTAGAGGAGCTGCTATCTACATAGATCAAGAGGTGGTTTAGGTATTCTCGACATTGAGAAACTAGCAAACCAAGCTAGCTACAAAATGGATTTTAAGATCCATCACTTCATCTAACTTCTGGGCTTGCCTTCTCAACAGGAATACTAGGCTCCAACAAGTGCTTCCTATAGGACACTGAATTTTGGACTAATCTCTCCCAGTGGGACATGTTGACTGCTCATTTGGCCATTAAAAATACCAAAATCTTCCATCTTAGATAGATTCTTCCTTTTGCCATTAAAATAGCCAAATCTTCCATCTTAGATAGATTGTGGATCTCTTGGTTTGAAATAGAAAAACTTTGGAAAGTTCCTACATTAGTTTAATCTTAAATGGATTCCCATTTGCAGGATTCAATATTGTATGGCCCCATGTTTCCTTCAAATTTTGTGTTAAAATTGAAAAAGAACCTCATAAGCGTTTCAAAAAAGGTATCACGCCTTGGAAAGATCTTCATATAAATGGAAAAATCATGTCCCATGCAGAGATATCTAACTCCTCTAACATCTTTGTTGGCTGTTTGAGTGTGCAGGTTGGAGAAGTTCAACCACTTGACAAAAGACCCAACTAGAAGATGGAAAGCTAAAGACATACTTGTGATTTTTCTTAGGCAGTCTACACAAAATTTTCTACTTTTTTGGACTTTGATGCCTCACTCAAAGCCCATCTAAATGCTAGGGTAAAGGGGCCAATAAAAAACCACCCCCCTTTAGGAGGACTGCAGGGGCCAGTTTTTTTGTGCACTTTCGAACCCATTGTGAGACACAAATGGGTGAGAGTTGGGGTGGACAATGTAGCCAACTTGCAATCGTGGCCATTAGATCTTGGGTTCAAGCCTTGTTGGCACAATGGCTCTAAATGCCCCCCCCATTCTGGTTTCCTATTTACACCCATTTTTTATACACATAAAAAATGTTGTGCGGGCGTTCTTCCCCTGTATAAATGCAACTTGATTCCAGATTTTTGCTGCTGCTGGTAGAGATGATATCGATCTTCATTTTGAGCATCTAAGCACTCGATTCTGTTTAGCGTTCTTTCCGGAGTGTGTGTTTCCTCTTAGGTGGCCTTAAGTTGGCCCCTTTACCCTAAGTGGAGGTCCAATGGAGCAACAAGCAATGGATTTATAGGTTTAAATGCATATGGAGTTTTCCTATCATCCCATGCACTCTTTTTGAGTTGGCTACATCAAGGGATCTAGACAGGAAAAAGGGCTCTATAAACAAAGATTAGTCTAGGTCAATGCCTAATATGTTTTCAACAAGGGGATATTTTTCAATCCTAGGGCCAAGGGCCTTCTCAACTACCTTCAGAAAAGCAGTCGGACAGTCCACCCCAAGTCCTTCTCCTTCAAGGTTGGAGGTCTAGGGGCTGAAGATCGTAGCCATCCAATCAGGACATCTGCAAATTGTGGAATCTAACCAACCATCCGTCAGATGTTTGACAAGTCAATACGTGGAAAGCTCTCGCCATTCCACTAATCAGGTTAGTCCAGTTCAACAGTGGGAATGTGCTCAGTTGCCGACACATCAACCCTTGTAATCCCCTCAATTTACTCACCGTCACCCATTCCAAGGGATTGTCTCCTCCAAGGGATTTACTCACTGTCACCCATTCCAAGGGATTGTCTCCTCCAATCATTGCCCATTATGATTGCCAATCATTGCATGACCGATCCGCAATTCAAGAGCACTCAAGGACTGCAGAATCGGACGGATGGCGCACAATCAGGACTCATGAGTGGGTTCTTGAGGCAAATTTGTGCCAGATGCTAGGGATGTACACTGCTCACTGAGATCAACCCAGTACGTCATTGTTGGCCCCCCTCCCCCCGATGCTTGAAGGCCGGGAATGATCGCCTACTGACCATTCCTGTAATCAGGGCTCCCGACCTCCGCCGGTCACCGATGATTAACGAGAATGGTCACTAGGAGACCATTCCCTACACCTTCAAGGAATTGATGTTAGGGGAATGTAGGTACATGGATATTCCATTGTGGTCTATGCGGAGGTGCTCCTATCCGATATGGAGCTATTGGTGCTAGAGAACTCAAGCCCTATACAAGAATGCTTAACCTCAGGCTTACATTTTCTCTTATGAACGCAAAAGGTTTGCAAAGTTCACGACTGATTCTCTTCACTTCTAACCTTTTACTCTAGAGAAAGACTATTGAGGAAGAAAGAAGTGTAAAGTTGTAATTTTCCTGTTGGCCCAGCCTCTTTCCCTACCTTTGATGTATGTGCTTGTACTCCTTTTTTCTAATACATTTCTGTTTCCTTGAAAGAAAAAAAGGTGAGGACTCACGATGGCCTGTTGAAGGTAAGGGGGGAGGAAATATTTATTCAAGAGGGAAATGGCATAACCAATCTACTACACTTGGGTGATAGAAAGTTTATACCATTTTCCTCTTGAATAACAGGTCTTGAGTTCAACTCTCCTCGTCGGCTAGATCTCTAAGGTCTCTTGGGATAGTTTCCTACGACGTTAAAATTCTCTTCTTCTTCTTCTTCTCTCTCTCTCTCTCTCTCTCTCTCTCTCTCTCTCTCCCCACACACAAACTCACATGCACACACACATATACATGGAACCTCTCTCTACTCTCTTCTTCTCGTTGATAAGTGCCCTTTTAATCTCTCTCTCTCTCTCTCTCTCTCTCTCTCTCTCTCTCTCTCTCTCTCTCTCTCCACACTTACTCACACACACACACACGTATACACAAATACACAAGCACGTATGCACGTGTTGAAATTGACCTATCTACCATCCCAAAAGCTGATTTACACAAGAAGATGTACTCCTGCTAAATCTAATAGTGGGTTGTCCACAAAATTCCTCTCTTTGTCAACTCTCTCTCTCTCTCTCTCTCTCTCTCTCTCTCTCTCTCTCCGGTTACATACTTGAGTTGCATCGAGATCTACCCCATGGATGTCTAAGCTTTGTCATAAGCAGGCAAGCCCTCCTCTCTTTATAAAATATACTCAATGTTTGAGTTTTTGTTAATGTCTCTGTCATGTGCATGTACATACATACATGCACTCACTATAGTAACCGATAAATTGAGAGAGAAGGGACACCAACACAGGTGCCCAATGCCAACAATTTTTCAAGCACTTTCAGAAAGGTTATAGAAGTGTCTCTTTATAGTTATTTTTAAAATTTTAAAAATACACTTGTTTGTTTCCAAAATACACGGACGCCGTTGTGGCAAGCTACGGTAAGTAAAAGTTTGTTAGTATAGTACACCTAATTTGTTCTTGGTAGCCTCTGGGAGAGAACAAATGTGTAATCTTCAGCACCTCAAGGCTCGGCTAAGCTTGAGGTCTTTTTGTAATTTTTTTGAGATTTAAATACATTCACTCACTATTGTGATTTTGGCCAAATTTTTATATTTGAAAATACACTTTCACAAATTGTTAAAAGATATCAATATTGGTCTTAAAAAAAACCCTTTAAAAAACAAAGGCAATTTTATCTTTAAAAATTAAGTTCTCATAAAAATAATAAAATATCCACAACAATTGTCAATTTTTTTTTGTTATGTGCACTTAAGCTAAACTATTTACTTTATGTAAAGTAGAAAGGCTTTTGACTTTACATTTTCCAAAGTCTTTTTGCTATGTGTACTTAAATGGTTCAGTTACTTTGTGTAAAGTAGAAAGCCTTTGATTTTCAATTCCCAAAAGTCTTTTCATTTTTTGCAATGTTACTATTCACTTTTGCATTTTAAATCTTCCTACCTTTGAGTTTTGCATTTTAAAATAAAGGTCTTATAAGGTTTTCTCTTGAATGAAGCACGGAGTGACACATGGAGGGTCTCTCCTTCCTTAAAAAATTTAAGCTGCTTCATATATAGTATAGAAGTCATTTTCAAGCATGCAAACAAAGTAATTTAAGCTGCTTCATATATAGTATAGAAGTCATTTTAAAGCATGCAAACAAAGTAAATGCTACCTTAATTTAAGCTTTCTATTCACAAGACTTTTGAATCCTTTAGGGACACTTGTTTCTCAAAGAAGGTGATGTAAGGAAACAAAAGGGACAACAAAGATATTTTATAAAGAACCTTGTCATGTGGCGCTCATCTAACCAAAGAATCCAATGGCCTCAATTTTGCAACAACTTTGCACACTTAACTCTATTGCCTTCCACATGCCAAAAAATACCCTGGTATCTCGATAGTAGTTCATACACTATTTTCCTCAAAACATTTTCCTTTTCTCTTGGTCTAGGTAGTAGGCTTTCTGGTGGCATTTTTGAATTTATGGAAAATTTGTTGGTCGGTTGGGACTTGGGAGTGTATAACTAGAAGATTTAGAAATTTTCTCATGTAGAAAAACGGAGTCTTTGTCAGTGTTTTTCATACAATGCATAACATCATGAGCTTTTACTCGAGAGCACCGTATACCTAGCTAGGTACGATTGGGGGCAGAGGACCACCGGCCCCGGTGGTCGAGAGGCACTGCATACCTAACTAGGTACGATTGGGGACAGGGGACCACCAGCCCCGGTGGGCATACCTAGCTAGGTACGCGGTGCATGATATTGAGGTAAGTCACAATGTGGGAATTATTGTGAGAATTTGTCCAAAACTTCATGTGGTAGGGCCTCCTGTATTGGTCGGCAGTCGGGAGTCGGCATTGGTGGCTTGCCTTCTGCTGAGCAGTGAGAACTGTAGTAGCCGAGCGGACTGAAGTTGGAGACGTTGCAGAAGACGACAGAAGATCCATTCAAATGTCCATTGCCATGACCAATGACTCAATGAGTCAATGACCATGCTGTGTTGGACACTTTCTTCAGTGAGAGAGAGAGAGAGAGAGCTCAGAGAAGGGAGTCTAGTCAAGCAGGCAACTCATCTCACGAGCGGCCAAATTGCGGGCCAATTGACGCGCTGACCTCTATTGGTTGAAAATTGCAACAATATGTTCCCACTACGAGGTCGGTGCAGGGCTCGGGAAACATTTTTGCTCGGTCGGTGCAGGGTGCAGGTCGGTGACTCGGTCTCTACAGTTTTCACTTAAAATTTTGTAAGATGTGGGTCGCACCAAGGTTGAACTGGGTGCCTACCTCCCCGTTTTGGCTTCCTACATGTTGCTTCCCCTAGGTTCGTCTAGGGTAAAGGGGCCAATAAAAAACCGGCCCCCTATAATGGGACCCTGGACTCCCCAAGTTTAAGAAAACTTTTCTCCAATAATGGGTCACAAGTTGGCTATTGCTAGGCTAGTTAGCACGTCTGTCTAGGGGGTTTTGGACCGTTGAATCTGTGATGAAGCCTTGTTGGCCGCTTTGGCTCATTACTCCCCTTGGGAGTGGCTTCCCTCTCACACCCACTTTTGTTACAAAGGAAATGTTCGTCGGCGCCATACTTTCTCTGCAGAGATCGCTTCATCACCATATTTTTTCTGGAGATAGCAATAGTGGTGCTCTTTCAAATGCGCCCCTCAGCAATGTATTCCGTGCAACACACAGATCAGGAGCCCCCTCGCGGCTTAGGTGGCCTAAAGTTGGCCCCCTTACCCTATCTTCTTTGTATCCTTGGTGGTCTATTCCACGATGTCTGTCTGTAGCTACTCCATTTTTGTCATTTTGATTCTTACTAATTAACTTCAATCGCGCTTATGCTTAAAAAGAAATGTTGATGGGAAGAAGCAGTATTCTAAAAGTTAAAAATTAAAAGGTATTCCTCAGTACAAAAGTCCCATACCACATAGTTACCTTTACTACATATTACTAATCAATATATGTATCTCCTAATGGCCTTATTAACCCGAATCTACGGAGATGCTCCTACCATTCATGCGTGCAGTTCGGGTGACACACACGTGCTGACTGAGTCGCCATCATCAACCTCTGTGCCGCCCTGCGCCTGTCGCTCTAGCTCCCCAGCCATAGCCTCCCGATGGCCACACAGCGGAGATACTTAGCTCCTCTCTCTCTCTCTCTCTCTCTCTCCCCGACCAAGTCGGCAAGCTCGTCTCTCTCTATGTGCTCGACCTCTGGGCCGGCAAATGGATATGCAGCAGGTCTGGGAATGCCCACACAAGGGAGCAGATGAGCTCTCTCTCTCTCTCTCTCTCTCTCTCTCTCTCCGTGCGTCGGTCCATCCAAGGGCTGCGAGGCCATTGCCCTGTTTCTCTGTCCACGCAGGCTCGTCCATCGTCCATGGCCTCTCTGTGTCTCTCGAGCCATCCATGCCCCGATTCTGTGTGGCAAAACGGCCTCCCTAAAGAAGATCACGCAGGCGCATCAGGCAACATCTGTCGTCCTGCTGCCTTGTAACGCCACGATTGCAGCCCCAACCAAAAAAAATCCAACTGTGTCGTCACCTTTAAAAACAGTGATCACCCCCAATCCAAAATGCGCTTCCAAAATCCCAGAATACCCTGGTTGCGAGAGTAATTCTTCCAACAATATTTTATTATTAAGTTTTCTTATGGAAAACTGACTGCAAATCATACAAGATGCTGTGGACATGAATGCCTTCATTAGTTTTACGCATAAGTGCCTTCTTTTGCGGGCTATTTTGCGACAAATTACATGTTAAGCGCACAAAAATGGATCTCAATTGTCAAAAAGGAATAAAGATTAGAAAATCTTGAACAGTCCAACAAAAACAGATAAAATGGCATTTTGGAAAATATTGAAATTCGAAGATATTCTAGTAGTTTCCTTAAATCAGAGGGATATTTTGCCCTTAAAAATAGCAAGTCCTCGCCAATGTTCGGAAAAAAGTCATTTTTCCAAACATACAAAATTCTTCTTCTTGGATTTGTCAAGAGGAAATTTCAAGAAATTAGATTTATTTTTTGGATTTTAAATTATTTCTCTCTATTTTGGGACGAAATTTTTCTTTTTTTTCCCTTATCGTCAACCGGCTTTTTTGAAATTGAAAGTGGAACAATATTAAGCTGCACGTGAATACCTCCTTCGTTTCCTATTAAAACTAAAACACTTGACTTTACTTTTACATCCCTTGAGTCAAAGGTATCTGTTTAGATTCTACCTAAACTATTGCTTCCAAAATTGGGGAGCCCTACCTGGAAAAAAAAATCAGGTCGTCTCACTTAGCTCCTGCCAGACGACTCTGTCCCCACCATTTTCTCAGGGACACTCTCCTTTTGCTTTACCTTTTGCCCGGTATCTCAACAGATACCCTCTAAAATGACCTGCTTGCCAGATCGCGGCAACATACTGGCCTCAAAGTAAACTAAAAGGTTAAAAAAGATCAATGATTCCTTAAACTGATTGCTATACATGATATTTCTCTTATATTAAAGCACGACATCTCCTTGTAAACCACATACAAGATAAAATACACTTACTAGCATAATTTGAGTGAGAGAGAGAGAGAGAGCCATGAATTTATATTGCACTAGCCTTCTGCGGCCCCTCATGAAGACACCTAGTGCACTACTCTTCCTATCTCTAAGGTTAATCAACGGATAAATTTTCTCTTGTCAAGCACTCAAAGTTCCAACTGGCCTTCCACATGTCCCATTTGTGATTGCCTTGCGAACTTAGTAGAGACTGTGGGACACCTTACATGCCAAATTGATCATCCAGTTTCAAAGGCGTCCATCAACACCATCGCTCATGCCCTCATCGTACATGCACATCATGATCATGGTCTCTTGGAGCACCTATGGACAAGATCACAAGCCCCTTTTCCTTTACAAATAGCGACATGCCACGTCTGTGTGAGTAGATCTAGGATAACTACACTAAAGCTGTAAATATCTCTTGCTGGGGTTGCATTCAATGCATGTCAATACTCTCGAGGGATGTACCCCAATGTATCGACCACCTGTGTTGCCACCACGTGTATGTATCTATTGTCACATGGGTACCCACTAAATGAGTCTGTTGCATAGCCAGACGAGCCATGGAGGGCATCAAGCCATCATCATACCATGGCAATGCAGTGAAGCCCATCAAGATGCATCATTGTGTAGAGGGTTTGGAGCCGCAAAGGGTGCACACAGGGAGACTGAGCACGAGTACAATATTGCACCACGAGGTGAGAGTCCTGAAAGGCACACAAAGTGAGAGGAAGCAGGGGCACAAGCATACACGAATGCACAATGTGCTACATGCTCCTACTCGCTTGCACCATCCATTGGGCTTGTGAGGTCAGAAGAGGAAAGTTTAGAGGCATTGCATGGCACATGAATTTCATATTGCAACATAAAGCATGACGACCAACTGCCTTGCTCACATGGACGACACCAAGGAGAGAGAGAACACTATGTTGTATATTGCATATACAACATAGTGCTCTATGTTGAATATTGCAACATAGAGGACGGCGACCAATTGCCTTGCTCACATGGATGACAACAAAAAAGAGAGAGAGAGAGAGAGAAAGAGAGAGAGAGAGAGAGAGAGAGAAAGAGAGAGAGAGAGAGAGTAGCAATCATGTATCACTATACAATGCGAGCAACAATACACCATGACCGCAACAAGAGTCCTTTTTAATATAAAACACTTTTGACCTTCCAAATTCTTTATACGAGAAAACTTTACTATCCCTCCATCTTTTAATTTCCTTCTCATGGAATATTCCACGTTTTTCAAAGTTGTACCTTTTTCTGAAATCGGGGGAACCTAGTGAGGAGACTCCAAAAAGTATTTCTATAATATAGAAACGCTCCTAAACTTCTACTGGTACCTTTAAGAGAGAGGGTATTAAGGTGGCGATCACATGAGGCTTAGTTATCAATTATTTGAACTGATAACTAAGACTCGTTCTTGTTCAGATGCAAAAAAGAGCTTCTAATGAATAACTATGCCTACCCTTTGTAACTATGCCAATTTTGGCATAGTTGTGAAGTTCAAGGCATAGTTGAAAGGTTAAATGAACATTGAATAACTAATCGTTGTGTGACAATGCAACAGGCTTAGTTATTCATTTAATGCTCTGTTCGGACATAGTTGACTAGTTATCTTTAACTGATAACTAAGTCTTGTATGACCATAGCCTAAGCCGTTCTCTTGGAAATAGAGGTCTCTTCTTGTTTGTAGTAAATTTCTCTCCAATGAGATTATTTGCTACAACTCTCTCTAGAGTGAAACCTCCATAACTCCTCCCCCCACTCCCCCCACTTCAATTGGGTGCAACCCTACTCTAAGAAAAAATGGAAAAAAGGAGAGTATTGAAAATCTTTCAGTCTTTGTAAGAACAAATGGAAAAAAGGAGGGCATTGAAACTCTAGACTATATGCACGCCATCTCACCATCCCTACTATCTCACCATCCCTACTGGGCCCTATCACTACCGGTGTAATGGAGATTGATAAGCAAAGTCATAAGTGAACTCTAGACTATGCAAAAGGATAGCACGCTTATGGACATTTCATTGTTTAAGTGATCTTTATGAGTTGTGGTCATTATTATTTTCGAGTGAATAGTTTGTATTCATTTTGAGCATTCAAAACCTATAAATAAATACATACAATAGGAAAATGCTCACTCTGGCACGGGGGGAGATTGCACCCAATGCCTTGTGTCATTCTTCTTTTCTCTTCCCTCTCTTATCTCTCCATGCATGTGTAGCACTCCGCTATAGGAGTTTCACTCGCACGTTCTCTCACACTCTGTCTCGCTCTCTATCTCTCTCAGATCATGTATAGCCTCAGTTATGTGCAAGTGCGGTTCATCAGGTATGTACATCTATGGGTTTTATCACTGGCAGTATGGTATTTTGTGTATTTTATACTAAGTAGAATTATATGTTGAATGTTTAATGCCCGTATAATACATTAGGGAGTATTAAACGGCCGTATTATACGATGACACATTGTCGGGGGATATGTGTTCGAAACGTGAGCCGGGCAGGCGCCAGGCCTTTGGCTGTGGGAGGTGCGATAGACTAGATGCCAAACACATAGCAAAAGACTCTGAAAACACCTTGAATGCTAAAAATTTGACAACCGGAATGTTTTAAGTTGCTAATGATTAGCCGAAGTAAAATTTGAACTGGTGGTGATAGGAGAGTTTAATGCTCTCAAATTAGATAATGACTGTAAATTTATCACTTATGCCTGCCATTAGAGCCATTTGACGCTGATTAGGATGTACATATCCGGTAAACTTCACTCGCCTTATCTTTCCCTTGCCGAAATCTTGTTATCCGCTCTTGCCAAACTTCACTCTTTCCCTTGCCGAGATCTGCCTTACTTGCTCTTGCCAAACTTTACTCGCCTTACCTTTCCCTTGCTGAGTGCTTCACCGGCTTCACACCAAGCATCCTTTCTCTTCCTAAGTGCTGCACCGGCTTCAAGCCTCGAGCTTGCTCTCTCTCTCTCTCTCTCTCTCTCTCTCTCTCTCTCTCTCTCTCTCTCTCTCTCTCTCTCTCTCTCTCTCTCTCGATATTTACCCTTCAGCTCCTCTATTTCGCCATGGTCGAGAGAGAGATAGAGAACCCTCTCTTGCTTACCCTCCTTCTTCCTGCTGCCTTTGAGCTTCTCCCCTCTTTTCGTTCTCCCGTTAGCCAAGGTCGAGAGAGAGGATAGAGAGCCTCCTTCCCCTCTTCTGTTTTCCCTTCGAATCCCTATCTTTGTTGATAGCCTCCAATCTTGCTTTTGCCCTTGCTTCGTTTCTCCAACACAAGAGCGAGAGGAAGTGCCTAGCCAAGGACGAGAGAGAGAAAGAGGGATCGGATCCTTTCCTTGCTTCTCCAAGGACGAGAGAGAGAAAGAGGGATCAGATCCTTTCCTTGCTTCTCCAAGTCGAGGACGAGAGAGAGGAAGAGGGAGATTTGATTTTATTCTCTCCTGCTCTTCCTTCGTTGATGCCTACCATCTCCCTTCCTTCCTTCGCTTTTCTTCTCTCCATTATCTCCTCCCCTCCTGCCTTTCGTTGATAGCCCTCGCTATATTTTCCTAAGCCCATCAGTCATGGTGCCATGACTGATGTGGGGCATGAATCTCTTTGATGACGTGGCAAGCCCGAACGGTGATCATCATGAAATTCATCGACATCGCTGCCGAATAGCGTCGCGCCACCGTGCTGGTAAAAACTCGCTTCTTCGCCTTCCTGAGCCGATGCCCGCACAGCTCTCTATGAGCTCTTCCTCTTCCCATGCGCTGCCCGCTGCCCTCTGCACGCCATCTCCTTTCTCCCCTCTTCTCTTTTCCCATTTTCCCTTATTAAACCACTTACTAGGCGGCCATAAAAAGAAAACCGTTTGGGCGGCATCCGATGGGCGGCCTTGCTTTAAGTGGGCGGCTTTAGGCCCTTGTAGGGCACCACATTTGTCATGCATATTAGCACTGCCTTGTTGGTTATATCCCGCAGTCAATGCATTCCAAGAGGTCACATTCGAACATGAAGCTCTTCAAGCACTTTTTATACTTAATGAGACGTACACCACATTTCACGTACATGTAGCTGCTATCAATGCACTGCAGGAGATAATATTTTGGACAAGATTCTCCTCGAGTCACTTACTTTGTTGCACTCCAAATCCCGAGCGAGAGCCAAAATCTCCCATATGGCACTCTGTACGAGCGGACCGGAGTGGTACGGAACCAGCCCCCGGTGAATCTTTATCGGCCAATATCTTGGCGAGCGGAACTCCAATCACCAATCTGAAAAGACCAACGCGCTCCAGAAGTAGAGCACTTCAAGCCCATGCATTCATTTCATCTCTGTCACCTTAGCTGCAATTGCCCAATCCGGTACGGATCTGCAATCGACTCAAACTTCAAAGTGACATAACTTCTTCACCGTGGCTCCAATCAACGAGCCGTAAAGACAAGCCGGTAGAGCACTTCAATCCACCCCCTCTGAACCTGCACAGCCTCCGGTCTATGTCAACTGCACTTCAATCTGTATCTGTTAAAGGTACCTTAAGGTCTTTCCATCATCAGACACACATTACTGGTAAACCTATGAAAAACAAAATTACCCTATCAGCAATGTTCTAGCTTAAGCATTAGGTAGCTGCCCATCAAAAATCTCTGAACTGTATCTACCGTATCTTCAAAGCATTCAATCATGGAAAATCTGTTTAATGAATCCCGCCAGACTCAAGTGCTCCAGTTAATGATGCACATGGCTTGACCATTAAGCTCTCTTTAAGGAACCCTGTCAAGCTCAAGTATACTTTACTCTGTCTGCACATGGAATGGCCGTCAAGTCCTTTACCTTTTGTTTTGGTAGTAGAACCAACTCAAAAGATGTGAAGATACTTCATCAATTGTCCAAAGAAGTCAGTTGGAAGCCAATCGTATAATCTTATTGAATGCATAACCAAACACTCTTCTGACTTAGCATAGATCTAGACAACAAAACCTTAAATCATGCAGCCTGCAAGATCAGGCATCTGGTATCCTCTCCATCTACAACTTGCACTTTAGTAACCCCCAGGATCAAATGGGATAATAAGTAATTTCCCACTCACTAGAGCATCATAATAGCCACATAAGCATACATTTCCTATAACATTCAACATCAAGCATTTCTGGTGCAAATATGCTACCCTTGGTTCAAATAGCACGCAATTACTATGCATACTGATTAGTATCCATCCATATTGAATCTGCTTATGAATATCCTGGATCAAACACCATCGAGATCACATAGCATTGATGGGCTCCGCAATATACTAGAGCTTCACCTGAAACATAGTGCAACACCCACATCTCATAAACTTTTGGCAACTCAAGCTCGTTACCAGAAAGCATTAAAGAAATCTGACTCCCTTTTACTGGCAGCCAAGACATCACTGACATAAGCATCAATAGGCAGATCAGCCAAATCCAACCACATTTGGCACATTGTCCAAGCAAATGAAAAACCCTGTGCATTTTATGCCGTATCAAGGAGGATTTAGCATCATCACCCCCTCTAGCTTCATAGCCATCACGAAAAACTTTGGCAGTCTCTCGACCTGTATCATCAGACAATGTTTCACCTGTTGGGATTTCAGCTTGATCATGAAAAACAACTTTATCTTGTAGATCTTCATCCATACTATCCTCGGGAAAATAACCCTTGGAAGTCTCAACGTTCATCAAAATTGTAGGAGTTATCTCCTCATGAAGTCCAACTACAAGCATAGATGTAAAATCCCTGTCGATAACGTGTTCACAATCAATATGATCCAAGCAATCTTCATACTCCTTGATATCATCCTCTGTTTCCTCATCTGGCACCCCCTCTGAAGAGGTATATGCATCAGAAATCTCTTCTATACTGTCATAAACATCTCCTTCAGATCTAGACAAAAATTCACCGATTATAGCATCCTCTTCAGTGATAGCATCATCTGCAAGCATATTGTTAGTAGCAATCATAGGTTCATTGACATCCTCCGGCTCATCCTATGCTGGGTCCACAATCTTAGTCACTTCATCAGCTACTGTGTATATAATAGCTTTGTTTATGCAATCATGTGCAGTAGACATGTTATCCTGCTCGGCAGCTATAGTGCAAATAGCTTCAGTAACATCCTGTAGAGGTTCATGTGTTTGATAAAATCTTTCAGAATAACCCATGTCAAGGTCAACAACTTGCGAACCACTTGCTGTACAATCTATGTCTTCACTGGAACCATTATTAGAGGTAGCGTCCATGCGAGCAATCTTTGAAAAAATTCATATAAATCTGTTCCAGCATTAAATTCATTGTTTACCTTTTCTTCGCTGCTCAAATTAAGCTCCTCTGAAACTGAATCTGCTACTTCCAGCTTAGCATTCTCTTTGGCTTTACTTCTTGCAGAAATATGCTCCCAGAATTCATCATAGTTGAGGATCTGCATCTGATCCCCTTCACCTTTACTGAAGACAACCTTATTTCGTTCAGTAATCTCCTTTATGTCCCGATCTAGAATCCTTGAGCTTTCGTAAATAAATTCCTCAGCAAAATACTCCCACCGTGTGGGATATTCTTTTGCCAGTTCTTGAACCTGCTTTTTAAAATCCGAGTTTACAACCTCCTCAAAAGCTGCAATCATCCGATCTTCTGGAACATTTCGGCTCTTCATCTCAGCTTCGTAACATGCAATAAAACCTTCTGGATCATATCCCTAAAAATTATAATACTGCTCTCGAACAGCATCCAGTGCTAGCTCTACAGCATCATCAATCTCCTTTTTTATCTGCAAGGCTTTTGCTTCCTGCAGATACCCCTGAACCAATTCCATCATTTTGGGCAAATCTGCAACTGGTAGATTTTTATCAAATCCATTGGCATTGAAATCTTCAATAAACTGCTTTAACTGTTCTGGCATCTCCATCTTCACCTCCCACCCTGGCTCGTTTCGCGTCGAGTTCACCAAAGATGTCGGGGGATATGTGTTTAAAACATGAGCCAGGCAGGCGCCGGGCCTCAGGCTATGGGAGGTGCGAGAGACTAGATGCCAAACACAAAGCAAAAGACTCTGAAAACACCTTGAATGCTAAAAATTTGACAACCGGAATGTTTTAAGCTACTAATGATTAGCCGAAGTGAAATTTGATTACAAATGTTTGCCGTTAACGGCACTGATGGTGATAGGAGAGTCTAATGCTTTCAAATTAGATCATGACTGCAAATTTATCACTTGTGCCTGCCATTAGAGCCATTTGAAGCTGATTAGGATGTACATATCCGGTAAACTTCACTCGCCTTATCTTTCCCTTGTCGAAATCTTCTTATCAGCTCTTGCCAAACTTCACTCTTTCCCTTGCCGAGATCTGCCTTACCTGCTCTTGCCAAACTTTACTCGCCTTATCTTTCCCTTGCTGAGTGCTTCACCGGCTTCACACCAAGCATCCTTTCTCTTCCTGAGTGCTGCATCGGCTTCAAACCTCGAGCTTGCTCTCCACAATCAAGAGAGAGAGAGAGAGAGAGAGAGAGAGAGAGAGAGAGAGAGAGAGAGAGAGAGAGAGAGAGAGAGAGAGAGAGAGAGAGAGAGAGAGAGATTTACCCTCCCGGCTCCTCTATTTCGCCATGGTCGAGAGAGAGATAGAGAACCCTCTCTTGCTTACCCTCCTTCTTCCTGCTGCCTTTGAGCTTCTCCCCTCTTCTCGTTCTCCCGTTAGCCAAGGTCGAGAGAGAGGATAGAGAGCTTCCTTCCCCTCTTCTGCTTTCCCATTGAATCCCTATCTTTGTTGATAGCCTCCAATCTTGTTTTTGCCCTTGCTTCGTTTCTCCAACACAAGAGTGAGAGGAAGTGCCTAGCCAAGGCCGAGAGAGAGAAAGAGGGATCGGATCCTTTCCTTGCTTCTCCGAGCCGAGGACGAGAGAGAGGAAGAGGGAGATTTGATTTTATTCTCTCCTGCTCTTCCTTCGTTGATGCCTACCATCTCCCTTCCTTCCTTCGCTTTTATTCTCTCCATTATCTCCTCCCCTCCTGCCTTTCGTTGATAGCCCTCGCTATATTTGCCTAAGCTCATCAGTCACGGCGCCGTGACTGATGTGGCGCATGAATCTCTTTGATGATGTGGCAAGCCCGGACGGTGATCAGCATGAAATCCACCGAGAGCGCTGCCGAATAGCGTTGCGCCGCCGTGCTGGTAAAAACTCGCTTCTTTGCCTTCCTGAGCCGATGCCCGCAGAGCTCGCTATGAGCTCTTCCTCTTCCCATGCGCTGCCCGCTGCCCTTTGCACGCCATCTCCTTTCTCCCCTCTTCTCTTTTCCCATTTGCCCTTATTAAACCACTTACTAGGCGGCCATAAAAAAAAAACCCTTTGGGTGGCATCCCATGGGGGGCCTTGCTTTAAGTGGGCGGATTTAGGCCCTTGTAGGGCACCACATTTGTCATGCATATCGGCACTGCCTTGTTGGTTATATCCCACAGTCAATTCATTCCGAAAGGTCACATTTGAACATGAAGCTCTTCAAGCACTTTTTATACTTAATGAGACGTACACCACATTTGACGTACATGTAGCTGCTATCAATGCACTGCAGGAGATAATATTTTGGACAAGATTCTCCTCGAGTCACTTACTTTGATGCACTCCAAATCCCGAGCGAGAGCCAAAATCTCCCATATGGCACTCCGTACAAGCCGACCGGAGTGGTACGGAACCGCCCCCCGGTGAATCTTTATCGGCCAACATCTTGGCGACCGGAACTCCGATCACCAATCTGAAAAGACCGACGCGCTCCAGAAGTAGAGCACTTCAGGCCCATGCATTCATTTCATCTCTGTCACCTTAGCTGCATTTGCCCAATCCGGTACGGATCTGCAATCGACTCAAACTTCAAAGTGACATAACTTCTTCACCGTGGCTCCAATCGACGAGCCGTAAAGAGAGGCCGATAGAGCACTTTAAATACTACAATTCTATATCATAATCTCGCATCTGTGCTCACTTCAAGCATAGTCCATGTTTGGCATCATTAAGGCATCAATTGGCCCTTTAAATCTGCATCTGGCATACATTAATCATTAAACTTGGCCTGTTATCAAGCCCTGATCACTGCTCAGTAAATGTGTAGGCATCAAAGAAGCTTAGCTTGCATTTCTCTGCTCTTTTTCTCTACATGGTAGCGGAGCTGCACAACAACGTCACTGAATTCGGCTCTCCGTATTATTTCTTTGTACTTCGATCAAAGTACTTAGTATATATAAGCAACCACCAAAGCTCTCTTATGAACATTTCACACAACCAAATATTGAGCTCTTTGATCAAAATAACCATCTTCTCTCTATAAGATTAAATATTTATAAAAATGTAGAAAATAATATTTAGTTATTTATTAAAATTAATTTAAATTCCAATTTTATGATTCGTAGTTTTTTTTGTTTTTAATTTTTAAATTGAATAGTTTTGAATCGAAATAAAAATTAGAACTTGCTCTTTCTGTGCTGGAGTTTTTTCACACTAGAGAAGAAAATTAGGCCAGCGGGAACCATCTATCATTGTGTTGGAGTATATACACACACTTGAAGATGGATGCGTATCGTAAATAATGATTACTTACTTTTGTGCTAGAGTAAAAATGTTTACGCGCACTAGAGATAATCAGTCATTTCACTTAGATTAAGGTTTAGGTATCAAAAATTTCTCGAACTCTTTGTGCTAGAGCGATACACTCACACGTAGAAAAATGTTTATGAAGTTTCTAATTGAGGCTTTTTGAGCATACTTGATGCTTATCTTATACGGTTAGAAGTGCTTCAACTACAATAATGTTATCACCTTGTTGTGTTAGAGCAGCTGCTCACACTTTCGGGTATATCTCTAATTGAAGTTTCTAGGCCGTACTCGATGTTTATCTTGTACTGCTAGAAGTACTTCTTTTATTACAATGATGTTATCACCTTGTTGTGTCAAAGTAGTTTCTCACACTTCCATATACGGTTAGAAGTGCTTCAACTACGATAATGTTATCACCTTGTTGTGTTAGAGTAGTTGTTTACACTTTCCAGGTATATTTATAATTAAAGTTTCTAGGCCGTACTTGATGTTTATCTTGTACTGCTAGAAGTGCTTTTATTACAATGATGTTATCACCTTGTTGTGCTAAAGTAGTTTCTCACACTTCCAGGAAGATATGCAATGATCAATATAATTGTGTTTACCAATGTGATCTGTAAAAAAATGATAATGTAGCTACAATTCAAAATTGATCGTTGGTAACCAATGACCATTGCGTTGAGTTAGAGTATTATGCTCCCACTTCGAGATCCAATGCGACAAAATGTTGTTTAGAATTCTTATCATTTATAGATGTAAAGTATTCAAAAATTTATTCCAAATACCTAAACAATGAATTATATTCTCTTTTTGGATAAATGCATACAATGCAAAACTGTTGTTGGATACGATCAACTATGTACTTTCAATCTTTTGGCATAATCAAGTAATAAATTGTATACTTCAGGTGTGATTAATAAAAAGGATCAAATTATAAATTACATTTGTCTATTTTTTAGAGATCTCTTTTGTGCATCATGGTTTGTGGTCATGAGTGAACGTACATGCATGAAATAGTGCTAGGACGAACTGCATCTCGATTGAAGTGCAAGTCTTGTCACCATATGTTCAGTGGCAATGCTATAAGGATCAAAGAGCATTTGTTCAAAATATCAAGCAATGTTGGGGCCTTTTACCTTGCCTCCACAAGAAATATATGAAAGATTTCTAGATTATGTATGAAAAGTAAAGGCTATCCTTGATGGAAAAGTAAAGGGGTAAGCAAAAGCGATCATAATATGGGAAGAGTAGATCCAATGGATGAAGAAGAACATGTTATGAATGAGGAGAGGAATTTGATGGGCAGTAAGAATAGAGAGCATAATTCCTTTAATCCTTGTTTCTAGAGTGAAGTGCACGGTACACCATCCTTCGAAGCAGGTTCATCTAGTAATCATTTAATTCAAAAAGAGATTGTACTGATGGTATTGGAAGAGAGTTATCTACGGATCAAACACTCTATCAAGATTTTGATAAACAGTAGTTATACATGCTACATTTGAAGTGGGCGTAAGCATTTCTTGCATGTGGTATTCCATTCAATATAGTGCAGAACCCTATCTTAGAAGATGCATCGATGAGAACCGTGAAAAAAGGATTTGTGATGCTAGATTATAATAAAATGCGCACAGAGTATGTTGACAAAGTCAAAGATGAGGTAAAAGCACGCTCAAATGTACAATGTTGGAATATGTTCCTACTTTTGGATCTACTATATCTTTGGATGGATGGACCAATTGTAAAAAAAAACCTTTCATCAATGTGATGTTGATTAATCCCTGATGGTCAGTATTTTTAGAATCCATTGACATGTCCTTGAAGGAAAAGGCCATTCCTTTCCTTTCAAAGATCTATGAACGTACTATATCAAAAGCTGGAGAGCCAAAGAATGTGATAGCCATTGTCACCAAAAATGTGGCAAATTACAAAGATGCAGGTCTTGCAATTCAAGCAAAGTATTTGGAATTAACATGGGTACCATGTGGTGCACATAGTACAAATCTGCTTCTGAAAGACATTGGAAAATTTGAAAAAATAAAGACTACTTGGTTGGTGAAAGCAAACACAATAGTAAAGCTCATTAGAGAGCATCAATTTTCATATCCTCTATTCAGAACCAAATTACCTAACAAGACATTACAAATCTTTTGTGCGACTTGGTTTGCTACTGCATATCATATCATTAGGAAAAATATGAACCCTCTAGGGGCCCTTTGGGATTAAGGTTAATTAGAGGCCAGCCAATGACAAGAGGGTGGTGGACACACTCTATGCCCTCAAAAATGTAGGGGGACAAAGCAGTCTTACATTTCTTAGTGGGATCTTAAGAACCTAGTGAGAAGGGCGGGGGGGGGGGGGGGGGGGGGGGAGAGTGGGCCATATGGGACCTCCAACTTCCCTACTTTTTGATCCGGTTATGAAAAAATCCCAAAATTTTGAAATTTTTCAATTTTTTCAAAACTCAAATCTTATCTTCTTAAAACCCTCCTAAATCTATGTTACGGTAAAAAAAGCATTTTTTGACCTCAAAAAGTCAAAACGTGTACACAAAAACCCTGAAATTCAAATTTTTAAAAACTTTTGAAAAAATCTTTTTTACTATCCAGAACCCCCCCAAAAGTAGTCCTTAGGCAAAAAGTGACTTTCTCTCTGTAGAGCCCCTTTTCCAACCCCTCCTTGGTTGCAACCATCACACTCATCTTCTACTCCAACACTCTCTCTCTACACCACCTCCATTGCTGCAGCAAGGAAGCTCCTCTCTTCTCCCCTACCACCTTCCATTGCCACACCAAGCAAGGGTTATCCACCTTCTCCTCCCATTGCCACACCAAGCAAGGGTTAACCACTTTCTCCTATCACGTTATCCCACCTACATTGTAGTAACAAGCAAGGTCCCGCTCCTCCACCTAATTTTCTTTGTTCAACCATGGCCAGCTCTACCTCGCAAAGGCGGCCAAAGGATAAGGTCATAGCACTTGTATGCCACAACACTAGAGGTATAGATGTTGAGTGGGTGCCACAAGAGTTCACCAAAGGTGATTGGGTATATATGCAACCATCTGCTATTGGTACTCATCGTGTGCGGAATCATGCAAATTTGGATCATCATTGGAAAGGAAAGCTCCTTGGCTTCAAGAACCGCAAAGACAAGGGAACCGTAGCCATTGTGCAACATGTTTTCTCAATGTCAAGCATGCAATTGCAACAACCACCTTGATTTTCAACACATTGTAAGTACATGTTTTGTGAATACAAAGCTAGGTGTGAAATCCTAGTGTAATGTTATTATGGATTTATACTTAAGATTTGCCATGCATTTATAGTCATATTTCTATCCACATTGGTGGAGGAGCAGCCACTACATAGTCTCTCCGGCATATTCAATGCTATATATGCGAATATTGGAGCAACAATGTTCACACATCTTTGCCCAACCAAACTGGTTCAAATAAGGATTTTCTTCTATTCTCACTCCTATATTGTGCCTACTTCTATACAAGAATTTGGAACGCTTGAATCCATCAAAGTAACTTCCTTATTAAGTATGGAGTGGCCGGTGCCAGATTTGTGGTCGGTAGAAACTTTCAAGCAGAAGATGATAATAGATGTCCAAAACTCTTTGAAATACACTAAAGCTTCTAGGTCTGTGGGCTTGAGTTGGTGTTTTCCTATTCACTATTTTATGCACATTTTTAAAGAGTTTGGATTTGTGGAGACTACCACAATGCTTCTATGTAAAGATGTGCATTATGAGGAATTAGGAAGGCTTGTGAAGGGCATGCACAATGGGGACAGGTACCGTTGTAAGGTTGGAGATTCAGGTATTGGAATGTGCTATTTGAAATCCTGCACCTCCTTGTACATACAATTCTACTATGATCGTTGGATGTGCAAGCTTGGAGTGTGGACTCCCTTACAGAGTGTAGACGACGCTGTGAGCGGGATGGAAACACACACAACGCCTCTATAATGACCCGACACACACTCTTGGGATGATACACACACACACACACACACACACTATGGGGCACCAGTCGACTTACACAACCCACCTGGACGAGACAGGGAACACACCGATGGAGTGACAGGAGAGAGACTACCCATTTACCCACTCCACACAGAGACAAACACACACACACACACACCCAAAAAACTTAGCTCAAAAGAGGATAATTTTTTATGTTTAGATACAATTGAGCTTGGGCCAACACCAATGGGGCGAATAGCTCACACAATATGGGTAAAATATGCCAAATACAATCACAAATTGGAGCAGAAGCTTCGCTTAGGAGAAACTTACATAGCCAAAAAAACAAAAAAACAGTGAGAAATTTGGAAAAATGGACAATGCCATCGCGTTTGGAACGGCCCAAAACCCCAGTCTACAATGTCAAAGTGCTCAAATCCGACCTCGGATGAGCAGTTTATGGCCAAAACAAGCTTCAAAAACAACAAAAACTCAGTTGCGCCTGTTCCTCCTCTTCTCTTCACGTTTTTTATGGTCTTCTCTCAGGTTTTTCAGTTTCCACACTTAGATTTATTACTTGGGCACCCTTGGCCTAGGCTTGCAATGGAGGTTTATACATGAGCTTAAACTCCAATGCTTTTTTAGCATCAATCCATATTGGATTTAAGTTGACCATTAACTTATTTAAGCCAACATGAAAGTGATCTATTCGATTAATAATATTTTTTTTCAGATCTTAAACCCGGAATATTTTTAGGAATGCAACAACCTACATGACCATATAAATTGCATAACCCAAAAAAAATAAATTATTTCTTTCTATTACTTGCAAGTATACGTGACAACATGGATGGGTACATGCAATGAAGGTGGAAAAAAGGGAAATTCCATAAGCACTAGCTTTGGTTTTTGGGTGAAGAGGATTTGGCAACATGGATGGCTACATGAAATTCTTTGTGAAAAAAGCATGCCATATGAGGTCAAGTTAAGTCATTAAAATTAGGTCTAATTTATAGCTTTTGGTGTGTCAATCGATTAATATCCGTCTATTGCTATTTATTTAGTGTAAGTGCTCGCAATGATGCTTGCAATGGTTGTGTCTCTAGCCATCAACTAAGTTGACATTGTGGGGTACAAATAAAGTCTTAGTAAGCAAGTACATTAGAATAGCAACAAGACATCTATCATCATTCAAATGATGTGAATGAAAGATTGTCGGTCGTATCACATATGTCTGCTCCTTGGACATGTCCAATTTTACATTTCTGCACAACTTGTGGCAAGAAGCTACATTGCAAAAGACTTATGCTGTTTAGGGAAACCTCCCCAAGAAGAAAAGGACATACCTTTTATTAGAGGCAAGAACGACACTTAAATGTCTTGAACTTTAGATTCTGAGGAGGCATCGTGAACACTTTATAGTCAGATGAGACCTTCATTTTCTTCGGCTCACTGTCTATGTGTGTTAGCAAGGGTGTTCAACTTGCCTTGTCAGAGTACCCACATGTGACAAGAAAATTATTTGGTACATAATGGAAGTGTCTGTAGCCATCTGTGCCGGCATGGATGGCTACATGCAAGTTTCTAATGAAAATCTTTACCTATGAGTTTCTACAGGTAGCTAGCGGGGGTGTTTCATTTGCCTTGTATGAGCACCACATGTAACAAGGGAATTATTTGGTGCATAATGGAATTGCCTATAGCCATCCGCGCCAGCATGGAATGGAAATCTTTACCCGTCACTCTTGCAAACATTGGCACGATCGTTCAGAAAATGAAGGGAAAATTACTAAAATACCCCTATAATTTGTGGAAATTCCCAAAATACCCTTGCATCTATTTTAGTTGGATTGTTCACGATTTCCTAATCTTTCTTCTTTTTTGACAATGAAGATCCTTCTTTAGTACTTAGCATGTAATTTGTCACAAATTACCTCCAAAAAAAGACAATTATGTCTAAAAAATAATGAAACAATTCATCTCCAAAGCCTACATAACTAGCTCAAATTCTAGTTTAAGTATCTTGTATTGATAGACGATCAAAGGCTTCTTATGAAAATCTACAGGTAGGGAGGCGGGGCATACCCTTGGGCCACAAGTAGTCGAAGAATTGGAAGGCGTCGCGCGGGGTCTGCAGCTTGGTGGAGGCAAATGTATTCCTCCACACGCCGCCTACCCCCACTTGAGCTTCCAACACCACACACTCCACGCCATGCTGCAGAAGCAGGTGCTTGCAGGCGCAGAGGCCCGTGACCCTGGCCCCCACCATGTACACGCTAGTATATTTGGAATTTTTGACATTTGAAAGGTAGTTTGAGAAGATCCACAAATTAGAGGGGTATTTTGGTAATTTTCCCAAAAATGAATTGCTTGTAGCCATCCACGCCATCCACGCCGGCGTGGATGGCTACAGGCAGTGTCAAGTTGCCTAATCCCATGCTACACCTCAACGACAAAAGGCTAGGGTGATTGGCGATCCAAATACCGACAGAGAGCTCAGAAGTTTCTGCTTCAACCCCAACATTCCATAGCCGAGCTCCATGCGCTCGGGCGGGTCAGCTGAGGATGAGCGTCTGTATCCCTGCTTGTTGCCACCCGCGCCGGGCCGCCGCCCATCTTGTGCACTCATCTAATGCAAGTGTACTTCCCTAGACGAGTAAGAGTGCTTCAGCGGCTAGTTCCCGTTCTCTCTTTACAACAACTTGCTGCGAGTGAATCCGCTTCCCTCCATGGCAACGGCATCGAAAAGGCAATGACTGCGCCAGCTAAAATATTGCATGCATGGCCCGCAAAGCCAGAACCACTACCACCCTACGTTGCTACGTACAAAAAAAAATTTTTCTTCGATACTCTTTATGGCAAACAGAACATGTATACACCAAATTTTCTGCTCCTAATCTTCCCCTCTCTGCTGCCAAGGTTCCAAGTCTCAAGATGAACAAAGCTTCGGAAACACCAAGTGCTCCAGCTAGCTGCAATCGCACAAACATGTGGTCAAAAGGCAAGTTCAGAAACTGTAATTTCTTTTAGCACTTGTGTCAGCATTCTGACACTCACAGTTCACTCACTCTCTCTCTGCGTCCAATTTTTGACGCTATGTCTCACACGCTTTGGTAGCCCTTTCAAGTTTCCACGCCCACGGTTCACCATCCTGAAAGCTTGAAAGTTGGCACTTGAGAGCGTTGACGGCAGCCCAATGGCTTTGATCCTGTTTCCTCCTTTCTAGGAAAAAAACTGTATAAAATCTTTATCTCTGCTCTACTCTGCTCAAGGGTCAGCTTTGTAGGCCGCCTATGTGAAGGTGGCCCCTCTATCTTGATGCGCACAAGGCTCCGGTGTTTGGGAAATATCATTTTCACAAACATACAAAAATCCCTCCAAGACAAATCTGAACCGGAAATTTTACATTACTAGCCAATATTTCTGCAAAATTACACTATTTTGCATGTATTTAATTAAGAGGAATTTTCTCCTTCTTGCCCTCTCCCTCAACCGGCTACTTTGATTTTGCAACCGGCTCAAGGCTAAGCTGAGGCACACTTTTCCCAAACACTAGTGCCACAAGCTCACAAAAAGTGGCAAGCTGTCATTGTCAAGCACTCTCTATTGATAGAATCAGAGCGAAGGCCTAAGTATGTGCCCATTCAAAGAGAGGGGATTCTACCTTGCCTGCCTGCACAGTTCGAAAATGGCCTGTCCTAATTGCGACCGAGCCTCGTAGTTGGATGGTCGTGCCGGATCGACGTGGCTTGAAATGCCAGGAATGCCACTGACAAAGGAGTAGGAGGAGCTAGGAGCCCGCAGCAGAGGCACTGTAGCAAATCTAATAGCTTCCATGGCACCGATAGCAAAGGCAACCATGGCTCTGCCCCCGCTTGATGCTGATATTTCATTCAAATTTAGAGCTTGAGCGGCTTGTCAATCAATGCCACCATATCTAAATTCCATCGTTCAGTCCCTCGCTCCCAAAATCAATCTGATATGCAACTGTCAAAGATTGGCAAGCTATCGAGCCTTGTTTTTCCCCATAATTTCCGTGTTCTCTCTACAATTTCTCGACTCTCTTGCCTTACGATATGTCTGCACCCGATTCTGATCTTGAGTTTGAGTTCCCGTCACTTGAGCTCCCATCACCCTCACTTTAAGCATTGGATCAAAGAGTAATATAGCAAAAAGGAAGTGACGCGAAAGAGTGCTTCATAATCACTACAAGATTCCAAATCTGATGTATCCATAATCCTATGGTCGCTTGCATTCATAGCAGATGAGTTGGCTAAACCATTCAAGTCCTCCATGGATGCACTAGTAGGGGAGCCTTTTCCTGCATGATCAGTAGCCAGAGATGTTTTGCTTTCAATCCTAGTAACCAAAGGTGTTTTGTCTTTTCAAGGTCTCTGCCAGTGATCATCAGCCCTACGAGATTCTTCCTGAAAGGGTACAACTTCTGTAGCTTCAGACAACCTACTAGGAGGCATGGTTGAATGGTACCTTATCATAACTCTAGCAGCAGAACTTGGAAGGCCGACACTATCAGGAGTCCCTCGTGAAATGTTCATTGAAGACTAGAAAGGTGGATAAGGTCAGGCTTCTAGATTTCTTTGCAAATCTATGTGTGTGTGTGTGTGTGTGTGTGTGTGTGTGTGTGTGTGAGAGAGAGAGAGAGAGAGAGAGAGAGAGAGAGAGAGAGAGAGAGAGAGAGAGAGAGAGAGAGAGAGAGAGAGAGAGAGAGAGAGAGAGAGAGAGACGGTGGCGAATAGTGAGTGTCACCTCGGGTGAAGTCCATGGTTTCTCTCAAGCTGCAGAAATGCCTGGTAGCCAGCATTCTCAAATGTGCAATAGCCCAATCCCAATGAGGTCAATGAGATTTCCATGGACAATTCACTTTCAGTATGGCAAGACATCACCAAGATCATCAAAGAAGGTTTTGTAATTTGGAAGATAACCAGTATTTACTATAAGCCAAGGATGAAGTGTGGTTCCATCCAAGGTTTTCTGGTTGAGATGCATGTGTGTTCTACATTGACTTCTTTGTGGAGAGTATCCACACTTCAAAGGCTAAAAAGGCACGCAAGAATACATTTTCAAATCAATTTGAATCTCAAAGAGCCCAAGGAAAGTCTATTTTTTAGAGAAAGGGTGCAAGAAGGAAGAGCTATTGGTGTTGAAGCTGCTCTAGTTATAGTCGCGTTCAGCAAGACCACAAAGGTATCCAAGAACTACATGATTTTTTTTAGGACTTAAATTTTGGAGGGATTTTACATCCATACTCGCATGTGTCTATCATCAATGCAAATAAAAATTGAGTCTTTGACTACGAGCGAGCGAGAGAGAGAGAGAGAGAGAGAGAGAGAGAGAGAGAGAGAGAGAGAGAGAGAGAGAGAGAGAGAGAGAGAGAGAGAGAGAGAGAGAGAGAGAGAGAGAGAGAGAAGAAGAAGAAGATAATTTTAACATCAACATCAACATACTTACACTATTAACCCCTTCCTTACTTTGATGAGGATGGTTGAAAGAAACTTTTAGCACATATGGACCAAGCAAAGATGAGAAGGCAGTGGCAACTAGATGCTATCACCTATATTATGCACACAGTTGACCTCCATGTGGAGGTTGATGTAGGGAAATGTGATTTTAGTTTTTATGCTTGAACATGACATGAAGCACTACTTCGCTTTGTAATTAATGCTAGGCATTATCACCTTAGTTATCATTTATGAATAACTAGGTGATCTTACTTGAACAACACCTAAACAACCACCGCCAAAAAAAGACTTCCATTAACCCAAAGAAAAATGAAGGTTTTTTGCACAAGTTTTGTATGGGTGGTATGGAAGGACGCTCCACCGTGACACATCACTATGTGCCACCTATGGACTTTGGAATTTCCCCTTGAGAGTCATCTAACTCTCTCTTTACAAAAGTTTTGCTTTAAGTGCTCACAAGCTTTCTTCCTTAGCTTCTCTATAATAGAAACTAGTGCCTTACGTCCCTCTCCAACTTTTGCAAGAAAATAGATTTCCATGGATATGCATATCCCTATCTTTAGTCCTCTTCCTAGCCATGAGGTTATGTTGATGTTAGAATGTAGAATGTTTGAGATCAAGGTTTTTCTTTGAAAGAGAATTTTGAGCCTATGGGAGACCATGTATATTTGCGTCCATTGACATTTTGGAAGTAGAAGTGACGTTTGGAGGCCATAACCATAGATGATGGAGAAGATGCATATGTGAAGTTGAAAATCGTAAAAATGTACTTTTGAATATGCTTTCTTGCTTGATCATGAGTTGCATCAATTTTACAACATGGATATGTTCAAGGTGCTTTGCTAGATGTCGCGCTCGATTTTGTATTAGCTCGGAAACACTTGCTCGGAGTTTGGGATTCCTCGTATGCTGGTGCCTAATCTTCATCTTTGCGCATAAGAAGTCTAGCAGTTTAGCTCTTAATCCTGGCCCCTTACCTGAAAGTAGCTCCAATGGCACCCCAAACTTGCAACATATTTCATCATAGACAAAGTTTGCCACATCCTTTGCAGTGATCTATTTTACTGCTATAGCCTCTGCCCATCTAGAGAGATAGTCCATTGCAGTCAAAATATAGCTTTTGCCCTTGCTTGTGATAGGTAAACATACCCCTCTTGCAAGATCTTATGCAAGGTGATCTTTAGAGCAAAATGTCTACCACCACAGGCGCCTTCGTGATTCTCTTCCAACACTCTATAAATCTCCTCCTGCCAGGTACACGTCTCAACACAAGATCATCCCCTTTCATGTATAAGACATCACCAATAAATTTGTACCTGGATGCTCTACGCACAAATCCATACTTCTTAGACTTCTGAATGTCCTTCGGAATGATTCCTGTTAGCAAAAACTCCTCTTATTGAGCCAAACTTTCCCGGTCATGATAAAGAGGTAAATTGGTCCTCAACACAAATAGCTCCCCAATCATGCTTTGAGTTGCTTCATGTGCCTCTCCATTTAGAGCACGTTCAATGTGTCTGATGCTCCATGCCTCAAACCTTTTTAAGAGGCCTTTAATTCTGAAACACATTTCCTTCAATGAGGTGTTCTTGCTCTTCCACACACCCAACACTTGCTTCACAACTAACAAGGCATCACCTTTTATGCTCATTAACCTTCTAATCCCATGCTTCAAACAAATGTGTAATCCGGATTCCAATGTTGCATATTCAGCCTCATTGTTACTATGTGTATCCAATTTGAACCCTCTCTTGCATACTTGCTTCCCCTCTGGATCATAAATTGCTATACCCCCTGAAACCGCATCATGGCTCTTTCATTATGAGACATCAAATAACAACACGTGCATTGCTGATCTGTGGCACTTCTTCAACTACCTTTCTCACCGCCTCTTCCTTAACAAGGAGGGGATTCTCCTTGTAAGTTAACAAATCGGCTAGGGTAGCTCTTGTACTATCTTCCACTAGAAAAGAGAAATCAAACTCTTGCAGCTCAATTACCCATTTCTTGACCACATTTGACATGTTGGTGCCATTAATTAACTATGGCACAAAATCATAACTCGTGAAGAAAACAAAATGTCGTGGTAGCAAGTAATGACAAAATCGTCGACAAGCAAATATTACACTTGCCATCACTAGCTCTACTTCTGAGAATTTTCTCTCTGCTACAAACTTCACTCCGCTTGCACAATACACTGGCCTCATAAAATGGCTACCCTTCCCCTTTTGCAATAGCATGGCTCCAATGGCATCATCCCCTACTGATGGATTTACATAAAACACTTGCTCCCAATGAGGAGCCTGCATGGCTGATAGCCCCCCTAACACCTCTTTCACCTCTTGACACACTTCTTCACACTAGTCATCCTACTACAATGGATCATGCTTTGCCACTTGTTGTAATGGATAAAGGAGCTATGAAGACAATGGAATAAACCGCGCCAATTGCTTCGTACTCGTAGGTGATGGAAGAAGAATAATAGACTTAACCTTATCTGGATCAGCCTCAATGCCATTTTCTGACACCATATGGCCCAATAACTTCACCTTGGCTATGCTAGATAAAATTTCTTGGGATTTAGTTCTCCTCCACATTCATCATATCGAGCCAATACCATCTGCAACTTCTCATGGTGTTCAGCCCTACTACTATAGACACAGAAGTCGTCCATAAAAGCTTTAACACAACTACCAATGAATGGTTCCAATACCCAATTTTCTCTCTCTTGATAGAAACATGGTCCATTTGACAACCCAAATGGCAATACCGTGTAGCAATAACAGCCCCATGGTGTAATGAAAGTTGTCTTTGTTCGGTGTTTAAGAGCAATCTTCAATTGAATATAGCTTGAAAAACCATCACACACACTGTACCTCTCATAACCTACCACCCACTGAATCCAAGATCTGATCGATGAATGGGAGAGGATATGGGTTCTTCTTAGTGGCTGCATTTAAGGGTTTAAAATCTACACAAATCCTCCACTTCCCATCCTTCTTTGGGCTGACTACTACTGGACTCACCCATTCTGTGGTCTCCACAGGGACTATGAACCCTGCCTTCAATAACTTGTCCACCTCCTCTTGCAAGGCTTCCATTTTCTCTTGACCCATCCTTCTTAGCCTTTGCTGCACTGGCCCTAGCACCTTCTTTCAGCTCTATATGCATCTCTTCTCCTTTGAACCCTCTAATCTCTTCATATGAGGTAATGAACAAATCAGGAAAACTAGCCAGCATGTGCAAATATACCTCCTTCTCCATAGCTGAGAGGTCTCCACTGTTCATTTGTGTCATCAATTCCTGCTTCTTTGACAATTCAACCTTGGTTTCATGAGCCCTTCAATCACTTCATAAGGCCCTTCACTTTCATCTTCAACCTCATTTGCAAATGCGACTAAACCAGACGCCTAGATTTCTTTGTCCATCAAAAGAAATGCAACATCAACATCCTCATCACCGTTGGTAGTATTATCACTGTCCTCGTCAGACACTGTGGAATAGTCTTCATCACTAGACTCATCCTCATATTCATAAAGTTCCTCCAATCGTTTCCTTGTGTCCATATTATATAGCTTCTTGGCACCTGTCTTTCCATAGAGGCTAATAGTACCACGTCTCCAATCTTGAACAGCTCCCACTACACGTAGCCATGGTCTACCCAGTATAATAGGATATGCTCCCAACCCCGCTGGCATCACATGAAAATCAACCATTGCCTGTGCATCATACGCCTCCACTTCTAAGCTCTTTACAACACCGAAACATTTTACTTTCTGATGGTTTGCCAATCTGATCCGAAAGCCTGACACCCTAGTCACTGTAAGACCCATCTTCTCAATTCATGAGTGTGTTATGACACATATTTGGGCTCCACCATCAACATAACCTTGTCCTTTTGTGCCACACATCTACTATTGGGCAAATGTCTGGTAGCTCATGCATTGCCAACACCTTTGCTGAACCTCTCTCTGGCTCTTTCTCCATTGGGTTAACCATGCTCTTCCACTGTCGCTTTAGCTTAAGCACCATCTCTATAAGCTGCCCAAAAGTGACATCTGCCTTCCTGCTTGTCAGATCCTCCTTCAAGTCATAGCTTAATTGCCCATATCCTAGTGGAAAATCTGAAACATGAAACTTGCGAAGATCCCTCCTTTTTCTCTTGGCCTTGACATCCTCGCCTTCATGGATCTTTCCCTTATTCTTACTAGGACCTGGGGCACTTCTTCCTTGTCCTCTTTGGTCCTATTCCCAATAGGCATCACTAATGTATCCTCTAGATTTGATGCCTTCTCCAAGGTGACTACACTTATCACTTTTGTCTTTCCCTTTTCCTCCTGGGTTAATCCACCGGTTAGCAGCTGTCGTGGCAATGGATACATGTCTCCCCCCATCCTTGGTGGCTTATCACATTGTGGGCTGATGTGACCCAACTCTCCACAATTATAACACGTGGGTGTGTGCCTCCAAAATCTACCATTGTTTTGTCCAACACCATTCTTGGGCCTTTCTTCACCTCCTGGCTGATTTTCAAACCTCCCTCGAACTTGATTATTTCCCACATTACCTAACATGTTTAGGCTGAGGTTCTTCATTAAATCTACCACTTGCCTCATGTCTTGCCTTAGCCCATCATCTTGGACTGCTGTAGTGACCACTGCTGGCATAACCTGAGGAGTAACAGGAACCACTGGTTCATGATGAACCCCTGGCATGCGACATTTTAAATAATCCATAGGCTGAAATTCAGACCTCCTGGGAAAAGACTCCACCCCTAGCTGGCTCATTTTCCTCAGCTTCCACTCTTTGTTCCTTGCCACCTCCAATGCATCTTCATATGTCCTAGGCTTCTTGAGCTCCACTCTCCAATGTATATTCGCCCAAAGACCAGCCAAGAATCTGTCCTTGTTCATCATGTCAGGTGGGGGTACTTGTGGTGCTAAGGCCTTGCACATCCGCTCCCATGGCAATGAAAAATGACGTATGTATGCATCTACTGGCTCACCTTCCCTTTGTACCAAACCCTGTACTTCTTGCCACACTTTGTAAGGATCTTCTGTCTTCACAAACTCCACTTCCAATGCATGCCGTAGATTTTCCCAACTCAATCTTATAGGTGGATCAACCACACGCAACTCCTCTTCAAATGGTTTGGACCAAACTTGTGTATCACTCTTCAAAGAAAGCTGGAGAAGACGTAACATTTGCGTCGGGTCATGAATTTGGTTGCTAATGCATGCAACCTACATCTTTTCCAAAAAGTCTTGCACATCTTCGTCACTTCTTCCATGAAATTCCGGATAAGAGAAATCCATGGCTACCCAAGTTATGATGCTTTGCGAATCCCTTCAAAAACACGTACAAGAACCCAAAACTTTTGATTGACTCAATCCCCAGAAACTTCAATGGAGCTCAAATTTAGATAAGGACAAACACATGCACATCAAATGAGTTTTCATAGTTAATCATTGGAATTACAACAGGCAAAGGGCATTCCATTATCTCTCTTAATCTTCTTGGCCTGAACATAAAGACTATGCGCTAGTGGAAAAAAATCTTCCTGGACACATGAACATTTATCTGGATTCTCTGAGTTAAATGAAAAGGAGTGAATTGAGGGCCATTTTGATCATCCATTAAAGCCAACCATTCATCTCCCAAGAAGGCACATTTGACTTATCCTCTGATTTTGCCAGAATTTCAGCAGCATAACAACATAAATGGCTCAAAAGACCAACAAACCAGCCATCACAACTTGGAAAAGTTTTGGCAGAGTTTCCCCAGAGTAGAGCAGTAACAACCCAAAATATAGACTGTATATAAATGCATAATCTACCAACAATAGAACCCGAGCATCAAGTAGGAATCACTAGTACATAGGCTCTGGTGAGGTCATGAAAAGGGTACTCCAGCCACCTGTATCACCGAAAGGATCTCACATTTGAGAATCCCCCAGCTCAATAAAACCTCACGCTATCGACCCTCTCACGAAAGCTTATCCAAATCTCGTATAGTCAAGTCTCAGAAATGACTATCTTCCAGACCAAGTCTCAGAAATGGTTGGGACTGCCAAATAAAACCAAGAATGGCTCCACAAAGGCGTACAATGGCAGTATCCACAATAACGTACAATACCAGACAATGCGCTCCAAGAGGTGCCAAATGATGCATACCCATGGCAACTGCAAGTGACTCTCACTTGCCAGTGTATCACTCTACTCCAGCTACCTATACCTGTGTGAATCACCTGTACTTGTACCTGTCCCTTTAATCTGTAACCTGTAAGTTGCAACCTGTAATCCCGAATCTCGAAGATTGAAGCTCGAAGCAGAAGGTAATCGAAGAAGATCCTCAATGGGGCACCAAAAGAATGTGAGCGGGATGGAAACACACAGAACGCCTCTATAATGACCCGACACACACTCTTGGGATGATACACACACACACACACACACACACACTATGTGGCACCACTCGGCTTACACAACCCACCTGGCCGAGACAGGGAACACACCGATGGAGTGGCAAGAGAGAGACTACCCGTTTACCCACTCCACAAAGAGAGAGAGAGAGAGAGAGAGAGAGAGAGAGGGAGAGAGAGAGAGAGAGACACACAAACACCCAAAAAACTCAGCTCAAAAGAGCAATTTTTTTGATGTTTATATACAATTGATCTTGGGCCAACACCAATGGGGCGAATAGCTCACACAACATGGGTAAAATATGCCAAATACAATCACAAATTGGAGCAGAAGCTTCGCTCATAGGAGAAACGTACACAGCCAAAACAGAAAAAAAAAGTGAAGAATTTGGCAAAATGGACAGCGCCATCGTGTCCAAAATGGCCCAAAACCCTAGTCTACAATGTCAAAGTGCTCAAATCCAACCTCGGATGAGCAGTTTATGGCCAAAACAAGCTCCAAAAACAACAAAAACTCAGTTGCGGTTGGTCCTCCTCTTCTCTCCACGTTTTTTCTGGTCTTCTATCATGTTTTTCAGTTCCCACACTTCGCTTTATTACTCGGGCACCCTTGGCCGTTTAGTTGATCTCAAACGGACCCCGCACACCTGGCACTCAACTTTTTCCAATAATGCATCCCGCAACCACGTGAAGTGGCCCCAAAAGATGCTCCTCATGATGACCTTTCTGCATAATTATCACAAGAAAACACCCACGTTGTGTCCGTACTTATCCACGTGCAAATATTGACCACCCCATTCGACCTCCTGACGCCACTAGAGGCCATCTGACGCACCTGCTTACCTCATGTCGTCGGCCCGTGGATAGTTTCCTCGACAAGTTTTATGCGCTACCAACTCCTCATTATTATAGAAAAACACACTCGTACTGGTGATAGTGAAAATCGATGCACTATGTACATGTTGTCCTACCTGTACACATGTGGGTTCTACATAACCACCCAGCTCTGGAAAATGGGCAATCCTTTATTCGATGCACCATGCATGTGTATGTACATATGCACAATCCCTTGCTCCAAAAAACTCCTAACAACACTATTGCAAGCTTTGACATTGCAGTGAAGGTGCCCAATGATGCTTTGGCGACAGTCCAAGTGAAGAAGCATTGGACTCTCAGTAATGTGCGAGAACATTTGGTTATTATGGATTTTGAGGCCCTTCAGCAAGCACAATTTTGTTTACAAGGTCACAAGGTGAGAATCCTTCTACCACATTTTCCATACTAATGAATTTCTGCAGATTGGGAAGAGAATGGAAGACAAATTGAAGGTCAAGGAGGACTAGGGGATGGATGGAACTATGCTATGGCTCTTATAACTTTGTAGCTCTTGCAATTTTGAAAAAGATCCCCGATGTAATCAACATGATTTGCTACGGCAAATCATGTCTCTGAATATAATTTTTCGCATTGAGATGAGAGATCATTTTTTGGTGAAAGTGCCTCTTTTTATAAAAAAAATTGTCTTTAAAAAAGGGACCATTATAAAAGGGGGTCCGCATAACTCATTCACTATTTTCACTTTTGCAACTCTTGAGCTCCTCCACTCTCTATCTACACCCCAGACTAGACATGGATGCTTCCACAGCTTCTGCATCTGAACCCACATCCACCGCTTTGTTACGCTTCATCCTCTTCCTCGAGGACACCAAATACAAAGGGAATTTGGACCTCCACAACTTTATTACTCATCTCCCTAACCTTGATGCCACAATTTCCCTTCACATGGATGCATTTGCCGAGATTTTTGCGTTCATGGGGGAGCACATCATAAAATATTATGTATCTATCTCCCCACATGCAGGGATCTAGGTGCCTTGAAATATTTTGTGCTACATACACAAAGGTGATCGCCCATTCTCCAAGCGGTTGTGATGATTCTAAGAAATTTCCACCGACGCAGGCCATTTCTTGGATGAGCAATCCCCAGGGGTGTCAGCGCTGAAGAAGCGAAAGTTGGGGGTGGAGTACGTTTCTCGGCTAGCAACTTTTATCTTCTTGGTGAGCGAGGAACCTGATTTGGAGGAGCTTCGCTTACCACACTTTCACGTTGGGTCCTTTATCAAGGACACCAAGGAGCAGGAGGTTATCCCCATGAACCTTGCAGTGGAAGGAAAGACACTTCAGCTCGAGTACCCCAGGGGGCTCGAGGAAGTGGTTGAGAAATCCATCCTTGCGGATGGCCCTAGTGACACTCCAGTGCCACTACCATTGATGGATGTGTCTATCCCAGAGGTAGAAATCAGCCGCTTCTCCTCAGTCGTAGTGGATGGGGAGGAGTATGTGTATATGCATGATTTGGAGAAAGCATTTGGCCTACGCACCAAATGTCCCTTAGACAATATGCCAGATACCCTAGAAAGCAAGCTCTTGCCACTTGGCAACTCTGTTGCTGACACTATTGCAGTTGTATGTGCGAAGGTCCTGGTAGCAGATCAGTTGCACATGGCTGAGGAAGAATTCCAAGCCACGCAAGCCAAGGTTGAGGCTGCTAGGATGCCTATGCCACTATGCAACCCCCCATCTAATGATCCAAAGCTCGTAGCTGCGGTGCATGGGAGCATTGACTTGGATGGAAAGGGCAATAGGGAGGAGGACGACAAGGAGCAGGAGGTAAAATCTATCCTAATTTTCATGTTATGTTTTTATCCTTCATTGTCTTTTTTCTCAACCTTGATTGGTTTATGATAGGATGTCGTGGAGGTTGATGACTTTGCTGCAAGGACGGGTGGCAAGCGGACGGCCGGGCTTTGGACCTCAGTCTTCCCTTGTGCATTACCTAGGACAACTCCCCCCTGGAGATGTGGCCATTATCCATAATGAATTTACTCCCCAAGCCCATTTTATGACTTGGTTGTTGAAATCTTTGAGCAAGTTTTTGTGTTTGAGCACCGTTGCTCAAACTGCGCATCTTGTGTTCCTAGTGTGTAGATTCCTTGTATGCACAACATTTGGCACTGGCTTCCGTGGTAAAGTGCTTGACCAAATAGGGATACATGCTTCCATTGGCTCAACTGACCCAAAGGACATAGCACAGTCCCTCTTGATTGGGGAGTTTCCTTACGCCCAAGATAGACGCCAGGAAATGGACAAGAAAATTATGAACTGCTCAGATACATGATGTAAAATCACCTTTTTTGAAGTAATAAAAAATATTCCAAATTGTCTCTCTATCTTGTATATTCTTCTAAATGTGATTTGTCAATCTTGAAAATTGTTGTAATTGGTGATATGTTTCAATAAGCTGTGTCTTTTTTGCTTGAAGTAACAACACAACGGAAGTTGGATGCACATGATACTTCTTTCAACTTAGCTTAATTCTGGGGAAAGTATAAAACACATCTGAGTGAAAAGAAGTAGTTTCTCTAAAGTAATGATGAAAAACCAATCGCTTTTAGTTAATTTATGTTTTTTAAGTATCCTGGGGGGTAGAGAATCCTACCATGTGCCAAAAAAAGGGTGTCCACAAGGGCGCGCAAATGGCCCATCCATCAGTTTTGGATGGCCAATTTGCACTCCCTTGTGGCCACCCTTTTTTTGGCATATTGAGCATATGTTTGCACTCAAGGATAGTAGAAAAGGTGAAATCAACTCTGAATTTAAGTCTTCAAGCACACTATCACCTGCTTCAGCTCTACCTAATACATCCCTGCACCAAAAGGCCCAATTAATTGGACATTTGAGAAATCTAATTTAATGTTGCATAGACACTTGGTTTCACAAATATACTATGGGGTAAACAAAGCTTGAAATTGCCAAAAAAAGGGTGGCCACAAGGGCACGCAAATGGCCCATCCATTAGTTTTGGATGGCCAATTTGCGCGCCCTTGTGGACACCCTTTTTTTGGCAGTTGGAGTATATGTTTGCACTCAAAGACACTAGAAAAGGTGAGATTAACTCTGATTTTAAGTTTTCAAGCACACTACCACCCGCTTCAGCTCTACCTAATACATCCCTGCACCAAAAGGCCCAGTTACATTGGACATTTGAAAAATCTATTTTAATGTTGCATAGACGCCTGGTTTCACAATATGTTAACTTTTTTGATATCCTATGGGGTAAACAAAGCTTGAAATTGCAAAAATAAGGGTGGCCACAAGGGCCACACATGGATAATAGACACAGTAGACACAACTGTTGATCATATTGTCATTGCAAAGTCATATCATTACAAAGATAAGGGTGTGCAATACAAAAAGAGGGGTAACTTCCGCTAATGCTCGAAGTCTTGTTGAAATCGACATGCAAGCTGCATATCTTTTGGCTGTATTGTCACTCGCTTTGCATGAATGACGCATAGGTTGGTATCTTCCAACACTGAAATAATGTGGGCCAATGCAGCTTCTTGAATAGCCTCTAGCACTATTGCTTGCATTCTATACTAATTTCCATAGATTTGAAGCACCTCCTTCATTGTGCGAGCAAAGGGGGTGCGTTGATTTAAAAGCTCTATAGCCTTCTGGTAGTGGCGGATTTCTGCGAATGCCCTTGCTATTTTTTGGTGCCGCTGCGGTTGTCTTGGGGGCACTTGCACATTTGCTGGCTGGCAACGTTTAGGCTTCTTGAAAAACTTTGACATGCACCTGTTTACATATATAGAGGCTAGATCTGCAGCCTCTTCTGATTCATCCTCTTCCCTTGGCTATCGATCTTGTGTGCGGTATATCAGCTTGCTACCATGGTGGCACTGTCTCTGATTCAGTGTCTGTATGGACCACCCAAGTCCTGGATGGTCCTGCTTGTGATTGGTGGTGCGGCGGCTCCTCCCTATCAGACTTTATTGTTTGTTGGGCCTCTTCTTGTCTCCAGCGCTGGGTGCGTTGCTTCATTCTTTTTTGAGGTATTTGTTCTTGTGGGACGTGAAGATTCTACAAACCTTAATGACTCTGGTGCCCTACTACCATGCCCACTGCCAGAAGTCTTCCTGGAATGGCCAGGTGTTCGTGGCCGTTTTCTTGTGCCTTTAAGCCATGCCGGCTTCTCACATCCTAATTGGAGGGTGTTTTTGTTGGCACGCAGATGCTCTTTCGCGGTTTGTTTGGTGCGTGCCATTTGGTATGGTAAGAGCTCACCTGTTCTTAAGAAATAAGTGGTTTATGAGAGCATGCAATATTTATAAGGGGCCATTTAAAAAGGGCCCTGTTTACACTAATTTTGGAAAAAAAACTATTATTTTTTAAATGAACATGTCTTTAAGAGATGGACCCTGCGTTCACTTGTAGTCACACTCTGCATTGCCGCCATGCAGCATTCTTGGCAGGACCTTGCGACATTTTCCACTTTTTGCTATGCTCTTGACGACTCCATTTCTGCACTTCAATAGCAATCTTGGATTGTCGCACACGCTCCATTGTGAGCTTACGAGCAAATGTTATGCGAGAAAACCAGTTGAACATCTCCTCCAAAGAATTGGATTGCACCATTCCACCACCATGTCGAGTATTTTTGAAGTACACTCCCCTTGCTCGATAATGGGACTTCTCCATGCCTTGAGTGCTAAAAATTTCAAGCGATCCATTCTTGTGCATAAAAAATGCACTATGCACAAATAAGATATGATGTTCACATGAGTAAAGGATACACATTATTTAATGAAAACAATCCCTTGTAATAAATTCACCATGTAACATGGCTTACCATGTAACGTGTGATGTTATTTTCACCCCAAGAAAGGGTGAAGACCTTGGTAAAATCCGCCAAGGCTTCTTGAAATGATTGGCATTGTTCTTCTGTTGTGATGTTAAGGCCCATAAGCTTGACCATTTTATCAAAATGTGCCCAAACTTGCTTGCGCTTGTTTTCAAGCTCGCCATTTGAATCATTGTCAATAGTAGCTTTGCATAACTCCTTCCAAAGCTCCCAAAGGTTACCTGCCTTCTAGTTGGAGCTATTTTGAGTAGCATATCGACTTGGCTTTCCTTGGAAAACTTTCTTCAAAAAGTGTCTGGCTTTTTGTCTACTCATTGACACTTGTTGAGCAATTTCATGGGTGTCCCCTGTGTTCTTTGCAGCAACGATATACATATTTCCACCGTGACAGCGAATGAAATTCAAGAGTACCTCCACTCTTTCGATCGCTTCCTTGGACTTTTCCAATGGTTTCATTGTGAAGCATAGTCAATGTGGAGCTTCAATAGCCTATCAAAAATGCACATGAATGCGTGTAATGTACAAAAATGTACATTCGATAGAGGAAATGGAAAGATTGGATTCCAAGCGTGGTGCTTTTGATCACAGTCTGGGGCATTGAGCATGGGACATCTCAGAATAGATGCTTCCCATTTTCTACCTTCATCTCCAACATCACGACAATCCAACCCTTATTCTCCATGCCCTTGCCATGGAAGCATGGAACCGACCTTTACAGTGCTCTTGTGCAACTCTTTTTGTCCATTAGGTTTGTACCCTCGAGTGCAAAATGGACAAGGCATGAGAAAAGAAGCCCCTTTTATGTAGCCAAGCAAACACTTTATGGTCTTCAAGTCCCCACCTAAGTGCCACTCCACATCATAGCTACCAAAACCTTCAACCTCCAACTTCTGACCTGCAATTTGGGAGTGTATTACTTCTGTGATCCATGGAGTTCTCTCAAAAATCCATGAAAGTACTCCATTGGTCTCTTTGGGCACCTCAATAGCACCCAACCACCAAATGTCTTTCTCTGATTGCACGCTAAAAGACGGGGTGGGAGATGGCTCCACTGAATCCCTTCGCTTGGTTTGCAAAAGGGCCTCGTTCATTAGAGTGACACTTAGCCTCTCTAACATTCAACCTTTCACTATTTGACACATCGAGTTTTAGCATAAAAGCGACCTTTGTGCTAAGCACTACAAATAAAATATTTCCAAGACCTTAAACTTCAAAGTCTATGAGAAGAACAAAACCAAAAGAAAAAATTATAGTGTGTTATCTTCTTCAGGTAACTCGTAAAATCTAAGCATGGCTTGTTGAAGTCTCCGAAGGTCCACAAAAATATTGTTCCACATTGTGTAAGGGAAGCCCTTCTCCGAAGGTCTTATGGATTGTTTCTTACCTTTTCCCCTTGTCTTTGTTGCACACGAATCATAAAGGGAAGTCGGCATTGTGTCCTCAATGTGTAGGTATTCCCCAATGCGAGAGAACACATCTTCGTTTGTGGCCTTCTTTGCGAGGTTGACTTTGTGAGGAACGGGAAATAGGTTTCCACAATGCCATGATCTTTGAGGGAATCCATTAGGAGTTGGAAAATAGCATGATAGGCTTGGGTGCTGATTCCAGCCTCATCACATCTTGTTGCACTTCATCATCGTTAACCACATTTCTGGATTACGCATAAGGTCCTTGGTGACTGCATCCTTAATGTGCTTAGCTCCAAGCTATTGTAAGATAGAAATCACATCCTGGGTATTGAGACAACTAGTAAGAAGGTTGACCCAATCATCTTGGCTTGTTCCACCGCATGCCTCCTGGATGAAGTTTCTAGAAACCAATAAAAGTAAATGTTAGAAGATAGTGTGAAGTAAAAATGCATCATGCAAGTAAAAACCAAATCACCTTATGAATGTCACTTGTCGTTTGCGTGCTCCTCCCAAATATACAAGAGTTTCAATGGATGAATACGTGCATTTGCGTTCCCTTGCACCAAGGGGTGTTTCTTTCAAGTATGTGATGGTGTTGGCAAGCTTCTTAATGTGGGATTCCTTTTCTTGCATTTGTTGTTGAAGAGTTTCAACCACCCTCTCCGAAGAGGCAACACTCTCTTGTAATGCCATCATCTTGAGGTGAAGAGCTTGACATTCCTGCATCCACATATGCAAAGAAGCACCTGCATCCATACACAACCGCTTGCAATAGCCTAACAAGCCTTCTTCTCCCCTCCCAAGAAATTGAAGAAATGTCGAAAGGCTATTAAAGAGTGTATGGAAGCCGCTTATAGGATCATAAGGGTACAAATGGCCGTCCACCCAAATATCAACATTGGTCTCATGAGCGGCGCGACATTCCTGTGATGACCTTTGATCACCCTCAACAACGATCTTCGGTGCAAACGCCGTGGGTAAGCGAATATGTATGCTTTTGGTGTGCGGAGTATGTGGTGGTGGAAGAAAACCATTTGTGATGTCCGTGCGCACCATGGAAGCTGTTGTGTGAGGAAGTAAACGATGAAAAGATAGAGGGGGAGGGGGAGGGGTAGGGAGATTGAGGAAGATGGGAGGAGAGAAGGAGAGAGGGGGGGAGGGAGACATTGGGGAGGAGGAGGAAGGTAGGGGTAGGGAGGGAGAGGAGAGGGAGAGAGGAGGGAGGAGGAGGAGAGAACAAAGTGTTTTTTACTTTTTGGGGAAAAACATTTTTGAAAAAATGGACTTTCTAAGCTTGTGGGTTAAAAAATGGGTCAAAAATGATTTTTGGATATGTATATATGTTGGGAGGGAGTTTTAAGTAAAAAATAAATAAAAATAATTATTTTTTAAAAGTCAAATTTTGACTCTTAGTGACCCACATTTTTGCTGATGTGGTCACACCCCTATGCTTCCTTCACTTTAAAAAAGCTAGGGAGAGAAAGTAGTAACCCCTTAGGTCCACATCCTACATTTGTATAAAAAACAGGCTAGAAAGGCCTATTCAAAACTACCTTCTTCAATGCCCTTTCCCCCTTAACCCCACACAACATTAGCCTTAATCCCTAAAGATTAGGATTCCTTACAAGGCCTATGCAAGGTCCATATTTCTCCTAATGTATTATCAACACTAAAAGATGTTCAACATGCACTAGTGAAGACAGTTTGCCGACAGGCAATGGGATGCATGGCTTAGCAAAAATCCCAGATACCAAGCTACAACATTAAGGGTTCATCAACTCGTCGATTCTCTAGTGTTTTGGAGAAATAGAAAAGTTGTCAATGTTACTAAAACCTTTGTGAACCTATTGCGCTTGGTGGAAAAAAACTCTTTTGTCTTTGGAAAGGTATATTAGTATATATTAGAAGCCATTGAAAAGCTCAAGGACTTTCAAGGATACACCAATAGAGATAAAGCATTTCTAGTTTCATGTGCAGAATCTCGATGGGCGTAAATGCACATACTATTACACAGCGCATTGTTCGCTTTGGATCCAAAATTTTAGTTCCATGAACAATCCTCCAATTTAAAGGGTTGGTGGAGATACACTCGAGGGCAGCCCAAGGGTAGTCTTGAAGGTGATTGTTTTGACATTCCAAAGACATATCTACTGGCTTTGGAAATGTCTTCATAGTTGGGAATAAGCTAGAAGTACCCCAATTTGTAATGCCACAATAAACACCTTTGTCAGTAAAATACAACATAATGTTGTGAGGGTGAAGGTCATTGTGCAAAAAATTATGGTGATGCAAGTAATTTAATGTTTGCAGTAGAGCATTGAAAATGTGTAAAATAATGTCATGGAAGCGCTCTATACTATCAGCTATCTGCAAAAACTCTTTGATGGCAAGCTTTGAATCCGAGTGACATGCTTGTATACACTGCTCCACATGGCCTCTGTTCCAACATTTAAAGATAAGCATTGACCGTGGGGAGTGATGCACGATGCTATGTGGCAAGATTATACTTTGGTGTTGGATATTTAAAGCGGTGGATAGCGCATGTGGTTGGATCTTGAATACTTTAGCTACATACACAAGGTCTGAGAAGGCAGGATGTACTACACAAAATTGCTTGACCTATACCCATCTGCCTTCTCCGAGTTGGGGACTTGCAAGTGGAAAACATGTCAATTCTGTAGGAGGTGCAATACTAGTGGATCATCACCTTGGGCTACTACTTCTACACTGACCGGCTGAGTGGGGGTTGTCACTTTTGTTGCAGACTCTCAGTGACTGTCTTGGTAGGATCAACCACTCTCGATCTTTTGCTAAGTCCTTCTAGCTTTTTCTTTCCTTTCCTTTCTGCATGAAATTGATGAATTAATTGCATCCTCTTTCAAGTCAAAGGGAGAGAGAGTATTTCAGGGTTTTGTAGAGCATCAAAAGCAACCAATACTTGGCCCAAGACTTTCTTGAAAATCCCCTGCAATTGACCACTACTAAAAATTGCAATATTAAATGATATTGTGGGGAATGATTTTTGTAAGCACTCAAAGCAAGGTTTTGTAAATTTATTGACAAAAGCTTTAAAGCTAGAAGGCTCTGCAATTTCAAAACATCGATGCAATTGCTTCTCTTCCACACCATGTAGGTAGAAAACAATAGCTTCAATGAGACGGGTTTTCGATGTGCTTGTGATAGCTTTGTCTCTAACAAGGCTATTAAAATAAACAATAATATATTAACACCAAGAGAATAATTCAAATTTTAAACATGGTAAAATATGACAATGTTTAATATCAAGACTTAAAAAGATTTAAAGTGAATGATTTGTTGCAACAAATGAAATATATAAAATTTTTAACGATTATGATTTTGGAATAAGATTTTGTTATTAATAATTGAATAAATGTACACTCAATTTAGAAAACAGATGAACAAAAGTTAATGTTATGAAAAAGTAGTCCAACTGTGTTAGTTAAAAACTCTAATACAAGTGTGGACACTACTGAACAGAGAACACTTGAAGTTTATGTAACATGAAGCTAATTTATTAGACTACAAAAAGTATACATTACGCACTAATAGCCCAACTATGTGAGCTAATAGCTCCAACACAAGAGTGGTCACTATTATTCAATTGATTGAAAAATTAAATAATCAATCTGGTCACTGTTGAAGTGTGAGAAAATCTTTAACACAACGCAACAATCAAACGATGAATCATCACATCTTGAAAAAATATATATGTCATAGTTACAAAGTACACATAGAGAGTACATCTTTACTCACTATTGCAAGTACCAGACAATGATGAAAAGAAAAGCAGAGCTTCAACTTAGCACTCACTATCTAGTACTATTGCTTAGGTGAGTTGGATACATAAAACACAAGCATAAACAATAGTGCAAACAAAATATAAACATTGATACATTTGTAGATGAAGAGAAAGTTAAACTTACCTCTTCACTCTTCAAATGTGGCAATGTGTATACTTTATTTATACTATAGTTTGGCTCTAACTCTAGCGTGTAAAATAAACTATATTGGATAGCAAGATTCTAGATATGCTTGTATGTTTTACCAACTTTTAAAGTGTGAATATTCTCATACCCGACATGAAGTGACAAACCCTACCCCATATCTGAAGTGTGAGGAAGGAACCTCTACATAGAGCGAATGGGATTCTACACTTCCTATGGATCTCTCTGGAGTGTGATCAATTGGTCTACACAACCATGAGACAAGTCTCTAATGTCCTATCTATTCCAGGAGTGTGACTATGTTGACACATCCTCAGAATAGTCCTACGCATCTGCAAACTAATTTTGTGTGCAAGGTGAACCTCTAGCACAACACGAATTAGGAAAAAAAAAAGTTAAAAATAAAACTGAAAAAACTATTATACCTGCTTGCTCTATCACCTCTGTCTCTGACAAGCTAAAAACTGCAATGTGCTCCTTCGATCGAAGAGGCATATATGTTATACGCGGTTCTTTGCTCGAAGAAATTTTCGATTGAATTTTTTTTAATTATATGTTTTACAACATACTATTTGAAAAAATGTTTTATAGTCTGAATAATACATATAATTTTCATTATATGGCCATATAAATGCAACCTAGATTTTGCACGCCCTCTGTGCTCCAGCTGTAGTTGTTGTATCAGATCTCTAGACATCTTTTTTTATGATGCAAATAAAGTTATATACAGCTACAAGGACTAAAGCTAAGTCTTATTCCTCTTACAAGTCAATCTCTTTTAGTTCTTTTCAACATATAATGGAATTTCTCTATAGGACATCTAAGGGAAACTTAATTGTGTGCGTTTTTTAAAAATTTATTTATATGCTACTATGAGTCTACCATTGTGTACTTCATCTCTCTTCTATAGCTTGATAACAAAGCTTACTTTTGCACATGTTATGCGAAGTGCTCAAGCTGTGGTGCATGTCGATCTTTTAGAATCATCAATCAGAGGATAGGAAAGTTATGGCCAGCTCAAGAGTTGTCAGGGGACAACTGTGTGATAGATTGACGACCTAGGTAGGCATGTGGAGTTATTTTGGGCTTGCAAGATATCCAAAAGGTAGTGTGCATCATGTGGAGATAGTAGGAAGTTACGGCTCCCCAAACTGAGTCATGTGCATCAAAATATGCTCAATGAAAGATGGTGCTTGGTGGTAACAGGAGAGATTCTAATGATTTTTCACCGTCTTTATACTGTGCCTTGATTTTTGGACTTAGGAGCCTTGGAATGTAGGAAGGCATGGAGATTCAAAGTTTGGGCTGTTGGCTTTTGATAGTGCTTTGCAGCTTGAATGTCGGATTAGTGAGCAAAACTCTCTAGTTATCCAAAACGAGGAGGAAAATTGACTTTCTAATGGGAATTTATGGGGGTTTTAAGCCCTTTGGCGTTCAATTGAACGGAGGGTTGCCTTAAACCCACATGAGGGGTGGCCTGCCTGATTTGCATGATATATATGTAGAATGGATAACTCTCATTAGGAAACTTAGAGAGAGATGCAAGAAGTCGCCTCCTTTGGTGGCTATGGCATCTGGATTTTTGACGTTGTACGCATGGTTGCAGGGGCGGTGTGTGGCAATTTGGATTTTGTTGGTAGCATAGGCGATGACCATCGACAATTGCTAGCCAATGGATGATGATGATATGGCAAAGGCACTCACGAGGGGCCACTGCTCATGCACACAAATTTTTCCCTCAACCCTGACTAGCAACCTTGCTAGTGCAAGGAGAGGGAAATGTACAGCGTTGAGAGTAAGTTGAAGGTGAACTGAAGGGTGAGTTTGAGAAGGAGTTTGAGAGAGAGAGAGAGAGAGAGAGAGAGAGAGAGAGAGAGAGAGAGAGAGAGAGAGAGAGAGAGAGAGAGAGAGAGAGAGAGAGAGAGAGAGAGAGAGAGAGAGAGAGAGAGAGAGAGAGAGAGAGAGAGAGAGAGAGAGAGAGAGAGAGAGAGAGAGAGCGATGAAGTGCAATGCTTGTGAAGTCCCAAGGGGGCACTAGCGACATTAGTAATGCCTCCCCATGACTCTAAGTAAAAGGAGCAGATAGAGAAAATCTCAAGCAAACGGCACTACCCTCTAAAAGATGCCAAAATGGGGCACCAGGTGGACCAATTAGAAGATCAATTTTAAAGCTATTGTATCCCTATTATAAAAGGGATTTTTAAAATCATTCTAAGGCCTTTTTGGGAGTCATTTGAGAGTGCAAAGAGAGGTTTTTGACAAAGGTGTGTGCCTGTCAAGCCATTGTAGTGTTTTCTCATGAGAGTATCCATAGTGATGGCACTGTAAGATTTGTAAGAGTTCTCTCGATGCAAGATCAAGCTATTGTTGCCCCATTTTTGTGTTATTTTCCCTTTCCCCTTCTCATTCTCCTACTCTTGTGGTGCTCCATGGTGTCGGTAGTGTGGATGAGTGTGCCCCCCCCCCCCCCCCCCCCCCCCCCCCCCCTCCAAAAGAAAAATAAAATTGGCGTTGTTTTGTGTGAGAGACTGAGATTGAGCGGTTGTGTGTGCATGTAAGGGTTGAAACAAACTATGGTAGTAGGGGTGTGTTGAGTGATGGTTTTGCTAAGTGTGTGAGCATAGGGAAGTGTGTACGCAATGGTTTCTTTTGTGTCTTTTGGAGGTTTTTTTGAGAGGAGAGGAGTGTTGTGAATGCCTTGAGCTATAGATAGGCCTTGTGTTGTGTGCTAGGCATGTTCCCCTATCCCACCTCCCCATATTCTGGTGCCTCCACTAAGAAGCACTCTAATTTCTCCTAAGTTGATGAGAAGGCACATTTTTTTGCATTGGTAGACATGGCGTCAAAAAGGTTTGTACCAATTTTCACAAGCAAGGAGAATCCAAATGAGTGGATTGTAGATTTTGAGTTTTATATGCTATTACTACGTATGCCAAACAAGGATAGCAAGGTGAAGAGTCTTCCATTGGCAATGCGTGGTAAAGCAAAGGTGTAGTACGAAGCTTTGGAAGGTGAGCCAACTCCACCAAATGCTGGCAAAATCCCTAGGCGTAATATCATTGGGGTATATAAGCGGGATGTGGAAAAAAAGGGAATGGAGACAAAGCAAGAAACCAAAGCTCACAAAGGTAAGGAGAAAGTGTACAAAGGTAGAGAGTAGTCGAAGACTAGCAAGAGAAGGAGACACCACAAGATCAACCATGCAAAATTTCAGCTAGGACGTGGTTACCTTGAGTATGATCTGGTATGTGATGTGCAGATTCAAAAGTCTAACATTACTTTTGAGCAATTGCTGGCTTTGAATCCTAAGCTAAGAAGGTAGTGGTCTATGAGTGGTGGAACAAGGCTGCTAAAAGTTAAGGTAATGTGTATGTGGTGCAAAATATGGCCTTAAGGATAGGGAATCTAGATGATCTCCTTCGTCTTGTGGATGTAGTCATTGAGAAGAGGAAAAAGGGTCATGCTAACATGGACAATGGAACTCAGATTTGTGTTATGACGGAAGCAACTATGAGGGAAACAAGGGTTAAGGCGGTAGGAAGGGAAAACATGCATACGAGGATGGCTAACCATGATAAAGTAAGGTGTTTGGACATGACTCATGATGTGAGGGTGAAGGTGATGGGAATAGAGTGCGTGATTGAATTTTTTTGTGATGAAAATAGGTTATAATTCCTACCCTATCATCTTGGGGAGGCAATGGATTCTTGCAATAAGGGCCAAACTCAATTGGGAGACCAGGGTGTTTACCTTGACACACAAAGAGAAAGGGAGGGAGACAGATGGTGTTAATCTTGAGACCAAAGAAAGAAATTTTTAACTTATGGTTTTAGCGTTAGATGAAGATGGAACGGCGAAGGGCTATGAGTACAAGACCGAGACGTCTTATGATGAGGGCTAGATTGATACAAAGAAAGAGGAGAGTGAGGACGACTTGTGTATCTGTTTGGTGTCATCATAGAGGATTCTCGTACAAAAGAAGGTATGCAACCTCAAGTTCATGGCCTAGGTGTGGAAGAGGTAGCTAGCATGTTGAGTGAGATCTAACCAAGCAAGAAAGGGAAATTAATGTCCAATTGTGTGCCTCCTATCTTAGTCATTTGCAATGTACTAGAAAGATTTGTGAGGGCAAAAGGTGTGGAGCACAAGATCGTACTCAAACATGGGTACAAGCCAAAGGCACAAAAGATAAGAATTCTAGGGGAAATTAAAAAAGAAGCCCTTTGGTAAGAGATAGAAAATATGTTGGATGCAAGTATCATCTATCTTGTCAAGGAGTCATAGTGGGTTTTACATGTGTTCATCACTCCAAAGAAGAATGGAGTGTGTGTTGATACATTGAATGCTACTACCAAGTATAACCACTACCCTTTATCATTCTAGGATGATATCCTAAACCAAATAGTAGGTCATGAATGGTAAATCATGGATGGGGTTTTGGGCTACTTCTAGATAGGGATCACACTTGAAGAACAACTAGAGACTACATTTATCTCTCCATGGGAATGTTTTTCCTACTGCAAGATGCCATTTGGTTTGGTGAATTAATATGCTATCTTTCAGGACTAGATGAACAATTTATTTGGTCCCTATTTGGTCATGTTTATTAGGGTGTTCTAGTTCTAGTTCAGAGCACCTGTCAAAGCTACAATTATGTTTTCAAAGGATCAATGAAGAAGGTGGCCAATTAAACCCTAATAAGTGAAAGCATGCACAACCTTGTGCGTAGTTTCTAGGTCACGTGGTGTCGCAAAATGGGATAGAAGATGATCTAGAGAATGTGAAAGCCCTAGTGTTGATGAGTTGTTGTCTAATGCTCAAAGTTTGGCTTCATCTATGCATAAGCTAAAGTATGGATTCTTTTGCAATATGTATATACTCTTCAGAAGAGAGCTTAGCAAGTTCATGGACTCAAGTGGGATGAAGGAGACTCTACGTCAGCTACCAAGGGTGTGTTCTCCAATCCAAGAGGACAATTTATATATGTCCATGATGGTATGTACATTCGCTATTGGAGCGGTGTTATTATAGAAGGTAGGGAGGAGCTATAAGCATGTCTACTTTGAGACCAATGTGATAAGTCCTAGAGAGATGACCAGTAGTAGAGCAGAGTAGTGGGTGATGGATTTAGATTTTGCTTGCTATAAGTTTAAATTGCATCTAATTGTGTGCAAGTCTTATGTGTTGATGTCTAATAATATATTATGGAAGTGATGTTGTATATGAATCCAAAGAAACAAATTATGAAGTGGATGCTAGAGTTACAAGAGTTCAAGTTCGAGTTCAAAATCAACCATAGTACTCGGTCTCATGTGGCTTACATTCTGGTCAACAAGCGTGTTGATTTGCAAGTTTATCCCAGGGTGGTAGAAGATGAAGCTAAAGAGGAGCTAGACTTGGAAGGGGCTTTACCATGTCGTTTGATAGAGCGTATCAAAGAGTAGTGTAGAAAGCAGTAGGTGGTGTGGTGATACAGGGCTCATAGGGTAGGATCATATTCTCAAAATCTTATGATCTAAAGGTGTCCACACCAACAATGAGACCTACTACCTCACTCCTCATTTGGGTCTAAAGTAGTGTGTGGAGTTTGAAATTTCAAGGTTGGTAGTGAAAGGTGATGTGTTGTTGATCATTAAGAAACTTTTTGGCCAATGGAAGGTAAAGCGGGATTCCCTGAAGCATTGGTTTTCTTCCATTAAAAATCTGATAAAAGTTTTTTGAAGTGGTCCAGTTCAAGCATGTCAAGAGAGAGAAAAACTAAGAGGTGGACCAACTAGCTTGTAGCAGGGTACAAGTGTAGGTTGCAGGCTTATATGTGGCCCCAACCACTTATTTATGTAGAGGGACTCTAGAGGAGATAGAGGACTTTTTCAGTACGGGACTCTAAAGGCAAATCTATAAAGGAGAAGGATTGTGCAAAAGGCCCAAAGGTTCACATTGATATGGGTGAAGACCTGATGAGGGTGCTTTACAAGGAAGAGATTGGCATGGTGCTAGACCAATATCATGAAGAAAGTGGGAATTAGGGTAAAGACCAAGTGTTTCTTTGATTCCTTAGAGAAAGTTTTTGGTGGCCATCTATAGTACAAGATGTGGATTATTGGTGCAAGACTTGCCACAATGCCAGCCATGGGTGAAAGATGATTGGTAGCCAAGTCAAAGGGAGCTATCACTGTGCAAAGTAGTTATGAGAAGTGGGGCTTGGATGCCATCCATCCACTCCCTAAGTGGACGAGCGGTATGAAATATATTGTGGTAGCCATTGACTATCCCACCAAGTGGGTCAAGGCTAAGGTATTTAAGGAGGTAAATGCTCATGTTGTGGCCCAATTTGTCTATGATTGCATTTTTTCCATCTTGGAGTGCCATGGGTGCTCAATTTTGACAGAGGTCATGGGTTTAAAAGCAAGCTAATGCATGCATTGGTTGAGAAGTTGGGCATTCAACATCAGTTTTATTTTCCCTATCATTCCCAATGCAATGGTTTGGAAGAGAGTGCCAATGGGCAAATCGTCTAGATGTTGATGAATGTACAAGCAAGAAACAGAGTGGGAAGCTAACCTTGAAAAGTTCTTATAGGCGTATAGGACATCCTACAAAATGGATACAAACTTAACTCCATTTGAGTTGGTCTATGGTAAGGAGGTAGTTCTACAAGTTCATGCACAATTAGGAGCTTTGAAGGACATGTGGCTAGTCAATGCCACTCAGTAGGAGGATTTAGAGGATCCAATTGCTAGTCATGAAGCCTTGCAGACGGACAAGGAGGTAGTAGTAGACTACTATGTGAAGAAATGGGAGAATTGGGTTGCGAATCTCAACCAAAACCTACCAGACAAGAACATATAAGAAGGATAAGAGGTGATTAAGTATGAAAGAAACATGGATTTCACGTTCCTAAAGAATTTCAAGAAGAAGTGGATGGGTCCATACAAGGTGCAAGAGACTTTTCCCCTCTATCAATTGGTGAGAGCAAATGGTAAGCTTCATAGGCACAAAATGAACGATGTGCGGCTCAAGCTATACTTTGGTAGGGTTCTAGTGCCTAAATGTGCATCGGATTGTAGCCAAGGGGGTGGGCAACCCACCTGAAAGAGACAATGGTTGATGGAGATAGAAATTTGTACATATCCTATACATATGGTTGTGGTTTTTTAGGTGGCTTGGTTGTTAGTTTGGTGTGGAAAATTTTTTAGTTCAGAAAGCATGTGTGTGGTTGAACAGTGATGTTCAACAAGGAGGTTGGGCAATGATGGTGCAACCAAAGTTGGTCAGTGCTGTGAGCAGATCAAAGCAATGCTTTGTGTATCTACTACAGGTGCATGGCAGAGGGCTTGAGTAGGTACAAAGGCCCAAGGTAGGCAATGTGGATTGGGAGATGTAGAGGTGACACTAGTCAAATTTCAGTTGCTAATATATAGTGCATGTATTTTTTTACGAATTTAATTGATGTCAAAGTTTTCCCTCACTCCCAATTAGCAACCTCTCTAGTGCAGGGAGAGGGAAGTGTGAGTTGAGACTAAGATGAATGCAAACCCGAGGGTGAATTTGTGAAGGACTTAGAGAGAGATGAGGTGTAATGCTTGTGAAGGCCTAGAGGGAACTAGAAACATTGCTAGTGCTCCCCCTTGACTCAAGTAAAACAAACAGATAGAGAAACTCTCAAGCAAAGGGCATCGCCCTCTAAAAAATTCCAAAAAGGGGCACCAAGTGGATCAATTGGAAGACAAATTCTAAAGTTGTAGTAGCCACCTTATTAAAGGGATTTTTAAAACCATTTTGAGGGTTTTTTTGGAGCCATTTTAGAGTCCAGAGAGGTTTTTGATAGAGGTGTGTGCCTCTCAAACCCTTGTAGTGTTTTCTCATGAGAGTAGCCATAGTAATGACACTATAAGCTTTGTAAGAAGTCTCTTGATGCAAGATCAATAATTTATTGCCCCAATTTTGTGTTGTTTCCCCTTCATCCCTTCTTGTTCTCTTAGTCTTGTGGTTTTTATCACTGTTAGATAGTGTGGATAAGTGTGTCCCCCGCACTGATGGTGTTTTTGTAGAGTGCGCAGGTGATGGAGAAGGTAGGAAAGAAGACTACGAGCACACACCAACACACATCAAGACACACACACACACACAATCGTTACCCTGCATCATCCATTCAACATGCTGCTCTCACTCTTCTTCACTTTGAACTATTATCCAAAGTATATTTACAACATAGTACAGTCAATGTCCGGCCGCCCATAGCACAATGGACATATTCTTTAACATCATATTCTTTAACACTTCCCCTCAAGCTCAGAGTGAGCTTGCATATGATGGATTCTCAATGCTTCATGAAAGTAGCAAAACTTCTCCTTTCCAAGAGCTTTTGTGAATATATCCGCAACTTGAGCATTTGTCTTCACATACACCAAATCAATCTCATTTGCCAAAACTTTTTCTCTAATGAAGTGATAATGTACTTCAATGTGTTTAGTGCGAGCATGGTAAACTGGATTCTTTGAAAACATGATGCTGCTAATATTGTCACAATATATACTGACACTGTCAAGATAGTCAAAACCAAAGTCTACCATAAGTACTCTCAACCATGACTCTTCACATGCTGCCAAAGCTACTCCACGATATTCAGCTTCTGTACTTGATAATGCTACAGTTGATTGCTTCTTGCTACTCCAACTTATCATACCATTGCCAATGGAAAATGCATAACCACTTGTAGATCTTCTATCCATAAAATCTCCTGCCCAATCTGCATATGTGTAACCATAAAGACAAGGCTTCCCATTCTTTTCATAAAACATTCCATAACTGACAGTGGCTTTCACATATCTCATAATCCGTCTCACTGCATCAAGATGACTTTTACATGGCTTTTGTATGAATTGACTCACAACACCCACTGCATAACTCAAATCTAGCCTTGTTATTTTCAAGTAAATAAGACTTCCAACCATCTTGCGATACATAGTGACATCTTCAATGTAATTTCCATCATCAATCAACTTCACATTTTGATCAAGAGGTGTATCAACCGGTTTGCATGCTGTCATTCCATACTTCTCAAGCATATTCAACGCGTATTGTCTTTGTATCATCCAAATTCCTGATAAAGTGTTGACAATTTCAATTCCCAAGAAATATCTCAACTCACCAAGGTCCTTCATGTTGAATTCTCTCAATAAACTCTTCTTGACATGCAAAATTTGCTCATCATGACTTCGAGTGAGAATCAAGTCATCAACATAGATAACAATAACGATAATCTCTCCATCAACATGCTTTAAAAAAAAAGAGTGATCAGCAGTAGAGTGTTTAAATCCAATCTTCTTCAAGAATCTGGTTATCTTTTCACACCAAGCTCTAGATGCTTGCTTCAAACCATACAATGCTTTCTTCAACTTACACACATAATATGGAATTTCTGGATGTTGATAACCCTCTGGCTGTATCATATAAACTTCTTCTTCCAAGTCACCATTCAAGAATGCATTATCGACATCCATTTGTTGCAACTTCCAACCAAACATACTTGCCATTGCTTGGCTGTATCATATAAACTTCTTCTTCCAAGTCACCATTCAAGAATGCATTATCGACATCCATTTGCTGTAACTTCCAACTGAACATACTTGCCATTGCTATCACCAATTTGACTATTGTCATCTTTGCAACTGGACTAAATGTCTCATCATAATCAAGACCTTTTGTTTGTGCATAACCTTTAGCAACAAGCCTCGCTTTGTATCTTTCCACACTACCATCTGACTTGCACTTGACTTTGTATACCCATTTTGAACCAATTGATTTCTTTCAAGCGAACCAAATCCCAAGTGTCATTCTTCACAAGAGCATCCATCTCATCATCCATAGCTAACTCCCATTCTCGTTTTTGAATTGCCTCTTGAAAACATGTAGGCTCTTTATGTTGCACACGTGAAACCATGTATGCATAATGTGTACGCATGTAACCGTTGTATGTCAATATATCAACTGGATAACGCACCCTCTCTGATCTTCTCAACTATGGTGCACTCTTCTCTTCAACTCTTGCATATGGGGGTACATATTTCTCAATATGATTACTGCCAGGTGTCCTCAAATGTGGTAAACCATGCTCTTCATCGAGGCTTTCATCTCCAGAACTCTCTTCAACCACTTTCTTCTTTCCTTTCTCATGTTGCTTCTTATCTCGCAAATGACCACTCCATGGGTTGACACTTCCTGTACTCTCCTCTGCCATACGTGGTCCTGAACTAGTTCTTGTTGATGGTCCTTGCTTATCAAGAACATGACGCACATTCTCTTGCTCTTCATACTCATCTTCTATCATCACTGGCTTTGGTTTATACCATGGTTCATGCTCACAAAATCTGACATCTCTACTGACATAAACTTGTCTTGTCGTAGGATCATAGCACTTGTAACCTTTCTTTTCAACTGGGTAGCCCAAGAATATACACTTCATTGCCTTTGGCTCCATCTTCTTTCTTGCTTCATTTGGCACATGAACATAGCAAACACATCCAAAAACTTTCATGTAGGAAATTGTTCGCTTGATCCCATAAAGTCTCTCATAAGGTGAAATTTCATGAATGGCAGTTGTTGGTGTTTGATTCATAATGTGTACTGCTCTATGAACTGATTCAGCCCAATTTGTTAATGGCATATTCATCTCATTCATCATGGCTCTTGCAATCTCTGCTATGACTCTATTCTTTCTCTCAGCAACTCCATTTTGTTGTGGTGTGTCTGCAAGTAATCTGTCTTCTTATGCCTTGTTCACGTAAGTAATCATCAAAACTGTGTGACATGACTCTCCCCCTCCATCTGTACGTAGGCATTTAATTTGACAACCATTCTTTTTCTCAACCATAACTTTGAACTCCAAGAATACCTCAAATGACTCTGACTTTGACTTTAGAAAGTAAACCCATGTCATTCTGCTGTAATCATCCGTGAATGTGATAAAATATCGACAACTATTTGGCATAGCATGATCACAAGGTCCCCAAATATCTGAATGAACAATTTCTAAAGGACTTTGGCTAATTCTCCCCCTCTTTGAAAATGGTAAACGAGATTGCTTTCCAAATTGACAAGCTTCACAAACATGATCAAAATTCAATCTGCCAAACTTTGGTAATACACGTACAATTTGATTTGATTGCATATGCTTTAGTCTTCTAAAATTGACATGATCAATCCTCTTATGCCATAACTCTGCCCAATCATCTTGAGTGATTGATTTGTTTGCATACATACTACTATGTAAACATGGATCTCCAGCTTCCAATGAGAACAAGCAACCTTTCTTTCTTCCACGTGCCAATATCTTCCCTGGTCTGCCTTTGTGAAACTCCTATATGAAGTAGCCATAACGATTAAAATGGACTTGCAACCCTTGATCTGTCATTTGTCCAACTGATGCTAAAGTCTTTGTGATTGAAGGCACATATAGAACATCTCCCAATGTGTTGTATGTCCCGTCTTTTTCTAGCAATGGAACTGAACCAACATGTGTAATCCGATGCATAGTATCATCACCTATAGCAACAAACTCATCCTATTCTAATTTCTCTTTCCTGTCAAACCATTCACCATGATATGTCATATGATTTGTGGCACCACTATCTAAATACCAATCATCTATATGATGTGGCTCCACCATGCTTCCAACAACATGCTCCATAGGAAATAAATTTTCACTTGATCTATTGTCATATATATTTTGATCATGAGGATTGTATCCAGCAAAGTTTCCTCCATGTCTGCCATAACCTCGGCCTCTTCCACCGTGACAGATATAGATGTATCCAATGACTTGTATTCCGGTCCCAAACCATTCAATGTCACTGAAACTAAGTCATCATCTGGAACTTCAACATTAATGCTTCCAAGATCTTCCTATATTTGCTTTATCTCTATCACATAATCTGATATGGATCTATTTCCTCGCCATACACAATGTAACCTTTGCTTCAAGTGAACTTTTCGTGGTTCTGTATTGGAGCTGTTCATTCTTGCTTGTATCTCCCATGCTTCCTTTGGAGATTGAGCCTTCTTCACATGTGGTATAAAGAAGTCACTAATGCATAGTGAGATCCAATGCATCACTTTCCTTGAATTCTCGATCCACTTCTTGTAAGCTTCTACTCCTGCTTGCCATGTTTTATGTGCTTCAACATTCTCTCTGTTTGGTTCCAAACCAACCTCGGGACACTCTTGTTCACCTGTAATGTAATCCCATAAACCTTTGCCCATGATAAAGTTCTCCATCCTGTAAGACCATATGCTGTAGTTCTCTCTGGTCAGCTTCTCTCCAACAATCTGTGTGACTTGAGTTGAAATTTCTGCCATCTTTACTCTCTCAATTTCTTCCAAAGGATTTTGACAAAATTCGGTAGAGTTTTTTTTGTATTTGGACAATATCTCAAGTGACAATCTCAACCAAAGTGCTCATAAACACTGACAAAAAATCTCTCACTGCCAAGGAAAAATCCACTAACTCACTTTGCCACAGACTTACTCAATACTATGCATAAATACTCTAAAACAATGTCCACATGGACCTGTATGCAAATGCAATCCATACGTTGTCCTGTACCACATATCCATACATCTACCTTCATCCCATAGTCGTAAACGACATATGAGGTCTTTCGCGGGGCCAGTCGAGGGTTTGCTCCAGTACCTAATCCACCTTGCCAAGGTACCAAAGCTCCCAAGGCAAGGCTTCAAAAAACCTCACTCGACCCTCACAAAGGCTGCAGTTTTCCAAAATACATTAACCGCATATCCATACATAACCACAAAGTACTCAATCTGACAATATAATTGCCTCAACTTCTTCCCACAACCTTTCTTACATAGGCGGCTATCCATAATGGACCCACAACAACCAAACATAATCTTTGATAACACAATATCATGATGCAAAAGCTCTATGTCGCTCTCCAAAACCTGTGTAAATGCTGAATTCTTCACCTGTAACCTGTAAATCTACTGCCGAGTGCAAAATTGGAAATCTCATATGCTTGTGTGAGCTGGCTGTTTGCTGCAGAAAATTGCAAATTTTGGCAAATCAGAGTATGCCAATGCGTCCGGAATGCCCAAAAAAATAAAGATAGACTCGTGGATCACTGTATTCTGAGTTCGGGTGACGGAGTTATGACCAAAAAACCTCTCTTTTTTTATGTTTTCCAAAGCTGCGGAAATCTGTGTATTGACTGTAGCTCCTTAAACTGAGCTCTGATACCACTTTGTAGAGTGCGCAGGTGATGGAGAAGGTGGAAAAGAAGACTAAGCACACACATCAACACACATCGAGATACACACACACACAATCGTTACCCTGCCAGTAGCCATTCAACATGCTGCTCTCACTCTTCTTCACTTTGAACTATTATCCAAAGTATATTTACAACATAGTATAGTCAGTGTCCGGCCGCCCATAGCACACTGGACATATTCTTTAACATCATATTCTTTAACAGTTTTGTGTAAGAGAGTGAGATTGAGCGGTTGTGTGTGCATGTATGGGTTGAAATGAACTGTGATAGTGGGTGTGTGTCAAGCGGTAGTCTTGCTAAGTGTGTGAGTATAGGAAAGTGTGCAGTGGGTGGTTTGGTAGTGCCTTTTGTGTCTTTTGAAGATTTTTTTGAGAGGAAAGGGTGTTGTGAATGCCCTACCATTCCCCCTCTCCAACATTTCTAAGAAGATCTATTAAATTATCTTGAAATAATAGAGTAGCTAGATGTATGCATACATAATTGTAAATAAGAAAATTAATTGTTAACATAGATCTGTGGACAAGGAGGGAGAAAGAGGCTATTTAAGAAGTGAAGAGAGGAAGAGGTTTGATAGAAGAACACGTAGGAGAAGTAGGAAAAGTTTATTTTTTTCATCGTCTTTCCCTGTTGTGGAAGTAATCCCAGAAGAAGAGTAGGGAATTTTTTTTCTCACCGAGTGGGATCAGGTAGAATCTTGAAACGAGTGGTGGATTGGTGGCCATGGGATATGGCCTCAAGAGATTACATAGGACGTATGTAACCTTTCCAATTAATTATTGACCCCAACAACAATAGGCATCCAACTGCTAGTTTTATTGCACGAACGATGACCTCCCCATGCTCTAGCTTTGCTTTAGCTGCCATCAATGATGCTCCCCTACCTTTCCCTAATAGTGCTCAACCCCATCCCATGCCTAAAAATCCTCAAGCTTCAATAAATTAGCGGGTGAAATCATGTTAACCTGTCATGCTTTTTCATGTCCCGGACAATGCTAACTAGCACAATTTTGTCATATGCTAACTAGTACAATAACTTGAGCTACATCTCCAAGATCTATGACAGATGATATATCAATAGAAAGCACTTGAACAAGGAATCCAAATGTATAACCTCCGACAAATTTTGATATTATTTGTACAAAACTTATCAGATGCCCAACTTTTTGAAGATGCGCTAACTTGAAACTGCTAACTAGCACAAAAAGCGCGACAGGTTAACATGCTTTTACCCTAGCTGCTACCACTAGTGTCGTACATGATAAATTAATCAGCACCGATTCTATAACAATTACATCCCACTAAAGTTTCCCTTATAGCCAGTATAACCTATTAGAACAACACCATGAGTGGTGGCAAACCCACCCCTACCATCCGGACTCTAACAAGTGACATTAGGAACGATAATAGGTGGCGTTAGCAAACGTTCTCCCAAGTAGATTTTTGTTGTCGTTTTGTACCCACCACACAATACTTTTTTTTGACAAACACATGCATCACCTACTCAAGTGATGACCACCATGCATGCCACCAATGTATCTCTTTTCTATTTTTCCTCATTCCTTCTCTCTCTCACACAACCCAATGCTATCCCTTTTAAAAAATCTCTCCCTTCTTATACGCATTGTCCAACTACCTTTCTCTCTTACTATAGCTTCCAACCAACCACCCTACATACCCCACCCTTTTTTCCCTTGTGATGAGAATTTGAAGCAAACAACCAACGTGATTCTCTTTCTCTCTCTCAAAGTCTCCATCCAACTCTCTCTCTCTCTCTCTCATTCACTTTTGACTATACGGGAAAGGCAAGCTCCCAACCTCACTCTCTTACTCTCCCCTTCTTACTCTAGATAGTGATCTCGTCAAGCTCCTTTTAATCAAGCAACTGCATCAAACCTAGAGCAAATATCACCTCATGCCTGGAATTTCCAATCTATTATGGCCGTATTGAGTTGATAATTTATGAGGCACCCTCTCTTTTGCCTATTGGAGGCACAGTTTGTAGGTGCTTTTCCAATGTTTTTTGATTGTATAAACAAATTATGAGAGGATTTTGTACACAAAAACTTTTTCTTCCCAAGAATGCAAAGCAATACAAGCAAGGTAGAGGAGATCGGAGCTGAAAAACATTGAAGTGAAGTTTCTCTCTTCTTTTAAAATTCATCTATGTCTTCCATTCCTATTTCAGTAGTTGAGAATGATTTGCACAATCTAATGCTGAGCACATTTACCAATCCAGCTAAAATTCTCTAGATGGATGGCATTTTTGAGGAGGCACCTTCTTTTGATGCTTTTGAGAATTAGAGATTGGATTGTTTACAATGTAATGTGTCCAATTCCTTATGGGATGGTAGCATTTGATTTACACACCATGAGACCTTCCACCTCATTACTCACTAGTTATGACTATCTTTTTATGTGTTAATTCTTTGTAGCATTCCCAATGAAATTGTGGAGCAATGCAAAACTCTAGCACTACATTCTAAACATTTTTTGTGCTAAGGTGCTCTTTTTGAACTTAAACAAATCAAGCTTTCTGATATGGATAGTAAGAAATGTTCAAGTTCTTATATCATTGCTTGCACAAAAGGGCTCTCTCTCATGGACTAAGAAAAGATCAAAAAAGTTTTCTAAAGAATTTTTGAAACTCCTAGAGGGCCTTCCTCTAGTGCCAATGCAAAAGACTTGACCCAAACTCAAGTTGTTTGTCATCAATTGTATGGTTTGACCGATTCCTCTAGTATGTGTTCCAAAAATTACCAAGGTTTTTGAAATTCTCATTTGGACCAAGACAAGTCTATGCCTTTATTGCATGGGTAGCTTCTTTCCCTACGGAATTATGTCATGCAGTAATAATATAATATCACTTTCATGAGCATATGTTAGAAGCAGCTAAATGTTTAGTGTTGTATACACCTGATCCCCCGCTACTTTAGAAGCTTCACAACACCTTGATTTCCAACACCATTGAAACACTTCTCAAACCAACAAAAGTCAAAGAGAAGTTAAAGGAGATCACACATACGCCAAGCAGTATGTCTTCAACCAACAAGAAACCAAGATAGTTTATAGGATCTTAGGATTATGGGACACTCCAAACACCTTGGAGTACAACACTTTGGATGAACTAGTACGCTCACTTACCATGAAAGCAATTGTTTGCTTCATTTAGATTGGAAGAATAAATCTAAAGGTCAGCTTATTCATCTTTTGTTCTGCAATAATTTCATAGATTCTATTAAACCAAAAATATTTTTTCAAAAGATGATTAATGAATGCCATATTAACAAAGATTTATCCAAACTAGGCATTTGTTTTCGTTGGAGGTATATAAAAACCTTTAGGCAAACACTTTATAAGCCGGTCTCTATTTTTTCTAAACCTTTTGATCACAATGAAGTATTAATATGGTTTCGTGACTCATAAAAGGTTTACAAGATTCCTTGTAAACTTTGAACCCTTTGTTACGCATGTTGTCACCACGAAGCCTAACGTTGTCAGACATGCCCTCTTTAGAGAATTTTTCATAAAAGGTCTTAATCATATCCCTCTAGTCCTTGTGAATCCCAACCCAATAATCAATGAATTCTCTAAAGGATGGAAATATCTTTGTTAGTATTATTGGGATCGAAGATAGGAATACTCACTATAAATATATTCAAGAGGGGAATACTGAAATGTTTAAATAGAAATTTCCATTTCATAGACAAACCCAAACTCCTTGGTTCAAAAACTAGATTTAATGAATGAACATATATTTCCATCCACACATGATGGGAAACTTCAAGATACACAAAATGGAGTTTTGATGGATAATCAATGCACATAATTTCATATTCACACCCACCACAAACTTCTTAACCAAGATGTTAAGAGGAATACAAAAAGTATTGATGTAATACACAGAGGGTATACTAAACAAATACACACATTCTCTGGGATACAAACCAATGGATATTGGTGGATTAATAACCAGTATAACTTTCTTGTGAACATTCCAAAATACCTTACACACATTTGTTTGTTTGGCATTACAAATTGCTATGAAGTTATTCCACATAAAGGAAAACATGGATTAATCAAGTTTTTAATGAGCACCTCTAAGCTAATAGAAATTTTGGGCTACACTGGTTTGAAAAGGAGCCAGAGGTGTGTCTCACTCACCAAGAAAAAGAGAGAGGTCATTATTTTTTTACAACATTAATGAATTTATTTTTGACAAATTACTTCACAAAGTTGGGGACAAAAAAAATTCAACAACTTAAAGGCATTCCAATGGGGTGTAGTTGTTCCCCATTGTGGTGAAATTTGTATTTAGCTTGGTTTGAGATTAAATACATTAAGAAACTATCCCGGTTCAAACAATATGATATGCTTAAAGCATTCTTACATTCATGGAGGTACATGGTTGACCTACTCTTTGCAAACAACCCCTTTGCTGTATAATGCTTGAACCATAAGCAACCCCTATCCCTTGAGGATCCTTTACCATCTATCCACTTGATGTCATTGGTGTAAAAGCTACACATGAGGAATATGCATATCCAATTATGTGAACCATTTTTGGGTCAATTTTTTACAATCACGTCTTGGACGAAAGTTTAAGTACCATGCTCCAATGTTTCTTTTATCCATGTAGCTAGTAATCTCCCTAAAAGTATGTTGTACAAAGTGTGTGTATCACAAGTACTTCCTATTCTATACAATGCATCACATGTTTCTTACGTTGCTACAATTTTGAATAGACTTATCCACATGTTTCTAGAAAATGTCTTCAAGCGGGAAAGAATTACAACTTGCATGACACAATTTATTGAAACCAACTAGTTTTCGGGACTTGGGTATGACATCAGTACTCTAGTATACAGAATTTGTTGCGGATAGGTCCACTTAGTGGCCTATCCTTTACTAGGTGTACCTTTCCTCAAGAATAGGGGAGGGCCACAAACAAACACACACACACACACACACACATTCATGAGGCTAGTCAGTTTGTTTAAGGGTGCATAGCAGTCAATGGTCCTAGGAATTTATAGTGTGATAAAAGAAAAGGGCTATTGGATTACAATACACATACCCATACACCAGCTAGTAGGATAATATGTAACCATCTACCCTCCTCTCTCTCTCTCTCTTTCACTCACTCACAGACACACACACACACACACACACACACACTCATGTAACCAGTCAAGTTGTTAAAGAGAGCATGTCAGTCAGTATTTTTGGGAATTTGTAGTATAATAATCTCTCTCTCTCTCTCTCTCTCTCTCTCTCTCTCTCTCACACACACACACACACACACACACACACACACACACACACACACACACACACACACACACACACACACACACACACACACACACACACACACACACACACACACACACACACACACACACACACACACACACACACACACACACACACACACACACACACACAGGTGTTTCGCAAGCTGCCATAGAACAAGGCAAAGATCCTAGAAAAATAGATAAGGAAATTGGAACACTCAAGAAAAAAGACCTACATCTAGAGCCTAACAAAATCAAATGCAGTACAAAAAGATGACGCCTAACAAAATCAAATGCAGTATAGAAAGATGACGCCTAATAGAATCAAATGCAGTACAGAAAGATGACGTCTACAATAAGCTCTCAAGTACCCATTAGCAAAATTATGTTATAGGTTTTTAAACTATAATGTCAAATCTATAAAGAGCCAGGGAAAATTTAGAGTATGGCTCACCCTATGAGAGCTCTGACCAAGGGGAGAACTCTTCTTCGAGTAAATAGGTAGAATATTGTTTGTATATTTAAGAATTTGTTTTGAAATATTAACCGGACTTAAAAATTAAGAAGTGTATGGAGGTGATGGCCTCTTCATAATGCTTTTTAAGAGAAATGATAGATCTTTGTTATTCTTCTTGACCAAACACATAATCGAAAGCATGTTTATAGTATTTTGGTCAATTAGCTATATTTATATCCTCCTGTGATCTCTCCAAAAGGAGTTTCTAAAAGTTGTTTTTTTTCAAAAAAAAGCTCATAATGTAGTCAGGATGTTGCACATTAAAATTATTCAAAAATTGAATAGAACTAAGATGACTAGGAAAAAAGGGGGGTTAGCTATGAAAGCTTGGTTTGTGGAAAAAATACTCTTGATATAACTATAGCAAATATGCTAGGTAGTTAAACAACTAATCTCTATCTCTTATAGCAAGAATATCAACAGACGGCTCTGATGAGTATCATATAGGACCCATATAAGATGTAAATTATTCGTGAAAAGCTTAGTGTTGCACAAAATGGACAAAAACAAACCAAACCAATGGAAATTTGGGATCCAATTATAAAATCCCATAAACTCATTAAGAACTTCAAAGATAGGAGCATACCCTACCTACATAGAATTGTGAAAGATAATGTAAGATACTACAAACTGGGAGGATGAGAGGGGTTTCTAGGATGTAACCACAATAACAAGCAGTGGGGGTTTCTTGGATACTTGTCACCCATTATGTACAAATTAGTTCTAATTAAATTCTACTGATGATTTGTTGGTAGGTGAAGGTTTTTGCTTTCATCTAGCAGGAGTTTTCACTTATCCTCCAAATTAAATCCAAGTCCAAGTTTCTAATGTAACCGGTGTATCAATGATGTACAACCTGCATATCATGTGTTATTTACTAACTAGCATGTCATAAGAAATTTATTGTTTCTGTTTCATATGGAATATTAATATTTTTTAGTCTTCAACAATATCTAAGGGTCTCAGTATATGACTCAAATTTATGGGATTTTCAAGTTTAAACACACACACACACACACTCACTAAAGAGTAGAAGTTAAGGTCACCTCTTGCATTTTACCTCTTTTGCTTGCAATTGATTTGTTTGTCCTATTTGCACTTTGATCTATTTTCTTTCCTTCCTTGCTTGCGATGTGTGATTAGAGTGAGAGAGATAGGAAATGAGAGGTAGGAAAAGATTAGAGTCTGATTGGATGATTAATGTAGGAGAAAGAAAAAGATTAGTGTGTGTGTGAGAGAGAGGGAGAAAGACTGCTTGATTACTATATGTTTATGTTTAATGATTAGTGTGAGAGAGAGGAAAAGAATGTTTCATTATTGTAGGTTTATGTTTAATTGTGTGTATGAGAGCTAAGTTTGAAAGTAGCTAGATTAGGTGAAAAAGAAAACCGAGTAAATGAGAAAATGACCCTAAAATGACTGAATGAGTTCAAAGACTAAATCAATCACTAAAAAGAAAACAAATGGTTAGGAAAAACAACTAAATGAGTTAGAGAAAAAAGTAAGTTTTTAAGTAGTTTAAAGGGAAAAATGTAGAGATATTAATGTGGAGAGATAGAGAGGGATGTGGAGAGAGAGAGAGAGAGAGAGAGAGAGAGAGAGAGAGAGAGAGAGAGATACCAAGGAGTGTTCAAAGACACTGAAGGCAATGTTATTGAGCTACCAATGCTGCTGAGAGAACTTAATGAGTTTGTATGAAGCAAGATGGCCGGATACTTGGAGAAGATTGATCTCCACAAATACTTTGAAGCAATACCGGTAGGGGTGGACATCAAAAGAGTATGGGAGTTTGTGACAAGCATCAAAGAGGATGGAGTGGCCAAAGTAACAGATTTACAAGGTAGACCAAAAACACAGATAATAATCACTGAGCGGGTGGTAGCAGATGCACTAGACCTCTCCAACGAGGGGGATAGTGTAACAAAAAGAAGGAATGAGGTCAAGGTGTACAAAAGAAAAAGGGGAATTACACCTTTGAAGATATTGCCAACCCAAGAGTGGCAATCATGAGCCAGTTATACAGCCAGTACTTCCACATGTGCACGAAGAGGACACAAAAGTACAGAATGCCGCCAGGTGCAATTGCCACGACATTCACGTGGGCAATGACGAAAGGCACCCCAAAGATAATCAACTATGTGGCATACATACATTACAACCTAGTAAAGATGGGCAACAAGAAGCCAACCTATATAGTGCCAGGAGAACTAATCACCAAGGTGATTTATGGGGCACTACACGCAAAGGGAAGGTGGCCTGACCCCCCGTCTCAGAATGATTGGCTGAGGCTAAAAGAAGACAAGGAAGATGAGCAACAAAGAGCACCAAAGGTGGCTACAAGACTGAAAAGACGGCTAGAGCCAGTTCAAGAGGAGCAGCCCGAGCAGAAGAAAGGGAAGAAGGAGTTTGCTCAAGTGCCGGCCAAAGAAACAAGGTTACAGAAAGCGGCAAGACTAGAGAGGCTGATGGAGAGCTTTCGAGCAGAGAGAGCCCTCAAGGGTGATTTAAGTGAACTCTGGAAGCCATCTGTAGAGTCTATGTCACGATCATCCAGAAGAGTGCAAAAGGGACCGATTTGAAGACTATATCAAGAATTTTGAGATTCTTGATGCTGCATCAGAGAACATTCCACACGTCCCTTTCACAGAGGAAGAAGTACAACAAATACACCAGAAACCGCTGGATGAGCAAGAGAGCCAAGAAAGAGAAAGAAAAACTAAAGCAGATAGGGATTTAAAGGGCAAGCCAACTTCTCTACCGGCCAGCCCTAAACCTAGCCCACAGCCATCACCACTGCCCTCACCACCTCCTAGCAGCCCTCCACCAGAAGATAAGGAGACTGAGGACAAACAAGAAGAAAATCAAGCAGAAGAGCAAGAGCAGAGACAAGAGCCGGAGCCAAAAGAAGAGGCTAAGCATCAAAGTGAGCAAAAAGAATTAGATGATTCTTACTATGCATTTTTGGACTTGCTAGCTGCTGGATATACGAAGGGAGAAGCCGACACAGTCGCATTCGACTTAGCGAGGACAGGGCCTAAAGAACAGATACAAGTCATCAGGCTAGTGAAGTTAAAGGAAATTGCCACAGATACAGTGGACCTACACCCGCCCTCCAATGACTGGGACGTGGTGATGACAAAGCTAACAGGATTGAGAGCGCAATCCATGGCTTTAGAGAAAGAGATGACAGCTCTCAAGGCCACTGAAGAAAAGATCAAAATGGAAGTAGATTCTCTGCAAGCACAAAGCCAGAGGAAAAAGGAGAGAGAAGCGGAGCTACATGCCAACCTAGCAAGGGCACTACAAAACTGCCAGGCAATGGAGGAAGCCAATCAAGCAGCTGCAAAAAGAATGCAAACAGTTGAAGAAGAGTGTCAGCAGCTCAGCAAGTCACTGCTAGATGCCGAGAAGGAAAGAGATAATCTGACACTATAGCTGGCAGAAGAATCTAAAGAAGTAGAAGCCATGAGGAATGCCAAGGAAAGAGTAGAGATAAATCAAGAAGCAAGCCAAGATGAGGTCCTTGAGCTCAAAGACCAACTCAAAGTAAAAGACCAGACCATCCAAAGGCTGCGAGCATCACGTGCTAGAGTCAGAGCTACTAGCTAGACTCAAATCACGACTGAGAGTCAACTCTATGAAGAGCAAATGCAAGAACTTCAGAAAGAGATGACTCTAGAGAAAAAGCAGAGATTGATGATGGCATAAGGATCTATAGTCATGAAAATGAGAATGGAAGAAGGCCAAAAAGCCCTGCAAGAGGAAGTGGAAAGCATGAAGAGAAATCTCGAGGAGGCGGAGAGAATAAATGCCGAACTAAATGACCTCCTCGCGTGAACATGGGCGAAGAAGCACAAATGGAAAAGCAAAAACTCCTTAGGAAAATTGAGGAGTTGAAAGGACAGCAAGGAGAGCCAGAGAGCACAGGGCCAGTTGCCAATGAGGGCATTGACTTAGAAAATTTGGCAGATCCGGTGGACACGCCTATGCAAGAGGAAATCCTAGAAGGAGATTCCTCTCAAGAGCCACATAATCTAACACAAGAAGAGGATGAAAAATTGCGTAAAGCAATAGAGGTGGAGCTCAGAGAAACCACAAAGGAAGCCTTGGAATGGGAGTAGAGGGTCTTCAAGTCTATGACCATTCAGAAGATCGACGCAAGCAACCTTAGGCGCGAGTGGCTTCAACCCTCTCTCCCATATTTATTGCTAAAATATGAGGCAGCTACCATAAACAAGCGGATCAGAGAAGAGCCAGCCGTACCCCTTTACAATGCAGATACCTCAAAACCAGAAGGGGTCAAGCTCATTGTGGACTCTCAGCCAAAGTGGAGGAAGGCCTGGCTTTCAAAGTACCCACAATACCTAATCCACTTGGTAGAGGCACCTAAAAATATCAGAGACAATCTCATCTTTTGTCCTCTACTAAGGATTAGAACGTGGAAAGCCAACCCACTTGGCTGAACTACCCTAAGCTACCAAGCTTGAAGGTAGGTGAGAGAATAAGTGTCCAATACATGGTGAAAACCCTAACCGGCACCATAAAGTTGTTCACTAGCTCACCTGACCTTACATGCATTATGATGAGAAAAATCTGCAGAACCCTCTTAGCAGTGTTCGAGACCTTCAAGCTAGACCAGGTGACTAACAACATCTTTTTCTTCCAAGATACATAAAGATGCGCTTATGATCTGTCACATCAGCCTTCCAAGGAGGTGATACATGCATTGTATCAAAGGATAATGTTTCTACTATCCTATCACCTCCAGTCTTTTGAAGAAGCGTTCTACACAGGCTTCTTCACCATAAACACTGACATTTTTGGCCCAACAATGATGAACCTGCACGCAAGATATGAATCTCTGCTAAATATGCGAGAAACGATACGATGAAGAACCAGATCAACGCCATGTCGGGGATGACATGAGCAAGGAGGGGGGGAGTGTTAGAAGCTGCACACACCCCACGACACTAACTACTCGAAGGATTATTATTTTTGTAATTATTCATTCATTGAGGAAAACCTGATTTTTCACCTTGTAAATATTGGGACTTACAGAAGTTTCCAGATTGTATCCCAGTTTTGATAGTTAGATTGAGTAGATGGTTGATTTTGGAACTTTAGGGTTTGAGAAATTGTAAGGTATATATACCACTTTTTGACCTTAATGAAAAACCTTTTGTCATTTTAAAAACAAGTTTTGAAGTCTGTGAGTGGGCGTACTGTGTACGAGAGAGAGTGTGTGAGCTTCATCTTGATGCTACGTGTGCTCCGATGGTCGGAATCAAGTGCGGAGAAGTGCAACGTGTTGCCCCTGACAAGAGCTACGCGCTGATACCTACATTGCGCCCGTACGGTCCGGTTTTGCGAGCTCCTTCTACGAGCTTCATCGGGTGTTTGGGTGAGCATACGTTGTCCGATTTTGCATTTCAGAATATCCACGCGTTCACATTGAGTAGAAATACACATTAGAAACTTTAGATTTCGGAAACAAAGACCTGTAGATTTCGGCCAGACATCCTACGTGTTTCTGCACCAGGTGTTTTGGGTCGGGATTTTGGTTCATATACCTTAGGGAGAGCGACCTATTGGTATTAGTAGGGTCTCCTTCAAGTTCTATGGTGTTTCGAGATTGTTTGATGGGTGTTCAGCTCTAGAAAGCATTGTAGGAAGTTTCCACTTGTGCACTCTTGAAGGCTGTGACTTAGACAATTGGTAGAGACCTCTGTAGGAATTAGTTAGGAGTCGGTCGAGTATAGGTTGACACCTTATGCTTGCTTCCACGCGCCTGCCGGTCGAGCTTCGTTCTTAACTGACATTATATGTTAGGTGAGTTCTCGCTGTGCTGACGTCCGTCGTGGCGTATTCATCCAACATTGGCACCGCTGCTGGGGACGAAAACCTTAGGTAGGTGATCAAGACTAATCCTTGAGGATTGGGATTTTTGGCTTGCCAAGAGTCTTTGCCAAGAGTCTTGTTTTACATTTAGATAGGATCAGAGGGTGGAGGACTCTCTAGGTCTTAGAGGGAGTTTAGGAAGCGTGTGTCTGGCCTAGATCCTTCGACTTAGATAGATGAGGTAGACTTAAGTAGTTTTAGGTAGTAGTTGAGTTCTTGAGTAGGAGTTGGAGTGGTAGAAGCGATGAGAGGAGAGATTGAGAGTCCGGAGATGCCAAAAAGCAACCAAAACACCGTTATCACCATTTCACACGATAAGTAGGAGTAGAGTAAGTAGGACATCATGGTTCAGGATCTAGAGAATTTCATGCATGTATACTTGCTTTGTAAAGTCATTACAAGTTTGTAAAAGACGCAAAAGTGTGTTTGAAAGCCTAATTGAAGTCCAAAAGTTACTGTGAATGTTTCTGATAGATCTACAGAGCATCAGAAGCATTTCTGTAAGAAAAAAATAATAATTAATTTCAAGCCAGGAGACATCCTACGCGTAGGATGTCTACAGGCTAATCTGGAAGGAATTTTGGGATTTTGAGTTGACCAGTGTGTTCAGAAGGTAGGATAAGGCCAGATAGACTGAAATTGTTGGACATCCTACCCAAATAGTGCCAAAACATCATTTTGAGACCAAAACCATAAGATGGCTGCATGAGCATGTCTTGCATGATATATTGAGTGACTGAAAAGGGTTTCACCTCATTTGGGTCAGAAAATTGGGTTCAAAGCGAACTTTAGCACTTTTGACTGAAAAAGGCAAGAACAGCTAAAATTGGGGACGGATACGCCGCGACGGACGTCAGCATAGCGAGAACTCACCTAATATATAATGTTAGCTAAGGACGAAGCTCGACCCGTAGGCGCGTGGAAGCAAGCATAAGGTGTCAACCTATACTCGACCGACTCCTAACTAATTCCTACAGAGCTATCTACCAATTGTCTAAGTCACAGCCTTCAAGAGTGCACAAGAGGAAACTTCCTACAACGCTTTCTAGAGCCGAACACCCATCAAACAATCTCGAAACACCATAGAACTTGAAGGAGACACTACTAATACCAATAGGTCGCTCTCCCTAAGGTCTATGAACCAAAATCCCGACCCAAAACACCTGGTGCAGAAACACGTAGGATGTCTAGCCGAAATCTCTAGGTCTTCGTTTTCGAAATCTAAAGTGCCTAATCTGTAGTCTACTCAATGTGAACGCGTGGATATGCTGCAATGCAAAATCAGACAACATATGCTCACCCGAACACTCGATGAAGCTCATAGAAGGAGCTCGCAAAATCAGACCGTACGCGCGCAATGTAAGTATCGGCGCGTAGCTCTCATTGGGGGCAACGTACTGCACTTCTGTGCACTCGATTCTGACCACCGGAGCACACGTAGCGTCAAGATGACGCTCACACTCTCTCTCTCGTACACAGTACGCTCACTCACAGACTTCAAAACTTGTTTTTAAAATGACAAAAGGTTTTTCATTAAGGTCAAAAAGTGGTATATATACCTTACAATTTCTCAAACCCTAAAGTTCCAAAATCAACCATCTACTCAATCTAACTATCAAAATTGGGATACAATCTGGAAACTTCTGTAAGTCTCAATATTTACAAGGTGAAAAATCAGGTTTTCCTCAATGAATGAATAATTACAAAAATAATAATCCTCCGAGTTGTTAGTGCCGTGGGGTGTGTGAAACTTCTAACAAAGAGAGAGAGAGAGAGAGAGAGAGAGGAAAACAAAGAGAGTAGGTAGAGAGGGATTGAGAAAGAGAGAATTATATTGAAACCTCACAATGGATTTTCCACCTCACTACTAACATTCTAACACTAATGTCCATTGAGATAACCTTGAAAGGCACCTCACGTCTCTCTCTCTCTCTCTCTCTCTCTCTCTCTCTCTCTCTCTCTCTCTCTCTCTCTCTCTCTCTCTCTCCCTCTCCCTCTCCCAACATTTCCATCCACACTCTCGTGGAAAATCCAAAAAAAACTTCTACTATTTTAGTCAGTTTTTCTAAATAATTTGTCTTCTTTCTCTCTTCTATACTAGTTAAAACAAATGAGGGTCCCCTCTCCTTTAATTCCCATAATTTCAAATTTCCATTTTCTATAGATTTTTAAAATGTATTTTTTCTTAGATATCGGGACTAGCCCTAGTGTTAGCTTATTTGTTTATCATGTGTGTATGTTATACTCTACAAGGAGAAAAAATACGTGGAGCTAGAGGCAATGAGATATTAATTTTTTGTGGACCCGACTCTACCCACATTTTCTCATTGGTCACCCTAGTCTACTCTCATCTCTCTTCGTTTTAACATTCCTCACACACACACACTCACTCACCCAGCTCCATCCCTCACTCAAACCTGCACACTCTATGGCCTCTCTCACCCTCTTCACCATTACCTACCCATGTCATCTGGATAGCTTTCATTTGTACCTCTACACATAAATAGCCTCTATATTTCTCTTACCATGTCTTCCCAAGTTTCTAATTCCTCTTGTCCATTGAAAAAAGCTTAAATATTTGTGTTGACCATGATTAACTTCTACGGTTGCCTTTCCCCTTGTAGTTCTCTTGTTGGTGTCGTTGAAGAGCTTCCCACCGACTTGACCGTATGCTTTGCTTTGTGTAGCAGATTCAACTAAGATTCTACTAGAGGGAGATCTTCAATCACTCCAAGTTCTTGATATGCTATCCTAGCGAGCATTGGTCCACTGTTCATGTATGTATTTCTTTTATCACTCCCCTTTAGATTTGCTTCTACTAAGTTCTCCAAAATGTAGGTTTTAAAAACACATGATCACCCTCCTTTCTGCCAGCCCCATGGTCATCACTACTTCCATATGCAACATTGGTTCAATGTATTGGAGTGTCTTTGTCACTCTGAAGTGTTGGGATATCAACCACAGAGGCAACTCTATCTCGGAGTAGATTAGATTTTTGTAAGTCATATTGTGCCCCTCTACTTGAGGAAGGTTCTGTCATTATCTATTGCCTTGGTTTTGCGCAAATGATTGTGGGTCCCTTGCTGAAAATGAAGAGCTTGATTGATTATTTTTGGGAGGATCTTCACTTATACAGTAGCCCCATCTTTGTGTGTTAGTGTAGCCTCCCCATTGTATTGGATGTAATTGATCAGTTCATCGGCTCTTTGGAAATTCGTTCCCCATGGTCGTAACCAAAAAAGCTATCCGGTTGTAAGCATCTGTCTCTTTCTAGTACTTCAATTTTTTTGTGTATTGTCCCATAATTCCTTGGGGATTATGGGTGGTTTTGATTTTCCTTCCATCAGCCACTTGGAACCTTCCGATGAAGATATTTGATGGTATTTTTTCTAGCTCCTGATCAGTGATATGAGCCTTCTCATTTGATGATATGTTGGTGATCTAAAAAGGTGCCACCCCCCACTCCTTCTTCTGGGCCAATTTTAAGTTGTTTTAGAGTTAGGATATGATCAAAAGGTTGTTGAGAAAAGGAAAAAATGCAGCTTGACCATAAAATGAGAAATGAGCCTAACTTTGTCAAAACAACTCCAAATTTGACCAAACTTCACCAGTGTATCTAGGACAACTACAGTCACTAGGACAAGAAATCTAGCTAGCTTTGGGTTTCATGGATTGCGATCCATGTTGGAGCATGTTTTAATGATTTGAAGATACCGCCTGGTAAAGTGCTCATTTGATAGAATTTTGGAGTTAGAATCACTTAAGATCTAGTAGTTTTAATCTGCAAATGGTCATTTTGGATCTAACCAAATTGGTCATTTTGGTCATTTTGGACCATTTGCAGATTAGAATTGCTAGATATCTTGGTTTTTGGTGATTTGGTAATCCATTTTGTGCCCAATTTGCATGGCATGTTCCTTGTTGCTACCTCTAACCATAGACAGAGTTTCTCCCTGATCTTTCATTAGGGTACATGGATCGCAATCCTTGTTGGAGCATGAATTGTAGATCCAACTAGCACAATATGTTCTTGGTGATAGCAAATTTTTGGTGGAAATCAAGAAAAAAAAGAAAAAAGGCTTATCTTTCCTCTGCCCAAAGCACCGAAACACACCGGAAGGCTCGACAAATCCCTGGTCAATTGGCGAGCCACAAATTCTCTCTCTCTTTTCTTTGCCCCCGACACGGCCCATGCGGCCCAGCTCAGGCAGCACCCCTCGCCATGGCCCGTCACTATCCATCATTAGGCCCGGATTTCGAAACCACGGTGGCAAGAACCAACCCCAAGTAGGGGAGAGCACATTACCAAGAAAAACGATAAAAAATTATTTTTTCTAACATTCACCACCCCCCCTATGCTTAACCACCAGTGGGACTCCACCTATTTGTTGGCCACACCTATCTCCATTATCACCAGAAGACAGAGGTCTCTCTCTCTTCTGCTCGGCTCCGCCAATCCACCACCATATCTTTTATCCCTGCTCTTGTGTCACCTAGCCCCGCGTGCGCATAAAACAAGTCCTCGCTTGCTTTTCTTCCATTGGCGGGTCTTCATGCATGAACCAGAGTCAATCTCTCTCTCTTGTATTATTTATACACACACACACTTTTACATTTTTTATTTCCGCTCTCTCTTAGCCCTCGCTCGTCCATACTCCACCGCTGGGCCGCCATACCTCCCCCCTCCCTCTCCCACCTCGTCCACACTCCCGCGACCTCACTCTCCCCTCTTGTTTTCCTCTCACCGGCGGGCCACCATGCACCCAAGCACAATAATATTCTCTCTCTCTCTCTCTCTCTCTCTCTCTCTCTCTCTCTTCTTTCTTTCTTTCTCACTGTCTCTTACTCTTTCTTTCTCTCTCTCTCTCTCCGTCCATCGATTTACTCTCTCTCACTCTCTGTATAGACCATAGCCCGAAGGTGCACAATAATATTCTCTCTCTCTCTCTCTCTCTCTCTCTCTCTCTCTCTCTCTCTCTCTCTCTCTCTCATAACCCAACACCCCTTCTCTACCCACCCCTTGACCTTACCCCCCCTTCTCGCTCTTTGTCGGCTTGCCCATGCGAGCCTGCTACCCGCTCTCTCCCTCTCCCTCTCGCTTTTTGTGTAGCCCATGCGGGCAGAGCTGCCCTGAGGCTCTCTCTCTCTCTCTCTCTCTCTCTCTCTCTCTCTCTCTCTCTCTCTCTCTCTCTCTCTCTCTCTCTCTCTCTCTCTCTCTCTCTCTCTCTCTATGTCTCTCTCTCACCCACACACACACACTCCCTCTCTCACTCTCGCTCACCATCTCACCCTCTCTCTCTCACACACCCGTGCAGGTGCTGCCATCACCGAGTCTCTCTCTCTGTCTCTCTCTAAATACACACACACCCCCTTACACACACAGACACACACACACTCTCTCTCTAAATACACACACAACGCCTTACACACACACAAACTCTCTCTCTCTCTCTCTCTCTCTCTCTCTCTCTCTCTCTCTCTCTCTCTCTCCCCTTCCCTCTCCCAGCATCTGCTCCCTCCCTCTCTCTCATTCTCATTCTCATTTTCGCAAAAGCACCATTAAAAAAAAGTATACATATATATATATATATATAAATAAATATATACTCCCTCATTCCCTCCCACACTTGTTCACACGCACACACACCCTCTTATACACCCACACACAACCCCAAGCCATACGCACACACACTCACGACACTTTTTAATATAAAAAACACACTAACACATTACTCATGCACTCCCATATATAGAACACACGCCTACACGCACGAAAATAAACACACCGAACACACACGCATATACGCACACACAGGAAAATTAAAAAAACCGAGGAATCATTGTCATCAAAAAAATGAAGAAGAGGCCAAGTCGCACGCCACCGACACCGAAACAAGAAAAGGCACGAAAGGCATGCCTCAGCCAACCCTGAAAATGACGAAGGTGCTACATTGACACAACAACTAAGCCCGCCGCTCACCGGCATCCACGACGCCCTCTTCAGTAAAATCCGTAGGTTGTCATCAATTTTTCCCAGTTTCAAACCAAATCTTGTAAAAATTCCAATTTGTAAATTATCCCCTCTCTCTAGGTGATGGCCACATGGCCCACCTAGGAGTTTTCATTTTTAAAATCCCCAAGACAAAGCAAGGGTCAACCATTTAGGAACCACCACCTTCCTTTGTCTCCTTGGACTAGGACCCTAACCTAATCAGACTACCCAAAATCTAAAGCAACCAGCACCTATAAAAAGGCACTGAGAGGTCACTATCAAGGGGAGATTGGGGGGGGGGGGGGGGGGGGGGGGGTTGGAAATTGCACGGGGGTTCAGTACTTGGTAGCATTTTGGTGGGAGGGTTTGGCAACACTTGCATCACAAGAGAGGGGATTTAGTGTAGAATTTTGGGAATTTGCAGTATGTGAAGAATCTATGTCTCCACCTTGACTCCATGGTTGCCACACACACACTCACACTAGCAAAGTTTCTTGTGAGTCACCTCTAGAGAACGCACTATTAGTCTCACTATCTCTCCCTCTATCTCTCTATCACCATGATTGCCACCTTGCCGGAAATAAGGTTGCTATAAATATTGCATAAAAGATAGGGTTTTCATCACCTGCATCATTATCTCTCTCTCTCTCTCTCTCTCTCTCTCTCTCTCGCGGTGTGTAGAGTTTGTGTTATCTCCAATCATTGTTGTCCGCATCCTAGCCACTCAAAGCTAGGTGGTGTCCCCCGTGTTCGCTTCATCGTGGCCGGCTCGGCATGCATCAGCATCCTGGCATTTTGAGGTCCATGTAGCACTTTGTGCTCGTCATTTGGTGCCCCCACGGAGGAGGGATTCTCGGAAACCTCCAGTTTACAATGCTGAAGACAACGTACATCATCAACCATGGATGAATGGCTGAAAGAATTCTCTAGCTGGAGAATGGAGGAGGAGGAGATTGGAGAAGCACTGACCGCCTTCATCGAAGTGCTTCTGCTAGAATACACCATCGTAAACATCCAAGAGGTAAATTCCCCATCTCGTATTGTTCGTGCTAATCGCAAATTAAGAGCATCAAGTGGGAAGGCTACGAAATGTTATCATTGCTGTAGACCAAAGCATTCTATCAATGAGTGCCGACAGAGGAAGTGAAGAAAAAACGGTGAGTTTTGCTTTTGAAAACAGCAACACTCTCACGACAGTCAGATTTTCTGTAGCACCAAGTGTTTTCTCTTTAATGGTCCAAGAAGAGTCGTCAACTACATCAACCACAAAGTCTAAGCCAAAGAGCCTAAAGCATTTGGTGGACGCAAGTGGACCTACACTCTCTCTAGGCGTAGAGAGCTCAAATGAAGATTGGCCACCCAAGCGTCGCCGTCGCATGCAAAATGGAAAGCCGATTGAGGTAGACTCTTCTCACCCAGTCTGTTTTGAACCTAATGTGGAGGATTGTGTGGACTTCAACAGGAGGTAGAGGCATGTGTTGAAGGTGTCACCTTGTCAACACTTAAGGTATTCAACTCTGGTAATCAGTTCCCTACACCCAACATGGATAATAAAAATAGGCCAAAAGTTCCATTTCCTTTCCGTTTCTTGCAACACATGCATGTAAACGTGTATATTGATAGGAAGATATTCTATCAGCAAAAGATTGTTTTCCTATTCGGAGCAGAAATGCTTGATGAAATCCTTAGATCCCCATGTCCCATCATCTTGCCCCTTCTGGATTACTACCACTCTTTTCATGTAAGCATCTTTATTCTGTTCTAGCTTTGCGATCCATTTTTATCATGTTTTTTAAATCTATCCACCCAACCCTGTAAAAAGCCGCTAATGTCTTTGATGTTATTAAAAAAGAAGTTTGTAATTTTCTGAGTTACTACCATGGTAAATGTCTCTTTTCCCACATTCAGTGGAAAGAAGGGAGGAGATATCACCACCGATTTTCTGGATGACTTCGATATCGCTTGTGTGGTTTCCAACAAGGATGACAACGCCTCACGGCTACAAATGTCTCCTCTACTGATGAAAGTAGAGGCCAAGTCTTGGTACAATGCTTTGCCCCAAGCTACCAAGAATGCATGGGATGTACTACGTGCTGCCTTTGTGAAGAGGTTTGGTGGAGGCACAACCTCAGAAAAGTTATGGCAGCTGCTGATAGAGTTAAAGCAGGGAGGTTTGCTAGAGTATGCCACATACAGATCCAAGTTTGTGGATTTGTGGGAGCGATGGGTTGCCTCACTGGAGGAAGGCGAAGGCGCGCCTAATTTCCTGAAGAAGGACCGTTTCATTGCTAGCCTGTGGTGGTCGCCGCTTAAAGAGAAGGTGAAGGGGAGATTCCTTGCAATGTATGAGTTGGCAGTGGAAGTAGCCCGCCTTAAAGATAAGAAGTTGCACATGCAAGCAAGAGTCAACGAGTCAGAGGAATCGACCTCAGTCCTCGACCTCAGACCGACTAACCCCAGTGACTGCAACAATCATTCATAAAACCCAACCACAAGAGGCATCAGAAGAGCAACAAGACCTGTTGAGTCGCATCACTACTCAGCTTGAAAGTTTATCCATGCATCTCGTGCAACAAGAGCATGCACCTGTCAAAAATCCAGAGCAAGGGAGAGGACAACGAAGGCAAAACCAAGAGTACCACTACTACAATTGCGGGGAAGAAGGCCATGGCATGTATTACTGCCCCACATCCAAGAAGGCAGAACTTCAATAGAGGAGGAAGGCAGAATCAAATTTCTCCACCAAGGGCGAGACCACCACTGTCCAGAAAACCAATCCCACCTGTTCAAATCCCACCACCAGCCGTGCAACCACAACTAGTCCCATGAGTTCAAGTCCTACAGCCACCAATGCAACCACCACCACAATCACCACTTACACTCATCCGACACCCACCACCAATTGGTACCCGCACACCAAGTGTCATTGGTCTTGCAAAAGAGGTCAAGTTGAAGATAACAAAAGAACGATCAAGCAAGAAGTCTGTTCAAAGGATTGAAGCAATGGAACAAGAGATTAAAGAATCAAAAGATGCTACCCAGTGAAGGAGGTGAGTCAAGAAAATTGTGTTACAAATGTGAGAACATCTATAACCCTGGATGAAATAGGCACCAACGATCAATCACCAGCATTGGATAGTAAGGGTAAGAAGGTGTAAAGTGTTGATCTAGCCTCGTCAGAGTAAGAGGAATGCAAAGAGCATGGAAGATACAAGAGAAGAGGAAGACCACCTTGCTAGCAAGGCTTTGTAGAGAATGGACAACGTATCAAGCAAAGGGGAGGGCTTTGAAAACAGAAGCCTATGCACCAGCATGGACCAGGAACATTGTAGTAAGCTGAAGGCATCCTGCATCAAGGAAGTTTCACCAAAGGACCATGATGAAGAGGTAAGTTTAAATGAAGGTTTGGAGCTCGATATTGCTCCAAGGGCTTGGCAGCCAAGCAAGACTTTATTGTGTAGTGTCATAGACTTAGAGATGGGTAATGCCTCTAGTCTACTAAAAGGTGTTATAAACTTGGAGATGGGTAATGACTCCAGTTTATGTGACGGTGTTCAAATTAATTCTAATGATCAACATGTTTACAATCTTTTAAGGATGTTCCAGACTCCTCCACAACGCAGCACTGTGTTTGCATGGGATGCGTCAGACCTATGGCTATGGTTAGCCACTAGAATATATAGAGGTAAGATCAGCATGGAGATAAAATAAGGAGCCATGGATAGACAAATGGATGATAGAGTGCAAGAATGAAGGCCTCATTCCCAATCTGGTGCAATTTTTCACAAACAGTGCATCCTCTCTATGGAGAGAGATAAGTGGGTTACGCTTGTGTCTAAGCCACAAGGTAGGTGGCTTACTATCAACATAAAAAAAGACAACTAACATGTTTGAGCACACCCAAGAGAAGCATGATATGCTTGCAAACTTTTCTAGTCGCGGTAGTAAGCAAGATTTTGAAGACAATTGGAGCTCACCACACCAACAAGGAGGCCATATATGGTGGATACTTGGCACACTCTTGGGAATCATAATTTTCAATTCTGCCTTTGAAGGAGCCAAGATGCTCGTTTCTCCTCTCACTGCTTATGGTTACAAATTTGGTCCCATTTGGCATGCAAATTTTATTGTTCGGACACTGTAGATAATGATCCTATTCATCACTTGGGATCCAGAAGGACACTGGCAAAAAGTCTTGGAAGCCATTGGCTTTCCATTTCATCAACACACACTATTCCAAGGAACAAGCTCTCATTCGGACCTGTTGCAGATTCATGGATATCCCAGAAATCTCACCAATGGCCAAATTGAATGGCTAGTTCAAAAGGCAACTCGATATTGGCTCCATCCTACAGATCAGCTAAAGAAGAATCAAAAGTCAGGGCTAGAGACATGAATGCCTCTAGCCAAAAGGGGAGGGCTAATGATAGCCAATTTTTGAAATTTTTTTAAAAAAGAAAAAAGGCTTATCTTTCCTCTGCCCAAAGCACAAAAACACACCGAAAGGCTTGACAAATCCCTGGTCAATCGATGAGCCACAAATTCTCTCCTGCCCTTGCCACGGCCCATGCGGCCCAGCTCGGGCGGCACCCCTCTCGTCACTATCCATCATTAGCCCCGGCTTTCAAAACCACGGCTACAAGAACCAACCCCAAGTAGGGGAGAGCACATTACCAAGAAAAACGATAAAAGGTTATTTCTTTTTAACATTCACCACCCCCTCTATGCTTAACCACCGGCGGGCCGCCACCAATTTGGCCACACCTCTCTCCATTATCACTAGAAGGCAAATATCTCTCTCTCTCCTACTCGGCTTCGCCAATCCACCAGCATCTCTCTTATCCCTGCTCCTATGTCACCTAGCCCGTGGGCGCATAAAACAAGTCCTCGCCTGTCTTTCTTCCACTGGCGGGCCACCATGCATGAACCAGCTTCAATCTCTCTCTCTTGCATTATTTACACACACACACACTTTCGCATTTTTTATTTCCTCTCTCTCTTACCTCTTGCTCGTCCATACTCCATGGGTGGGCCGCCATACCTCCCCCCTCCCTCTCCCACCTCGTCCACACTCCCTCGACCTCTTCTCCCCTCTTGTTTTCCTCCCACCCGCGGGCCGCCACGCACTCAAGCACAATAATATTCTCTCTCTCTCTCTCTCTCTCTCTCTCTCTCTCTCTCTCTCTCTCTCTCTCTCTCTCTCTCTCTCTCTCTCTCTCTCTCTCTCTCTCTCTCTCTCTCTCTCTCTCTCTCTCTCTCTCTCTCTCTCCTCCTCTCCTCCAACGATTTACTCTCTCTCTCGCTCTCTGTGGTGACCATATCCCAAAGGCGCATAATAATATTTTCTCTCTCTCATAACCCAACACCCCCTACTCTCCCCACTCGTTGACCTTACCGCCCCTTCTCGCTCTCTGTCGGCTTGGCCATGCAAGCCTGCTACCTGCTCTCTCCCTCTCCCTCCCGCTTTCTATGTAGGCCATGCGGGCACAGCTGCACCGAGGTCTCTCTCTCTCTCTCTCTCTCTCTCTCTCTCTCTCTCTCTCTCTCTCTCTCTCTCTCTCTCTCTCTCTCTCTCTCTCTCTCTCCCCTACCCACACACACACACACTCCCACACACTCCCTCTCTGACTCTAGCTCACCATCTCGCCCTCTCTCTCTCACAGGCCCGTGCAGGTGTCGCCATCACCGAGTCTCTCTCTCTCTCTTTCTCTCTCTCTCTCTCTCTCTCTCTCTCTCTCTCTCTCTCTCTCTCTCTAAATACACACACACCCCCTTACACACACACACACACACACTCCCCTTCCCTCTTCCCAGCACCCACTCTCTCCCTCTCTCTCATTCTCATTCTTGTTTTCTCTCTTAGTTTCCCTGCACAGAAGCACCATTAAAAAAAGTATATACATAAATATATATAAATAACTATACTCCCTCATTCCCACCCATACTCATTCACGCCCGCTTACACACCCACACACGACCTCGATCCATACGCACACACACTCACACACACTCACAACACTTTTTTATATAAAAAAACAATCACACATTACTCACGCACTCACATATAAGCACACACACCTACATGCACGAACATAAACACACCGAACACGCATGGATATACGCACACACCGGAAAATGAAAAGCTGAGGAATTGACATCATCAACAAAAAGAAAAAGAGGCCAAGTTGCACGCCACCGACACTAAAACAAGAAAAGGCACCAAAGGCATGCCCCGGCCAACAACCCCGAAAATGATGAAGGCGCTACCTCGACGCACCAGCTAAGCCTGCCATTCACCGGCATCTTATCCACGACGCCCTCTTTAGTAAAATCCATAGGTTGTCATCAATTTTCCCTAGTTTCAAAACAAATCTTGTACAAATCCCAATTTGTAAATTATCACCTCTCTCTAGGTGATGGCCACAAAAGGACCACTTAGGAGTTTTCATTTTGAAAATCCCCAAGACAAAGGAAGGGTCAACCATCTAGGACCCACCGCCTTGCTTTGTCTCCCCGGATTAGGACCCTAACCTAATCAGACTGCCCTAAACGTAAAGCAACCAACACCTATAAAAAGGCACTGAGAGGTCACTATGAAGGGGAGATTGGGGGGGGGCGGTAATTTTATGGGGGGTCAGCACTTGGTAGCATGTTGGTGGGAGGGATTGGCATCACTTGCATCACGAGAGAGGGGATTTAGTGTAGCATTTTGGGAGTTTGCAGTATGTGAAGAAGCTATGTCTACACCTTGACTCCAATGGTCGCCACACACTCACGCTAGCAAAGTCTCCGTGTCTGTGAGTCACCTCTAGAGAGCGCACTATTAGGCTCAGTATCTCTTCCTTTTATCTCTCTATCACCATGATTGCCACCTCGTTGGGAATAAGGTTGCTATAAATATTTCATAAAAGATATTTTTCCCTCACACCCCGAGGGTTTTCATCACCTATGTCATTCTCTCTGTGTGTGTGTCTCTCTCGGTGTGTAGAGTTTGTGTTATCTCCAATAACCGTTGTCCGCGTCCTAGCCGCTCAAAGCTAGGTGGTGCCCCCATGTTCGCTTCACCATGGCCGGCTCGGCGTGCATCGGCATCCTGGCGTTTTGAGGCCGTCGGGGTCCATGTTGCACTTTGCGCTTGTCACTAGGTTTATGGAGAGTCTACTGCCCACTTATTTTTGCAATTAGGGTTTTGAGAACATGAATCACAATCCATGTTCCACCCCCTATTGTTGCAACTTAAATTATCTATCCTGATTTTGTCATGTATCAAAAACCCACTAATGAAAAGGTTTTACATTTTGACATGTGTAGCTGCCCCCAATGTGCTTAGACGGTTTGTGGATTTCCCACCACTAATATGATATGTTCTATAGTTTTGATGTTTTGAGTGCAATGTAGCATATACACAAGTGTTCCTGCTAGGTTAGTGATCATACCTGACAAATCTAGTGAGTAAGCGCTATTGTGGTGGTCCTAGCAGGCAGAAACATGGCAGAGAACTCTATGAGTCCCGCACTCTCTCTCTCTCTCTCTCTCTCTCTCTCACACACACACACACACTGAATGAAAATGAGCTTGATTTGTCCCATTCGGACTATATGTCCCCGACTTACCCGAAATGCCCTATGCATACTTACCTTGATTGCTCATATATTTATTGGCATACCACCTGTGATTCAAATGGTTCATCATTTGGACATTTGATCACCAAATGACTATTATTTTGTAGTTTTGATCCCTCATAAGTTGTCCCAAAATTCAACCTGTGCCAAACCTTTCTATATTTTACCTGTCTAAAGCCCTTGCAGCTTTTGTAGATTTGGTGTTTGACTTCAAAATTTGATTTTGGCTTACCTGGCTCAACTTATTAATTGCTTTAGTTTATTTAGTTTTTTAGCTTAGAATTAAAATAAAATGATTGAAAATCATTATTATTTGGCCAAAAATTTGCCAAGATTATTATGCTCACTCATGTATACATACTCTCAGTCTAGCATCTTTTTTATCATGAATTGCATCAATACGACTCAGTAGTATGTCTGTTAAGAGATAAAAACTCCTAAAAAGCTCATGAAAAGGTAAACAATTAACAAGAAAACATTATATACAAAATTTTGATCATCTTGCAACTTAAGGTAGTGCTATTGGTAGCGGCTATCACTGCTGATGCTAGCTCGTTCTACTCCCCCCTTCCCATTTGAGTCATCCTGCACAAAGGTGTGGGCAAGATGCATGCGCGCGAGCTATGTGTTTATGCAAGGCCATGTAATGTGTCCCTATTATGCGAATTGAAGAGATGCATTGGGTAGCAATATGTTGTGCAAGATGTGGGTTCTGAACTGTTTGTTTAGTGTCTTGTGTTGGCGAGGTTGATTTGAAGCTGTGAGGCCCGAATAAAAGGATTTGAAGAAGATGCGTGCGTTCTTTGATGGTGGAGGCTGGTAAACATGACATGATATCCTCTTTAGTTGGTGTGATGTTTTTTGGGTTTCTTTGATGAGAAGTGTGGAGACTGTGATTTATTTTATTGTTGATCTTACTTTGGTCTCCATTGCCAAGTGATTCTTGTGGGGTGCTTGTGTTTGCATTGGATTGGATTTGGTATCCATTGAGAAGTGACAGATTGGGCCTGAGAAGCTCTGTGTTCTTTGGAATGAGCAGGCTTGGTGTTTGAAGAAGTAGGTTGGATTAGCAAGGGTTGAATTTGGGTAAAAATGCTTTTGGGAATCCATATTTTCTTTGGATTTAACTGCATCATGGACTTCTTAAACCAAACCTTTTTGATTTCCTTGGTTGAACGTGATAGTGTAGGTTTAGGTTTTTCCAAAAGAGACTGAATTTCTCATAAGTGATTTGTTTGCGCTTATAGAGTGATGAAGGATGTGTCATTTAATTTGAATTGTAAGGTGTCATCTTGCCAGTTTGGTGTTGCTTTGTATGTGCGCATCCAAGGCACTCCAATAATCACTACATCATTAAGATTGGTATCTGCCATTACATGAAATTGATGAGGGAAGTTATGGCCATCGACATTGTTTATTCAATTGGCTTGACCCAAGCTGAGCATTGTCCCTTGATTGGTTGCCTTGAGGTCAATTAGGTTTGGTGTTAGAGGTTCCATTGACATTCTCAAGAATTTATTTTATGACATTGGCTCGTGCTCCGGTCTCCACTAGTGCTTGTGCGTTGGAACCATCAAGAAGTTGAAGGGAGGATAATTCGTACATCCATGCCACCAAGGCATGTAGATTCCATTTGAATTGATGTGATTGGAGGAGGATGGGGACCTTTGAATTTTGGCTAAGTTTCCCTATGGATGGCTTTTTCCTTTCGCTTCATTATCCTCAACCTGGCTTTATCCTTGGCCTTTGCTTGAATAAAATTGGCTTGATGTTTCCTCTCAACTGCTGCATGAATTATTTCTATCAACGGGAGATTGTACCTTTTTAACCTGCATCCACTTATCCAATTAGGCATCTCCTCACCTACCAATGTCGCAAGTTTGATGGCCCCCCCTTGTGATATATCTTGGATCACAAAAGGCCCCATCCCTCGCCTTTTGAGTTTTTTGGAGTGTTGCTTTAGGGTATAAACCAATACATAATCCCCCTTTTTGAAACTCCTTGCTTATTATATGTTGGTCATGGGGAAAGCCTTCATTTTTCATTTTTGTTCATATATCCCCACTACAACCTTCAATCGTGTTTCATCTAGTTGTTCTAAGATGTCTAGTCTTTCAGAGAGTTTGTGTCCCACCCAACCTAATTGTGTTGTGACTCAAAGTGTGGGAATCAAGAATTCTATGGGGAGAATAAAATTTATTCCAAACAAAATAATAAATGGAGTGGTTTCAATGGAAGTTTTAAATGATACCTTGTATGCCCATACTGCTAAGTGTAGCTTTAGGTCCCAGTCAGTTATTGAGTCACTCACTGTTTTGGTTAGCACCTTGCACAAGATTTTATAGATACTGTCTACTTGTCTGCTAGCTTGAGGATGATAGGGGGACTATTTATGATGAACCACCATAAATTCATCCAACAAACTTTTGATGACAGTGTTCACGAAGTGGGTTCCTCGATCACTTACAATCTCAATTGGTAGGCCATACCTGGTAAAAATGTTCTCAAATAAGAATTATGTTGTCGTTCATGCATCATTTTTCTGTGTTTCTTTGGCTTCCACCCATCTGGTCAAGTAATCCATTTCTACCTATAATATACTGATCATGTGTGTGGTATGCAGGAGGTGTTATGGGGCCTACAAAATCTATGTCCCACTTCGCAAAAGCTCTAGCTCTCATTATCGGTTGTAATGGCATCTCATCCCTCTGCATAACTGCCTTAGTATGTTGGCACTCATTACAATGTTTTACGTATGTCTCCGCATCTGTGAACAAGGTTGGCCACCATATTCCTACAAGAAGTATGAACTTTGTTGTTTTGTCAGCCGAAAAATGTCCTCCTGGCTGGTCTACATGTGCTTGTTCTAGGGTGGAGAAATATTCACCGTTAGTAGCACACAATCTCAATTGGTTGTCTTTTCCCCTCCGGTACAGCTGATCCTAGATCAGCAAATAGTGTGTCGCTTCTACCTCAATGGTTTTCATTCGTGCCTTACTCCCTCTGGGAAAGGTCTTGGTTTTTAAGTACTCGATAATGTAACTACTCCAATTGGGTGCTCCAATGACTCTAAAGAGTGTGGTGTGTTCTATTGGGGTTTGTCTCCTATAGACCTCACATGATTTTATTAATCATGGACGTTTTCTCCCATATTTTGCCAGTAGAAACCAAGTCTCATCAGTTTTTGGAATGTTTGCGCCTTCTTATTATGAAACCACGTGTTATTTATATGGTCTTTTCACATGTATTTCTCGTGCTCATTTGGGTCTACACATAGTCTCAAGATATTGTCATTACCCTTCTTGTTGTATAGCCATCCAACTAAAAGCTAGAGTCTAGTTTGAAGGTGTACGCATCAGCTTGCTTGTAATACAGTCCTTGCACGACATAAGAGCCTTTGTCAATTACATTGTTCCACTCATCATGAAACCCTGTTTTGCCTTTTCTTTTACTACAATTCACTTTACCAAGTATGTCTACATTCTCATCATTGGTTGTAGCATCTGGATTTGTTGCAAAAGTGTCACCAACACACAAAGCACTACTTAATGCATCATGGTGGCCTTCATACACAAATTTTTCATATCCAATGATCTGTCCTTCAAGGGAATCATTAGGAGTGTCTTCTTCATCCTCAACCTCATCCGACAATGGCATCAGAATGTGATAATCCCAAGGCTGCACATGAGATTTTTTAGTGCAACGATCCCAATTGTGGCTCATACATGCATCACAAAAGCGTGCCATTGGTCTTGTGGCAATGGCAGTTGCATCCTGCCAATTCTGACTGCGAAAAGCATGCAAGGTGTGACTTCTCAACCATGGCACAATTCCATTTAACCTCGCTATTTACATCACTTTCTTTGATCTCCCAAAACACATGGGCACATTCCCTTTCTTTAGAGGATATGATGTTGCTCCTCCCTTTGACAGGTTGGCTGGGCAATAGGCAACCACATTTGCAACACACTTTAAAGTGGCCCAATTAGGCTTTACATGTTCATATGTCAACATTCTTTTAACAATTGCTTATGCACCGTCATGCTATCCCTTGCCATGTCCTGATCCAAAGAAGAACGATCTCATCTCCATTCCTGTTAGTCGAGCATACCAAAATAGAAAGGCATAGCAGCCTTAAACTGTGAGGCAGCACCATTTGACGAGACCCAATGACGTTTTGGAGTGACACCTTCTCTCTCTAACCAGCCACAATGTAGCATAAAACAATGTGTCATGCACTTTGTCATCTGATATGAACAAGTGGATTGTCTTGACTACTTCCCCTTCCCTACGGTAGTATGTTATGTGCACAAAAATGGTTACTTAACTAAAGTGCCAATGCATGGATTGAATCTCATTTTGCTCCTTGAATGAATATTTTTTTGCAAAGTCTACAACCGACACAACCACATTGTCAGGAAATCTAAGAATACAATCCTTGAATTGTTGTGCTTGCTATCGAGCGATATAGTTATGTTTGATAAAAACCTTCAGCTTCGTCTATAAGAGTTGAAGAAACTCCCAGCATTGTATTTCTTTAGTCAAAAGATCTTTTCTCTTTTTTTTGTCTCCATGCTTACCTATTGCCTCCACATATGCAAATGATTTACCAAGATATTATTACCTGGGCTTTGTGTCTCTAAGAAGCATGTTTCCAGCTTTTTCACAACACATTTCTTACATTCACCCATCAAACACTCACTGTTGTGGTAACCAACATCTATTAGCTTTGGGCATAGAACTGACTCCCACAGACTTGTGACACCTTTGAATGTTTTACATAAAGCCATGAAACCTATGCTAGCTTCATCACCTTTGGTGCAAACGCTGCATGTACATCTGCATTGGGCTCCATGCAACCCAAATGATTGAGACCGCATATGGTTAAATGCGTCCTTTAAAAAGGACATCTTCACATGATATTCGCAGCATCATGTGTATCTATCTTTCAGCCGCCGTACAAAAAATGGCTTCATTATCTCAAACATTCTCATACCTATTTTGCAATCAGGATGCTTTTATTTGAATCTGTAGAAGAGGTCAACCTGTAATTATGAGAGTTAGAAGGCAGTTATTACATTAGTTATGCTAATTAGTATACATGCCATGCACGGAAGCATATTGTATGTAACCAGCACTTATAGTATGCTTACATGCATGTGCAGTATGATAATTAACACATTCAGTAGCAAATTGGTACATTCAGTATGATAAGTAGCACAAATAGTATGCTAACAAGCACATTCATTATGGTAACTAGCACATTTAATATGCTAAGTAGCACTTAAAATGTCAGGACACGGGTCCTGTACCCTAAGAACTAGGCTAGGCAAGGACTACGGCCAAGGGCCGGGCTAGGCAGTGTGGACAGGGGATCCGTCTAGTGTAAGGAACTAGGTAACTAGGCTCTGTTGGATCCTCCTCCCAACCTCCCTTTATAGGTGGAATATGAGTCTCTGGGACTGACACTAGCGCCCCTATTTCAAATATGTGTCACGACAAAGTCCCTAAGTGCTGGTCACATCTGTTTTCTAGACCATTTTCAGCACGACGTATCAGGAGCAATTTCGTGGCCAAAAATTGTCGGATACTTAGAATGACTTGTTAAGGTACAAGTATTGCTAAACAACATTACAGATGGTTGTTTATACATATAGCAAATGAAAAAGTTTCATTGTTTGTATCTAGAAGTGATCACTGTTTCACCTTCTATTATGATTCAGACATTTAAGCAAATCTTGCAAAAGATTGCAAATGACAGTATTTAGTTTCTTTTCAGAACTATTTACATTCCTGTTAATGTGTGCTAGCCACATCACATTTGCCATAAGTATTGGCAAGAATTACCATGGAAATACAGGTTCGGATCTATTTTTTGCTAAATGCATGCACACTAGGTGTTATGGGCCCTAGTGTTTAGCAAAGAAGACCATATTAGGTAAAGTGGGAAAATCCCAATTCCCAGGTTGGACAACTTTCAATATATCATGTACAAAATATAGAGATTTTGTCAAAAATTTGAGTTTTCTTAAGGTCTCATTCCACTTTATGCACATACAATACACAATGAAAACAACTAAAATACCATGGTTTCAATCAATTGGATTATTAGGAGACGAGTATATTGCATCCATTATCGTTTTCTATGTTCTACTGTCCTAACTACAACTTATCTCAACATGGAGAGCTTGGTTTCTAGGTCCACCACTTGTCCAAGTTAATGTAAAAGTGACTCAAGGTTCACAACTTGTGAAAGCAAGGATCCATTGAGGAATACAATCCACTTGGCTATTTTTCCTTAATTTATTGCATGTGACATTCAAGCAAGGTCCACTTCTAATCTATAACTTCTTAATTTGAGGCATGGGACATACATAAAATATGTAGCATATGCTCTATTGCCTCATAGGAAGGTTGGTTTCAAGGTGCACTTATCCATGCTAGCCTATCTTGGAGAAATGATGGAGCTTGCTTCTCTCCTTGTTTCAATGGAGACTAGCTTGGACAAGTGGTGGACCTTTGCTTCTCTCTATGTTTCAATAGAGTTAGCTTGGACAAGTGGTGATCTTGGAACAAAACCCCCATGTAAAACATATCATGGGTATTCCAAGTGATTAGAAAGATTACCATTTAAGATATAACCTTATAGGTTGGACAACTAGATCTTGGCTTGGAGAAATGGTGGACCTTTGATTCTCTCCATGTTTCAATGGAGTCTATCTTGGAGAAATGGTGGAGCTTGCTTCTGTCCATGTTTCAATGGAGCCTAGCTTGAACAGTTGGTGGACCTTTGCTTCTCTCTATGTTTCAATAGAGTTAGCTTAGACACGTGGTGGATCTTCAAAATAAACCAACTACTATCAATGTTGCCTAGCTTGGACAAGTGGTGGAGTGTTTCTCTACTCCATGTTTCAATGGATCTTAGCTTGGACAAGTGTTGGACCTTAAAACAAAAACCCCATGTACAACATAGAATGGATTTTCTAGATTTCAATGGAGTCTAGCTTTAACAAATGGTGGAGCTTGTCTTCATCCATGTTTCAATGAAACTAGCTTGGATGTAACAAACCCTCCCATGTACAACATATCATTGGTTTTCTAAGTGATAGGAAGGAATACCATTCAAGATATAAACTTATAGCTTGGATAAGTAGTTGACTTTAAAACCAAATTCATCATAATACAATGAAATACAGGTCAGCCAATTCCTAAATCTTGAGACCAAACCTCCCATGCTATTAGAGATAATATATTGGATAAGTGGTGGACCTTCTATTATTTTCCCATGCCTAGTTTAGACAACCGGTACACTTCGCAGCTATAAAGGTTGGACGAGTTGTGGAGCCTTGTTTCTATCCATGTTTTAATGGATCCTAGCTTGGACAAGTGGTGGACCTTGGAAAAAAGCTTCCATGTACAACATATATGAGGTTTTCCATGTTTTAATGGAGCCTATCTTGGACAAATGGTGAAGCTTTCTTCTCTCCATGTTGATTTTGGAACTACCTTAGACAAGTGGTGGAGCTTTTCTTTTCTACTCTTCATAATACAATGAAGTATATGTTGGTTACATGGTGAATCTTAAGGCCAAACCTCCCATTTTACTAGAGATGATAGGTTGGACAAGTGGATCAACCTTCTATCATTTCTCCATGACTATATTGGACAATTAGTAGACATAACATCTCTCTATGTTGTCTAGAGATGAGCTTGGACAAGTGATGGACCCTGCTTCTCTCTCCCCTTGGTTTACTAGTTTGAAGACTCAGTATATATACTTTCTTAGATCTAACTTGAACAAGTGGTGGACCTTGCATCCACAATCTTAATTCAGTATAAAAAAGTATATGAAAAAATAACATAGGAATCTTGGTTTGAAGGTCAAGCAATTAGGTTCCAAATGCACATAATAATATATTTTCCACCCATATTAAAAGAAAGTTAAATATGCACATAATAATATATTTTCCAAATGCACATAATAATATATTTTCCACCCATATTAAAAGAAAGTTAAATATGTTATTACCAAATTGACAAAGGTAACGTCCAAAAATTATATCTTTCCATCTTGTCAGATCTAAATCTTCATCAAGGCGACATGCATGTATACATCAACTTTCAAGCCATTCAAGAATACATGCACTTAGATTCCATAGTTTTGTTTTCAAAGTCTTTTAGGTTCTAAAACTCTTTCACATAAAGTATGTAATGACAAAATTCTTGAAGCAAACATTTGTGCCCAAGAAAAAGATCCCTCTCACATATTTAAAGTCCATGAATTCTCTGATCCACACTTACAAGTTTTATTTTGACATCAAACATCAATTCTTTCATAGTTCCAAATAAATGCAACCTCGATATGAATTGACAAAAAATGAATTTCTTTTACTATATGACCCAACATAGGCCCCAATCAAATAAAAAATGAGTCCCCAAAAATTTGGGTGCACTCTAGCAATACATCAGAGTCCCCTTACAATAGGATGCACTCCAATAGTACATTGAAGTCCCCTTAGAGTAGGGTGCACTCCATTCAAGTGTTCATAAAATTGACACACCTTTTATAAAAAAAAAAAAAGACTATATCAAATTATACAAATGTTGAAAGATACACACTAGAATAAAAAAAGCATCTTATAGCCATATTTATTCAATGCTTTCGTGTTGACAAGTACACACCAAGGACATAATTTGTCTCAGAATCACTATACTGATTTACAATTGTGTTATATGTATAGACTCTCTTATCTCTTGCATACAACCATCCTACCAACCATGGAATTATGGTTCTCTGCAAGAAGTTTTGAAGTTGCTCGGAAGTTTGCCTCCACATCTTTGGAAATATAAGATATGTCCCTGGCATGTTCCACATCACCCTATATGGAGTGTCATCAAAAATTAAGGTATTGTTTGCATCCAAATCCTCAAATATCTTCCAAATATCACTCAGATTTTTGTGATAAACCCTTGTAAATCCTAACATGATATTTGGATTTTGGCAATTTTTGTTACTCATAAACACCTTGAACTTGGTATACTGCTCAGGAAAACACTTTTGTGTGATGCGTTGCACCCTTGTTAAGTTATAGCAACTCCATATCCATAGCTCAAAGTATTCAGCACAAAAATCCAAAAAACTTTGTGCGTCTGGTCGCACCACATGATAAACTTCATCTTTGTCCTCCACAAGTCGCATGTGTTGAGCCCAAGATGTCATAGAATCTCCATGTTTCATTTCAACTGTCTTGAGAAGTAACCCCTCTAGATCCAAGATAAGTACTCTTTTGATGTCCTTGAAAGCAAGTGGTAGGTGATAAGGAGGTGATTCATTCCTTGGACAAGGTCTTGGAGGAGGTTGGATGGGTAATTCAATAGTTTTCTTCAATTTATGCCAGCATATAGCCAATCCATTTTTCTGTAATGGTTCTGAAATTAAAGAACAAGAACACTTAATGCAAACACAACAATAGACATGAGTTTTACATTGTCTACCCTAAGGTTTTATTAGATACCAAAATCCATCTATGATCTACTCATTAATAGAAAGAAAGTCAAATTAAAATCCTGACTCTTTTTTATGCTACACTCTCTCTTAGTCTCAATACCATGGAGTTCAACTAGATTAAGTCAACTAATAACTACTACTACTTGTGTTAAAGGTATGCTTGAAGTGTATAAGGCTTAACCAATGCTCTAGTGTAGAATGGGTATTTAGGTCTCAAGGTCTACCACTTATCCAAGCAAAGATCCATTTAGATATGGAAACCCAATTTTTCTTAATATAATGATATAGAGTGGACAAGTGGTGAATCCTGAGACCAAGCCACTCATGCTACTAGGGATAATAGGTTGGACAAGTGGTGGACCTTGAATGTAAACCCCCCATGTACAAAGTATCAGGGGTTTTGGGTATTTCAATGGACTCTAGCATCTTGGAAACATGGTGGAGCTTACTTCTCTCCATGTTTCAATGGAGTCTATCTTGGATAAATGGTGGAGCATCATTCTCTCCATGTTTCAATGGAGCCTACCTTGGACAAGTGGTGCATGTTTGTTTCTCTCTATGTTTGAACAGATCTAGCTTGGACAAGTGGTGGACCTTGGAACAAAATCCCCATGTAAAACATATCATGGACATTACAAGTGGTGAGAAAAAATACCATTCAATATATAACCTTATAGGTTGGAAAAGTGGTGGACCTTAACACCCAATTATTATTAATATAATGACATAGAGTGGACAAGTGGTGAATCTTGCGACCAAACCTACTAGGAAAAGTACGTTGGACAAGTGGTGGACCTTGAATGCAAACCCCCCATGTACAAAATATTACTCATGCTACTAGGAATAATTTGGTATTAAGGTCCATGTTTCAATGGAGCCTAGCTTGGAAAAGTGGTGGACCTTTGTTTCTCTCTATGTTTCAATAGAATTTTCTTGGACAAGTGGTGATCCTTGGAACAAAACCCCCATGTAAAGCATGTCATGGGCATTACAAGTGGTGAGAAAAAATACCATTCAAGGTATAACCTTATAGGCTGGACAAGTGGTGGAAAATAGCACCCAATTCCTCTTATTATAATGACATATAGTGGAAAAGTGGTGAATTGTGAGACCAAACCTACTAGGGATAATAGGTTGGAGAAATGGTTGACCTTGAATGTAAATCACCCATGTACAAAATATCATGGGTTTTGCGTATTTCAATGGAGCCTAGCATCTTGGAGACATGGTGGAACTTACTTCTCTCCATGTTTTAATGGAGCCTATCTAGGAGAAATGGTGGAGGTTCCTTCTCTCCATGTTTCAATGGAGCCTAGCTTGGACAAGTCGTGGACCTTTGTTTCTCTCTATGTTTGAATATGGTTAGCTTGGACAAGTGGTGGATCTTGGAATGAAACTCCCATGTAAAACATATCATGGGCATTTCAAGTGGCGAGAAAGGATACCATTTAAGATATAACCTTATAGGTTGGACAAGTGGTGGACTTTAACACAATATAATGACATAGAGTGTACAAGTGGTGAATCTTGAAACCAAACCACTCATGCTACTAGGGATAATAGGTTAAACAAGTGGTGGGCCTTGAAATAAAACCCCCTAGAGTGTTTCAATGGATCCTAGCTTGGAAACATGGTAAAGCTTGCTTCTCTCCATGTTTCAATGCAGCCTATCTTGGATAAATGGTGCAACATCATTCTCTCCATGTTTCAATGGAGCCTAGATTGGACAAGTGGTGGACCTTTGTTTCTCTCTATGTTTAAATAGAGTTATCTTGGAAAAGTGGTGGACCTTGGAACAAAAACCCCATGTAAAACATATCATGGGCATTACAAGTGGTGAGAAAAAATACCATTCAATATATAACCTTATAGGTTGGACAAGTGGTGGACCTTAACACCCAATTATTCTTAATATAATGACATAGAGTGGATAAGTGGTGAAATTGGGACCAAACCTACTAGGGAAATAGGTTGGACAAGTGGTGGACCTTGAATGTAAACGCCCCATGTACAAAATATCACTCATGCTACTAGAAATAATTTGGTATTAAGGTCCATGTTTCAATGCAGCCTAGCTTGGAAAAGTGGTGGACCTTTGTTTCTCTCTATGTTTCAATAGATTTATCTTGGATAAGTGGTGTACCTTGGAACAAAACCCCCATGTAAATCATGTCATGGGCATTACAAGTGGTGAGAAAAAATACCATTCAAGCTATAACATTATAGGTTGGACAAGTGGTGGACCTTAACACCTAATTCCTCTTAATATAATGACATAGAGTGGACAAGTGGTGAATCATGAGACCAAACCTACTAGGGATAATAGGTTGGACAAGTGGTGAACCTTGAATGTAAACCCCCCATGTACAAAAAATTATGGGTATTGGGTATTTCAATGGAGCCTAGCAACTTGGAGACATGGTGGAGCTTATTTCTCTCCATGTTTCAATGGAGCCTATCTAGGAGAAACAGTGGAGGTTCCTTCTCTCCATGTTTCAATGAGCCTAGCTTGGACAAGTGGTGGACCTTTCTTTCTCTATATGTTTTAATAGAGTTAGCTTGGACAAGTGGTGGACCTTGGAATGAAACCCCCATGTAAAACATATCATGGGCATTTCAAGTGGTGAGAAAGGATACTATTTAAAATATAACCTTATAGGCTGGACAAGTGGTGGACTTTAACACATATTTCTTCTTAATATAATGACATAGAGTGTACAAGTGGTGAATCTTGAGACCAAACCACTCTTGCTACTAGGGATTATAGGTTGGACAAGTGGTGGACCTTGAATGTAAACCCCTCATGTACAAAATTATGGGTTTAGGGTATTTCAATGGAGCCTAGCTTGGAGACATGGTGGAGATTGCTTCTCTCAATGTTTCAATGGAACCTATCTTGGAGAAATGGTGGATCATCCTTCTCTCCATGTTTCAATGGAGCCTATCTTGGACAAGTGGTGGATGGAGTTAGCTTGGACAAGTGGTGGGTCTTGGAACAAAACCCCTTTGTAAAACATAGCATGGACATTACAAGTGATGAGGAAAAATATCATTCAAGATATAACCTTATAGGTTGGAAAAGTGGTGATGGACCTTGATAAGTGGTGAAGGATACCATTTAAGATATACCCTTATAGTTTGGACTAGTGTGTGGACCTTAACACCCAGTTATTCTTAATATAATGACATAGAGTGGATAAGTGGTGAATCTTAAGACCAAATCACTCATGCTACTAGGTATAATACGTTAGAGAAGTAGACCTTGAATGCAAACACCCCATGTACAAAATATCATGGTTTTAGGGTGTTTCAATGGAGCCTAGAATCTCGGAGACATGGTAGATCTTGATTCTTTCCATGTTTGAATGGCACCTATCTTGGAAAAATGATGGAGGTTACTTCTCTCCATACTTCAACGGAGCCTAGCTTTGACAAGTGGTGAACCTTTGCTTCTCTCTATGTTTGAATAGAGTTAGCTTGGACAAGTGGTGGACCTTTGCTTCTCTCTATGTTTGAATAGAGTTAGCTTGGACAAGTGGTGGACCTTGGAATGAAACCCCCGTGTAAAACATATCATGGGCATTTCAAGTGGTGAGAAAGGATACCATTTAAGATATAACCTTATAGGTTGGACAAGTGGTGGACCTTAATACATAGTTCTTCTTAATATAATGACATAGAGTGTACAAGTGGTGTATCTTGAGACCAAAACACTCGTGCTACTAGGGATCCTAGCTTGGACAAGTGGTGGACCTTGGAAAAAAGTCCCCCTGTACAACATAGATGAGTTTTTTCATGTTTTAATGGAAGAGAGATTCGACAAATGGTGGAGCTTGCTTATCTCCATGTGGATTTTAGAACTAGCTTGGACAAGTGGTGGAGCTTTGCTTTTTTACTCTTCATAATACAATGATGTATAGGTTGGTTACATGGTGAATCTTAAGGCCAAACCTCCCATCTTACTAGAGATGATAGGTTGGACAAGTGGTCAACCTTCTATCATTTCTCCATGCCTATAATTAGACAATTAGTAGAACTAGCATCTTTCTATGTTGTCTAGAGCTGAGCTTGGACAAGTAGTGGACCTTGCTACTCTCTTCCCTTGGATTATTAGTTTGAAGACTCATTATATATACTTGCTTAGATCTATATAATTACTCATTAGTTAGGTTACAAGTGGGTATGTAATTTGTTAGCCTCAAGGGACTTTGAATATTGAATAGTAAGACCAAGTGCTGGTTTGAAGATCTTTTGCTTATCTAAACTAGACTCTAACTCAATAATAAGTTTCATAAGTTCCACGAATTGTCCTATCTAGGCTCCAAAAGAGTCTTAATTGGTTTGTGCTAGATTATAACTTCCTTGATGGGGTAGAATCCTAGAAAAATGAGGCACTATAAGTTTTACCTTAGCTCAAATGGATTTTTCACTTAAACTCGACTGCAATTTGGCTATCTAGTCTTTGTCTCGATGGATTTAACACTAGATACATAGTAGTGATATTTAAGCTTCATGTCTCTTCACTTGATCGAGATATGAGACCATACTTTCAAGGTCACCACTTGTCTTACCTAAAGACCAATGTGAGACATGGGAGCAAGAAAGCCATCCGATATTGTTTTAAGGACTATTACATAGGCAATCAATAACTTAAGTAAAGAAAAAAACTTGGATCTTTCACAATTAATAACTTAAGTAAAGCCAAAAAGACTTGGATCTTTGACAGTTTTTTTCAAACTAAAAAAGCACAATCTCATGCTAACAAAACTATAAATCACAATTGAAAGGTTTGAACAAGAAAAAGATCAACAATCTTAATAAGACGGATACTTTTCATTTCATTTGATGATTACAAACTAAAATAAAGTCTCTCAAGAAATTGATAAACAAAAAATGTAGGTGACTGCTTCATTATTTTGAGCAAAAATATCAAAATCTCTATTGATTGAGCTCCATCTAGTAGTATCCTTTGTAAGATCCTGCAAGAAGGAATAAAAAGAAAGATTTGTTAGATACCATGCACATGAGTGTTCAAGCATGTGTATCAAGAATATATGACATGTCACTAGTACCTTAGGGTTGCTTTCTATCCAGCCTTAGAAGATTGTTCTCAGCTTTCACCTTATTTATATAAGCCTTTGCTGTGGTTGCCTTCAAAACTCCTTTTGTGTTACAACCCAATTGCCTAGCTAAAGTGGTCAATTGTGACGCCTTCATGCTTTCAATGGGTGTACGCTCCTTTGCCAAGATCTCTTGTATTTGGGCTCTTCTCATTTCATTGCGGTGGCTTGTGTCACTTGCATCTTCAATGATAGTTTCATCTCTGTCACCTTTTGCAGGTGGTATTCTTCTTGTAAAGAACACCTTAGCTGACCAAACATCATTTTTCTGCTTCCAATACTCCATGATTTGTTTGTATTCACTATCATTTGTCACTATAGGTTGTCCATAACGATTAGAAGCAATTAAATCACGCACATCCCTTCTCTCATCAAGCTGAATCAAGTATGGCAGTAGCTCCTCCAAGAGCATATTGTCAACCATCTTCTGAGCATCAAATTGTGGTGGAAAAATGCAATTGTTTGCTGGTGAAATACATCCCTTGTAAGGAGAGTCATCAATAAGCACTGTTCTTTGTTGTCACATTCAAACCCCATGGCAATTTTGGCTAGAGGCTTGAACATGCCTCAACTTTGTGTCGGGTCTAAACAATTTTTTGAGTTTGAGCGGTGTAGCAAACATCTTGCGACCATTGCAAAGAAAGCAAAAAGAAGGCAATGTATCCTCAGCTAAGTTGTTTAGTGCTGCAAGGATTTGATACACATTATTCCTAGTAGCTGTCGACCAAATTGCAACATTAAACCTTTGTAAAATAGTCTTCAAGAATTGGATGCAACCTGGCCTGAGTATAATATATCTATTTTGAATCCATTTGCACTGAGTTGTGGTGTGAGGATGGTTGAGGGGAACGTTTCAACAATAGACCATTTAAATCCAAATAATTGTAAGCATGGATTTCTCAACACATCTACATGACGTAGTACCAATTGGCATGCTCGTCTTTGGACTTTTCTTTTTCTTGATGATGTGCATTTTTGAAGCATCGATTTCTTGGTTCTCATTATTGGAAGCTTGCTCAAGTTGCACAACACTAGACTCTAGTATAGAAATATCATCCATCTTGGGCACTTTAGAAACCATACTATGGATTCTATAGTTGTTGAACCATAGGAGGTTAATCCATCCCAGTTTGTGAATCTAAGAAAAACACACACAAATGGTATCTCAAAACCACTAGAATTTTATTCACCATATTTATATGTAGAACTCCTAGTAAGAAATTTATTTAAGGTAAAGTCGTTGTTAGAATCCTTGCAACCATTTTCAGCATTCGTACACCAAACACCACTTGTCTAAAATACAATCTACTAACTCAACATTTTCCATCCTACACTTTATTAAAGATGAGTACTTAAAGTGAAAACTAAAAGCCACCCTTGTTGAGGAAACATGGATACAAGGTCCACCAAATGTCCAACCTAGACTACAAGAAAATAATTAGAGATTTGGCTTAGATTTGGATTCAAAGGCCACCACTTATTCAAGTAAGATAACTCCACTTGTTTAAGACAGTAATGTTTGAAGCCCCACCACTTGTCCAACCTAGACATTGATTAAATTTTGGTAAGATTTATCACAAATCTAGAGTAGAATCAAGATTCTATGGCCAAGGTAGTCAAATATGTTAGACAACACACAAAGCATAAGAGCACTCTAGATTCTCGTTGAGCATAAACTAAACAATAATCAAATGTTATATTCACTTGAGATTTCATCCATGAAAAATGAAAATGATGCATGTACTTGAGATTTCCATCCATGTACAATACTTTACAATGTCAAGTAAAGTTATAGTCAGCAAACAACTCTTCTCCTGCTTCAACTTGACAAATAGTCTCAATGCATACATGGCCATATTCTTCTGACTTGATGTGTGAAGAGGTGCATTTATGCCAAGGTGGCAAATTTGGATCAAATGTATAGCGTACGTTGGACAGACATTTGTACTGTGAGAACTATTTATATAGCCCGACACGTTTCCTTCTTCTACACAACCAATAATGTATGATTGATCTTCCTCTTCTTCTATGTTTGGATCCTCTAGAAGAGAATATTTATAAGCTCTTGGAAATATTTTGCATATCTTTTTCCAGTCTTGAAATCTATACTTATGCCCTCCATAGTTTAGAATAGTCAAACCACTTTCCAGGGTAGTATGCACAAATAGCCCATAACCAGCTCCTTCAATACATGAAAGTCGCACTTCAAAATCCACACCGTTAATATGGAAAATTACATCTTTGGGAATAGGAAAAGTTGGTGTCCCAAAAGGATCTTCATGCCAATCATAGTGTGAAATACATCTAGATTTTATATCACTTAACTCCTTTGTGTCTGCAAAAAGAAGAAAATATTATGCATAAAATAATGACAATATCAAAGAAAGATATCATTATTTTATAGTCCAATAGGTCCATTGTATGGAAGACTTAGAGTGCCTCTTACATGGTGCCTCCAAGGTTTCCAAAAAATAAAATCATTGGAAAAAAAAGGCCACTGTGTCTCCAATCTATTGCCCATTTGAAGCATAGAGAGAACCAAGGTCCACCACTTGTCCAAGCTAGACATGGAGCATTGACACAAGATCCAACACTTATCCAAGAACCCTATAGTATATGTGGTAACATGGGATGCATTGATGCAACAAAAGTAGTCTAGCCTCCTCATCCATCTCTTTTTTCTTGTAGCCTAGAGGGATTAGTTTCAAGGTCTATCACTAGTCAAAAACTACACATAGAACATTGATACAAGGTTCCACCACATGTGAAACCTATCATCTCTAGTAGCATGGATGGTTTGATATCAAGGTTCATCGCGTGTCCTACCTATACTCTATTGTAGCATATAGATTCTGGTTTGGTGGTACTACACTTGTCCAAACTTGGCTTGTTGTTGATATCTGGAGGTAATCAAGGGTCCTCCACTTGTCCAAGTTAGGCATATAAAACAATTGCAAGGTCCACCATGTGTACAACATATGATTGATTATAGCATGCATGGTCTTATTTCATGGGCAACCATCTTCTCTCCAACATGTGTCCAACCTCGGCTCCATTGAAGCATGGAGAGAAGCAAGGTCCACCACTTATCAAAGCTATTATTTTCTCCCAGTGCTTTCAAAACCCATAATACGTTGTACATGGGGGGGGGGATTCTTGTTTCAAGGTCCACCCCTTGGCTAAGATTGGATCCATTGAAACATAAAGAGAAGCAAGCTCTACCATTTGTCCAAGCTAGGAGCCATTGAAACATGAAAACTCCATAATATGTTGTATACGAGGGTGTTTTTTCAAGGTCTACCACTTGTCTAAGCTATGGTCCATTGGAACATGGAGAGAAGCAAAGCTCCACCACTTTTCTAAGCTAGGATCCATTGAAACATGGAGAGAAGCAAGCTCCATTGTTTGTCTAAGCTAGGCTCCATTGGAACAAGGAGAAAACAAGCTCCACCACTTGCCTATTATTGCATAGAGATTCTGGTTTGAAGGTCCACCACTTGTCCAACCTTGCCTTCATGTATGGAGATAATCAAGAGTGCAATGCTTCTCTAAGCTAGGGACATAAAAGAGTTTCAAGGTCCACTACATATACGATCTATGATGGGTTGTAGCATGGGAGGTTTCATTTTAAGGTTGACCACTTCTCCAGCTCCGCTTGTCCAACCTCAGATCCATTGAAGAATGGAGAATAAAGGTGTACCAACTCTCCAAAATAGGCAGGACAATCTCTATAAAACCCATGAATTGTTAATATATGCTATGCTGTGGAGTTTTGTTTGAAGTTCCACTCCTTATCCAAGCTACAATCCATTGAAGCATGGAACTAAGTAAGATATATCTCTAGTCCAAGATAGGATCCATTGAAACATAGAGAGAATCAAGGTCCACCACTTGTCCAAGCTATGCATGGGTAATTGATATAAGGACCACTACGTTTTCACCTATACTATGCTCTATCATGGATGGTTTCATATCCTACCAATTTTCCAACCTATTTAGTAGGTTGTATTATGGGGGTTTGGTTTCAAGGTACTTCACTTGTCTAGGTGGGTTCCATTGAACCATGGAGAGAAACTATGTCTACCACTTGTCCGAAATATGCTCCTTTAAAACATAAAAACAAGGTCCACCACTTGTCCAAGCTAAAGTTTCTCTCCATTGAAGCATGGAGAGAAAACAAGGTCTACCACCTGTCCAAAATATGCTCCATTGAAACATAAAAGCAAGGTCCACCACTTGTCCAAGCTAATATAACAAATGGGTGTTGGTTACAAGGTGTACCACACTTGTCTAAACTAGTCTTCATGCAAGGTCTACCACATGTCCAAGCTATATGAGCTTGTTTTGAAGGTCTACCACACCTCTTGAAATTAGGATCCATGTAAGGTCCACCTTTTGTCAAGCTATGCATTTAATGAGTACTAAAACTAAGTAAATTGCAGTACTTAAATACCTTTCCAAGCTCATTAAGATTTTGGTCTCTAAGGCCGGCCACCACCACATGTCTAATCTATGCTCTAATTGATTACTTATGCTATTTCTCTCAAAGTCCAAACATAAGCTCCCTTCTAGCAAGGTTAGTTTAAATTTAGGCTCCAGCACCTGTCTAAGCTAGGTTCAATTTATGAAGCATCACCATTTAACCATGCTACGATCTAATGTATCATATCAAGGGGGTATTGATAAAAGGTCCAAAACTTATTGAGTTCAAGCTCTTAAGTAATTAAGTCTTTGTGAGTATTAAATGTTTTAGTTTTAGTCTACAGATCCACCATTCAAAAACTCAAGTAATTTACTATTTACATTCAAACCTTGAATGCTTGAGATAAAAAATACAAGCTCAATCAATACTATATAAAGCAAAATCTAACATTAAGAGTATCAAATCAGTAACAAGAAACACTAACATGCACAAGAAACTCAAAACATACGTGTCTCCATTTCCAAAAAGTCCTCCATTGACAGATGATGGTGTTGTTGTTGTTCTTCTTCTCTTTGTGGAGAGCACTCCTCTGTAACAGGCACAATGTCGCCTGATTGCGAAGTGGATTGTTGAAGTCCAGCCCATTTTTCTATATCTTCATGAGACTTAACAAAGTCTAGCAGCATGGTCTCCATGCTTTTTGCCTCCTCCACACTATCAATTAAGCAGATGACTTCTTTTTTCTGTTGTATTCCTTCTTGTGCAACCAAGGAGCCATCACCAAAAACATCAACAAGCTTGCGGTCTTCAAAACAATATGTACGAATGTAGTGCTTGACCAAAGCTCTTTTTTTGGCCTCCAAATATTGCAAATCTGACATATCGTTATCTGCTACTTGAAGAAGAGAACAATCAATTGGCATGGGATGTTCCTCTGATCTTCTTCTCAGGTCTTCAAATGCATTGCCTTGTCCCAAGAAGGCAATAACTGTTAGGAATTGAATTGCTCCTTTGCAAGGAGCTGATGGAAAGTGATGCAATGCACCACAACAATGGTAGCTCAAATTATCTCCCATGGCGTGAAAGGCACATTGCAATTTTGTGAAGTTAGTGAAATCCACAAATGCAAGAAAGACAAATCCAGGATCTGTTGACCCTCCAGCAATAGCCAAGATCCCATCCAAAGCATTGTTAAATGTCTCCTCACTCCACTTCAAATTGCCTCCAACGTTTTTTGTCATATCTAAAACACATAAGCCAATAGGCACTTTATTATTGAAGTGGCGCATCAAGTAGAGATTGCCTTCCATTTGTAGGCTCACCACATAGATTGACCATGGCAAATCTCTAGGCTCAGTTTTCTCCTTTTGAAGGTGAATTGCCCATTGCATGTATTTTATTGCTCCATCTGGAAAAGCCATTTTCTTTGTTCCACGCGTCAAACTAGATCTAATCCATTCCTCGCATAGCATTAAAATTGTTTTATAAACAACATCATTGATGTTATACATTTTGACCACCTCCTCCCAGTCTTTACATGGTGAAGACTCATTCAAATTGTTGAAGCCTTCAAGAAGTGCATCTTGAATCAATTTGTCTTGCTTCAACTGCTTGATTCGATCATACATGTCAGTTGCATCACCATCCTTTGCACTCTTTGACAGTAAAATCTTCTCATCTCTAATCTCTTCTTGAATAGTCTTTACCTCTGATTCCTCAAGGCCACAAAGATATCTAAATACAGTTGTTGGGGTTTCTTATTCTCCTCTTCTAGATTTTCAATGATTTCTATCCAGCAATCATAAACTAAATCAGAGTAGGTGACCATGTGTGCCTGTTTAGCAATCCAACTTGCTGCTGCACTCATTCTTGCCAATCGAAGAAAACCCTGAAAAGAAATAGAGAAATAATTAAACTATTGAGCAAGATTTGTTAATTAAACACTATCAAAAAGACAAAGAAAATAACTTACATCCCATCCGGCACGAGATGCATGTCCCTCTGCAATTCCACTTGCTGCCTTTGGTGGTCGTCCTGCGAAGATCCATTGACTCCGTAAATGTCTCAATATTTGGCTGTAAGGTTGCTTGACATACAATGCCTGAGCCTCCTCATTTGCAATGGCAGATATAGCAGTTGCAACAAATGGAGGAGCATTCACAACAATGCGAGCCTTTCTAAATTTATACACGCTAATCAGTCTTTCAAAGATCTCTTTGTTGTTTTGTTCATTGTGAAGCAAAACTTTTGCAGCATAGATTGAATGCTGCCCATCAAGAATCCAATAATGATAATCTTTAATTTTTTGCTCCTCTACCTCTTCTACTGCCAAAGGAGTCCCCTTCTTTGATTTTGCATTTCGAACAGGCATCAAATATGCACATGCTGCAGGCTTGGTCGTACTCCGTGAAAATCCAAATAACACACTTTCAGCGTGTTTTTTATCCATAATACGTGCATTATAGTGATCAGGAGCAAGCCAACAATTTTGAATAGGGATATCAAATTCCCTATATTGGAAAGGAAAATAATTTATGTACTTATTCATTCCACCTGTATCTTTTTCTTGTCCTTTCATGGCCTCAGCTTCTAAAACATCTGGATCCACAATTCTCATCTTTGACATTGAACCCTCTGTTGATGAGGATGCCAAAGATGCCTTGTCTACATCCAAAATGGAGCTAGTTCGCTTAGCTTCTACTTTCTGCACTTTTGCTTGCTTCTTTGTGGATGGTGGTCGTGAAGCTTTCACCTTTTTTCGTTGTAGTGTGGCAATGATGGAGCTTTGAAGTTGATCTGCTGTGATATTTGGATTTGATTCTGCAAACTTCCATCCTCGAGAAAACATTGTCTCTTCTTTGTTTCTAGACATGCGCTCCAATGCATATGCTCCTGGAGATAGTTGAAATTCTAGATTCATTGGAACTAGAATGTCAATGCATTCCACCTCTGGATGACTATCAACTACAGAGACAGATGCTTCCACAACTTGTCCAACATCTTCAAACAAGCTGTCATTATCCTTTTTGGCAATAAATAGATGCACCTTATGAAATTGTGCACCCTCTATACCATGTATGTCCAAATACCATTTCCTAAGATCATTGCAAGTATAGTCAACTGAGACAGCAACCCTTGCAACCTGTCTTTTTGGAGCCATCTTTCCTGAAACAAAAAAAACCAAATGTTATTTTAACATATACTTTTTTGTAATGGATTAAGTTTGTGTGAATACAAGTTCCACCACTTGTTCAAGCTAGATCTAAGCAAGTATACATAGTGATCATTTAAGCTAGTAAACTAAGGGAAGGGAGAAGTAAGGTCCACCACTTGTCCAAGCTTAGCTCTAGACAACATGGAGAGATTGGAGGTCTACTAATTGTCTAATATAGGCTAACTATATTGAAACATAGAGAGAAGCAAAGGTCCACCACTTGTCCAATCTAGGGTCCATTGAAACATGGAGAGAAGGATGCTCCACCATTTGTCCAAAATAGGCTCCATTGAAACATGAAGAGAAACAAGATGCACCATGTCTTTGAGATGCTAGGCTCCATTGAAATACCTTAAACCCATGATATTTTGTATATGTGGGGTTTAAATTCAAGGTCCACCACTTGTCCAACCTATTATCCCTAGTAGCATGAGTGGTTTGGTCTCAAGATTCACCACTTTTCCACTCTATGTCATTATATTAAGAAGATCTCGGTGTTAAGGTCCACCACTTGTCCAACCTATAAGGCTATATCTTAAATGGTATTATTTACCACCACTTGGAATGCACATGATGGGTTTTACATAGGGGTACGGTTCCAAGGTCCACCACTTGTCCAAGCTAACTCTATTGAAACATAGAGAGAATCAAAGGTCCACCACTTGTCCAAGCTAGGCTCCATTGAAACATGGAGAGAAGGATGCTCCACCATTTGTCCAAGCCAGGTTTGATTGAAACATGAAGAGAAGCAAGCTGCACCATGTCTCCAAAATGCTAGGCTCCATTGAAATATCTTAAACCCATGATATTTCGTACATGGGGGGTTTACATTCAAGGTCCACCACTTGTCCAACCTATTATCACTAGTAGCATGAGTGGTTTGATGTCAAGATTCACCACTTTTCTACTCTATGTCATTATATTAAGAAGATCTGGGTGTTAAGGTCCACCACTTGTCCAACCTATAAGGCTATATCTTAAAGGGTATTCTTTCTCACCACTTGGAATGACCATGATAGGTTTTACATGGGGGTTTGGTTCCAAGTTCCACCACTTGTCCAAGCTAACTCTATTGAAACATAGAGAGAAGCAAAGGTCCACCACTTGTCTAAGCTAGGGTCCATTGAAACATGGAGAGAAGGATGCTCCACCATTTGTCCAAGATAGGCTCCATTGAAACATGAAGAGAAGCAAGCTGCACCATGTCTCCAAGATGCTAAGATCCATTGAAATACCTTAAACCCATGATATTTTGTACATGGGGAGTTTACATTCAAGGTCCACCACTTGTCCAACCTATTATCTCTAGTAGCATGAGTGGTTTGGTCTGAAGATTCACCACTTTTCCACTCTATGTCATTACGTTAAGAATATCTGGGTGTTAAGGTCGACCACTTGTCCAACCTATAAGGGTATATCTTAAAGGGTATTCTTTCTCACCACTTGAAATGTCCATGATATGTTTTACATGGGGGTTTGGCTCCAAGGTCCTCCACCTCTCCAAGCTAACTCTATTGAAACATAGAGAGAAACAAAGGTCCACCACTTGTCCAAGCTAGGCTCCATTGAAACATGGAGAGAAGGATCCTCTACCATTTGTCGAAGCTAACTCTATTGAAACATGGGGGGTTTACATTCAAGGTCCACCACTTGTCCAACCTATTAACGCTAGTAGCATGAGTGGTTTGGTCTCAAGATTCACCACTTTTTCACTCTATGTCATTATATTAAGAATATTTGGGTGTTAAGGTCCACCACTTGTCCAACCTATAAGGCTATATCTTAAGGGTTATTCTTTCTCACCACTTGGAGTGACCAGCATAGGTTTTACATGGGGGTTTTGTTTCAAGGTCCACCACTTGTCCAAGCTAACTCTATTGAAACATAGAGAGAATCAAAGGTCCACCACTTGTCCAAGCTAGGGTCCATTGAAACATGGAGAGAAGGATGCTCCACCATTTGTCCAAGATACACTCCATTGAAACATGAAGAGAAGCAAGCTACACCATGTCTCCAAGATGCTAGGCTCCATTGAAATACCTCAAACCCATGATATTTTGTACATGGGGGGTTTACATTCAAGGTCCACCACTTGTCCAACCTATTATCTCTAGTAGCATGAGTGGTTTGGTCTCAAGATTCACCATTTTTCCACTCTATGTCATTCTATTAAGAATATATGGGTGCTAAGGTCCACCACTTGTCCAACCTATAAGGCCATATCTTAAACTTTATTCTTTCTCACCACTTGGAGTTACCAAGATAGGTTTTACATGGGAGTTTGGTTCCAAGGCCCACCACTTGTCCAAGCTAACTCTATTGAAACATAGAGAGAAGCAAAGGTCCACCACTTGTCCAAGCTAGGCTCCATTGAAACATGGAGAGAAGGATGCTCCACCATTTGTCCAAGATAGGCTCCATTGAAACATGAAGGGAAGCAATCTGCACCATGTATCCAAGATTCTAGGATCCATTGAAATACCTTAAACCCACGATATTGTTTACATGTGGGGTTTAACGTCAAGGTCAGTCACTTTTCCAAGCTATTATCCCTAGTAGCACTAGTGGTTGGGTCTCAAGATTTACCACTTTTTCACTCTATGTCGTTATATTATGAAGATCTAGGTTCTAAGGTCGACCACTTGTCCAACCTATAAGGCTAGATCTTAAAGGGTATTATTTCTCACCACTTGGAATGACCATGATATGTTTTACATGGGGGTTTGGTTTCAAGGTCCACCACTTGTCCAAGCTAACTCTATGGAAACATAGAGAGAAGCAAAGGTCCACCACTTGTCCAAGCTAGGCTCCACTGAGACATTTAGAGAAGGATGATCCCCCATTGGTGGAAGATAGGCTTCATTGAAACATGAAAAGAAGCAAGTTGCACCATGTCTCCAAGATTCTAGGATCCATTGAAATACCTTAAACCCACGATATTGTTTACATGTGGGGTTTAACGTCAAGGTCAGTCACTTTTCCAAGCTATTATCCCTAGTAGCATGAGTGGTTTGGTCTCAAGATTCACCACTTTTCCACTCTATGTCATTATATAAAGAAGATCTAGGTGTTAAGGTCAACCACTTGTCCAACCTATAAGCGTATATCTTAAAGGGTATTCTTTCTCACCACTTGAAATGTCCATGATATGTTTTACATAGGGGTTTAGTTCCAAGGTCCACCACTTATCCAAGCTAACTTTATTCTTCTCATAGAGAGAAGCAAAAGGTCCACCACTTGTCCAAGCTAGGCTCCATTGAAACATGGAGAGAAGGATGCTCCACCATTTGTCGAAGCTAACTCTATTGAAACATGGAAGGTTTACATTCAAGGTCCACCAGTTGTCCAACCTATTAACGCTAGTAGCATGAGGGGTTTGGTCTCAAGATTCACCACTTTTTCACTCTGTGTTATTATATTAAGAATATTTGGGTATTAAGGTCCACCACTTGTCCAACCTATAAGACTATATCTTAATGGTTATTCTTTCTGACCACTTGGAGTGACCATGAAAGGTTTTACATGGGGGTTGTTTCCAAGGTCCACCACTTGTCCAAGCTAACTCTATTCAAATATAGAGAGAAGCAAAGGTCCACCACTTGTCTAAGCTAGGGTCTATTGAAACATGGAGAGAAGGATGCTCCACCATTTGTCCAAGATAGACTCCATTGAAACATGAAGAGAAGCAAGCTGCACCATATCTCCAAGATTCTAGACTCCATCGAAATACCTTAAACCCACGTTATTTTGTACATGGGGAGTTTACATTCAAGATCAACAATTTGTCCAACCTATTATCGCTAGTAGCATGAGTGGTTTGGTCTCAAGATTCACCACTTTTCCACTCTCTATCATTATATTAAGAATATTTGGGTGTTAAGGTCCACCACTTGTCCAACCTATAAGACTATATCTTAATGGTTATTCTTTCTCACCTCTTGAAAGACTATATCTTAATGGTTATCCCTAGCTATTATTGCTAGTAGCGTGAGTGGTTTGGTCTCAAGATTCACCACTTTTATTAAGAATATGTGGTGTTAAGGTCCACCACTTGTCCAACTATAAGGCTACATCTTAAAGGTTATTCTTTCTTACTACTTGGAGTGACCATGATAGGTTTTACATGGGGGTTTGGTTCCAAGGTCCACCACTTGTCCAAGCTAACTCTATTGAAACATAGAGAGAAGCAAAGGTCCACCCCTTGTCTAAGCTAGGGTCCATTGAAACATGGAGAGAAGGATGCTCCACCATTTGTCCAAGGTAGGCTCCATTGAAACATGAGGAGAATCAAGGTGCACCATGACTCCAAGATGCTAGGCTCCATCGAAAACATTAAACCCATGATATGTCGTAGATGAGGGGTTTACATTCAAGGTCCAACACTTGTCCAAGCTATTATTGGTAGTAGCCTGAGTGGTTTGGTCTCAAGATTCACCACTTTTCCACTCTATGTCATTATATTAAGAATATGCGCGTGTTAAGGTCCACCACTTGTCCAACCTATAAGGCTACATCTTAAAGGTTATTCTTTATTACCACTTGGAGTGACCATGATAGGTTTTACATGGGGGTTGGTTCCAAGGTCCACCACTTGTCCAAGCTAACTCTATTGAAACATAGAGAGAAACAAAGGTCCACCACTTGTCCAAGCTAGGGTCCATTGAAACATGGAGAGAAGGATGCTCCACCATTTGTCCAAGATAGGCTCCATTGAAACATGACGAGAAGCAAGCTGCACCATGTCTCCAAGATGCTAGGCTCCATCGAAATACATTAAACCCACGATATTTCGTAGATGAGGGGTTTACATTCAAGGTCCACCACTTGTCCAAGCTATTATTGCTAGTAGCGTGAGTGGTTTTGGTCTCAAGATTCACCACTTTTATTAAGAATATGTGGGTGTTAAGGTCCACCACTTGTCCAACCTATAAGGCTACATCTTAAAGTTATTCTTTCTTACTACTTGGAGTGACCATGATAGGTTTTACATGGGGTTTGGTTCCAAGGTCCACCACTTGTCCAAGCTAACTCTATTGAAACATAGAGAGAAGCAAAGGTCCACCCCTTGTCTAAGCTAGGGTCCATTGAAACATGGAGAGAAGGATGCTCCACCATTTGTCCAAGGTAGGCTCCATTCAAACATGAGGAGAAGCAAGGTGCACCATGTCTCCAAGATGCTAGGCTCCATCGAAAAACATTAAACCCACGATATGTCGTAGATGAGGGTTTACATTCAAGGTCCACACTTGTCCAAGCTATTATTGCTAGTAGCCTGAGTGGTTTGGTCTCAAGATTCACCACTTTTCCACTCTATGTCATTATATTAAGAATATGCGCGTGTTAAGGTCCACCACTTGTACCACCTATAAGGCTACATCTTAAAGGTTATTCTCTATTACCACTTGGAGAGTGACCATGATAGGTTTTACATGGGGGTTTGGTTCCAAGGTCCACCACTTGTCCAAGCTAACTCTATTGAAACATAGAGAGAAACAAAGGTCCACCACTTGTCCAAGCTAGGGTCCATTGAAACATGGAGAGAAGGATGCTCCACCATTTGTCCAAGATAGGACCATTGAAACATGACGAGAAGCAAGCTGCACCATGTCTCCAAGATGCTAGGCTCCATCGAAATACATTAAACCCACGATATTTCGTAGATGAGGGGTTTACATTCAAGGTCCACCACTTGTCAAGCTATTATTGCTAGTAGCCTGAGTGGTTTGGTCTCAAGATTCACCACTTTCCACTCTAGACATTAAATTAAGAATATGCCGCGTGTTAAGGTCCACCACTTGTCCAACCTATAAGGCTACCATCTTAAAGGTTATTCTTTATTACCACTTGGAGTGACCATGATAGGTTTTACATGGGGGTTTGGTTCCAAGGTCCACCACTTGTCCAAGCTAACTCTATTGAAACATAGAGAGAAACAAAGGTCCACCACTTGTCCAAGCTAGGGTCCATTGAAACATGGAGAGAAGGATGCTCCACCATTTGTCGAAGCTAACTCTATTGAAACATGGGGGGTTTAACATTCAAGGTCCACCACTTGTCCAAGCTATTAGTGCAAGTAGACGAGTGGATATTATGTCTCAAGATTCACCACTTTTTCACTCTATGTCATTATATTAAGAATATTAGGGTGTTAAGGTCCACCACTTGTCCAACCTATAAGGCCTAAATCTTAAAGGTTATTCTTTCTCACCACTTGGAGTGACCATGATAGGTTTTAAATGGGGTTTGGTTCCAAGGTCCACCACTTGTCCAAGCTAACTCTATTGAATAATAGAGAGAATAAAGGTCCACCACTTGTCCAAGCTAGGGTCCATTGAAACATGGAGAGAAGGATGCTCCACCATTTGTCCAAGATAGGCTCCATTGAAACATGAAGGAAGCAATCTGCACCATGTCTCCAAGATTTTAGGATCCATGAAATACCTTAAACCCACGATATTGTTTACATGTGGGTTTTAAACGTCAAGGTCAGTCACTTTTTCAAGCTATTACGCCCTAGTAGCACTAGTGGTTGGGTCTCAAGATTTACCACTTTTTTCACTCTAAGTCGTTATATTATGAAGATCAGGTTTAAGGTCGACCACTTGTCCAACCTATAAGGCTAGATCTTAAAGGTATATATTTCTTACCACTTGGAATGACCATGATAGGTTTTACATGGGGGTTTGTTTCAAGGTCCACCACTTGTCCAAGCTAACTCTATGGAAACATAGAGAGAAGCAAAGGTCCACCACTTGTCCAAGCTAGTCCTCCACCTGAGACAATTAGAGAAGGATGATCCCCATTGGTGGAAGATATGCTTCATTGAAACATTAAAAGAAGCAAGTTATGCACCAAGATTATTCTCCCAGAAATCAAGGATCCCATGAAATACCTTAAACCCACGATATTGTTACATGTGGGGTTTTAACGTCAAGGTCCGTCACTTTTCCCAAGTTATTAACCCTATTAGCATGATAGGTTTGGTCTCAAGATTCACCACTTTTCCACTCTATGTCATTATTAAAGAAGATCCTAGTGTTAAGGTCAACCACTTGTCCAACCTATAAGCGTATATCTTAAAGGGTAAATTCTTTTCTCACCACTTGAAATGTCCCCATGATATGTTTTACATAGGGGTTTAAGGTTCCAAGGTCCACCACTTATCCAAGCTAACTTTATTCTTCTCATAGAGAGAAGCAAAAGGTCCACCACTTGTCCAAGCTAGGCTCCATTGAAACATGGAGAGAAGGATGCTCCACCATTTGTCGAAGCTAACTCTATTGAAACATGGAAGGTTTACATTCAAGGTCCACCAGTTGTCCAACCTATTAACGCTAGTAGCATGAGGGGTTTGGTCTCAAGATTCACCACTTTTTCACTCTGTGTTATTATATTAAGAATATTTGGGTATTAAGGTCCACCACTTGTCCAACCTATAAGACTATATCTTAATGGTTATTCTTTCTGACCACTTGGAGTGACCATGAAAGGTTTTACATGGGGGTTGGTTCCAAGGTCCACCACTTGTCCAAGCTAACTCTATTCAAACATAGAGAGAAGCAAAGGTCCACCACTTGTCTAAGCTAGGGTCTATTGAAACATGGAGAGAAGGATGCTCCACCATTTGTCCAAGATAGACTCCATTGAAACATGAAGAGAAGCAAGCTGCACCATATCTCCAAGATTCTAGACTCCATCGAAATACCTTAAACCCACGTTATTTTGTACATGGGGAGTTTACATTCAAGATCAACAATTTGTCCAACCTATTATCGCTAGTAGCATGAGTGGTTTGGTCTCAAGATTCACCACTTTTCCACTCTCTATCATTATATTAAGAATATTTGGGTGTTAAGGTCCACCACTTGTCCAACCTATAAGACTATATCTTAATGGTTATTCTTTCTCACCTCTTGAAAGACTATATCTTAATGGTTATCCCTAGCTATTATTGCTAGTAGCGTGAGTGGTTTGGTCTCAAGATTCACCACTTTTATTAAGAATATGTGGGTGTTAAGGTCCACCACTTGTCCAACGTATAAGGCTACATCTTAAAGGTTATTCTTTCTTACTACTTGGAGTGACCATGATAGGTTTTACATGGGGGTTTGGTTCCAAGGTCCACCACTTGTCCAAGCTAACTCTATTGAAACATAGAGAGAAGCAAAGGTCCACCCCTTGTCTAAGCTAGGGTCCATTGAAACATGGAGAGAAGGATGCTCCACCATTTGTCCAAGGTAGGCTCCATTGAAACATGAGGAGAATCAAGGTGCACCATGACTCCAAGATGCTAGGCTCCATCGAAAAACATTAAACCCATGATATGTCGTAGATGAGGGGTTTACATTCAAGGTCCAACACTTGTCCAAGCTATTATTGGTAGTAGCCTAAGTGGTTTGGTCTCAAGATTCACCACTTTTCCACTCTATGTCATTATATTAAGAATATGCGCGTGTTAAGGTCCACCACTTGTCCAACCTATAAGGCTACATCTTAAAGGTTATTCTTTATTACCACTTGGAGTGACCATGATAGGTTTTACATGGGGGTTTGGTTCCAAGGTCCACCACTTGTCCAAGCTAACTCTATTGAAACATAGAGAGAAACAAAAGTCCACCACTTGTCCAAGCTAGGGTCCATTGAAACATGGAGAGAAGGATGCTCCACCATTTGTCCAAGATAGGCTCCATTGAAACATGACGAGAAGCAAATTGCACCATGTCTCCAAGATGCTAGGCTCCATCGAAATACATAAACCCACGATATTTCCTAGATGAGGGGTTTACATTCAAGGTCCACCACTTGTCCAAGCTATTATTGGTTATAGCCTGAGTGGTTTGGTCTCAAGATTCACCACTTTTATTAAGAATATGTGGGTGTTAAGGTCCACCACTTGTCGAACCTATCAGGCTACATCTTAAAGGTTATTCTTTCTTACTACTTGGAGTGACCATGATAGGTTTTACATGGGGGTTTGGTTCCAAGGTCCACCACTTGTCCAAGCTAACTCTATTGAAACATAGAGAGAAGCAAAGGTCCACCCCTTGTCTAAGCTAGGGTCCATTGAAACATGGAGAGAAGGATGCTCCACCATTTGTCCAAGGTAGGCTCCATTCAAACATGAGGAGAAGCAAGGTGCACCATGTCTCCAAGATGCTAGGCTCCATCGAAAAACATTAAACCCACGATATGTCGTAGATGAGGGGTTTACATTCAAGGTCCACACTTGTCCAAGCTATTATTGCTAGTAGCCTGAGTGGTTTGGTCTCAAGATTCACCACTTTTCCACTCTATGTCATTATATTAAGAATATGCGCGTGTTAAGGTCCACCACTTGTACAACCTATAAGGCTACATCTTAAAGGTTATTCTCTATTACCACTTGGAGTGACCATGATAGGTTTTACATGGGGGTTTGGTTCCAAGGTCCACCACTTGTCCAAGCTAACTCTATTGAAACATAGAGAGAAACAAAGGTCCACCACTTGTCCAAGCTAGGGTCCATTGAAACATGGAGAGAAGGATGCTCCACCATTTGTCCAAGATAGGATCCATTGAAACATGACGAGAAGCAAGCTGCACCATGTCTCCAAGATGCTAGGCTCCATCGAAATACATTAAACCCACGATATTTCGTAGATGAGGGGTTTACATTCAAGGTCCACCACTTGTCCAAGCTATTATTGCTAGTAGCCTGAGTGGTTTGGTCTCAAGATTCACCACTTTTCCACTCTATGTCATTAAATTAAGAATATGCGCGTGTTAAGGTCCACCACTTGTCCAACCTATAAGGCTACATCTTAAAGGTTATTCTTTATTACCACTTAGAGTGACCATGATAGGTTTTACATGGGGGTTTGGTTCCAAGGTCCACCACTTGTCCAAGCTAACTCTATTGAAACATAGAGAGAAACAAAGGTCCACCACTTGTCCAAGCTAGGGTCCATTGAAACATGGAGAGAAGGATGCTCCACCATTTGTCGAAGCTAACTCTATTGAAACATGGGGGGTTTACATTCAAGGTCCACCACTTGTCCAAGCTATTAGTGCTAGTAGCACGAGTGGTTTTGTCTCAAGATTCACCACTTTTTCACTCTATGTCATTATATTAAGAATATTAGGGTGTTAAGGTCCACCACTTGTCCAACCTATAAGGCTATATCTTAAAGGTTATTCTTTCTCACCACTTGGAGTGACCATGATAGGTTTTAAATGGGGGTTTGGTTCCAAGGTCCACCACTTGTCCAAGCTAACTCTATTGAATAATAGAGAGAAGTAAAGGTCCACCACTTGTCCAAGCTAGGGTCCATTGAAACATGGAGAGAAGGATGCTCCACCATTTGTCCAAGATAGGCTCCATTGAAACATGAAGAGAAGCAAGATGCACGATGTCTCCAAGATGCTAGGCTCCATCGAAATACCTTAAACCCACGATATTTCGTAGATGGGGGGTTTACTTTCAAGGTCCACCACTTGTCCAAGCTATTATCGCTAGTAGCATGGTTTGGTCTCAAGATTCACCAGTTTTCCACGCTATGTCATTATATGAAGAATATCTGGGTGTTAAGGTCCACCACTTGTCCAACCTATAAGGCTATATTCTAAATGATATTTTTTTTGACCACTTGGAATGTGCATGATATGTTTTACATGGGGTTTTATTCCAAGGTCCACCACTTGTCCAAGCTAGATCTATTACATATATATTATACATACAATATTCAACTAGATTCCCTACCTATCATGTCCAGTAGCATGGATGCTCTAGCTTGAAGGTCCACCACTTGTCCAACCTATACTCTCTTATGTAAGGGAGATCTCGCTATAAATTCAAAACCTTCCCGCCTAAATTTAAAATATCCCTCCCAAATCTTAAATATCCCGCCTAAATTTTAAACTATCCCGCCCAAATTTTAAAATTCAAACTTTTTTATAAAAATTTAAATTTTACTACTTAAATTTAAAATATTCCACGCAAAATTGATTTTAAATTCAAGTTTACCACAAAAAGATATCATTATACCACCTAAATTCAAATATGCAAACCTCAAATCATTATATTGTACATAAATTCAAACAAATTCAAATTAACAAGCCTAAACTGATATTAGTTTGCATAGATATGAATTTATCACACCTAAATTATGTCACCATGTTAGAGAGAGTGGTTAGAGAATTTGAACAAGGTCCACCACTTGTCCAACCTAGATACCAAGAAGGATTGAGTGTACAAGGTATTGTTTGGAGGTCCTTATAGTCCATTGGTCTTAAGGTCCACCACTTGTGGTAAGGGTCACCAAAAAGTGTATATATTCATCCAAAGAAATACACGTATTTTTGGTCTACATGTCCTAGTTTAAACCATTTATGTCCATTAGGTGTATCACTAAACAACACTACTATTTTTGAGAAACAGAAGTTACAATCATATCTACAAATGGATTAGAGGAAAATCAGCTCAGCATACATCCAGAACTCGCTACAAGAATCGACTTTAACAGATCACGCAAGTAAGTCTTCCATTCAATTTTACTAGTATTACAATGTGTTAGTTATTTGTGATATTTATGTATGTATATATACTATGTGTGCATATCGTAATTAAGTGTAATTGTGTATCTGCATTATGTATGAGTATTACAATGAAATAACACAAATATACATACATACACATAGATAACACAGACGCACACATACATGAGCATGTATTTTCAAGAGAGAGATAGCAAATACAGAGATAGATAGATAGAGAGAGAGAGAGAGAGATAAATAACTGTTTTTTAGAGAGAGGAGAGAGAAAGATAACAGATTTCACTGTGTTTATGTATGTGGAAGAGAGGAAGACGATGTATGGGAATATGTGCACGTATTTTCAAGAGAGAGACAACAAGATAACAGATTTCATTGTGGTTATGTATGTGGAAGTGAGGAAGACGATGTGTGGGAATATGTGCATGTATTTTCAAGAGAGAGACAGCAAGATAACAGATTTCACTGTGGTTATGTATGTGGAAGAGAGGAAGACGATGTGTGGGAATATGTGTATGTGTGCGGGGATACGTTTAAACTATGTATCTCTGTCTTTTGACGAGAGAGTGTGTGTGCAAGAAGAGTTACAGAGAACCATCTTCTCTATATGGAGAAAGACAGAGAGTGAGAGAGAGAGAAATACCTGTTTTTTCTCTATTCGTGAGGTGTGCAATGTCTCCTGAGAAGACTGCCCGATCCTGCCCTTCTGGAAAGCGTTGTGTACGCTGCTGTTTCTTTGTCTTGTGCGCGAACTTTCAATCCTGTGCACTCCACCTGTGTGTTGTGTACGATGCCGAGCTTGCTCCTCTACGCGCGCGTATACTCCAACTGTGTGCGATCCGTGTGCGCTTTCTGTGTTTTTGCTGCTCGCCTGCTTTCTCTGTGTGCGTTTCTCGTGCGCTCTCTGTGTGCCTAATCTTGATAGGGTTTATTAGAATGCCACGTATGCTACAAGTCCATGTTTTATCATAGGATTAAAAAAAACAAAAGCAATATAAAAAATTAACCAATTCACACGGCCAAAATTAAAGAAATCATGGTTGAAAATATGAAAAACATGCATAACTCTATACTAGGAATTCACTTAAAAAAAAAAAAATCTTTGGGCGCTTGACCCGGACCCCGCCCAGAACAATATCCCAAAATCAACCTCCCAAGCCCCGCCATCGAGAGCGCTATATTCCACATCCCCATCAAGAGCGCTATCCCCAAACCTCACGTGGAAGCGCTGCCTTGTCACCCCATTGTGGCATTGCCCTAAGACCCCGCATCTGGAGTGCTAAATGGGAACATTCTTCATTAGTGAAATTTTGAACATAAATTATATTAGCACATACTTAAATATAATACAAATATTAACATATTAGCTATACTACTAATTTACTATAGCAGTTCTAGATTATGTCCCATACTATATTTAAGGTGCCAAAGGTTTGGCCTTATGGTCCTAGATTTAGCCAAGTGGTCAACACATATAGGACCAAGTGCACACTGTGCCACAAAACTTGGCCACCACTTCACTTGCCAAAGTTTAGGCCACATGGTCAATCCTAACTTTCCAATGTTCTTATTATGTCACCTTTTGCCTCGTGGAAAACCTAGGCTTGTTTTCACATACTCAGGCACTTCAAGCCACAATAAATTGTCATTACTCTTCGACAACCCTTTTGTTCAAGTCTTTGAAAAAACATTGTTTAAGGCCACCCTAAACCATTTTCATTTAGGGGTGTCTAAAACTAGCTTTTTGGCAATTCGAGAAGAAAATGGTCAAAGTTTTATACTTAGTTTTAACCACTTGACCAATTCAAATATTGGAAAGCAAGGTCTTGTAATACTTTTCTTTGGACATCACACATTAAAACTAGGTCCCTCACTTGTCCAAGCTATGCTCTAATACAATAAAGGGCTTTTGGTTTCAAGATGCACCACTTTCCCAACCTTGATTCCATTAAAGAAGCTAGCTCTACTTAGACATTTAATAGCAAGGTCTTGCAGCAGTTCAGATTGAACATTTTCCATGGCAGCTAGGTCCACCACTTATCTAAGCTATGCTCTAATAGAGTAAGGGGGTTTTGGTTTCAAGATCCACCACTTGTCCAAACTTGATTTGGGAAGCAAGGTCCTATAATAGTTTGCTTTGGACATTCACCATTACAACTAAGTCCACCACTTCTCCAAGCTATGTTCTAATACACTAAGGAGGTTTTGGTTTCAAGGAGAACCACTTGTACGACTCTGTTTTTGGAAGTAAGGTCTTTACATAGTTCACCTTGGACCTTGGACATTGGATACTACAACTAAGCCCACCACTTGTCCAAGATATCCTCTATATATAGCCAAAGGGTTTGGGTTTCAAGATTCACCACTTTTCCAACCTTTCTTCCATTAAAGAAAGGAGGGGCTTTATAACTAGGTCCACCACTTGTCCAAGCTATGCTCTGATATGGAAAGGGGATTTTGGTTTCAAGGTCCACCACGTGTTCAACCTTGCAAGACTCAAGGGATACTTGGACATTGGAAAGCATAGTCCTATAGTAGTTGATAGGTGGCAGTGGGTATTACAACTAGGTCCAACCTATGCTCTCATATCGCAAAGAGGCTTTGCTTTCAAGGTCCACCACTTGTCCAACCTTGCTTCCATTAAAGAAATGAGGGGCTACGTAAACATTGGCAAGCAAGGTAGCAAGGTTCTAAGGTGTTTCACCTTGGATATTGGGCATTATAACTAGGTCCACCACTTGTCCAAGCTATGCTCTGATAAAGAAAGGGGATTTTCGTTTAAAGGTCCACCATGTGTTCAACCTTTCTAATATAGAAAGGGGATTTTTGTTTCAAGGTCCACCACGTGTTCAACCTTGAAAGACTCAAGGGATACTTGGACATTGGAAAGCATAGTCTTATAGTAGTTGATAGGTGGCAGTGGGTATTAAAACTAGGTCCAACCTATGCTCTTATATAGCAAAGAGGCTTTGGTTTCAAGGTCCACCACTTGTCCAACCTTACTTCCATTAAAGAAATGAGGGGCTACGTAAACATTGGCAAGCAAGGTAGCAAAGTCCTAAGGTATTTCACCTTGGATATTGGGCATTATAACTAGGTCCACCACTTGTCCAAGCTATGCTCTGATAAAGAAAGGGGATTTTCGTTTCAAGGTCCACCATGTGTTCAACCTTTCTAATATAGAAAGGGGATTTTTGTTTCAAGGTCCACCACGTGTTCAACCTTGAAAGACTCAAGGGATACTTGGACATTGGAAAGCATAGTCTTATAGTAGTTGATAGGTGGCAGTGGGTATTAAAACTAGGTCCAACCTATGCTCTTATATAGCAAAGAGGCTTTGGTTTCAAGGTCCACCACTTGTCCAACCTTACTTCCATTAAAGAAATGAGGGGCTACGTAAACATTGGCAAGCAAGGTAGCAAAGTCCTAAGGTATTTCACCTTGGATATTGGGCATTATAACTAGGTCCACCACTTGTCCAAGCTATGCTCTGATAAAGAAAGGGGATTTTCGTTTCAAGGTCCACCATGTGTTCAACCTTTCTAATATAGAAAGGGGATTTTTGTTTCAAGGTCCACCACGTGTTCAACCTTGAAAGACTCAAGGGATACTTGGACATTGGAAAGCATAGTCTTATAGTAGTTGATAGGTGGCAGTGGGTATTAAAACTAGGTCCAACCTATGCTCTTATATAGCAAAGAGGCTTTGGTTTCAAGGTCCACCACTTGTCCAACCTTACTTCCATTAAAGAAATGAGGGGCTACGTAAACATTGGCAAGCAAGGTAGCAAAGTCCTAAGGTATTTCACCTTGGATATTGGGCATTATAACTAGGTCCACCACTTGTCCAAGCTATGCTCTGATATAGAAAGGGGATTTTTGTTTCAAGGTCCACCACGTGTTCAACCTTGAAAGACTCAAGGGATACTTGGACATTGGAAAGCATAGTCCTATAGTAGTTGATAGGTGGCAGTGGGTATTACAACTAGGTCCACCACTTGTCCAACCTATGCTCTCATATAGCAAAGAGGCTTTGGTTTCAAGGTCCACCACTTGTCCAACCTTGCTTCCATTAATATAGCAAGGAGGATTTGGTCTCAAGGTTCACCACTTGTCCAACCTATGCAAACCTTTTTCATGTTGTAGCATGATTTTTGGTTTGAAGAGTATTTTTCTATAACTATGGATTTAACAATGTAATCTTTTTACTTACAGGATGGACTTCGAATCTGGGGAGAAAGTACATATGATACTTGACAATGAAATCGTTGGTATTGGTTGTGTGTGTAGAACAGATCCATATTCCACTTGTGGTGGTACAAAGATAGGGCTGGGAAATGTCTCCATACTAGTGGAGGAATGCTTGAAGGATGTGGTCCTACCTTTTCCTACAATGGATACTTCATCTCTCCAAGGCTCATTATGGAGTGCTGTTCGATGGTCAAAGCTTCTTTTGCAATCTTTTGTATTAAATGGGAACTTAATTGATCCACACGAAAGCTACAATGGTGATGAAGAACATGATCATTCTGATCCTCTAGTTACAGATGCAATACCTATGACAAGCCCAGAATTTGAAGCAATGATTCGAGAGTCTTGGAGAAATCAGAGGGTCCTTTTAAAAGATGACACAATGATGCAAACCATGAATGAAGGGACCATCTTATATGTATTTCCACATGATTATGTCAACTTTCAGGAACTTGGTCCTGATTGTGTGGGTGTGGGTATTGAAAGAGAAAATGCAAGCATTCATGATGTGGTTGAAGTGGGTAGCATCACTTTGCTAAAGTGGCCCATCAAGCAGACAACAATGTTGAATGGGAGCCCATTACAACGCTTTGTTCCTGTTGATGGCATGCATGCTACATATGAGGATGTATCCAACGATGGCAATGTTGGAAAAAAACTTGATGGGAGTAATGTTGTCCAGTTGTCAAGGAAGAGACGATACACTTTCATGAACAGGACTCAAAAATCAAAAGCAGCACCAGCTTCGACTTTTTACCTTTCAAACAAATCAATTCAAAGGGTATCATGCATTGATTGTTGTGCACAAAAATGCTGCCAATTTGCAGATCGTGATATGGTGACAAGGTTACGACAACAATTTTGGGGAGAGTCTCAAAAATCACGCACTAATTATGTTTATGATGTTCTTTCTATATGTTATCAGAAAGATGAGAAGTCACGATACCAATTCAGGCTAAATGGCTCTATTGTTTGTTGTAGAGCATGGTATGAGCTACATGGAATACCAAAGACATCATTTTATCGATACAAGGAGAACTTTGAAAATGGTGTGCGCCAATATGTACATGGGAACACATGTACATTGAGAAGGGGACTTCAACATACTAGTTTAGCAAGAGCACTACTAAACGAGTTTGTGGAAAATAACTCTGAGAAAATGCCACATAGAAGTAGAACACTGCTAGATGGCTCAAGAGAGACTCAATTGGTGATTCCATCAACATACAAACAAGTGGATATTTTATGTGAAATCAACACGACACTTGACCAAATGGGCTATGAGAAGAAGCTATCCCAATCTTCTTTTGGTAGAATTTGGAACAAAGAGTACCCACATGTCACTTTAACAAAGACGAGTGAGTTCTCTAAGTGCAATATTTGTAGTTCAATCAAGGCAAGGTTAGAAGCTAAACCTTCTCTTGAAGAGAGAGCTCTTCTCTTGAGGGAGAGAGAAGTTCACATGGCACAACAAAAGAGTTGCAGAAGCCTATATTATGCATGGCGCACGTATTCAGAAACTCAACCACAAAAATATGTATGCATAATCCATGATAAGATGGATCAAAAGAAGACTGCCATTCCTAGATTACGCATTGTTCCCAAGGGTGTGGATTCAGGATATAATCTGCAGGTGGCATTGATTGGCATGATCACTCATGGACATGGAGAAGGTCATTACGGACACTTTGTCTTGAATGGTTTGTGGCCAGCTGATCCAAATCTTACAATTGGCTCAATTGCTAATTGTTTACATAACCTCGAGAGGATAGATAAGCATCCTCTTGGTGATCTAGTAACAAATGGACTTCCAAGGAGCAATATTTCACTACTACATGCTTTGAACTCAAGGGATGCTTTGGACTACCATAACTTGAGTGATGGAAAAGAGCCCATTGTGCAGTCGTCAGAAATTGCAGAAGAGGAATTGGGGTCAACATTTCGCAGATTGCCAGAGAACTTGTTGCTACAATTGGATAATTGTGCAGGGGAAAACAAAAATCGATACTTATTTGCCTATTTGTCAATGCTTGTTGCAAGGGGTGTTTTCAAAACCATCCAGCTGGGATTTTTAATGGTTGGGCATACACATGAGGACATAGACGCCATGTTTAGTAGGTTTTCAGAGAAGTTGAGAGTTACACAAACCTATACTTTGCCACATTTGATGGATACATTACGAAACAGCTCATCTTCATCTCCAGCTCCATTTTTTCTCACAAAGATCCCTGATTTCAAGCAATATTGTGATGGCTATCTTTGTGATGGACAAGACATACTTGTTGGACATTCCAAACCGCTTCAGTTCAGGTTCTTTATGCAGGATGAGACACCAATGATGCAATATAAGGCACATGTAGGTGTATCAAGTTGGAGTGGAAGTATTCGCCTTTGGAAAACAGACACAGAAGGCAAGCCAATGTTACCACATGGAGATCCACCTCTAGTACAAATGGCGGAGTATGTCAAGGCCCACGAAGAAGTCATTTTGGGGCTAAAGAACTATATAAAATTTTGGAAAAATTTAGGGAATGGTTCAAGTATTCCGCGATATTATAGACCCGTGATAGATTATTGGAGTAAGGTAATTGAAGAGATTGGAAAAGCAATCATATCAGAGGGAGTCTTGTATGAAATATTTTGGCCAAAAACTCAAGAATATTCTCATCTACAAAGCACTACAATGAATTTGCAACAAGGAGCAGAAAGATTCCTAGGCCTTGAAGAGTTGAACGATCATTTTTGTGGGCCTCAACGAGATAGGCCAAGGGAAGAGTTTGACCCTATGTCTGATGTGCACCAAGGTGACTTTCTTATGCTTGTTCCGAGTGACACAGAAATCTATCCAGTGTGGCTTGCAATGGCTTTATCTGACATTGATAATGAGCCTACATCACCAAACTACAGAAAACTCTTGATTCAATATTGGGCACCTTGCGCGAGAAAAAGTGGGATGACAGATACTCAAGCTTACAGTAATTGTTGGAAGGGTTATTGGGCTGTCAACTATAAGGACCCACAAGTGTGGGAAACTATAGATGCAATTGTTTGGTCCTGGAGACCCAACAAAGAAGGACCATTTTCTAGAATAAAGATTCCAGAAAGACATGCTCTAAAAGCCAAAGAAGGCCTCACTCGTGCACATCAGCCACACTTGGATCAAAGTTCAGATATGGTATCAAATGTGGAGTAGAATTATGTGGAGCTTCTATTGTGACTATACTAGTCAATTTGTAAACAAAATCTTTTTTGTATCTTCCTTTGTTTTATGTAATTTATAGTTATTATTCAAATCCATGTGTTGTACATCCTCTTGACTTTTGGTGTTTATCAACACCACAATCCTATGAGATTTTCACTTTATTTACTAGCCACACACCTCAATTTTTCCCACTTTAAGTGGAAAATTCCCAAATTACATGAATTCGGTCGATTTGGAGATTCCCATAATGTGAGATTTTTACCAAAATACCTAATATGGTCTTAAAGGCTGATCGATTTGGAACGGCATGCATATTCCACAGGTTGTTGCTTATGAAGCATTTTGCACTTTATGTGCACTATCTCTATGAGATTACCTTTGAGTCTACTAATCACCAATAGAAGTCATGGCTCGGTTTGGGTGTTTGTGGATTTTTTCAAATTAACCACGATGGTTATTTCGGACATTGTTGATTCTTCACCAATGTTAAACACTATTGTGATTTCACGTTTACCAGTCATCTGGGACGACTGTCTGTAAACCGTGAGGAAAACACACCTCATTACTGTCAGTTATCCAACGGGATAGGCAGATTACAAAGAGTAATCTTGTGCTAAAGGATCTGCTAAGAGCATACATTAACACAACACATTTCTAAATAGATGAGTTTCTCCCTATTCTAGAATTTGCTTAAGTACGATTTTCGACTTTGAACACCTCTTGTGGTGGGGTTGGAGATTGTGTCAATACTTTCATACGTCAAGGACTTACCAGGTGTGCTGACAGAGCATGTTGGCAAGTAACCTTCATTAGGGATGAACATGTAACGGACTGTTCAAGATATACAGGTGAGTAGGAAATCTGGCTCACAACTGCATGGACAATTACGCCAAGGTTGCCTTGCATTATTCCAGTACCTTTAGAAGATCTGAAAGCTGGTTATGCCTTTGAAAAACTCTTAATTGTGGTTACTCCTTTACAGCACTCAAGTGAGTTATAAATGGAGTTACCATTTAAACCCAAGTGACTCTTAGTTGTGGTTACTCCTTTACAACACTCAAGTGAGTTATAAATGGAGTTACCATTTAGACCCAAGTGGTTGCAAACGGACAACAATGTCGAAAATCAAGATATTCATCTTGGTTTCATTGAACCTCCACAGTGCACCAATTATCGGTCATACAGACAACTGGCTCACGTATGGGACGTCAATAAAGAGAACACCAGTATTCTTAAGAAGATGTTACTACTTGTGTTTTCGAGGACGAAAACTCTTCCTTAAGGGGGAAGTAATGTCAGGACACGGGTCCTGTACCCTAAGAACTAGGCTAGGCAAGGACTAGGCAGTGTGGACAGGGGATCCGTCTAGGGCAAGGGGCTAGGAGCCCACCTATAAAGGGAGGTTGGGAGGAGGATCCAATAGAGCCTAGTTACCTAGTCCCTTACATAAAATATGCTAATTACCACTCACAATATGCTAATAAGCACATACAAAGTGCTAACTAGCACTAATCATATGCTAACTAGCACTTATAGTATGCTAAGATGCACTTACATTATGCTAACTAGCACCTTGAGTATGCTAACTAGCACTTAGAATATGCTAACTAGCACCGATAGTATGCTAACTAACACATTCAATAGGGTAATTGGTACATTTGGTATGCTAAGTAGCACATTTAGTTAGCTAATTGGTACATTCAGTGTGATAATTAGCACATTTAGTATGCTAATTAGCACAAACAATGCTAACTAGCACAAATTATGCTAACAAGCACATTCATTATGCTAACTAGCACATTGAGTGTACTAAGTAGCACTTACAATATTCTCACCGGCACTTAAAGTATGATAATTAGAACTCATAGTATGCTAGTAAGCACATTTCGAGTGCTAACTAGCATTATAGTATGCTAAGATGCACTTACATTATGCTAACTAGCACCGTGAGTACAAAGGGGACCTAAACTGAGAATATACCAACTAGAACTTACAGTATGCTAAGATGCACATACATTATGCTAGCTAGCACCTTGAGTACAAAGTGGACTTAAACTTAGAATATGCTAACTAGCACTTACCATATGCTAAGATGCACTTACAGTATGCTAGTAAGCACATACAGATTGCTAACTAGCATTACAATATGCTAAGATGCACTTACATTATGCTAACTAGCACCTTGAGTACAAAGGGGACTTAAACTTAGAATATGCTAGCTAGCGCTTACAGTATGCTAATCAGCACCCACCATATGCTAACTAGCATTTACAGTGTGCCTCCAGGTATGGCTTGTATACTAATTAGCATTACTAATATGATAAACAACACACTCTGTAAGGTGATCAACATATTAAAGATTTGAACTATCATATACAGTATAGCATGTTCTAGCTAGAATAAACCATAAACAACCATAGTGTAAATAACAACCAATATGCTAGCTGTACAGTTTCACATGCTTTTTAGTGTACTCAAATAATAGTGCTTTGGTTAGATCAATTACCTGAGGTGTATAGGGTGCTTTATGTAATTTTTTCTTCCCATCCTCTTTTGACAAACATCTTTTTTGTTGGGGGATACACGGGTCTCTTCCCTCCAAAATGTGTAAACCAACTCTTTCATTTGATCTGTGGTTGTGCTACGACGAGCATGTTTTTGACATGCAACCAATCAAAACATTCCACCGTCAGCATTCAATGTCACCCGCAATTTAGCCTTGTACAAGGATTGACGCGGAAATTTAAGGAGTCTGGAGACTTTTGACATATGCATGTTCTCCTTTGAATTCAACATCATGGACAATGTTGTATGCTTCAAATACAACTCCTCATTACAACTTGGCCTCTTCACAAGCACCAAGGTGTTACTAACATTACACATGATCACACTTTGAATAGTAGACTCCTCTCGACACACTGCTTGCACGACAGGATGATGAGATGCTAGATTCCACTGATTTCTTACTTGTATTCTCTACTAATTCCTTCAGGACTCCTCTTGAACAGTGCCACAATCTCAAACAATTTTTTTTTCTTCTTTTACTCCTCAAAGGTAAGCTCTCAAACCTGAACCTGCTTAAGTTTTATCTTCTCTCCTTGTTTCCTCTTTCTTTGTCTCTCATAATCCCTAATGACCCTAGAAGTTGGGTCCTCCAAGTTTGGATTCATTGTTTGTAAAGGATCCCTTCTACTACCTTCATCTGCTTCCGTTGAACGCACAAGTAAACCTACCAGATCAGATTGCAAGGTATAGTTCACCATAACTGTATGAGATGGGGAGGAAGTGGGCTACGCGGAGAGAATGCAAGGCAAAGAGAGAGGGTGAGACTGTTTGAGAGAGAGAGAAAGAGAGAGATCTTGGCTTACATAGAGCATGGAGAACGTCAGGAGAGGGAGAACGACACACACACACACACACACACACACACAGTCCATCCACTACACCATGACTTCAGTAAACTGAAAAAGATGCCATGCTTGAACTTGGCACCGAGTAAATTTAACATTAATTATGGAACATTTATTCCAAAATGGACATATTCTTGGCTCTTGAATGTATGCTAGCAAGCACTACTAACTAGCATTGTTCGGGACAACATTTTTTTTGCACGTTAACATGATTCTACCCTATGGCCTTCAGGCTACAGGGTACCAATATAGAGCATAGAGAGGTTCTTACTAGCATAGAGGGACCCTATGGCCCTGGGGTCATAGGTTGCCAAAAACCATCATGAAGGTTTTCTTCAAAACAAACAAGGCACCTTGTGGCCTTGGAGCCATAGGATGCCAATATAGAGCATATAGAGGTTCTTAATAACATAGACGGGACCCTTTGGCCTTCAGACCGCCATAGGTGCCAATATAGAGCATAAAGAGGTTTTTACTAGCATAGAGGGGACTCTATGGCGTTAGGCCATAGGGTGCCATTATAGAGCAAAAAAAAAAAATTACTAGCATAGAGAGCACCCTATGGCCTTGGGGCCATAGGTTGCCAAAAAACCATCAAGAAGGGTTTCCTCAAAACATAGAGAGCACCTTGTGGCCTTGGGGTCATAGGATGCCAATATAGAGCATAGAGTATAGAGAGGTTCTTACAATCATAGAGGGGACCCTATGGCTTTGAGGCCATTCGGTGTCAATATAGAGTATAGAGAGGTTCTTACTAGCATAGAGGGGACCCTATGGCCTTCATTCCACAAGGTGCCTATATAGAGCATAGAGAGGTTCTTACTAGCATATAGGGGACCCTATGGCCTTCAGGCCACATGGTGCTAATATAGAGTAAATAGTGCTTTTTTTGGCATAGAGAGAACCCTATGGCTCTAGGGCCATAGGTTGACAAAAAATGGATCAGGAAGGGTCTCTTCAATACATAGAGGGCATCTTGTGGCCTTGGGGCCATAGCATGCCAATTTAGAGCTAGAGAGGTTCTTCCTAGCATATAGGGGACCCTATGGACCTGGGCCCATAGGTTTTCAAAAAACCATCATGAAGGGTTTCTTATAAACATAGAAGGCACCTTTTGGCCTTGGGGTCATAGGATGTCAATATAGAGCATAGAGAGATTCTTACTAGCATAGAGGGGACCCTATGGCCTTCAAGGCACGGGGTGCTAGTATACAGTATAGAAAGGTTCTTACTAGCATAGAGAGGACCCTATGGCCTTTAGGCCGCTGGGTGCCAATATAGAGCAAATAGTGATTTTTAATGGAATAGAGAGCACCCAATGGCCCTGGGGCCATAGGTTGCCAAAAAAGGATTATGAAGGGTCTCTTCAATACATAGAGGGAACCATGTGGTCTTGGGGCCATAGGATGCCGAGCATAGAGAGGTTCTTACTCGCATAGAGAGGACCCTATGGCCCTAGGCCCATAGGTTGTCAAAAAACCATCATGAAGGGTTTGTTGAAAACATAGAAGGCACCTTGTGTCCTTGGGGCCATAGGATGTCAATATAGAGCATAGAGAGATTCTTACTAGCATAGAGGGGACCTGATGGCCTTCAGGCCACATGGTGCTAGTATAGAGTATAGAGAGATTCTTACTAGCATAGAGGGAACCCTATGGCCTTTTACAGACATAGAGAGCACCCTATGGCCCTAAGGCCATAGGTTGCCAAAAAACAATCATGAAGGGTTCTTCAAAACATGGGTGTGCAAGATTGTGACATCCACAAATTTAGTCTTTGACCAATGAAGACGAGATTATGACCCGGTGGTCCTGAACTCCATACACCTGATGATCGTGGTGTATGGAGATTTGGCATGGCTAGATAATGTGAAGTAGTGCTTACCATTGTAAACGATCATTGTAGATGACTGACAAGAAGCGGCCAGAGCACCCACATTGTGATGAAGTATTGCTGGAAGCTTGGCACAATAGCTTCTACATGCATTCTCATGTAGACTTGGGTGTGCATGGTTGCGACACCCACAAATATAGTCTTTGACCAATCAAGACAAGAGTATGACCCGATGAACCTGATCTTCGTACACTTGATGACCGAGGTGTACGGAGATTGGGCATGGCTAGAGAATGATGGACAGTTTGTTGCCTTTTTACTATTTGTTAGCATGTTTTTCATTTGTTTGTATATTGTTGTTTTTAGGCTATGGCCGACGATGACAATTTCAACCTCTGGTCAGAGGACTTTTCCTTTAGACCTAGAGGTCCAATAGCCATGAGCCCTAATCAAATTTTTGGTTTCATCCAAGGTCCTACGCCTGAGCAAATGGGCATGATGGAGCGCTATATGTCAAGTAGAGGGAGCACATCCGCTAACGGTACACTTGACACCACAACGAGACCCACACCTCTCACCACACCCTATGGTCTTCAGGCCACAGGGTTCTAGTATAGAGTATATAGTGTTTCTTACTAGGAATCATACAATGCCAACATAAAGTATATAGTGTTTCTTACTAGCATAAGAGAACATACGGCCCTAGGGCCATAGCATACCAACACAAACCATGGGTGGTTTCTTCATGCACTAGAGAATGCGTTCTGGGGCCATAGGTTGTGTCAACATAGAGCACATAAGGTTTTTTATTATCGTAGAGAGCACCTTGTGGCCCTAGCGCCATAGAGTGTCAACATCGAGCTTATAGTGCATATAGGCAAACATAGTGCATAGAGTGCTTCTTACTATCATATAGGCCACCCTATGGCCCTGGGGCCATAAGATGCCAACATAGAGCATAAAGAGTTTTTTTGCTAGCATAGAGAGCACTCTATGGACCTAGGGCTATAAGGTGCTAACATAGAGCATATAGTGTTTCTTACTAGCATAGGGGGCACCCTATGGCCCTGGGGCCAAAGGGTTTCAACACAGAGAATATAGAGTTTCTTTCTAGCAAAAAGGGAACCTTGTGGCCCTAGGTCCATAGGGTGTCAACATAGAGCATAGAGGGATAGGTGTATGTATAAAGAGAAACAAGTGTTATGATTTTAAAATTGTGTTGTTATTTTTACAAAAAGATGGCTCAAGTGTCCTCCAGGAAGAGAGTGCAAAAGTCAGTTGATGCAATAGGCTCGTCTCCAAATCCATGGTATCTAGATTTCCACTTACCAAATGGTGTATGCGATGAAAGAGTGCACTTGTTCTTTAAAGATGTACAGCAATCTCCCTTCAAAGATTGTAGGATTGTGAAGGAGGTGAAGGAAGATTTCTCAGATCTTGACATGTCACCATGTCTTCATGTGAAGCTACTCAATGGTGAATCATACTTGCTAGAGCCCATGTCCTTTGCTCGAGACTTGGTGAAAGCTAACCATGATGGAGCAACAATGCTAAAAGTAGGTTGGGTAGAGCTAAGAGAAGACACTACAAGCGAGAATGTAAGAGAGATATATATTGAGGGATTCAAGAAATTTTCACAGTATCTAGGAAAATTGAGCACAAAGAGCAACAAGAAGCGTAAAATTGAAGATACGAGTGAAGCAAGCTAGAGAAAGATTCCCAATCAGAGTGAGGCTCCCTCAACTGGTGAGAAAAGTGGAAATGTGGAGCAACAAAACCTTGCACTTGCGCCTCTAGAGGCTCAAGATATAGGACAAGCCAATGTAATTGTAACTCCCTCATCGCCAGTGGTTGTGGACACAACCTCAATATTTGTGATGGACTCAATTGTCCAGCCCAAAGAAAAAGATCTTGATAGAGAAGTTGCCAAAACATCTAAGAATGGATTGGATGCGTACATTGGAATAGAGCACTAATTTAAGTTTGGGGTGAGATTTACCCAATTGATTCATGTTGACCAATGCAACCTTGCACCTGATGCCTACAAATGTAGGCCACTATGAGATGTGTATGTGAGGTATCTTTTAAAGCAGTTTGCAAGGCACTCTATGCCAATCTCCAACACAACAAACATTATGCCATATAATCCTATTACAAAAGTGCCTCTAAAAACAGATGAAGTGCAAGGACACAAGCTAGTAACATACCATTACTGGATTCTCTCTAGTCAGCACTCCATCATAGCAGCTAGAGCTTTTATGTGCAACAAGAGCACCAAGTATGCTTCAAGGAAAAAGTTTTATACATATAGAACAACAAGTATTGTAGTAGATGCTCCTAAAGATATTTTTGTGAGAATTTCCAAGTTGGAAAATATCAAGACACAAACAACAATGAAGCATCAACCTTATGTGGAAGTCTTGCAGCATGGGCGTGGACAATGGCTTGCTTATTCTAGTCCCTCAAAACCCAAGCCAGGAGTAAAGTGTGCTAGGATGTAAAGGTTAATTGTCTTACTAGAAATTCTGAATAATTGTCTCTTGATAAAACCTTAATTCTATTTTTTATTGAAGGCATTTGTGAGAGTGGAAAACATCACATTCAACCATGGTTTGTTTGCCGCAAAAGAATCCCACATGGTCATGTATACGGATGACATCTATGAACAATGGATAGACATCCTAGAGAAGCATCAAGAATCAGCTACTCGTGGATGCTAGCCAAGCATAACAACTTTCAGATGCTTGCGAGACCTAGAAGATGATGATGTTAGGCTCTTACCACGTTAGCTAATTGAAGAGAAGATTTGCTGAGTGAAGCAACCACCTCAACAAGAAGACATGCTCGACCTCTTTCCACGTGCAACAAACAAAGATTTTTGTGGTTGAGATGTTGCTGATGTTCAAAGAGCTCCATCCACTAGCAGTTTTTGGTTCATGGGAGGAATGTAGGTCTCACTTTAACAATACTGATGAGATCTACAAATCTCTAACTAACATCTATATTCAATGGCTACATCTGAAGCTGCATCAAACAAAGGAGATGCCACCACTTCCATAAGTCACTAAGGGATACATTCAATGGATTATAGCACAAAAGAATGGTACATCTAATTTGCAGTTCAATTTACCATGGACAATAAAGTGCATTGGAAAGAATCTGGAAGGCATCAAGTCTCTTCACGGTGAGAATGCTTCTACAGTGCTGCCTGTTGGTGTCTGCATCATAGATACCACACATAAAGATATGATATCGAGTGGTTGGAGTGTTGTCCAATTTGGTAAAGTGATTGATGGAGTCTGTGGGATAGCACATCAACCATCAAAGTTTCTAATTGTTGGACTTGTCAAGTATCAACATGCTTCTTCCCTAGAGAAGGCAATCTCTGAAAAAGCAAGATGGTATGAAATGCATGTTTTGCCTTTAACCTCTTTAATAACATCAAAGACCATCCAAACAAGTGCTCTTCGCAAGGTAATTTTTGGGGTTTGGGAATTTTTTAGTCAAGGAGAGCAATACACAAACTACTCTAGTTTGAAAGAGTGTTTTTTGCAACCAATGCATTCTCTTTGTGTAAGTGAAGAGGAGTGTGATGCTATGATCATGGCCAAATCATTTTTTGTTAGCCATGCAATTAAGCCTATCCATGTTAAAGAAGATGACCAAGTCATAGACATCTTTTCGTTGGGCTACAGGACCAAAGAGGCATTGGAACATCAACAAAAGGTTATATCAGTAGCATGTACCAATGAAAAAATGAGGCAATTGAAAGCTCTTTGCCATTCTACAGTGGATGAAGACATCGATCTTCGAAGGTGGGAAAGTCTTGATGTCAAAAAAAATCTTCTTCAAACAATGATAATGGCGCAGAATTAGAGCCATTGGATGAAAGTTTTGATGTCCTCCTCAAAAGTCTAAAGGAAACATGTTAAGTTAGACATCCACCCATGTATTAGATCACTAATGTTTAGATTGTTGTTTTCCTCTTCTTGTCTACTTTGAACCATTTTGAATCTATCCATGGTGTTTTTATAATTGATGTTTGGATTGTTGTTTGTCTCTTTCTATAATTGAATCTATCCATGGTGTTTTTATAATTGATGTTTGGCTTGTTGTTTGTCTCTTTCTACTTTCCATGACAATATGTTTGAAGATGTTTATCAATTATACTACTTGAAAATTTAATTAAATGTTTGAACGTTATGTCAACATTTGGATGCAAAGAAGCCCTTCAACTATGTGGCAAAGCAACAATTGTATGATGTATGATAATGATTCAATTTTGTATAATGGATTGCATATTTACCACAATATTAACTTACACCTTTTAATAAGATTGTAAATACATTGAGATTTTGTAAAAAAGTTAACAAATGGATTTTTTCATGACTACATTTTCCTAATTAAGTTGATATATACCACCTATAATTCTTTTAATGTGTATATACATTTGGATTTTTTCATGACTATTTTATTATGAAAACTTTTAATAATGTCTATTCATCCTTGAAAATTATGTCAAAAAATATATCACCTATACATATGTTATTTAAGATCACTAAAAGAACTTGACTATTTTATTAAAATTACTAATATTAGAAAGAATTCTATGTGCTTTAATGACATCGTAATCAAAATCCATTTGTGAATGTACTTGTGTATCTTGGCCACCCTATATCCCTTGGGCCATAGGATACAAACTTAGAGCATATAGTGTTTTTTACTAGCATTGAGGACACCCTTCGGCCCTTGGGTCATAGGCCAACTTAGAGCATGGAGGGTTTCCTTCTAGCATAGAGGGCACCTTGTGGCTCTGGGGTCATATGATGCTAACATAAATAATAGAGGGCACATTGTGGCTTTGGGCCCATAGGGTGCCAACATAAAGCATATAGAGTTTCTTGATACCAACATAAAGAATATAGAGTTTCTTGCTAGCATAGAGGGCTCCTTGTGGCCCTAGTGCCATAGGGTGCCAACAGAAAGCATATAGAGCTTTTTTATAGCATAGAGAGGGCACCTTGTGGCCCTAGGGACATAGGGTGCCAACATAAAGAATATAGAATTTCTTGCTACCATGGAGGGCACCCTATGGCCCCAGGAGTTCCAACAAAGATTATATAGGGTCTCTTACTAGTGAGGCGGTCTGGGGCGGGTAACAATAAAGGCGACCTCTAAACACCCCTCAAGGCTCCTGTGCTGCTCAATTGGGGTTGGGGCAACCACAAGCACAACAAAACAACAAACCCACAACCAAAACCCAACTACACAACAGGCACCACCTAGTTTAAAAGCAAACTAGGACAAAAAAAAAAAGGGAAAATCGTTAGAGAAACCCAAAATTAAGTAAGGATTTTACACTAACATTAACACCAATGGAACACTCTCATGCACTAAAACACAAGAGAGAGAGAGAGAGAGAGAGAGAGAGAGAGAGAGAGAGAGAGAGAGAGAGAGAGAGAGAGAGAGATAGATTTTATTATCGTCCTCGGAGGTCAAATATGACCTATGGGACCAAAGTTACATGTGATGTAGTATGTGTATGGCTGATGAGTGACTCTCGATGCTCCAAAATTGTAGTGATGAGAGTCGCAATGGAGAGCCCACACTTTGGCTGGGAGAGGAAAGTGTGTAGGTCTAAGTTATGGCTGAAAATGTGAGAGAAGCAAGTTCGGATGTGATCAAAATCTGAGCACTCTAGTAGTGTGTGGTACTCAGACTCTCGAACTTGCAGTGAGCATAATGTGCACAATCGATTTGACTCTTCTCCATTGCCCCAACGCCCTATCTCGCATCGAAGGAAATGGGAGCTAAGACGAATTGCTGCGATAGTGCGTATTGCGGACAAGGGAATAGGCTCAAGCATGTAAGTGTGAGTACGGTTTCCTCTCTCAGCGAAGAACATGGTTTTGTAGTTGGGGGCAATATACGTGGTGTAATGTATGAAGCGTGACCCACCGGATTTCTCCCAAGCCGTAATACATTGGCATTGTAGAAAAGCTTCATTCACTTAAGAGTCAATTGAAGCATCATATGGCAAGTGTAATGCATCCCATCTCCCAAACCACTTCTTTATGTCTTGCATCCATCCCGTGCTCAAGATCTTGCTTTTATGCGTCTTTTGAACTTTTTTGCTTGCTTCCCAAGCAATTGTAGGAAGTCGATGTGAGGGGTTTTGACGCATCTTTATCATGTACTCCACAACCCTTTCCATGCCCATAACCTCAATTGGAAGAGATCCCGACTCAAGAAGTAGGAGCATATATGGTGTTTGTGTCTTAACTTGGAGAAAGTTTGTAAGAAAACGCTTTTGGACATTCTCAAACTCTTTCCCACTAGACTTTGAGATGCTCCCGCCCCACACTTCAACTCCATAAAGAAGAACCGGTGTCACCAATGCATCAAAAAGATACTTCTTGAGAACCCAACACTTGATGTTTCCCGCATTACACATGTTCTCAAATGCATAATATGCTCTCTTTCCCGCTTCCAAACGACGCATAGCACATTCATGCCACTTGTGATTGGATGGAACCTCAAGGCCAAGGTACTTAAAGCTCTCAACAACTTCAAGTGTCTCGTTGTTGTACACATTGCATGGCTTCTCCTTATGGTTGGTTTTCACAAGCATAACCTTTGTTTTGGATTCATTTACAATCAGCCCACTATGCAAGCAAAAGTTCTCAAGGACAACCATAAGCTTTTGTGCATCTTCTAAAGTGTGTGCTAGAAGCACTACATCATCCGCATACAACAAAAGCATGATTACCGCATTGCAAATAGTGACCTCTTCAATGCCTTCTTCTTGCATAAAGTCAAGTACCATTTGTTCCAATTGATCGATGCATAGACCAAAGAGAGTTGGTGACAATGGACATCCTTGTTTAACCCCAATAGTGCTTACAAAAATTTCTGAAATTTCTCTTCCCATGCGCAATTGACAAATCATCTTCTCATAGATTCGAGAAACCGTAAGCATAAACTCACTTGGCACTTGGAGTTCTTCCATCCTTCTCCACAAATTGTTACGTGGAATCATATCAAAGGCTTTCTTAAAGTTCACAAAACAACAATACAATCGCTTGCCTTTCAACCGACTTTCCTCCATGAGAACACGAAGAGTGACAAGATGATCAATGGTGCTATGGCATCGACGAAAACCCGCTTGTCCCTTTGCACGCTTGTCATTCTCTTCAGCCCAATCGCTCAATTTCATCTCCATTATGCACCCAAACAACTTTGCCATAAGAGACCCAATCATTATAGTCCGGTAGTTACTTACATTCTTTACATCCCCTCCTTTATGCAAAGGCTTAACCCAATTAGTACTCCAATCATAAGGCATACCATGTTGAAGTGCAAGGTTGAACATATCACACATCCACTCATGGGTAAAATCTCCCGTCCATTTGATCATCTCCGGCTTGATACCTTGAAGATCTCCCGCTTTGCGAGTGGCCAACTTTTCAAGCCCACCACATACATCCTCAATAGTAAAAAAAAGACGGCATACATGGGAGTGAACCATAAAATGGCATTTTTCAGTATTTTCTTCCTCGTATAATTGCCTACAATGTGTGTACATATCCACTAGACTCAAGTTACCAAAATTCTCAACCCGCTTGCCTCTCAAGTTTCTCCAAAATCTTCCACATGCATGTGCCTTTTCTTGGACTTGAAATTCTTGTTGCTTTACTTCCCATCTTCTTCTCTTCTTTTGAATCAATGCCTTGTATGTATGCAAATGACTTTGATAGTTGTCTTTGTCCATAGTTACATCAAGCTTTATCAAGGACTTTCGAGCATCTTTACATTCTTTATCAAACCACCTTTTGCGTGATCTATCTTTGTTGATACCATGGAGATTCTTTATGGCAAAGCATTCTTCCGCACAAGAACAAATAGCTTTCTTGAAAGCTTCCCATTTAGTTTCCAATGGTGCATCACATTGAAGCTTTGTCATCCATAATTTTTGCTCAACCATTTCAATGTACATTGGTGCCCGTTTGAAATCCATACATAGTGATAACTTCTCTTTCCTTTGGCTGAGATTATCATGCTTAGTTGCTTCTCCACATGAAAGGTCAATACATAAGGTGCGATGGTCAGATTCCGGGGTCCATTGACCAAACATAAAACTCTTTATGCGATACATGATGGCTTCAGAGAGTAGCATATAGTCAATCACACTATCCCCATTATCTCTTCTACATGTAAATCCATTGGTTCCACTCCACAAAGATACACCATTGGCAATGAGCATACCCGTGCTATTACACATGTGTAAAAGTAACTTTCCATAGTGATCCGGCTCTTTCTCATCCATTGAAGTACGATCATACAAGTGAACTTCCTCCAACTCCCTTGAAATGTATGGCATATCAAATTGTTGAGTATCATGTTGCAATGTTTTTGTGCGAGCATTCATATCCCCAAGTACAATAACATCACCTTCACCTTTGAAATAAGCAATGTCCTCTTCCAAATCAGAAAATGGTTGATCTCTATCCATGCAAGCATAAAAGGGAGAATCATGATGAGGAATGTAGCAACCGGCTACAAAAATGGGTGAGAGAGAGAGAGAGAGAGAGAGAGAGAGAGAGAGAGAGATGGTGTACAGCTTAGATTCAACCTTATGATTTGCCCAAGAAGGCACCTAGAGCTTGCGGAATCAAGTGACAAGATTTGGTTATAGCATCACTAGCACATTGCCTTAGGGTTATGGGAGGCCTCTCACCATCCACCCTTTTACAATGGTAGCCAACAAACAGTAGCCAATGAATCACAAGGAGAAGAAACAAAACAACAACCTTCAATGAAACAAGCAACCTTATGAAGCTGAATGAGTTTGCCAAACTAAATTGGAGGAGAAGCGTGAGCCTTTGGACATGAAATTGCACCCAAAACTACCAATTCATTGATGTTGGGGTAGATACAACAATGGTTGAAAGAATATATTTTACTCGCACTCACTCCACTAGCTCAAGCTTTTCTATGCACCAAAGTGATGGTGTATAGAAAGCTTTCTCTCTCCTTACAACCAAGATAGAACTGGCGTGTGCTACACTCAATCTAGTCTGCAATGGTGTAGAGATGCCTTTTACAAGGAGAGATGGGTTCTATTTATAAGTTTTTGGAAGCTTTGATTAGGATTAGTTCTAATCAATTTTATTGATAAAACAAGAGATTATGAAATATTTTGATTCTTTAAATGGGAGTGGGTATTCCTTATCCCTTAAGCCACATGGATGTGGGCTCAAGGTGGAGAATTATTGAGAGTGAAAGGAGAGAGAGATGAGTAACTTGGAGATGCCTACTCTAGTAGATAGTAGAGGTGCAATTCACAAGAAGGGTTAGTTGTTAGTGATCACTAGAAAATGTTAGTGGCATATTTACAAAAGTGATGATGACTTGATTGTCGAGGAACCAAGGGTGAATGAGGTGGATGAGCTCTTGAGATTGATCAAACCTCCAAGAATTATGGACTCACCCTTATGAAAATCACCGCCGGTTCTTCTTCTTCTTCTACTTCTACTTCTTGCACCACCTTCACAGTTGATCTCCACGATGAAGATGAGGATTATTGATGAAGAAACTGTGATTTGCAGAGGTTATGCAAGGATAAAGTGCTAAAAAATCATGCCTTTTAGAGGAGTTAACATGAAATTGTAATTTGGGGGTAGTAGAGAGCGGTATGAGAGCATATGTGTATGTAGAAGGCTGTGCTGGTAACAGGGGAAGGAGAGATGGTGAAGAAGGTGAGAGGGGCATTGAAATCTGTACATTTGAAAGGATGATGGAGAGTGATGAGTGTGTATGTGGGTGGGAGTGTGAAAATGTGAGAGAAGAGTGAGGGGATCCTTGGGTGCATAGAATGGGCAGACTGGGTCGCACCAAACAATTCACCAGAATTCGTGCTTTTCTCCAAAAATAATGAAATATTTATGTAAAATAATTCATCTCACGAGCTACATTTTGTAGGTTGACAAATTTTGCTGATTTGGATGATAGAAGGGTGCCAAAATTCGCCCAAAAAACTGTAAATTGTGGGACTCCAAAGGTGCTTATGTGGGACCCTTTTTGGTTGAATTCTCCTTATACATCCAAAGGTTGAGCCCCTCATGAGCCATGCCATGACCTAAGGAATCCAAGTGGCCCTTGCCACATGCATGGATGATGATTTTTGAAGAATAAAAAACAATTTTACATGATAGACCTAGTGCTTGGATTTTTCCCAGCCCTTGTCTGTATGAGCACATGGTGTATGGAAAAAAATGAGCATGACCCATGAAGGAATATCATGATAGGAGTATTTTATTTTGTATGTGGGTGAAAGAGGAAAATATGCAAGTGAGAAAATATATAGTGAAAGTGAGTGAAAGTGTAGAAACAAATTTCGACTTCCACGAGGGTGCGGTGATACAATGCATGGGTTTATTTTGTAGAAATAAATATTATGGGGTATGTACGCACTAACATAGAAATATTTCATGCCATGAAATGATGCAAAGAGATTTAGAAAAAATACACACTTAGCTCTATATATTTACAAAATTATCGAATAAATTGAGAAAATAATGCTATGCTTAGGTCCTTCATAAGAAATATATTATACACAAATAGGACGATAATATATATATATATATATATATATATTTTAACCTAACCTAATGACTAGCTCCATGAAGATTTTTTAGAAAATATGGAAAAGTGTCCTAATTGTGCACGTACACTATCTTCTACTATGAAAGAGTATTGGAACTCTTGCAATTCCATGATCCATTTTGAAATCCTGGCACTTAGTGTCATTTGAGATGACACCCAAGGAAACAAGTTTTCAGCAGTGATTATGATAAAGGGTTTTGGTAGGAGGTAGGATCTAAAATTTCTCACTGAAAAGACAAGAGAAAGCATCATAGATTCTGCTTCTGTGTAATCCTTTTCAAGTGCATTCATGACCCGGCTAGCAAAGTAGACAGGCCGCATCCTAGTGTTATGAGGATCTTGCTGCAACAATACCACACCCAATGTCTCTTTACCCACACTTGAGCTAACAAAGAATGTAAACTCCCAACGTGGAGGCATGAGTGTTGGTAGTTCCGCCAAAACCAATTTTATACAAGAAAAGTACTCTTCAAGCTCATTAGACCATGCAAACTCTACACGTTGTGTCAACTTTTGGAGGGGGTGAAGTAACTTCAATGCCAAGTGAATGAAGCATGACATGTACTTCACCTTTTGAATAAATGAAATTACCTCCTTAAGAATCTTTGGTGATGGTAGCTCAATGGGAGCTTATGCCTTTGCTGGATCTACCTCAATGCCTTTGGAAGAAACTGTAAAAGGGGGGACCTTGACCACAAGTTACCTAGTTAAGTTAGTAAAGAAGGCTATTTATGTAATGGGCAATCAGTAAACTATCAGGTAGTGATCAGGATGCATTCAGGGAACTGATGGACTAATCAGAGTTCTGATTGATGTCTGAAACTTTAAAAGGCATGTTTTAAGGGATGCGACTTTTGGCTTGTAACTACCCTCATTTTTGGACGCCTTGTTGGGGCAAAATGTTGTTCTGTAACACGGGAATGATGATGAAGATGAAGCAGGATGTTGGTTAATGCCCTGAATGTTTCCTGTGTGTTACGTGTAATTCTGTTTACATTCTGAATGAGTCTGAAAGCGTTTTGAACATTGTTATGGAGGTTATCTTCATGTTTCATGGATGTTGTGGGTGAAGAATGTAATTGCAATGCTTTTAGATAACCCCTATAATAGAAACCTTGGCACCACGCAAGATCACTTCATCCTCACCTATGTGGCACTTGTCGGGATTGGGTTGACCTCCCATATCATATAGCTGCTTCAAGCCTTCTTCTACCTTTTTTAGATGCAATGATTTAGAGCTATATATATGCAAAAATCATCTGTGAATATTCTAATAGACTTTCCAAATAATGCTTGAAACACCATGTTCATGAATCGTTGAAACGTTGCCGGAGCATTTGTCAAACCAAACAGCATGACTACAACCCCAAGGAGTGATGAAGGTTGTTTTTAATTGATCCTCCATAGATGCAAAAATCATCTATGAATACTCTAATAGAATTTCCAAAGAATGCTTGAAACACCATGTTCATGAATTGTTGAAACGTTGTCGGAGCATTTGTCAAACCAAACGGCATGACTCTAAAAGCAAAACAACCCCAAGGAGTGATGAAGGTTGTTTTTAATTGATCCTCCAATGCAATATCTATTTGAAAGTAACCAGAGTAGCCATCACATACCGTGTACTTTTCTTTACCTTCTACCTCATTAAGAATCTCATCTTGAAATGGGAGGGGAAAGTGATCCCTTTTTGTTGCCTCATTGAGCGGACAATAATCGACACATACCCTCCACTTGCCATTCTTTTTCGGGGTGACCACAACTGGAGAGACCCACTTAGAATTCTCTACGGGGTAGATGAACCCTGTTGCTAGAAGCTTCCTCACCTCTTTGAGCACGGCTTTCTCTTTGATGACTCCTAACCTTCGTAGATTTTGTGCTTTAGGTTTGGCCTCTCGCTTTAGCTCGATCTTGTGTTGAATGGCATCCACTCCACGTACGTCTGTGTAATCTTTAGCAAAAAGCCTAGGAAACTTTCTTAGAACATTTTTGAACCCCTCTCTTTCCTCCCAAGTAAGAATCTTTGAAAACATACCATCTAGCATTTTTTCATCATGCAAACTTTGGTTCTCCTGGGGGCCTACCTTTTTTAAACCTTGGCAAGATGTCTCTTCGTTATTTGGCCTAAAACTTACACCCATGACTTCAATGGATGACTCCTCCTCCGTAGTGCTACCACTGATTTCTTCTTCCGAGGTGTCATCGGTCCAATCATCCCCGCTTTCAGTTTGAGAAGACTCCTCCTGGAGCTCCTCTTGACGTTGCTCCTTCATGTCAAAGTCAACCTTCTTGTGATTGTCATTCCTGCAAATCAACTTTCCGCTTTCCCAATCTTGCAAAGCTAGCATCCTCATTAGCCACGGTCTACCTAAGATAAATGGATAGCCATTTCCCCTTGTAGACATAACATAGAAATCAACAGCCTTCTTAATGCCGAAAGCTTCCACAGAAACATTCTTACAAACTCCCAAACACCTAGCCTTGCTATTATTTTCCATTTCACTTTGATTTCAAGTGTCTCATGAATGTGCATGCCTAGTCTCTACATAAGGTCCTCTGTCATGATGAAAATTTGTGCGCCCCCATCCACTAGACCCTTCCTAACTAGTTTTCCCTTGATATAGCAATCTAGCACAGGTGTAATATCCTCATTCATTTAAGCATGTGCAATTTTAACATCAGTAACATTTTCTTTCGTCCTTCTCCTAGTGCTAACTGCCTTTGTTAGCTCCCTCCTAACTTGTGGGCACAATGCAATAAATTGAGGCCATGATATGCTTGGACCTTTACCTCTCATGTCCTCCATAAGGTTGTAGGGATCCATACAATGTCTAAGAGGGAAGTCTTGAAGGTTGATGTGGCAACGGGTCCTCTTGGCTTCTTTGGTTTCCTTTGCTTTCTTTCCTCGTGCATCGTCACTTTGTGATGTTACTCCTTCCTTTTCCACACCCATGTTTGATGCCATTTTCTTCAATTTCACCCTCTTTGGATTGTGTGACTTCTACAACATTGACATTTGGGTCAGGAAAAGGTGGAATTCCTTCCACCCCTTGTGGAGGTGGTCTTGGTCCATTTGGCCTCTGTAGAAGCCTCAGTTGTTGACCAGCTCCTTCACTTGCATTCATCATTACGTAATTCAAGTTAGGTCTCCCTAGATCCCCACGGGGCCAAGGACAATTATACATCCCATGTCCAGACTCTTCGCAATTCCAACATTGCAAGACTCTCCTAGGTCGTGGATCTCGCTCTTCAGACTTCTTTGCTTGTCCCTTTGGACCTACAGCTTGTGCAAGGTGAATTGATAGGTTGCTTAAAGATTCATTTAACTTCTCAATCACTTCCGTCTCTCCCTCAGGAAGCTCCCTAGATGTTTGATGCTTGTGACTTACCTTTGGGTCTAAGACCTTCTATTGGAACCTCTCCCCTTAACACTAGGTTGGTAACCTAACAGGACATAAAAGTGTCCTTTCAGGGTTTTGAAAAAAACCTTCAAAACCATAGTAGATCCACTGATTTTGTAAAATCCTTTCATGAGGTTATAGTTCAAGGCCTACTACACATGTAAAAAATAGAAAACTTGTAAAATTTATCATCTTTTGGTCACACCAAGCCTCCAAAGTTGATGGACCAGTACATTTTCATCAAAACAATCATTTCTTATGTTTTGTTGCATAAAAATAAGATTAGGGATTTTTGTAGGACTTGAGATAAATTCCCTAGCTAGCTTCAATGGGTTGGTGATCAGAACATATGATTGCTTCTCACTCACTATTTTTTGTTTTGCCAAAAGAAATAGGTACAAAAAGTTGAATTTTTACCACTCTGCAAACCTATCATCAAAGTTTCTATAGCCACACTCAATACAAATAATATATGCATGTTTTCTTAGTTCCCTATTGTCCTTTAGGTTCATAAGGAGCCATGGAGCATGTCAAAAGAATAATACATCTCTTACCAAGGGGAATCTTGGGGACAAAGATGAAGTGCTAAATACAGCAAACATGAAAAAACTGGGCTCAACATTATGAGTTGTAGAATCCCATAGAAACTATTCAATATCTAGTCAAATTTGATCCTTATGACTAGATATGGTTACTACCTACAAAATGCATGTAGTTGTCACAAGAAACTAACAATATTGAAAAAGCTATACTTGATAGACTAGAATGTTTTGTTTTCTTCCATAATTGAAAAATTAAACCATCGTTGTCTACTATGCAAAATAGGGTATTAGGTGCCCCAAAACTCAAGGAATATTAGCTTTATGTTACAATATGCGACATAGAAAATCAAAACTGCATTTGGATATCATGAAAGCCACCCAAAAAATCATAGAAGAGCTAAAATTGGCTAAAAAACAGGACTTGACAATTTTTGTAATTTGGTCATAACTTACAACTTTAACATTTATTTCTCCCTAGAAGCATCAGGACATGTTGAGGACTACTAAAGATGGTTCTCTAGCATTATAGACCTCACAAACATGAATTCTAGAGTGGTATAGTTGCAAAAAATTGAAAAAAGCCAAAAACAGGACCCGTTTTTTTCACACAGTTTAAGTTGTGAAATGTTGTGCAAGGACAAGGTTAAAGATGGAATTGATATTCCAACAAAATGTCGAGTTTTTTTCAGCTCATGAGACAACTTTTTTTGACATATAGCACCTCAAAATCCATTTTGAAACTCTTGACATAATTCAAGGAAAATGGTCACTTAACAGGACATAAAAGTGTCCCATTACCAACCTAGTGTTAAGCACTTGAGTTTCCTATATTTCTCAGTAGCCCTAGTTTCAACTACATTAAAGGTAGCAGGTGCACCCGCCTCTACTTTTACCTTAAGGTCGGGAAAGAGTCCGGCTATGAACCTCTCCTTCTTTAGAAATTATGCGCCATCACCAGGGTTAGCAACATTTTGTACCCATAGAGCTCAAAGACGTAGAAACTTTGTACAAGCAGTAGTCATCTAAGTCTTTTTGCTTGTGAGAAACAATGTCTTGCCATAATTTTTGAGTGTTTTGGGGATCAAAGAAGTATTTCTTGAAACGATTCAAAACTTCCATGTAATTCCCCTTAACTTCCTCAGGCAAAGAGTCAAACCAAGTGCTAGCATCTTTCCTAAGGACTACCTCAAAAATTTCTACACGTTCTTGATCAGTTACTATCTTATTGATATGGCAAGACATTTTGAAATTTGCTAAGAATAATTATGTATCCTGCCCAGGCTCTCCAAAGAACAAGGGGTAGCCACTCATTTGCCTAGTTGTATCCATGTTGCTGGTTTTACTAAAAAAAAATCTTTTTCTTTTTTAATTTTTTGTTTTGCAAAAACAAATTTTAAAGTAGAATGAAAATGTAAACATCAAAGCTTAGATCCTAGAGAATCAATGGCAAAATGAACGGATTGACTGAGGCATTGATAGCCGCTACTTGCCTAGGTTCAAACATACGACGGAAAACACGTTGAAATTGTAACTTTGTGCCAACTACTACATGCACGTCTTGTCTAGCCAAAGGAATGAATGTACGATACAAGTCCTCTTGATTCATTAACCTAGCTAAAACAAGATAAACCCATGCACATCAGAAGAGAAATCATAGTCTACAATTGGGAGTATAATAGGATTTGGGGATTGTAGAATATCTCTTAATGCTTCAACACCAAAGAGGAATACAATACATTGTTGAAAAGAGGTTTTCCTATCAATGCGAACATTTATCCTAATCCCTTGCACCCAATGAAACTTATGAAATTGAATTGCATGAGCAGGATTAGGAGGTGGTGGATTGTTCATGTAAACACAACTAGTTTTTGAAGACTTATCTTGTGTATGCTAACACAACCGCTTGTCCTCAGTGGGGGCGACCAAAATTAGGGCGGTCCGGGGTGGGCAACAAGAAAGGAGACCTCTAAACACCCCTCAAGGCTCTCGTGCTTCTCAATTAGGGTTGGGGCAACCACAAGCACAACAAAACAACAAACCATAGCCAGCACCCAACTACACAAGGGGCACCACCTAGTTTAAAAGCGAACTAGGACACAAAAAAAAGGAAGAATCGTTAGAGCAACCCAAAATTAAGTAACAACTTTACACTAACCCTAACACCAATGAAACACTCTCACGCACTAAAACACAAGAGAGAGAGAGAGAGAGAGAGAGAGAGAGAGAGAGAGAGAGAGAGAGAGATGGTGTACAACTTACTTCAACCTTATGATTTTCCCAAGAAGGAACCTAGAGCTTGCGGATTCAAGGGACAAGATTTGGTTATAGCATCAATAGCACATTTCCTTAGGGTTATGGGAGCCCTCTCACCATCCACCCATTTACAATGGTAGCCAGAAAAATAGTAGCCAATGAATCACAAGGACAAGCAACAAAACAACGACCTTCAATGAAACAAGTCACCTTATGAAGCTAAATGAGTTTCCCAAACTAAATTGGAGGAGTAGCGTGAGCCTTTGGACATGAAATTGCACCCAAAACTACCAATTCATTGTTGTTGGGGTAGATACAGCAATGGTAGAAAGAATATATTCTACTCGGACTCACTCCACTAGCTCAAGCTTTTCTATGCACCAAAGTGATGGTGTATAGAAAGCTTTCTCTCTCCTTACAACCAAGATAGAACTGGCATGTGCTATGCTCAATCTAGTGTGAAATGGTGTTGATCTGCCTTTTACAAGGAGAGATGGGTTCTATTTATAAGTGTTTGGAAGCTTTGATTAGGATTAGTTCTAATCAATTTTATTGACAAAAAAAGAGATTATGAAATATTTTGGTTTTTTAAATGAGAGTGGGTATTCCTTATCCCTTAAGCCACATGGATGTGGGCTCAAGGGGGAGAATTATTGAAAGTGAAAGGAGAGAGAGATGAGTAACTTGGAGGTGCCTACTCTAGTAGATAGTAGAGGGTGCAATTTACAAGAAGGGTTAGTTGTTAGTGATCACTAGAAAATGTTAGTGGCATATTTACAAAAGTGATGATGACTTGATTGTCGAGGAACCAAGGGTGAATGAGGTGGATGAGATCTTGAGATTGATGAAACCTCCAAGAATTATGGACTCACCCTATGAAAATCACCGCCGGTTCTTCTTCTTCTTCCACTTCTGCTTTTTGCGCCACTTTCATAGTTGATCTCCACGATGAAGATGAGGATTATTGATGAAAAACCTCTGAGCTGCAGAGGTTATGCAAGGATAAAGTGCTAAAAATTCATGGCTTTTAGAGGAGTTAACATGAAATTGTAATTTGGGGGCAGTAGAGAGCGGTATGAGAGCATATGTGTATGTAGAAGGCTATGCTGGTAAGAGGGGAAGGAGAGATGGTGAAGAAGGTGAGAGGGGCATGGAAATCTGTACATTTGAAAGGATGATGGAGAGGGATGAGTGTGTATGTGGGTGGGAGTGTGAAAATGTGAGAGAAGAGTGAGAGGATCCTTGGGTGCATAGAATGGGCAGACTGGGTCGCACCAAACAATTCACCAGAATTCGTGCTTTTCTCCAAAAATGCTGAAATATTTATATAAAAGAATTCATCTCACGAGCTACATTTTGTATGTTGACAACTTTGGCTAATTTGGATGATAGAAGGGTGCCAAAATTCGCCCAAAAAGCTGTGTATTGTGGGACTGCAAAGGTGCTTATGCGGGACCCTTTTTGGTTGAATTCTCCTTATACATCCAAAGGTGATCCCCTCATGAGCCATGCCATGACCTAAGGAATCCAAGTGGCCCTTGCCACATGCATGGATGATGATTTTTGAAGAATAAAAAACAATTTTACATGATAGACCTAGTGCTTGGATTTTTCCTAGCCCATGTTTGTATGAGCACATGGTGTATGGAAAAAAATGAGCATGACCCATGAAGGAATATCATGATAGGAGTATTTTATTTTGTATTTGCGTGAAAGAGGAAAATATGCAAGTGAGAAAATATCTAGTGAAAGTGAGTGAAAGTGTAGAAACAAATTTCGACTTCCACGAGGGTGCGGTGATACAATGCATGGGTTTATTTTGTAGAAATAAATATTATGGGGTATGTACACACTAACATAGAAATATTTCATCCCATGAAAGGATGCAAAGAGATTTAGAAAAAATGCACATTTAGGTCTACATATTTACACAATTACCGAATAAATTGAGACAATAATGCTATGCTTAGGTCCTTTATAAGAAATATATTATAGACAAATAGTACCATAATATATATTTATTTATTTATTTTTATTTTTTTAAACCTAACCTGATGACTAGCTCCATGAAGATTTTTTAGAAAATATGAACAAGAGTTCTAACACACACACGCCTATGTACAATGCAAGAGCAAGCTTAGCCATCATGCTAAGGTGTTTTTATTGTGTAAAGTGCTCATTAAACAAAATTTTTGAAAGCCATAAAACGGCTATCACTAGCATAGAGAGCACTCTAGAGTCTTAAAATAGTAAATGGATATTTTTATTTCACCTTTCATTTCACATCGTGACATGACGTAACTATTCTTGCATTCTATTGTTTTAGAATGTTAAAGTGAAGCTTCACCTTGCATAATTCTAGTAGATTCTATAGATACACACACACACACACACATACATATATTGATGAGTTCTTTTTATTTCACATTTCATCTCACAACCTCACATGGCTTGGCTTTTCTTGCATTCTATAAATTAATTCTAGTCAATATTTGAGATAGTCTCTTTTATTAAATGGTCGTCGGCCAAATTACCTCCTCACAAAGAAGCGAATCAAAAATACTACCATAAATTTGTAAGAGTTTTCAACTATTTTCTCACATATTTCACCGTTTTTCTTCCCTTTACCGTAGTTTGCAACCGGCTAGTCTCGATTTTCAACCTGCTCAAGGCTAAACTGAGAGGCAACCCTTTCTTGAACATTGATTCTAGTTAAACTCAACCTAACGACTTGAACACTTTCCTATTTTTTTAGAAAGCCACCGTGACCCTTTCACTTGTTTTCTTTTGCAAAGCTCACAATTGTGAGTGATTGTATTAGAATGCCACCAATAAATATACAAATCAATCTCAAGCTCATATCAAGCCTTCAAGGCTCTAACCAAATTGATATTCCTTGCCTATAAGATAAGGTTTTGTCTGAGATTCTAGAGAGTACCACAACAATATTCTAAAAAAACGGCAATGGGGAACCCTATGGGGGACATAAAAAGAGACAAAATCACAATGCAAAGGATAATGGAGTAGTCTATAAAGTACCAAGAATAACTAGAGCCTATCCTTCTTAGCTGGCATGATTCATCAACTCACTATCTCCTATTTTAAGCCAGCTCCTACAAACAATTAAAGGAAAAATCATTTTTGTTGCCTCTGAACTAGCCCTTGATAACCCTTGCTCTAGATGGATAAAAGAGACCTTTACATTTCAAAATCAAACCTATGAGACTTCTATCCAATGCAAGTATCAAACCTACTATTTCACCAACAAGTGCACATCAAAAATGTTATTGTCTTTAGCTGTGGTACGTGCTTCCAACTTTCCAATTGTGATTATAGTGGTGTTACTATCATCACAATCGGCAACAAGCTCCTTCACTAGTCCAATACACTTTTGTGGGCCAAAACTTTGTACAATGCTTCTCCACTAACACACTGTTGATATTCACTAATCGAAGGGTTCCAACAATCTGCAAAAGAACGCTTTATTAGAAAATAGGAGAAATATTATGCAATCGATCACTTATTCTTATGTAATGTCACCTCACGATTGTAGCCCAATCTCTCAGTCTGAACTTCAAACACACTAGCAAGCTCCTCTCTCAACTACACACTATAAACCAACACCAAAATTGTATTATCCAATACAGACAAAGTGTTGGGTTTATCGAGGAATTGGCCACAAGATAACAAAAGAAACAACGTCTAATTGAGGGCGTCCACTCGAAGGTTGTTGTGCCGTTACATCATTCAAAAATACTCGTATCTTGCATTCAGGGGAGAAGGTAAGAGACACTGGGAAAGGTTACCGAAGATTCAATATAGTTGTGGCATCAATGTACAATGAGAACAATGCAGAGCCTCCATCTGTCTGATTTTTTTGCTTTACAGATGGGTTATCGATAAGAACAAACTCACTTGGGTGAAGCTTATCAACATAGAGCTCCATGTATGGATCATTGACAAAGACTGTAATAGTGTCTTTGCATTCTATATCAACTAGATAAGACTTTAGGAAGTGGTTGTATCTTGATTGATCAAGCCCAATTTTGCAGGTACTATACACATTCAATATCTTTCCAATACCTTACCCTCAATACAAAATCGTGGACTTGAGTCAGAGATATCAGCAATCAAGAATTGCGGTAGAAGATTCAAACCAAATGGAATGGTACTAAGATTGTTACTCTTGCTATCTAATTGAGATGATTGACCCACATCATATTGACTATAAGGTTGGACACCTGGCTCAATCCTAGGTTGGACACTAGGCTCAATCCTAGTTTGGACACTAGGCTCAATTTCAATGGGAGTAGGATCATTGGTAGTGTCTAGAGGTATAATATTGAGAGGATCTAGCAATGATGTGGCTTGTTGTGGTGGGGTAGTCTCAATATGTAGAGCTTCTGCCTCATTTGATACATGAAGTGGAATAGGCAATGCAATATGTGTGTCCTTCTCCACGTTAATGCACTCTTCCACCACTACCTTCGCTATGAAGCAAAAAGTAAAAAACAGATAAGAATACACCTCTATAGCTTTATGAAACAAAGCTCATATAAAAAATCTAATGACATCATCAATATCTCACATGGAAATTTCTTGGATTTCTCCCAGCTAAATAATTTACGCGCCATGTACTTGCAGCGCTTCTAAGGTTGTTTCTTTGACCTTTTCCGGGGCGTGGATGAAGTGGGGCACATCAAAGATTCATTAATAGACTTTCCACTTTGTTGAGAAGAGCCTTCCATGATCCTTCAAAGCTCTATATGGCGCAAAAAGCAAACAGAGAATGACTTCTTGAACCGATTAAAAATTCTAACCAAGAATTTAATCACTCAAGCTAATCAAACAAAGCACAATTGTGCAAAGTTTTTAGTGTCACATGGATATGTTAAACTTTAGCCTTCAATAGAAATCTTGAAGATGGCGTAGAGATCTATCAAGTAGATAGGGGCTACAAACTATAAAAGAGCTTGCAAATGCTATATCTAGGCAGCTATTTGTTCTACCAGATAGCACACGCCATTAATCATGCTAAGTGGGCAAGCTTAAAAGAATATCTTTCCATGTGGACATAGCACATGGATGTCTTTGTAGGGCTTTTTCTTGTTCTGGAGTACAACTTGTACAAGCACATACTCTTTCACGCTTCAATAAAAGCACCCAATTGGAAGGATGGATTTGGAAGACTGGCAATGCAAGTTGGGCTTGAGTTCATTCATTAGATTTGGTGAGGCATCTCACTGTTGCAACACCGTCATAGCATCTAGCACAAACAGGTATGCACACAACGTGCAGACACACATGTTATGACATAATTACTCAAGGAAGTGAGGGAAATAGGTATAGTTGTAAATCAAGGTATGGTAGGCAGTGATTAGAGCAGCAATAGCGTCATCCTCATCTCTAACTCCAGCCATCCACCCTCTATCCTCCTACTCCTTTATCATCAACAATGGTGGCATTGGCATGTAGTATATTGCTCAATTAAAGCTTTTGCCCTATTTTGATTTCCAAATCCATTACTAAACCCTCTGTGAACATTGTAGTCACCTCTAGAGATGAGGATGTTTCAAACTTGTGCAAGCACTGAGCAGTCACTATAATTGATAGTATCAATGATGATCATCAAGTAGCCCCATCATCAGCAAGCTGTAGTAGTTATGACCCCACATTCTTCCAAAACTATAACATTAGTGATATTCAGGCACTCTAGTATGTAAAATAGAGGCATCGATGCTTATCACAAAAGAAGACTTGAAAAGATGTTACCACAATCCTATGCAACATGGCATTTGATCGAACCAAATTTGGATCACCAAAATTTAGCTAGCACAACCTCCCCCTCTCAGGAAGATCACCATGAGACCTTGTAGCAACAGCGCCTTGAATCTACAAACAATGTCCTAGAGAAATGCTCCTAGCCACCCAAGCATATCAGAATTAGGACACTCTTTTATTGCAAAAGAGGCACATGAAGAACAGAAAGGGATGAGCTCAACGAAGTAATATAGCATGTCAATCGATCACTCTGATATGTTGTATGATCTATTGACATCATTGATTTTTATAAAGAAGGGTAACAAAGGCCCAGTATGTAAGGCGATACAAAGAGGGACCATTTTTCTAGAGATGATCTAAGCTTGCCATTGAAACAACTTGTTATCAATCGGCCCCTAGCTCACCACAAAGGCTTGTAGAAATAAGCTCATTTTCAAGGTTCCCAGTAAAGCTTAACACCGAGGTGTTTGATAGACTAGATTAAAGCTCTCTGCATCATGGAGCAGTATGCTTGCAAGAGCATGCACCATGGCTTTTATGGCTTTCCTGCCATGACAAAATATCCATCACAAAAAGCCCATAAATATGATTAAGAGTAAACATGAATTATAAATATCCTGAATGACCATTCAAATCAAGTAACAAGTAGAACATAGATAGTATTTGGTGTTTGAGAGACTAGATTAAAAGCTCTCTACATCATGGAGCAGTATGCTTGCAAGAGCATGCACCATGGGTTTTATGGCTTTCCTGCCATGACAAAAAATCCATCACAAAAAGCCCATAAATATGACCAAGAGTAAGCATGAACTATAAATATCGTGAATGACCATTCAAATCAAGTACCGAGAAGAACATAGATTTTAAATAAGAAACACAATGATATCCATCAAAAATGTCCAGCGGTTTACAGTAGATCGATCTCTTCGAAGTCCATGCTCTCGGCCTCTGTAGATTTATCACTACTAACGTACCACTCTTCAGCACCAATATCAGCAGGACTAGCAGCACATCGTTTAGAAACCATTGTCACAAACTTTACAAACACAAAATCTCTCAAGTTTGCATTGTAGGTTTACACAAAAAAGAGCAAGCAGTTTCGGTGCTTATATTAGAGCAAATATATATATTTTTAAAGTCACATAATACAATGAAACCTGCCTATTCATAGCAGTCTGCAAATTTCCAATGCCACCAATAGTACAACGCATTGAAGAAAGTCCAAAACGCTAGACTTTATCACCAGACGCCAGCATCGTCGTGGTCTGGCCCACATGTGCTTGGACACTTCTGACACGAACCCGCTCTCTACAAATGAGCAGAAGACCAAAAACAACATTGATGGCATTGCGCAAACTCCCAATGCACACAATACATCAACATAATGCTACTTTATTACCTCATTTAATGCATACCAAAAGGTTTGAGACTCTTTGATGGCATTGTTATATACAGGGACAGTAGACGACGACGCAAGAATGTGTAGTAAACGTGCCTTCAAAACTCCCCCAGTTTGTTCAGAGAACAACACTACAAGCTTCATAACTTGCCCCATTTTGCATGGGTTTGCCTTCCACAGATCAATTTCACAAACATAAAAAATTCCCTTTAGAATACATTCGAAGAAGAATTTTTTCCAAAAAAAGGTAATTATGCAATTTCCTGAATTTGAAGAGGAATTTTTTTTTTTAAATGGCTATTTTTGCAATTGAACCATACATTCTTAAATTTTACAAGCCAATTTTCTTCTTCTTCCCATCCCTTCAACCTTTTGTTTTGATTTACAATTGGCTCAAGACGAAGCTGAGCCACGCTTTTTAAGAGCATTGACCTATAGTGATGACCCACCCTCTCCAAGATATTAGATTTGAAGATTCGCTTCATGATAGATTCAACATGGCAACATTTCTTTAATAGCATGGCCACCATGTTATACCTTTGTACTCATTTTAAGGTTCTCAATTTTATGTTTTTCTAAATAAATTTTGTATTACGTAAGAGATTAAACTTAGGTTTTCTTTCAAAACAATTTAACATTCTCTCTCTCTCTCTCTCTCTCTCCAACATACATGGAACCTCTAGCACATCAAGTAGCTCGTGTCTACATCCAATAAAACATATGACAATACATGCTTTTTCAATCTTGTGGAACTTTTGCAGCTTTTGCATGACTTTATTGGAAGGTGAAAATTGTACATCAATTCACCAAAAAAAAAAATCAAGTCCAATGAGAGCAAGGGATAAGACCCCTTATAACTGAAATTTCAACCTTCCCCATGTACGGTAGTGGAAATGAAAATATGCCTACGTCACTTTTTTGGTTTGTTTGGCAAAACTCACAACATGTGACATGTTGACTCATGCTTTTTTCAGACAGCCAAAAAGAGATTCAATTATCTCTCACACTAAAAGTGGCCTACATGCATAGTCCACGTTAAGGATCGAGAAACAAGTTTTGGTAGGAGCAATGGCAACATGCTGAAATGTGTTGTAGTCACCAGCCAAGTGAGCCAACACATGGGATGGATGTTTGAATTCTCGTTTACATTTATCATTGGCACAAGGTAGTAGACATGATGATCATCGTGTGTGGCTTGTAAACTTGCTACAGCTAATCTTTCCATAGCAAAGGGGAAAGGGGCAAAAGGAAAAAAGGGCAAGGGACAAGCGACAAGGGACAAGGAGAAGAGATGGCAAACATGTTTCGTCCTAGTTGGGTCCTAGTAGGGAAAAGTGATACAATCTACTCATCGGCTTCTAACGAGGTCTGGCATTGAGGTATAAGTTAACCCAAGTCACTCTCAGGAATTTAACACAATATTTTGAAGAGAGATTTCAAGACTTAATACAAGCTTTTGAGAGGGCCTTTCAAAAGGACTTTCCTGCATAGACTTTCAAAAGGACTTAATACAAGCTTTTGAGAGGGCCCACATCAAAAGTTGGAGCCAAAGGGACACAAAGACTTAGGAAACTAACTCCTAGAGGGTGCTTTGGGGGAGTGTTTGAAATAGCTCACAAGATGACCAAGAATGGCTTTCGACCTACAACAACGTGAGGAGTCAGTAAGGTCTGCTGATGTTAAGGGGGGATGAAAGTTATGAAAAGTAGGTCCAGATGAGTGACTACAATAAATAACTTGTCATTTTTGTTGTGATTTAGTCCATCACAAATGCTTTATAAGTTAGTAAGGGCATCACTTAAACAGCAAGGTGAGGAAGCACGAAGATCAAGTTAAGAGGAGGATGAGATTTATGGAAAGTAAGTTTTAATGAATGTTTAAAATCACATGGAATTTTTGTTGTATTTTAATTTAAAATTGCATTATCCATTATACATATATAATCACAAAGGGTTTACTAAAATACCTCTCTAATTTGTGAAAATTTCCAAACTATTTCAGAAATTTTGAAAATCCCTAAAATACCCTCAATATTTTGTCATGATTTCCAAAATACCCTTCAAATTCTCCAAAATTCTCAACCCCCTGTGACCTCTGATGTTGTCTCCTCATTGGCCACCACGTGCACCCATTCCCACACATACACTCACTTTCATAATGAAAATGTTAAATTGAGTATAGTAAGGCTTCGTTACAAATAAGGTTCTTTCTCATGTGTGTGTGTGTATACATACATACACACACACACACACACACACATATATATGTGTGTGTGTGTGTGTGTCTCAAATAGCATTTAACATTGCATACTAGCAATTCAAATAATGCAAGTCTTCAATAGCCATATTTCCATTCCCCCCACCTTGTTGTAGCTGTGACTAGTAAAGGTATTTCCAATTGCGTTCATTGCATCCTAACCACCATCCAATCTACACGCAGTCGGTGCGGTGCACCAATGGTCACCCATGCATGAAAACGACATATATTGCAGGTGTAAGATCAGACATCCCTATAAAGAAATGAGAGGGAGAGAGCAGGGCCATGCGACTAGACAGAAACAAGTGAGAGAGAGCAGTGCCTTTCCCTAGATAGAAACTAAAGGGAGAAAGAGAGAGTGGATATGCTCCACTCTCGGCCTATACAATACAGGAAACAAAGAGAGAGAGAGAGAGAGAGAGAGAGAGAGAGAGAGAGGCTGCCATTCCACCATGATCCTCCCTTAGATGGCAACGCAAAGAGAAGAGAGAGAGAGAGAGAGAGAGAGAGAGAGAGAGAGAGAGAGAGAGAGAGCATGTGTGTGTGTGTGTGTCTTGGCTTTGTATGGGTCATTGACGTGACACATCTAGCCCTCCTTCTCTCCTCCATGTGCCACTTCCCCACTTTTGTACCTCAAAGAGTTGGCATCTCTCCCCCCTTTTGCATTCGTACCCATGCAAGGATCGCCCTAGATTCCATCCTATAAACCACTTTGCAAAATTTTGACCAACCTATTTTTCACTCTAAACTTGCTTCCACTACTAAGATACAAGATACCCTTAATTCCTATGTGCATTCCTTAGCTTTTGCATGTAGATAGCACCCATCACCTACCTACACCTCATAGGTAACGCTCTATCGCAACCACTCCACCATCATTGCAAGCCTGCATAACTCTACCAGACCACACTTATTAAAACAAGGTGAAAGTTCACTATGGGCTACTAATAAGAGGGTTCTTTATGAGGGGAAAAAAAGAGAAAGTGACATTAGCATTTAATTTTTCTATGGTCAAGATAGAGTATTACCTAAGAAAGATGAATACAACATTGAGAGAGAGAGAGAGAGAGAGAGAGAGAGAGAGAGAGAGAGAAAGAAAGAGAGGAAAATTCTAAACAAAACTTAGAATAAAATGCTAAAGGAAAAATGAAAGAGTAGAGAAACATCTATTTATATGGACTTTCCATCTTCATTTGTCTTTTAACTTTCCATCTCCATTTGTCTTTTGACTTTCCACCTTCATCTGTCTTGTCATTTCCTAAACTTGCCCTTCACTTATGTTCTTAATATGTTTTGGAATAATTTTTATTTTTCTCAAATTGGGGAGACCTAATTGCACTTTCAACCTCGAGCTCAGACCGAGCCTAAAGGGTCAAAGGATTGCAAGTAATCTACTTGGTAGAGAACCACTACCACTCCTAGGCTTTACTTATTACAAGATGTTATGTATTGTTCTAGACCAGTCCTTTGAGGCTTGTTTTCCTCCGATCATGTGTATTGTCACTCTGCTCTCTTGTATGATTTCACAAAAGCTTGCCACAACCATATCCCCCTCAAACATGCGGCAGCTCCTTGCTTGCCAAATATGATGCAAGAAGTAGTACCTGATTATTTGAGTGCAGACAAGAAGAGTAGGACTTCCCAACCTGTTACTACCAGAACAAATCATTCTTGAAGAACTTAATTTTCATGTCCTTTGAATCCACTTGCATATTTTCCCACCCATGCCCCTGATTGTGTGCCCGAGGATGTCACCTAATAAAAATGTAACCTATCACGTGAGTTCAACAGAAGGGTATTCAAAGTTCTTGAAACTTACAGAAGGGTATTTTTTCAAATTTGAAAAAAACTTACAGATTTTAAAAGAAAAGGGTACATTATATTCTTAAAAAAATTCACAGATAAGGGGTTTTACGAACATGTCTTGAACGCACGTGATATGGTAGTTTTACACATAGTGAACCCCCAAGATTGTGTGGCATCCCATGAAAAGGTGGGCTAGGTCTTCACTAGCAATTCTGCACCCCGAGCAACGATCGGACCCGATGCCTCTTTATTGTAGCTTTACTCCCATTGGCAGAGCACCCCACATCACTTTCCACATAAATATCTTCATATACTGAGGCCACCTTGGCTTCCAGATGTTCTCCATGACTGCCTCCCACCATTTTTCTGTCCAGTGCCTCTTCCATAATTTGTTGAGGGGGCTACACCAATTAGCCTTGTGCATTAATGCATGGGAGATGCCTTTAGAGTGTGGTTCAATCTTGGAACGTGAAGAGATTAAAAAGCCCGAAGAAGGGAACTCTCTTTTAGGAAGAAGTGAAGAAAGAGAATGCAGTCAATTGCTGGGCCATCCAAGAACACTATTTGGATGCTTGTTGCAAGAGAAAACAGGTTGTATGAAAAAAAGCTTATCTTTTATGGGGAACGAGGCAACGGTTTCACTGGTGTCTTGTTCATTGCTGACAAAGATTTGGAGCCAAAGATGGTTCTAAACCACCCCTGCGGAAGAGTCCTTGGTGTTAGAACTGGATGGGACAATCAACCTATCACCATAGTAAATGTTTACGGCCCTTGCAACGCCAAGGATAGAGCTAAACTATGGATGCAGCTTAGGGATACTCTGATCGAAGGGGAGTGGCTGATGGTTGGAGACTTCAATATGGTCGAGAAAAGCAAGGACAGAACAGGCTTCGCCAGTCTTCTGGCTGGCTTAGAAAAGTCTAAATGGCTGAGCTTATGTGAGAAGTGGGCTATGATTGACTTGTGGGAAGTGGGCCCATGGAACAGCATGCCTGGATTCACCTACACAAGCCTTCAGTATGCCCGCACTGCCTCCCGGTTGGACAGATGCTACTGCTCTCATCAAGCTGACTGGATCTCATCGTCGTTAGAGATGAAGGTAATCTCAACAAAAAGCGTCTCCGATCACATGCCATTACACTTACAACTCAAGAAAGGTAAAGGGGAAAGAGGGGGGGGGCAATCCCCGAGAGGGGGGGAAAAAGTTTCTTGTTACAGGGACACACCTGTTCAAAGACCCTCTCTTCAGAAGCATCACCAAGAAAGTGTTGGGAAAGCTCAAAAAAGATGTGGATAGGAAATTAGTGTAAATTTATGAATTTTCAGGTTTAATTTGCTTAAATTTCTCTTGGGAATATCTTTTCTCCACCTTTGTTGTCCTACTCTTTTTAGGCCACAAAGAGTACATTCTTTTGTGGATACAAAGATTCCTCATTTGACAAACAAATAATAATAATAATTACTAAGTTCCAAGGGCAAACAAACAGTTATTTGCCCTTCTTCAACAAACAGTCGAATTAGATATTTTTTTTTAATTAAAAAAAAAACCTTATGCCCCAAACTAATCTTGAGATTAGATTTTGTAGATCGACGGTCGAGGTTCGACATTAGCGTGGGCTTTAAACAAGGTGCCACATAGAGACAAGGGAAAGCTTCCAAAATGCAATGATTAAGCCAATTAGGCGACATGACGCCCCTCCACACTATCTCGCTTGGGCGGCTTCAAATGGGATCTACGGTTGACGTGATTCTGACCGTCAGATGCACATTTGTAAATTCGAGTAGGCTTGTAAATTCGGGGCAATCTGCACACATGTCTTGAACCCACGACCTCCCCACTGCAAGCCATGTGCACTAACCACTACAGTGACATGCGTTCGTTGAAATTTAAGTGATTCGAGTATGTCATATTGTAAATGTGGGTCGATTAGTAAATTCCGATAGATTAGTAAATTCGGGGCAAATGCCGAATCTGACGGTCCATGATTGACATGCCCCACGTTTTTCTCCTCCACCATTGATCCCATTTGAGCATGCACGTGTGATATAGTGATGAGGGAGCCCGACCCTCTTCTACGCATGCCCTCATGCACAGGACTATATTCAGCACTCTATCTCCACCCATAATATATGCATCATCAGCAGATCAGACTCCCCCGCCAGATGTACGTCGTCGGTTCTGCTTCAATGGTGCTCTCCGAGGCCGGCCAACCTACGGCCCCTGCTGCAGATCACCCACCTGCAGCGCCCTCTTTCGCATCCCAACTAGAGTTTGCACCCGCGTCTGACATCACGTCCTTCGTCGACGAGTGGAGTTTCATTATCGATGCCGCGCTGTCTCCTACTTTGCACACAGAAGCCAGCCATGATCATTCTTATATTAATGAGCATGGGCTTCAATCGCATGATACTCCGGCCTCCCATGGTATCCCTTCTGCAACGGAATGCAGCTTTCCTGCAAGTTCGATCGTCGATGCGGTCGATGTTAATGGGAATCACTACAAGTTTTGGATCTTTTCACAGCTGCGAAAACGAGTGGAAAAATCATGTGCTTTATTAGATAGGTGTGATTCATGTGCTGGTGCAGCAACGTCGCGCAGAGTATGACATATTAAATGTCATACTAGGTCCAACATGAACTAGGTGTGAACTCAGAGACATGAACTAGGTGTGAACTCAGAGACATGTGCACCACACCAAATTTAGTGTGAACTTGGTGTGAACTCAACGTGAACACTGTGTGAACTAGGTGTGAATTGGGGAGGGTCTTTATACCACACCAAATTTGGTGTGAGCTTAGTGCGAACTCGGTGTGAACTAGGTGTGAACTTGTCTGCGACGTTGTGATCTATAAACTTACCACACACACACCTTTCAATGAGTGCACGCTAGTCCAGTGGTTTGAGTCAATCCCGTGGGGGAGATCAAGGTAGCGGGTTCAAGTCCTGAATCCGAGAAAATGGGAATCTTTTACATTCCGTAGGCAATCCAACGATCAAGATCAACCGGTGATCGTGAGCCATTGATCCCACCTCCCAAATGGAGGTGTCAATTAGTAACGAGGGACGCCAACCCTCTTCGACGCATGCCCTCATGCACATGAGCACTCCGTCTCCACCCATAATATATGCATCATCAGCAGATCAGACTCCCCCGCCAGATGTACGTCGTCAGTTTTGCTTCAATATTCACCTAGATATGGTGCTCTCCGAGGCCGGCCAACCCACGGCCCCTGCTGCAGATCACCCACCTGCAGCGCCGTTTGTCGCATCCCAACTAGAGTTTGCACCCGCGTCTGACATCACCTCCTTCGTCGACGAGTGGAGTTTCATCATCGATGCCGCGTTGTCTCCTACTTTGCACACAGAAGCCAGCCATGATCATTCTTATATTAATGAGCATGGGCTTCAATCGCATGATACTCCGGCCTCCCATGGTATCCCTTCTGCAACGGAATGCAGCTTTCCTGCAAGTTCGATCGTCGATGCGGTCGATGTTAATGGGAATCACTACAAGTTTTGGATCTTTTCACAGCTGCGAAAACGAGTGGAAAAATCATGTGCTTTATTAGATAGGTGTGATTCATGTGCTGGTGCAGCAACGTCGCGCAGAGTATGACATATTAAATGTGTGTATCGTGTGCAATTATTAGAGGGATAGTTAACAACATGGTGGTTGCAAATGATCTTGATACAATATTGTAGTATGTGTGTGTGTATGTTGCAGCTAGATATTGTAAAGTTGGAGGGAGCCATGTACCACCTCAGAGTAGAGTGCAGAAAAGGGGATGGGGCATTTGTGCAGATTACAAAAGCCCTTGAGGCTTTAGAGTTGAATATACTAAATGCAAACCTCATAACAGCCGGTGACCGTCTCCTTAACACTATCGTCTTTCAGGTATTGCTGCTCTACGTCATTGTAGCTCACTCTCTCTCATGCAAGTCTGAATGGGTTCCCCACAAGAAGATTTAGAAAATTTCTCATGTAGGAAAACGGAGTCTTTCTCAGTGTGTTTCATACAATCCATAACATCATGAGCTTCTGCTTGATCTTAGTGTGTTTCATACAATGCATAACATCATGAGCTTCTGCTTGAGAGGCACCGCATACCTAGCTAGGTATGGTTGGGGGCAAGAGACCACTGATCCCCCCCACCGGGCCAAACGGTCCCTTGCCCCCAATCGTACCTAGCTAGGTATGCAACACCTCCCTCATAGAAGCTCATGATGTTGAGGTAAGTCACAATGTGGGAAATATTATGAGAATTTGTCCAAAACTTCTGTATCTACTACCATGCCAATTGTGATTGTAACTAGAGCTTTAAATGCTTTTAAAATTCCAATTATCAATAGTTTAATTGATGTCTTGAACAAGTAAGCATAAACGCCTCATTAATGCTGTCTTGATTTGCAGGTGATCAAGCCAATAGCATCAGAAAGAACTGAACATCTCATTAAAGACAGGATCTTGAAGAGTTTCTCAGAGTTTGGCTTGAGGCAAGCTAGATGTCCTCCAAAGTCTAAACATATAAGTATCTTTATATGTTCAATTTTTGAACACTAAAACTTATTTGCAGTATGGCAATTTCTTTGTTGTGGAGTGCGTTTCTCAAAGTTCATTAATTTAATTGAGCTCATCAAATTTCTCAAAGTTCATTAATTCAAGTGAGCTCATCAAGCACCACCTCTCTCTCACTTGCATGTTATATGTCTGAGGTATGGTTCCAAGAGAGACTGGGTTTCTAAAATAGAAACCACATTGCAAAGTAGAAATTTTCACATGATTTCCTTCAAAACGTCTAAGATATATAAGGTATGGTTCCAAGTGACAACAGTATTCTAATTAAAATAGAAACTTATAATGAGCGTATTTGTTTTTAAGAAAATCACATTTCCGCATAGGAATTTTCACATGATTTCCTTCACAACTCCGATAATATATAACAACTAGCTACTTGTGAGGATTAGGCCTTTTGTTTTTGTGATGTTTAAAAGAATTGCAGACGTCGCTTATCAATCATTGTTAAAAGAATGGCTCATAATTTCTCAACTGAATGAATAAAAGTGTTGCTAAGCTTGTCGTTAGCGATGTTGCAAATGGCATCTCCTATTCGATGCAATTTTTGCGACGTCTATAGCAATGTTTGCAAAAAAAAAAAAATCATGAAGAAACCGTAGGGAGCCATTTGCTCCTGCAGCTTCTTCAACACAGAATAGAAGAGAACTGTCAGGCCTAGGGTAAGATCGGGCCGGTCAAGGGCCATGACAGACATGCGGTACACAGGGGGTCCGTATAATTACACTATAAAAGAAAAATTCCAGAACCGTTAGCATTGCCAAGGAAAAACAAAGGAAAATAGAAAGAGAAAATATTGTGTGTGCATCAATAGCGACGGTAAAATACATGGTAGTGGTTAAACAACAACATACGCGATAATAGTTGTGGAAATATATCTATGATTATTACCACGTGCATTTTCGCTAGTATTACCACATATTTTATGGATAAACGCCTATTCAAAAATAAAGGTGCTCATTTGGCCACACAATTTAATGAGCACCTTTATTTTTGACCTGCAAAAAACATATGAAACATCAATTGTTTTCTGAAAGAGTACATAAAAAACAAAAAATTGAAATTGAATATATTTTATCTTGACAATGTAATGTGCTGAAGATCAACTATTTAAATGAATTACAAATAAAATAAAAATATTTGTATATACATTGTACCACATTGACACTTTAGACAAATAATTTTCTATCTAATCCTCCTCTTCCTCATCGTTATCCACAGGCATGTACGTTTGATCGCCCTTACTCTACATAAATCCAAACCAGATTAAACAAATATCAATTGCTCAAAACAATTGATACAATATTATTTGTTTAAACTTACTGCTTGTAGTGATCCAACCGCTACGTCGGATTGCTTGTGAGAGATATGGTTGTTCTCCAACAACCATCGCCAAGGTTTAAATTCTGTATGCCACTCTCGAAACTTGACCATCTCTCTGGTTGGTCGACTAAGAGTGATATTTTTTTTAATTTACCAATAACAACAACAAGTCATCAACTAAAATATTTATAATCATATAGTCACCAATCTTATACATTTATTCTTCCATGCTGCTTTGCCTCCCAAGCCATAGTGTGTGGAAGTTCGTCTGGTCCGAGCTTTGCCTGTTGTCTGTAGGATGAGCCCATTGCAGCCTAATCACTGTGCTCGTGCATTGCCCACTCCCACTCCACATATGTCATGTTGCCACCACGATAGCTCCTATGTGGATGTTTAACTTGGTAATTGGCCATTGTGGACCGTACACTAGACTGATATTGTTTTTTTTATAAAAATTATGTAGCCCTCCAACCACTATTGTGAAAAACGATGATCCCCGTATTTGGAAATCGAGCATGCAGCGCGTCATCAATTTAGCATGCATGATTAGGAAGCTCGTTTCTTAACTTTACAAAAAAATTCTTATACGTTGAATGTATAAGAATTTGAAGATGGCTTGGAAACACCTACCGTGTGTTGTACCAAAGTCCACCTCTAGTGTATTTTTTGGCTAAAAATTGCCAATTTGGCAAATCTTGAAATTTTTGAGCATTTTTTTGGCTCTCATTGGTGTAGATCTAAAGATGTTTTTCTCCAGGCTTTTGGTATAAGTTTTTGTATTTTGGGCTAGTTGGTGAACAAAGATATGCCCGAGAACTTGATAGAGAATATGAAGGGCCAAGTAGGTTTCATGAAACACATCACATTATGACATGGGACCCAAAATACTATAGCCTACATGTGGTTGTAAGATTTTGCTACGTGGAATTTTAATGGGCTCCCATCATCATAATTACTTTTTTTTCACTCTCCTAACTTTTTCATGATTGACCTATACATGATTAACTAGATTTTATGCAAGAGGGTTGAGATCTTCACACTTCTTCATTTAGATTTCATGTAGATTTCAAAGACCTTACCCTACTCAACTAGGTGTTGTCTTCTAGCAAAACCCTAGTAAAGACATATTTAGAAATTTTGGGAAAAATGCGTAATTTTGGAACAAAATTTTTGGGCACCATATTCCTGAGTGGTGGTCGCATTGTCCTAGGTTGGGCTATTGGTGTCAACTTTGCTATGCTACATTGTTGCCAATGGTTGGGTATTTGACTCTACTAACTCAAAGAAAGTTGCATTGTTTTATGAATCAGGAGTATATAGAGAACTTGGAAAATTTTGATGCTAGAGTATATAAAGGAATGGGAAACATTGATCTCTGAGTTGTAAAGTTAACATAAATGTAGCTAACACATCTTTGAGTTGTACTAGAAGTATGTAGAGGAAGAATTTCAAGAAACTTGGAGGGCCTTAGATGGTTATCTATGGGGGTTTCCATGTTCAATGTCACTTCTTTAAAAACTCGGTCTAGTTGTTCTGTAAAAGTCAATTTTGGAGTGTGCTAGTTTGTGATAGAGAAAGCATTGTTATTTTACATTGCAAAGTGAAATAATAGGAGGTTTTCTTTTTCTAATTTGTATGCCCCAAGGAGTAATTATTCTACACAAGAAAATGCTAACACTTGAGTTCTATTGGTTCTATGTGTAGTTTATTAACATAACTGTTTTGAGATTGGTCACTCTTTTCTTTCCCCTTTTGCAAGCGGCATGTCAGGCATGCTCCCCCCCCCCCTTTCATGCCACTACATATCCTGTTCTCCACACCTTGTCTGCACTAAACCCAACTCCTTCACACCTCTTAGCCTCCACACCTTCTCTCCGCTTGGCAATCTGAAGAGATCCATGTAGAATTTTTTCCCTCCACACTTGCTCAATTAGTGTTGTTGACAACACCCATTTAGAATCCTTCTCCACACCTCCTTCGCGGGGATTTAACATTTGCGAGTTTTTCATTTCAAGTTTTTTTGACAATTTTAGCAATCTTTAGAGTTTTTTTAACCAAATATGTGTCATAGCATAAAGTATCTATTTAATGTAATTTTCAATCGTCATAAGACTCCATATAGGTGTGGTTGACGGAGAGAGAAAGTATAAATTCTAGAGAGATAGTATTTATGCGAGTTACCATTGGAAGAAGAGATCATAAATCCTTGAGAGAGAGAGAGTGACTTCTCTTCTAGAGAGAGAAAGTAAAATCATAGAGTTGTATATCACTACGCAGAGAAAGAGAGAGAGAGAGAGAGAGAGAGAGAGAGAGAGAGAGAGAGAGAGAGAGGGCATAACGACAGAAAAAATGTAAACAAATAAAATCACCATTTCACATCTCATGCCATTAGAGTCAAATATGCTTGCAACGCATGTGATCAGAGTCAAATAATCCACAGCATATAAACATGCGATAAAGTAAAAAATCATGCAAAATAGAGGCAACACTAATTTCAAAGTTAAATATAATCCACAGCATATATAAATGTGATGAAGTCAAAAATAATGCCAGATAGAGACAATACTATTTTTCCCAAGCAATTGCTTTTTGAAACAACGTAAGTTTGAGGATGTAAGTACATTCGCAAAACTACCACAGGATAAGATAAAAATTAGAGTACAAAAAAGGATAGTCGCCATAAATGTAATGGTCACTCTAAAAGGCAAGTAATTTGCTCCCAAATAGCTTGCAAGATGCTTCATATCTTTTGCTTGAAATTTAAAATCCTTTGCTGCATAAACAATGTTTTTTCAAGATAAATAATCACAAGTATAATAAACCAAAATAAATACAGAAAAACACTTTCATATCATAGATCAATATTCTAGTTGAGTGAAAGAAGCATACCAAACCAGTTGTAATTAAATGGAGGGAGAAATCCTCCTTGGTTGTCCAAGAATAAAAGGGATGTCCATTGGTGAGAGGGTTGGCTGATGAATAATCATGTGCTCCTTAGGTTCAAGTCGGAGCACTTTTGTGTACACATAGTACATATGTTTGCATGCCAAAAAGGATTTGTTGGTATTCTCTCACTTCTGAAAATCCGGACACGTGCATGTTGGACTCTGTTTTATATGAATCTCATAACTATTTTCAGTGAGAACTCGGAAAATTACATGCTCTTGAGACCTTTTCACTTCATCCAAAAATATAATTGTCATACTATTACATGCTTCCAATTTCTTCATGGCCTCTTTAGAGATTCCATGCCTCCACTTTTTCTTCCTCGAGCTACCACCACCTTCTCTGCAGTCGCCAGCAAGAGGTTGTGGATTTACCATTGAATTCTCTGTCCGAAATCCACTCTGATGCAGCGCGGCAAGTTCCTGTGTGGAGATATCTGTCCCTCTTGCTACTGGCCAAACATTTGGAGCGGGAGGTAAATCTTTGACTTGTCTTTTGATTGATTGGGTATGCAAAATATCATGATTACAAAACCATAACCATTGCTCGATTGTTTTACCCTTGAACATTCTTTCGGACCATATACATGGAGCAACAAGACCAATTGAGCGACTATGCAAGATATTAATGTCACAATTTTTTCTCCCTACTGTTCCAAAACATTTTCTTTGACTTTGAATGGGCATTCTCTTCAGGGCCCACTGAGTGCGTGGCACATCACTCTCAAACACATTGTTTCTTTGAGATGACAAAGGTGTGGTTGTTTCTTTTTGAGATCCAATATCATCATCACTGTCACTAATTTGCAGTGGAATGTTAGAAATACCTGGTCCTTGGGTATCAAATTTGATTTTTTTTGGTCGACCGCGATGGTTTCGTTGCTTAGATTCCATGACATATTCCGGCCGATGGGAGCTACTTGTTCCTGTTCTGCCCCTCTTTTTGCGTTGTACTGTTTCTTTGTCTCCATGCAAAATTGGCTGTGCATACATGGGAGTCCCTGCAATAGTCTCCTGTAATAGATGGGCCACGTTGGTTGGAGTTGGAGTTTGCTGAGATTCAACTCGAGAAAGCAAGGTCTCCATTGTGGGACCCGTTCCTATATAACGCCCATTAGTATATCCCAAACGCTTTGCACATTGAATATATGAGTTTATAACATCTGTTACACATGCATCATACAAGGATATTTTTCTCTTTCCACCTTCACCTGCTAACCAACTGGCATGTACACTTTCTGATAAATTAACATTGGGAATTTGTGCCCGCTCCCACGGGCTTAGACCACCCTATGAAATGCAAAAAAACATAAATTAAAATTTATAAATTTCATGTATGAAAATAAATTTTTCTAAAAATATAGATTGTCATAAAGGTACTTACATCTGTTCCAATTCCTCCCCAGTGTGAAATTTGTTGCTCCCACCATTTAAACCATCTGCTCACTCTTGTGATGCTCTCCGTAGATAGATGTTGTCTCCACCACTTTTGAATTGAAAGTGCCTTTTGAGATGCAAGCACAATGGTCTTACAAGCTCTCCATTCCTCACACATATCAATGTGTTGATTTGTTAGATGTTGAGGTATCCACCTTTTAGCATATTTGTGGAGACTCTTCTCCCAATGAAATAGGCATGATCGTTCACGTCCCTCCATGATATTATCTGGCCCGCCATTGAAGACTATGCGAATAGCATTCCAATTTGCACCAGCTTCATCAGACATAAAACCTGCAAAGTAAGCTACACCATGTCCGTACTTTTCCATTGTTGAATTAAGGCTCTCCCAAAAAATAACTTGAGTCTTTGCATCCTCCTCTTTAGTTTCACATATAGCAATTATTTGTAGTGATCGTATGCTACAAGATATTCAACATAAACATTTTCACACATCTTCTTTTATTTAATGATAAAAAAATACGAGATATTTAAATACTTAAAGATTACCTTGGATCATAAACTGAGCATGACATTGTTGCCCATCCATCTATTCTATGGGTAAAATCAAAATGTACCCACGCATTTCTCAAGTCACCAATTTCAGTTCTTTTCATCCGATTCACTAGATCAATCCCAGAACCTGGTCCTTTAGTGGACATTTTAAATAGGAAGCACTTGTCATCCTCTTCACCCTGTCCAGGAAATCTACTCCCATGAAAAAAAGGACATATGCACTTTTTTTGAAGCAATAAAATATTATCATATCCATCCCCAATAACAGCACCTTGACTCTTTCTCTCCTTTGAAACAATTGAAGAAAACCTACACGATGCATCACAAGAAGGCTAAATTTATAATAGTTAAAAAATTAACAAATTCAAGGAACCAACTTGAGTTTTCTTACCCTTTGGTTTGAACCAGTGGCATCATTTCTTCCAAAAAATCATTGAATTGTACATCGGATGTAGCTTCAGCTTCCTCACCAATCAAGGAGTGAAGAACAAGTTGTTGAGCCACCAACATTTGAAATTTTCTTGGGCCACCCTTTTTTATTTTTAGTACTGCACCTACCAGTTTTCGCACTCTTGAAATAGCAGCCCTAGAGGTTCCTGCCTTAACATTATGACAATGTTTACCAGCATGTATTGCCAGTCGCGACATTGTACCATCTCTAGGCAAAACATAATAGATTTTGCAGGGACAAGCAGCAACACAAGTAACAACCTTCTGACAATAATGACAAGTTATTGTTGTATTCTCTTCCATTGCAAGGTAGTCCTTTTTCACCTGTCTGTTCAAATATCCATGAAAATCTCTACTATTGAATTCTTGTTCCTTAATATAATGAGGACACGTTGAATAATTGCACTGCATGAATCCCAAACAGTGGCTTAGACGAATTGTGCATGCTATTGCCATGGTTGTCACAGATGGGCGAGTCCACAAGTGACCATCAAAGCATTGTTCCATCCCTGTCATTCGTTTTGTTTTATCCTGAATCGCAGGTAACTCAAAACACAAATTTCCATCATAATGTTGTGGAAGTTCAGCAACTTGCAAAGGAGCTCCACATAATGTTAACAGATCATTTAACTGTTTTGCCCCTGGATTTTGTTGAATCCAAATGACGATTGACTGAGTTTTGAGCTGTTCTATATTGTCACCACTACTTTCAAGATGCACAATGCTTAAAACATCTTCAGATATCTCTTTGTCATTTCCTTTCTCATTATCAGATACCTGTATAAATGTGTCTGAATGAAGCATCTCAAACAAGCTCGAAAAAGAACCATCTATTAAGAAATGTTGATGACCTTCTATATCCCACTGTGGTTGCAGCAAGACTTTTGTTAGGCCACAATCACTTTCAATAAGAGCAGATAGTGACTGAAAATGGCAAGATGGAGGTAGTAAACTCTGCAAATAGTAAGCACTAAGCAACAATGAGTTTCCCTTCAACTGAATGTTGTGGTTGACTATCTGACCACCAACCTTCCAAGTTATTGTTACTTTCATGTTGGACATATTCTCTCAAGCAACAGATTACAGGGTGGAGATGCGAGAAAACTGTGGTGGATTAAGTGAAGGTGGTGAAGGTTAATGAAAGTTAAAGATAAAGTGAAGGTTAATGAAACTGGTGAAAGTTAATGAAAGATGTGAAGGTTAATGAAAGTGAAAGATTGGTAGATAGACAAAAAGACAGTTGCATAAGATTTTGTGACGGCTCAAAGAATAATGAAAATCATAATTGAAGAAGTGCATTTAATATATGACGGTTGTGAATGTATGTGCAATGGAATATGTCATCAAATTTGAGGGGCCATTTAATTTCTAAATGGTGGTTCAAGGACTGCATTTAATGCAATCTAATAGTGTCTCCATCTTTTGTGTGTGTGTGTGTGTGTGTGTGTGTGTGTATATATATATATATATATATATATATGATTGTGTGAGTGTGTGTATAAAAAACATAACATTCTATATGACTGACTTTGTATAAAAAATGTAGCAATTTTTTTAGCTAAGTTATATATATGATTCCATCTTGCCATTTTATATATATCTGTGTGTGTTTTTGGTAGTGTGTATATATAATTATTTTAGTTAAGTTATATACATTACTGTGCGTGTGTATAAATGATTTTGTGGGTGTGTGTAAACAACGTAGCATTTTTTTAAGTTAAGATATTTAAGTTGAGTGTATGTGCACATAAGATATTTAACTGTGCACATAGTTTTTCCATTTTGTGTGTATGTGTGTGTGTGTGTGTGTGTGCGTGTGTGTGTGTGTGTGTGCATAACTTAACTTTAAGAATGCTAAGTTTTTTATACACACAAACACATACAATCATTTTTTTAAATATATGGTTGTGTGTGTGTGTGTGTGTGTAAAAAACATAGTATTTTTTTAGTAAATCTATATATATGAATCCATTTTGTGTATATCTTTGTGTGTGTATATACATATATATATATAAATGAATGTGTGTGTGTGAGTGTTTATACCGCAATATCATTTTTTTAATATATGGTGTGTGTGAAAAAAGTAGTAGTTGAGATGAAAGTGGAGTGAAGTTTAAATGGAGTTTTAATTGATATTGAAGTGAAAGTGAAGTTTTTCTGTGAAGAAGGAGATGAAAGTGGAGTGAAGAGAAAGTGGAGTTTTGGTGTGAAGAAGAAGGAGTAAGAGAAGACAAGGTACTCTGTGTGTGTGTGTGTGTGTGTAGATTTTCTACTCACGTGTGTGTGTGTGTATGTGCTTACCTGCGCACGCTCTCCCGATTCACCGAAGGAGGTCCAATGGAGGTCCAATGGAGCTCCATTAGGAGCTCCATTGGAGCTCCCCCATGCCTTGAAAGGCATGGTGAGAGGGCAGCGCGCGCTGCCTTCTCACCATGCCTTTCAAGGCATGGGGGAGCTCCAATAGGAGCTCCATTGGACCTCCTCCATGCCTTGAAAGACATGGTGAGAGGGCAGCGCGCGCGCTGCTTTCTCACCATGCCTTTCAAGGCATGGAGGAGGTCCAATGGAGCTCCTATTGGACCTCCTCCGGTGGATCGGGCGAGCGTGCGCAGGTAAGCGCGCGCACACACACACACACACACACACACACACACAGTGATACACACTTGCATACACACACATCAAAACACTTGCACAAACACACACACACAGTCATGTATACGCACACACATTACACTTGCATACACACACATACATACATACATACACCCACATATATAAACACTTGCATTCACAACATCAACACACTTGCATACATACACACATACACATATAAACACTTGCATTCACAACATCGACACACTTGCATACATAGCACAGACACACACACAATCATGCATACAGACACACACATATTACACTTACATTCACACACACACAATCATGCATACATCCACACACACACACACATATAAACACTTGCATTCACACACATCAACACACTTGCATACACACATATTAAACACACTTAGAGTAACAATTACAATGATGTAAGAACAGGTCGTTGTAGAGAAGAGGTATACAAATGTCAAAGTGGATTTGTATTTTTCCTTGCCATTAGCAAGTTGAGAATGGTTTTTTTTTTTTTAATTTGCATTTTACGCCGTTATGCTGCCGAATTTAGAATTTTATATTTGTATTATCAAGCATATACACACATACACATATATAAACACCTTTATTCACAACATCAACACACTTGCATACACACACATATTACACTTAAATTCACACACACATAATCACGCACACATCCACTTGCATACACACACATACATACATACATACACCCACATATATAAACACGTGCATTCACAACATCAACACACTTGCATACATACACACATACACATATATAAACACTTGCATTCACAACATCAACACACTTGCATACATAGCACAAACACACACACAATCATGCATAAAGACACACACATATTACACTTACATTCACACACACAATCATGTATACATCCACACACACACACACACACACATAAACACTTGCATTCACACACTTTAACACACTTACAGTAACAATTACAATGATGTAAGAACAAGGCGTTGTAGAGAAGAGGTATACAAATGTCAAAGTGGATTTGTATTTTTCCTTGCCATGAGCAAGTTGAGAATGGCTTCTTTTTTAAATTTGCATTTTACGCCGTTATGCTGTCGAAATTTAGAATTTTATATTTGTATTGTCATTGCTAAGAAGATTTTTGTTGTTTGTGGTTAATAGATTATGGCTCGTACACCATCTAAACGTGGCAGGTCATGTATCTCTCAAAGTAAGTTCAAATATATTAAGCTATTTGTTTTGTTTTCTTTTGTCTCATCATACTCACTAAACTATTTCTGTTCTTATTGTCTTTTGCTTGTAGGAGTAGGATACACATTAAGGTCTGGCACTACAGCGCATAGGGCCAATGCAGGATCTTCCATTGCTTCTTCCAATGTCCATCGAAAGGAGGATATTTTGGGTGATGTGCATATAGAAGAGGATATATTGAGTGATGTGCATGAAGAAGAGGTGTTCATAGATATTCATGCTACACAAGATGAATTGGTGGCTCACAGCGTGTCTGAAGCAACAACAATTGTTGCTAAACCTCTCGATCATCCAACAGTATTTGGAAAGGATGTTCATAGTCGAATATTGGAGGAGATTGTAGAGGGTTTTATTGTAAAGAGAGGTGGGGAACCTCCTCGAATTCCTCTTTGCAGATTGATGGAAAATGAAGCCATTAGAGCGGTGGGTCCAGGCACTGAGGGCTTGGTGAAAAGGTTTGAGATTTCTGGATACAGTGTGCTTGGAGCTCCATTTCTTGTGTCATTTAAGAAGCCAGACCATGATCAACATTATGTTTCCGACTTAGACAAAGATGAATGGGGGCCTATTTGGCGAGAAATAAGCGATGATTTTGATAATTCCCTTCCCCTTGAGTGGGAAGACTTAAGGGGAAAAAAATTTATCGTTTGGGATGGTAATCACCATTTGAAAACTTGGATGCGCTTAATAAAAACACGTAAGTGATTTCTTTTTTGTTTAATGTAAAGTTGACTTGTATTACTCTATGCTTTCTAATTTTCTTTTTTGTTGTTGTAGAATTTTCAATGATAAAGTGAAGACATTGTTCTGTGAAATGTCAATTTGTCTTTGTTGATAGAAGTGCAGAGGGGGAGCTTATGCTAGCTTTGCGCTCTCAAAATGAGTAAGCACATTTGTTGTTTTGAAAGTTATTGCTATTACTTTATCGATGTCATTCTACTGCCATTTAATTTAAGATATTGTGGTTTAGGATTGGTAGAACCACAGTGAGCACAAATTTTGGGCAGGAGATATTCTTGTTCCAAAAACTAGCTCTGGCAAGCAAAGATTCTTTAATGAAAGATTTTCCCCAAGATTGGATTCGATGGATAGAGGTAGAGCTTGCTTGTGAGAAGAAGGCATCTAAAGGGAGTTGGTACAACACTCCTGCTCTTTTATTAGCAAGGCTCATATGGAAGGTATATTTTTTTGCCTTATAGTACACTTTTTATGTAATTTCTAAAGCTTGACATTATTTTGTAAAATCTTACTTTTTTTTGTTCATTTGCTCTACAAAAGGAAGACTTTGACTTGTCTCTTATCAAAGAGATGCAAGAGATCAGTGATCCCTCGATTTCACTGCCAGAAAAGGAAATGGTTTCTCGAGGAAGAGTAGAAAAAATATTCAAAGAAAGAGCTTATAAGGTAAACACTTTCTCTTCTCCCCGTTTATGTTTGAATTTCTACAAAATTGTAAGTTGACATGTCATTTGAATTTGATATATTTGATTGAAAAATTGATTTGATTTGATCCCGTGCTAATGTAACATAGATGTTGGCCATTGCCAACCCCGCCAATGGCCAAGGGTTCTTCTCTTTATTATTTAACTTCAATTGGATAAGAGAAAAGGATCAAGTGGGCCTTACAAGAGACAAAGTCTTTGGCAACTTCTAAAATATCACCAGAGAGGTAATAATTTTTGGATAAAAAATACACATGAAATCATCAAATGAATCAATGCATTTATGGTTTGTTTATTGTTTGCTCTATAGGAAAAAGGAAATATTGCACTCTTTGATGTGAGGGCGAGCTTTTTAAAATGGGGCCTCTAAACCCAAACCAATGGGCCTACCCTCACAAAATGTTCGTAAAGAGGTACGCACACTACTTGGGGCACCACCTTCTTTTGGGAGTGGAGAAGGAAACCAATCAAAATAACACTTGCACTCACTCACTCAAGCAACACACTTTGAAAACCCCCTTACTCTATATACACTTTGGACACTTGAACACCATCAACGATTATGCAACCCAATGTCGTGCATCAAAATGAAATATGCAATTTGTGGAATAGCATTCACCTTCTCCCCATAAGAATACCCAAACTCTTTCTCTCTCAAGCACTCATCAAAAAATCATGCGCACAAGACTTGCCTTTCAAACACACGAGAGAATCACTTACATCAAACTAACACACTTTGCATAGAGAGCTCATCTCCATCTATGCAATGCCGTGATACAAATAAAATCACCATGAGAGGTAGACACATGCATATGTAATGAAGCAAAAGAGAGTTGGAGTGAGAAATTTCTTTAGACCAATTGAATAAGTGTGGAGAAACAAACCAATGGTAAATTGAGAATAGAACACTTACTTTATTTCTCGCACACCTTTTAAGGGGAGGACAGACGTTGGCTAACCATCACGAATTGCGACACTTGAAAGTTTTGAAGATGATTTCATGATCATTAACATAACCATGAGAGAGATCATGATGTATTTACAAGTTGTTGAGGTGCTACAAATGATTTATTGGGTTGATGAAGTAAGAGATTGTAGAATGGAAAGAGTGGAGAATAGAGTTGCACTTCCTCCAAAGAGGAGGGTTAGGAGGGAGGATGTGAAAGAGGGAGAGTTGGGGTTTTCTCTACTATTGATCAAGAAACAACATGAAGTTGAAAATATAGGTGTGTGTCCTTGAGTCTCTCCAAGGGGGGCTATTTATAGTTGTGTAGGAGTGGGATTATGCTACACTTAATTAGAGTAAGTGATTAGACCTAATTAAGTATCCTTTGACCACTCATTGAATATTGAACATAAAAGGGATTATTTATTCACCAAAAATATCATTTTAGATCGTGAAGGCTCCATAGGGGTGCATAATGTAGGTGGGCCCCACCATGAGGCCCTACGGGTGGCTCCTGCGGGATATCTCAACTTGTCTGTCTTGGCATTTAGAAAGCATCTTTAGGTTGGTCCCATCACATGCAAGTGACCTTGAACACTCATTGCTCTTCTAGAATATGAGTGGGGGAAAAATAAGATCTCACCCTCTTGATTTACAGTTCCCTTTTGCTGCGAATCTGACAGATTTACACTATTTTGACCATAACTTTTTACCTGTAGCTCGGAATGACATGCTTCAAAAGGCAAAATTGACCTTCTGAACATGTTTGATATGAATTTGGACTATTATTCATACCCATGCACCAAGGAATTCGGTTTGGAAGGTCCACACTAGGCTAGGGAACCTTTTGCTTCCAAGTCTTCTTGTATGGGCCCTTTGCTTGTATGCATCCAAGGGGAATCATGCTTTTTCAAAAGGCTATGATGCTTAAACAAATAGAGGAGGGACCAATATTATTTGCTTGTGAAAAGAATATACAATTGGAGTCTTTTTGAAAGGAGAGAAACTATATGTATATTCTTAAGAGATATTGGGCCACCTATGTAGGGGGCATAATAGACTTGTAGAGAGGGACCATAATCTTTGGTAAAGACAAGTGGAGAGTTGATTTCCATGGGAATTTATCTATATGGGGTGGAAGATGGATATATTATTTTTCTACTACTAATTCACAAGAAGTAAGAAAGTTTTGGGGTATATAGTTGGTTATTGTATGCTTATTCTATTTACAAAGCAAAAAAGAAAAGGTTGGTAATATAAATATATGACTAAGGTGACATTTTTGGGAAGAGTATAATGTATGTGTCGCCACAAGGGTTAAACGAAGAGGGGGAATTTACTCTAGATAACTTAATAGCGTAGAAAAATATATACACATATGAGGAAGAGGACGTTGAGTAGGCTGACAAATGTTGCAAAAAGATGGTTACCATTTTATGCCACTCATATTAGCCCTCCCCCAAGCCTAGAGATATTCATATCTTTAGGAGGACGGTGTTGCTTCTTTTTCTTCTTCTTTTTTTTTCTCTTTTTTTTTGTCATTTTTCCTTTTCCACTTTTTTTTTTCAATAGGAGTAGTGTCATTCACTCTTTTACTCCATTAGACCTGCTTTTCATTACCTCAATCCCATAAATCGGAGATGGGAGGGTTGCCTTGGGTATGTTCAGATTCCAAGGTTGGTTCTTCTTTGCACATCAAAGCTTTAAAAATAGGTGGAGCATTTGCCAAGCCGAAGGGAGCCATGTCAATTTGGAGCTTAGACGATGTAGGCAGATGACTGCCTATCAACGGATTGATACGTTGAAAGTAGGGCTTTAATCTCCATCCATTGACTCTGGTCTTGTGGAGTTTTCCTGATAAATCTGCTAATCTGTAACTACCATTCCCAAACTTTGTTTTTATCATGAAAGGTCCCTCCCATATTTGCAAAAACTTTTTGTCAAGTCGAGTATCAAGTTGGTTATCATAGCGAAAAACCAACATACCTTCCTTCAATCCTTTCCCCTTCAGCTTCTTGTTGATTTTATCCCTTTGGCTTGTCGCTTTGGTGATGTAGTGATCAATGGACTCTTCTCTATCTAGCTCAAGTCGTTGGAGATCTAAGATCCTTTCATGTAGAACCTCTTTTGGTTTTTTTTCCACTCTTGCAAGAACGCGCAAGCTTGAGAGCTCTACCTCAATGGGGAGAAGTGCCTCCTGTCCATAAACTAGATGAAAAGGGGTGAATTGGGTAGATACCTTGAAAGATGTCCTATACGCCCAAAGAGCAGTCGTCAAATGGTGATCCCAATCATTAGGCCGGCGGTCCACAACCTTCTTAGAAATGATCTTACATATCATTCCATTCACTTTTTCCACCAATCCATTGCATTGAGGATAGTAGGGTGTGGAATGCAAGTGTTTCACTTTTAATCTCCTCAAGAGATCATTCAGAAGGTCAGCCCTAAAACCCGGGCCTCGATCTGATAAGATTTCTAGGGGTGTTCCAAACCTACTACAAATATGATCAAAAATAAACTTTGATACCTCTTCAACTGTGATTCGGGTTGTGCTTGTTGCTTCCGCCCATCGTGTCATGTAGTCAACACCCATGATGATGAAAACCTTCCCTGTAGAAGTACGAGGTAGGGGACCTATTGCATCCACACCCCACTTTTCAAAAGGGCCATAAGATATTATTGGGACTCGAGGTGTGGCCTTCTTAACTAGTCTATGTCTTTGCACCTTGTCTAAGTGTTTGGGACACTCACCTGCTTGTAGAAAGAAGATAATTTCTTTTAGCTCCTCTTGACCTTGATATTTGGGTTCATATAGTTTCACACCTCCTATCGCCATTTGAAGCTTTTCATTTGCGAGTAAGTCTGCTTCCTTGTTATGAGTTCTCACAATGTGTTGTACCTGTGTTGCTTTAAAACCCTTCATCAAATCTCTTACACTACTAAGCCACTCAAACAATGAACGATTCTTGCACCTCCAAGTCCCTTGGATTTTCCTGACCACTAGCAAAGAATCACCTTTTATAATAAGTCTTTGTATGCCTAATTCTTTGCATTCTTCTAACCCAAGGGTTAGAGCAGCATACTCAGCCTCATTGTTAGAGTGAACACTGGGTAGAGTGATACCTTTTCTAACCATTACCTCCTTTTGTGGGTTCAAAATGATGATTTCCCCTGCTGCTTTGTCTTGTTGGCGTTGATAAGCTCCGTCAAAGCATAAAGTATGGGCATTATCAATCTCCTTCACTTTGAACTTTTTTGAGCCTTCCTATCTTTGTAGTCGTGATCCTTCCCTTTCTCTCACTTTGTAGGTGAGAATGTCTGCAAGTCCTGCTCTTGTGCTATCTTCTACAAGGAAAGTGTATTCAAATTCTTGGAGTTCAAGCACCCACTTTGCTATTCTAGATGAGAGGCTCATGTGTTGTACTACATATGGTAGATTGTGCTCTAAGGTGAGAAAAAAAAATGGCACAGGGAGAAGATACGATCGAAACTTCCTTACCGCAAACAAGATTGCAAAGACCACTTTCTCCATTTCAGTGTATCCCTTCTCGACCGGAGTCATCACCTTGCTTGCAAAATAGATCGGCCTCATGTATGATGTTTTAGGATCTTTTTGCATCAAAACAACACCAATTTCTTTGAAACCTACACTTGGAGTGACATAGTAGGTCTCCTTTGGATCTGGTGGCATTAGGATTGGGGGAGAGCTAAGAATGCCCTTCACTTCCTCAAAACATTTTGCATGTTCCCTCCCCCATTCAAATGTAGATTGGCTTGCCAACCTATGCAAAGGGGCGATGGCTTCTGCTAGGAGATGGATGAAGCGAGACATGTACCTCACTTTGTGGTTGAAGGTCATTAGCTCCTTAGTTGTTGTTGGTGGAGATAATGACAAATGGGCCTCTACTTTAGAGGGATCCACTTGAATTCCTTGTGAAGAAACCACATGGACTAGCAAAACCACCTGAGATTCACCGATATGACACTTCTCTGGGTTGAGTTGTCCCCCAAGTTGATGGAGCCTCTTAAGCCCCTCTTCAACCTTTTGGCAATGAAGTGATCTACAACTATAAATACAGAAATCATCCATAAAGACTCTTATAGATTTTCCAATGAATGGCTGAAATACAAATATTGTGAATCTCATGAAGGTGCTAGGAGCATTGGTGAGCCCAAAAGGCATTACTCTGAATGCAAAACATCCCCAAGGTGTGATGAAGGTGGTTTTTGGTTGGTCCTCTTTTGATATTCTAATTTGAAAATATCATGAATACCCATCACACACAGTGTAGCATTCGTGACCTGCTACTTCATTCAAAATTTCATCTTGGAAAGGGAGAGGGAAGTGGTCCCTCTTTGTCGCAGCGTTGAGGGGTTTGTAATCCACGCAGACCCTCCACTTACCATTCTTCTTGGGAGTGACTACAATAGGTGATACCCATTCGGAGTTGGATACTGGATAGATGAAGCTAGCCTTCAAGAGTCGATTCACTTCTTGTAGGAGAGCCTTTTGTTTCACAGATCCTAGTCGCCTTAACTTTTGAGCCACGGGTTTGGTCCCTGGTTTCAATTCAATTCGATGCTCTATTACATCTACACCTCTTATTTGTGAGTAGTCAGTGATAAAAAAATTGGGATACCTCCTTAACATATTGATGTAGGACCTCTTCTCCTCACAAGTAAGATCTTTTGCAAGCATCTTCTCAAATCCTTCTTCAAGGTGGTGGCATCTTTCATCCCCTCGTGTGTGATTGTCTGTTGGCTTTTCTTCTACAGGAACATCTTGAGTGTTGGCGTTGAATACAATTCCCATTACCTCCAAAGAAGACTCCTCTTCACTGGTTGATGCATTGGTTGATGCTTCCTCATCACTTGAGTAAGGACTATATTTTTGTTTGCATTTAGAGCACATTCTTGAAAGAAATGAAAATGGTATTGAGGAGATTGGCTCAGCTTCCAAGAAAGCCACCTCTTCGAAAACAGTAAACAATAGTACAATCTCCTCTATAAAGAAACGATTGGATTTTGTTAGATCCAAGAAGCCCAAGAAGTCTCCCAAAAAGAACCAAAAAGGTGCTCAAGGCTCCACAGGTAAACTTGCTTGTATAGATATCTAGCTGTCACTTTCTTTCTACTCAACAATTCTTGATGAAATATTTTATTTTCTGATTATGCAGTGCCTTCCATAGATTGTGATGTGAACGTTATTGGGAACATGCTAGATGTTTACAAAATTTCTCTCGATGATGAGAAATGGTAAACACGTGTGAAAAGAAAGACTAACTATGTTTGGTGTGTGTTGTGAATGTTTGAAATACATTTATTTGATCGTATGCAGGATCTTGGATTTTCTTCATTCAGCCCATGTTGATGGGGAAAAGAGCAATGAAGTGGCCTCTCTTTTGTTTGCGGATTTTCCAACAAACTTTAAAGTTGAAAATTTTTCAGAGAACGAGGTATGCATCCTTCAAAACCACAATGGACAGTCTATGATAGTTTTGGAACTTTAATTAAATTAACAATGCATATTATGAAGGTCCCTCCATGGAATCAATTCTCTCAAAAGTTAAGTAAGAAAATGGCCGTAATAGCTTCAAAGTATGTGGCAGACAATGGGTGGTACATCACCCTAAGCTCCACTGATCACTTTGGCATTGTGTCTAGCCATGCCATTGAGATGGGATTCAAAATGATGCACACCATCCTTATTTTGATCCCCGATGGTTATGTGCGAAAGACCATTGAGATTGAGAGAGTAAGTAAATTTATTTGTTGATTGAAAAGCATTCTTGTAGTTTTCTTCAATTAGATCACATTCTAATTGTAATTTGTAGGTGGAAACACTATTGCTAGGATTTTTTATCGTAAGGGTCAACGTCCTATCTACGATCGACGAGATGGAGAGAGCGTGGACAACAACTCTTTCGATTCCAAGTCCGGAATACTGGTGGAGCGCGCCGACGGAGAGTACATTGGAGGACATGCTCTTAGAGGTGCCGCCGAGTGTAGCCTTGACTTCTTTCGGTAAGAATATATGCTTCCTACTATGCGTTCTTGGACTATGTTACATAAAGTAAAAATACGCATATTTTTTGCTTTTTTTAGCTGGCTTGTGCGGACATTTACTGCGGAGCACACCTACATTGTTGATATGTTTTCTGGATGTGGTGGCTTGGGAAATGTTTGCGTTGAGTTGTCTAGACACTGTCTCATATCCTATAGGCATTGTATAAGTACAGGGAAAATGAAAAAATCTCTCTTGATTAGCACCTCCGATTCACTTGTGCAACATATGGTGCTTGCCTTGTAACATTTATATAGGCTAAAGAACCATGCTCTCAAAAAGAATTGATAGTGATGGAAGAGTGGCATGTGTTAGTGACATGAGGGGTCCCATCCAGCATATGCTAACTGCTAAATTGGATCGTGCAATAATATATGCATGATTTGTCAATATGAATATTATAATCGTCTACTACTCCACCACTAACTTTTAAAGTGGGGTGTGCAATAAAATATGCATGATTTGTCACTACGATTATTATTCCCCTATAAGATTTATAAGCATCTAAAAGTGCAATGAGTAGACAACACTAACTGCCTCTCTAAGGGCTCGGGAAACACTATGATTATTATTCTTCTATGAATACTATAGGCATATAATAGTGCAATGAGTAACCACCACTAACTGCCTCTCTAAGGGCTTGGAAAACATTATTTGTGGACCCGGCTTTGGAACCTTTTCACACGCATATGAACAGGAAAACTCTCTCTCTCTCTCTCTCTCTCTCTCTCTCACACACACACACACACACACACACACACACACACACACATACACACGTGAGTAGAAAACGTGCACACAACCTCCTTCTTCACAACAAAACTCCACTTTCATATTTATAAAATATATAAATTAAACCAACACATAAACAATTCTATACCAAGATACTAAATGAAATAATTTGAACCGGCTTGAGAACCTTCTTGCCCAAACTTGAGCCGGACTTTTTTCATTTTGAACCTATCTTTCATCTCTCACTCTCTCTCTCTCTCTCTCTCTCTCTCACACACACACACACACACACACACACACATACACACACACATGTGAGTAGAAAACGTGCACACAACCTCCTTCTTCACAACAAAACTCCACTTTTACTTAATTCCACTTTCATCTCAATTAAAATGTAGGATATTTATAAAATATATACATTAAACCAACACATAAACAATTCTATACCAAGTTACTAAATGAAATAATTTGAACCGGCTTGAGAAACTTCTTGCCCAAACTTTAGCCGGACTTTTTTCATTTTGAACCTATCTTTCCTCTCTCCCCCTCATCTCCCACCCTCTCTCTCTCTCTCTCTCTCTCTCTCTCTCTCTCTCTCTCTCTCTCTCTCTCTCTCGTTGTCGGTACTCTCACACCCCGATCCTATCTCTATTTCACAAGTATGTTTTTCTCTCTCCGTGTAATCCTTCTTCTCTCTCCTTCCCTCGGTACTTATTTAACATACCACAACGCCACCTTAGAGAGCATACATATGAGTGGAATCCATGCTTCTATAAACTCGAAAAAGCATCACCTGTAGCAAAAAAACACGAATTGATTAACTCGCAAATAAAATTAACCCCTCCTTCGCTACCTTGCAATATCCCTTTCCACATAGCTTCGGTCCTTGGGCACCCATAGAGAGAGAGAGAGAGAGAGAGAGAGAGAGAGAGAGAGAGAGAGAGAGCATGGACAATATGGAATTTGGAGGCAAAAATGAAGAGCATGTCACCACCATTCGCCTTTGCTCCCCCCCCCCTGCCTCTTCCATCGCTATGGCAAGCCGATGCACAAAAAGAGTGGCTTGTTCTCACCTACCTCTTGAGCTCCAGACTCACAGCTTCATGAGCTAAAATCTTTGCACGCAAAACAAGGCCGTACATAGTCTCTATTTATTGCCCAATCATTGTGCAACCCTCCCTACGTTAGTTGGGAGCTTAAGAGTGTCTTCGAGCAAAAGAGGTCGCCATGGCACTCAACCAAGTGATCATCCTAAGTGGTCTCACATTAAGGTGTTGCACAAGGTCACCATGCTTGGCACACAAAGGGGCGGGCATGTAGAACCAAGGGCTCCATGTAGAGGGAGTTGGAGAAGGATCTCACAAGGTGCAATAGAGGGACAAGCTCAAAGGCTGAGTTAAGTCTACTCAAAAGCTATTGAGCAAGCCATGACTAACTGGGGAGGCCAATTGGAAGAGAAGGCCAATTTGAGAGGGGAGCCGAAGGCAGGCTATGAGAGCACTAAAAGAGATAGTGCAGAAGAAGCTACATGTAGAATGGGCTGAGGAGGTGAAGTTTGTTGGGAGCTACGTACGAAAAGGGGACAACTCAATGGGAATATTCTCTATCACTAGCGTTGAGAAGTAGCCCGCATGTAGTCCATGTTGTGGCAATGTTGACAATGAGCAAGATAGATCGCAGGGTACACACACAGGCCATGGCTACAGAAGCACAACAAAAAGAAAATCATCTATCTGTCTCTGAGGTCGTATTGATGCATCAAATTGATAACTTTTAATAGGCTTCTATCATCATAATTACTTTTTTTTCACCCCTAAATATTTCATGATTGACCTATACATGATTAACTAGATTATATGCAAGAGGTCTTAGATCCACACTTCTTCATTTAGATTTTATGTAGATATCAAAGACCTTACCCTACTCAACAAGGTGTTTTCTCCTTGCAAAAACCTAGTACATATAAGATGTGTTGTGACATTGATAACTTTTTGAAAAGTCTAGGTAAAACTACTTAGACGGCTTCTTTCTATTATATAAAAAGCTATAAGAGATGCTCCTTTTATCCTTACATGTGATATTGATAACGTGGGTCTAATTAACTTTCTTGTTGAAAAAATGATAAAAATATTTTGCTCCTCAAATTCATAAGTTTAGGTTATAATATTCACTTGCTATTTCAAGGTCATTGTCCAAAACAAATACATTGTCCACCTCTCCACCATACTTTACCCTATAGTAACGCCCATGCGTATCTGACATGGGTGCCTCAGTATCCTTGTCTTCATCTCGGATGGCACACTGTGAAATAGGGGACTCCGTCTTCCCCCACTACCAAAATTAGCAAAGCCACAAGATCCCCCATCGCTCGATCCATCTCTCTCTTTTGTGCTTACCGTCCTGAGACGAGCGTTGACGCGCGTCCCTAGAATAAGTGCGCCGATGGTGCTCTGGCAAATCAGGAGTGGAATGGAGTGCCGTGGGACCTTGCAATGCCATGGGAGTGGGAACCAACGATGGAAGAGAAATAGGATGGTAAGAAGGGACCGTATACTGAGGTGCCATCGATGCGAGGCTTTGGATGTAAGGAGTCACTCTCTCACTCCCCCATGCCAGGGACTGCTAAGAAATACCGTAGCTTAGAAGGTGCTACGGAGTGTATCAGCCAAACAAGGCATCCATCGAATGGAGGTACTGGTCCCATAAAGAGATCGCCCGCTTTAGGTCTGGATCTGTCTCACTGGTTGAGAAGCCTTAGTAGAGTAGGTGTAGGATGTCCATGCCTGCAAATAACCAAGAGAAACCTATAACACTCATGGTCACAAAAAATTAGACACAAATAATCTTAATTTATTTGTTTGGTCTCACCGCCTCAAGACTTGGGTCCACTGGAGGCGATGTCCACCCCGGGTGAGAGCCCACCTGAGATGTGAACCAACCAAAAGAAGAACCAGATGCTTGCTCTCTTATCTGACATCTACATTATAGAGAGCAATATGAGATTTCGCTTTTCCCCCCTACTGACTCATCTATACATATGTACACAAGTATATATGCACACAAGCATACAGATACATATACATACTAGTAGACCTAAGCAGGGACTAGTAGTGCCAAAGGTCAAGTAATACCTCTTTAGAAATCATCAGAGTCTCAACTATGGTAAAACCAAAGGTACATTGTGGTAATCCATGCAAAAGTGGATCATTAACTGCAACGCCATGATTAAAATAGGACTATGTCCATGAGAAAGCATCTAACCTTTGGGTGCTATGCTCCCGTACTTAGTGTCTACATACATGCATAAACAAATATATACGTACACCCCCCCTATAATTCAAGTATATAAAATTAAGTACTCTCTATAATTAAGTATACTTTGAGTATATACAATTACGTAAATGTAGCCATCGTTTTGAGTAGAGATAAAGATTTATGGTAGTAGATGTAGCCACCTTTTTGTGTTGTGTGTGCGTAGTGGGAGAGTGATTCTGCCTCTATAGAGTGCTTTGAAGAAGAGCTTCTTTATTTTTCTTCTTGCACAACATCTCTTCAGAGCAGGTCCTTGTTTGAGGAGATACTATGCACATTACATGCCTGCCTCCATTCTACGGTACTATGTTGTTTAAAGCTTTCCAACCTAATGCCGCATCCGTAGAGAGAAAGAGAGCGATAAAGATAGAGAAGAGGTAGAAAGTCATTTCTGAACTCCATCTTGGGGTCGTAAAAAAGATCTTTCTCAAAGCACTTTATAGAACCCTCTGCACTCTCGCATGGCGCACCCAACAAAACTGTGGCCATCACTTACAATCATTGCTATTTACTTACTTGCAATCTCACATGCACAACAGCGGATCCACAGCCGTTTGCACATGTGAGCTTGAGACCAACTACAGGTTCCGGCCTCTCTATCGCTCATTCTCCCTCTCATTCTATCTCTCTCTCTCCTGTCTTTCTATCTCCATATTCCTCTCTATTCTATCTCTCTCTCTCTCTCTCTCTCTCTCTCTCTCTATCTATTTATCTCTCCTCTCATTCTATCTCCGTCTATTTCTCTATGGGTAGAAGCATTTTAATGTGTCACTAAATATGTTGTCCCGGACAGTGCTTGCTAGCATATATTGAAAACGGATGGGCAAGTCCTTTGAATTTCAAATGTTCCATAAAAAAAGTATTTTCTCTCCTCATGTGCTTCTGTTTTTAATTACCAAAGATGACATGGGGAGTCTCTCTCTCTCTCTCTCTCTCTCTCTCTCTCTCTCTCTCTCTCTCACACACACACACACACACACACACACACACACACTCACACAGACTCGTAGGCGGTTTGTTGAGTCTCTCTCTCTCTCTCTCTCTCTCTCTCTCTCTCTCTCTCTCTCTCTCTCTCTCTCTCTCTCTCTCTCGTTTGTTCCTTGCCTCGGTCATCGTCCCTCAAAGATGGGTTGCCAAAGCTAAGCTCTTTCTCTCGTTCCGACACAGACCTATAGATATGGAAAACCAGCAGCCAACATTATTGCGCAGAGTATCAGAGGGATAGTTAACAACATGGTGGTTGCAAATCTTGATAAAATATTGTAGTATGTGTCTACGATGCAGCTAGATATTGTAAAGTTGGAGGGAGCCATGTACCACCTCAAAGTAGAGTACATAAAAGGGGAGGGGCATTTGTGCAGATTACAAGAGCCCTTGAGGATTTAGAGTTGAATATACTAAATGCAAACCTCATAACAGAGGGTGACCATCTCCTTAACACTAGGTTGGTAATGGGACACTTTTATGTCCTGGGACACTTTTATGTCCTGTGAAGTGACCATTTTCCTTGAATTATGTCATGAGTTTCAAAATGGATTTTGAGGTGCCATCTATCTAGAAATTTGTCTCATGAGCTGAAAAAAACTCGACATTTTTTTGGAATGAAAAAAACTCGACATTTTTTTTGGAATATCAATTCTCTTTAACATTGTCCTTGCACAACATTTCACAACCTAAACTGTGTGAAAAAACGGGTCCTGTTTTTGGCTTTTTTCAACTTTTTGCAACTATACCACTCTAGAATTCATGTTTGTGAGGTCTATAATGCTAGAGAACTATCTTTAGTAGTCCTCAACATGTCCTGATGCGTCTAGGGAGAAATAAATATTAAAGTTGTAAGTTATGATCAAATTACAAAAATTGTCAAATCCTGTTTTTTAGCCAATTTTAGCTCTTCTATGATTTTTTTGGTGGATTTCATGATATCCAAATTCATTTTTTATTTTCTATGTCGCATATTGTAACATAAAGCTAACATTCCTTGAGTTTTGGGGCACCTAATACCCTATTTTGCATAGTACACAACGATGGTTAATTTTTTCAATTATGGAAGAAAACAAAACATTCTAGTATATCAAGTATAGCTTTTCAATATTGTTAGTTTCTTGTGACAACTACATGCGTTTTGTAGGTAGTAACCATATCTAGTCATAAGGATCAAATTTGTCTAGATATTGAATAGTTTCTATGGGATTCTACAACTCATAATGTTCAACCCTGTTTTTTCATGTTTGCTGTATTTAACACTTCATCTTTGTCCCCAAGATTCCCCTTGGTAAGAGATGCATTATTCTTTTGACATGCTCCATGGCTCCTTATGAACATAAAGGACAATAGGGAACTAAGAAAACATGCATATATTATTTGTATTGAGCGTGGCTATAGAAACTTTGATGATAGGTTTGCAGAATGGTAAAAATTAAAAAAAATTGTACCTATTTATTTTGGAAAAACAAAAAATAGTGAGTGAGAAGCAATCATATGTTCTGATCACCAACCCATTGAAGTTAACTAGGGAATTTATCTCAAGTCGTACAAAAATCCCTAATCTTATTTTTATGCAACAAAACGTAAGAAATGACTGTTTTGATTAAAATTCACTGGTCCATCAACTTTGGAGGCTTGGTGTGATCAAAAGATGAGAAATTTTACAAGTTTCTTATTTTTTCCATGTTTAGTAGGCCTTGAACTATAACCTCATGAAAGGAATTTACAAAATGAGTGGATCTACTATGGTTTTCGAGGTTTTTTTCAAAACCCTCAAAGGACACTTTTATGTCTTGTTAGGTTACCAACCTAGTGTTAACACTATGGTCTTTCAGGTATTGCTGCTCTACGTCATTGTAGCTCACTCTCTCTCATGCAAGTCTCAATGGGTTCAACTTGCATCCCCACAAGAAGATTTAAAAATTTTCTCATGTAGGAAAACGGAGTCTTTCTCAGAGTTTTTCACACAATGCATAACATCCCCACAAGAAGATTTAAAAATTTTCTCATGTAGGAAAACAGAGTCTTTCTCAGAGTTTTTCATACAATGCATAACATCATGAGCTTCTGCTCGAGAGGCACCGCATAGCTAGCTAGGTATGATTGGGGGCAAGAGACCAGAGATCCCCCCACTAGGCCGGCGATCCCCTACCCCCAATCGTACCTAGCTAGGTACGCAGCACCTCCCTCACAGAAGCTCATGATGTTGAGGTAAGTCACAATGTGGGAAATATTATGAGAATTTGTCCAAAACTTTTGTATCTACTACCATGCCAATTGTGATTGTAAATAGAGCTTTAAATGCTTTTAAAGTTCTAATTATCAATAGTTTAATTGATGTCTTGAACAAGTAAGCATAAACGCCTCATTACTACTCTCTTGATTGGCCAAGCCAATAGCAGCAGAAAGAACTGAACGTCTCATTAAAGACAAGATCTTGAAGAGTTTCTCAGAGTTTGTCTTGAGGCAAGCTAGATTTCCTCCAAAGAGCTTATTGAGCTCATCAGTTAGCGCGTTTCTCAAAGTTTGTTAATTTAATAGAGCTCATCAAGTTCCTCAAAAAGTTCATTTCCAACGTCCAAGTACCTTTTAGAGTCCAAGTGTTCATAATAGTGTCCTTTTTCGGCCCTTTCCTTGCACCACCTCTATCTCACTTGCATGTTATGTTGAGATGTAGAGAGAAAGAGAGAGAGACGAGACAAGAGACACACCATATACGCTCCCAAAGACTGATTCATATTGAGGACAAGATACAAATATATAGGTGAGACCAAGTTGAGTAGAGTGAGCCATATATAGCTCCAACACCCCCACTAAAACAAAGGTCTCTAGCTTTGGATGAAAAAACCCTTGGGGAGTTCAAGGGAAAAACCCAAGCCCCTATACAATGTGAAAATATGAACCAGCGATGATGATGTGAAAGTGAATTGTGCATCTATGTACAAATATTCAAGTGACTTAGAGATCACAATGTGCAAATGTGGAGTGTGCATAGTGCATGGTACCTAAAAAATTACAATGTCATATGTACAAAGCTATTACAATCGCAAAGAAGCTAATCTAGAAAGAGTGAGGTCAAAGCAACTCCAAGCTCCGAGCGCAAGAGGATGAAACGTGACTCGTTGAGGCCTTTGGTCAAAATGTCTGCAATCATCTGGTCACTTGGACAGTGTTCAACCATACTGGTTCCTTTGCGTACTTCATACCTAACATAATGATAATGGACAGCAATGTGCTTTGACTTATTATGTTGAACATAGTCTTTTGCAAGACTAATAGCACTTTGGTTGTCACACCGCAAGGGTGTGCTAGAAAGAGGAGAGTGACCAATATCAACCAGCATTTGTCGAAGCCAAATCAACTCACGAGCTGCAAGTGATGCCGCAACATATTCTGACTCAGTCGTAGAAACTGCAACACAACGTTGTTTCTTACTAGTCCAAGAAACAAGACAACCATTTATAAAGAAGCAATTTCCACTAGTAGATTGCATAGATAAATGTGAGCTTGCCCAGTCTGCATCTGTGTAACCCAAAAGAGAAAGAGATTGCATAGAATCCGATGTGAGTTGTCGTCGATAGACTAAACCAAAATCTGTAGTGCCTTTCAAGTATTTCAACACACGCTTTGTAGCAGACCAATGCTTAAGAGAAGGACATGCAAGATGTTGTCCAAGATAATTAGCAGCAAACAGAATATCAGGACGAGTGTTCATGCCAACAAACTAAAGACATCCAATCAAGTTAGCATAAGGTTGATTTGTGACAAGTTGACCGCCATTGTCAGAAGTGTTCTTCGTAGAGCTTGCAAGACAAGGTGTGTTGGATGAATGTGCAGATTCCATACCAAATTTTTGAATAGTATCTGCAATAAACTTTGACTGTCGAAGGAATAAAATACCTTTTGTACGGTTCCGTTGGATTTGAATGCCAAGACACGAGTGAATCTCTCCAAGATCCACCATATCAAATGCAGAAGACAATAACTTTTTCACTTGCTGAAGAAATCCCAAATCATTGGAAACAAGGATAGTATCATCCACATAAAGAGCAAGAATCACAAAACTGCTACCTTGGCGTTTTATGTATAAGTTGGGGTCTAACGAGCAAGAGATGAATCCTTTAGAGGTGAGAAAAAGATCAAATTTTGTATACCAGGCTCGCGAAGCTTGTTTGAGACCATATAGTGCCTTATGGAGTTGAGCAACAAGGTCTTCTTTACCTGGAATAACAAACCCTTTTGGTTGTTCCATATAAATTTCCTCTTCCAAGTCACCATTAAGAAAAGCAGTTCGCACATCCATTTGATGAGCTTCTAAATCAAATTGAACAGCAAATGCCAATAAAACTCGAACACTTGTAATGCGAACAACTGGTGAAAAATTCTCTTGATAATCAACACCAGCTACTTGGGAATAACCTTTTGCAACTAAACTCGCCTTGAACTTGTCAAAAGATCCATCTGCTTTTACTTTTGTCTTATACACCCACTTACATTTAATAGCTGTACGACCAGGAGGTAATTCAGTTAGTATCCATGTACCTTTAGAGATAAGAGAATCGTACTCTGCTTCCATAGCCTCTTGCCATTGATCCTTTTGTGGTGAAGAGATAGCTTCATCATAAGTAATGGGATCTTCGAAAGTAGAAAAAGCATTACCAGCAATATCGTCATCATAAACATTACATGAGCCATGTTCAAAATCAATAGGCAGATCAACAAAAATATCAATATCATCATTGGCGACATTCGGAATGGATGATTGTGAAGAGGAAAGTTTCTCTATAGGAAGAGTTTCATCTTCTGAAAGAAATGGAAAAGCTTGAAGCAATGATTTAGTATCATCAGAATCATCCATGGACCATGAGCCTCCCATAAGCTGTTCGTTAAAAGTAGCATCACGATTCACAATTACTTTCTTGGAGGAAGGGTCATAGAATTTGTAGCCTTTGGAAGTGTCAGAATATCCAATAAAAATAACTTTAAGACCAGGAGCATCAATCTTTGTTCGTGTTTCTTTGGGAACATGAATATAAGCAATACATCCAAAGCTTCGAAAATGAGATACAGAAGGAATGTCACCTGTCCATGCTATGATGGGTATCTTACAAGAGGGTGCAGTAGTAGGAAGATGATTCTGAATAAATACTGCTGTCAAAGTAGCTTCAGCCCAAAAAACACGAGATAAGCCAGAATGAATCAGCATACATCTTACAGCATTGAGAACAGTGCGATTCTTTCGTTCAGCAACACCGTTCTGTTGAGGCGAATATGGAATAGTGTGTTGATGATGAATTCCACTGTCAGCACAGTAACTCACAAACTCTCGAGAAACATATTCGCCTCCATTGTCACTACGAAGCTTCTTAAGGCGACGACTAGTTTGAAGTTCCGCAGCCTTGTGGAATTGTTTGAAAACAGATAAGGCTTCAGATTTTTGTTTAAGTAGAAATACAGTCGTATACCTTGAGAAATCATAAATGAAAGTAATGAAGTAGTGATATTGTGATCTCGAAGAAGGTAGAGGTCCACATATATCAGTATGAACAAGATCCAATATGTCATGAGAATGAGTTGTATTTGAAAGAGGAAAGGGTTTGCGATTGTGTTTCCCAAGAGCACAAAATTCACAAATTCCCATATGAGGATGGGCTTTAAGATCCATGCCATGAACAAGATCACGACGTTGAAGATCAAGGAGTTTTGAGAAATCAGCATGAACAAAACGGTGATGCCATACTTTGCAATCATGATCACCTGGAGCAGTGACAACATTTGCTACAGCATCGTTGAGAGCGAGTTCAAACAAATTACCATTTCGAGGAGCAGTGGCTATAGTCTGTCCATCTTTCTCAATTCAGCATTTGGTATGATCAAATCCAACAAACAGACCAAGATCAACAAGTCTAGCAACTGAAAGAAGATTATGTTGAAGATCTGGTACATGTAATACTCCTCGCAAAATTCGAGTGGAAGAAGATAAAGTACCAAGATATAAGTCTCCAATAGCCTTTACATGACAGGTAGTATCATCAGCAAGATAAACAACACGTTGAACTGGCAGTGGATGATAGTTATGGAGCCACTTAGACAGATATGTCATGTTTCCTGTAGTACCAAAATCGACAATAAAAAGTGATCCATCGCGTACATGAAGTATTCTGTCTGGAGCAACTGAACATAGGACGCAGCTTGTTTCTGGTACAATGTTGTTTCGATGCTCAGTAGCATATGCTCTATTCCGATCTGTTTCGAATCGACGCTTATAGCACATATGAGTGGGATGATCAGATCGTCCACAATATTCACAAGAAGAAGAAGAAGAGTCTCTAGATAAACGTGGTTGTTTTGTGGTAATATTGTGTTCTTCATCATATTGACGTGCCCAACAATCATCTTCAGTATGGCCATTTCTGTTGTAGTAAGAACATTGCTTATTAGGAAATTTGAGACGAGAGAAAATATTACCGCGACGGCCACCTCTGCGGTTTCCTCGTTGAAATGGACGCCTTCGAGCATAAAAAGCCCGTTCCATCTGTTGTGACTCAGTCTCCTCGTGTGAAATCATAGCTGTATCATGACTAGCATTACGACGTTCTTGACGTTGAGAGTATTCAATTAAAGACATGCAGGCTTGGTCGAAATCAAGACCATCTTTATTAGAGAGAATAGTAACAATGTTATCATAAGAAGAGTCCTTCACCGTATCAAGGAGAAGTGTAATCAGTTGCTTTTGTGGAACAGGATCACCGGCAGCAGCAAGTTGATTAATAATAGATTTGAAAGATTCAATATGTCCCGTCATGGCAGTACCAACTTCATATTGTAACTTGTTAAGCAACCCTCTCAAATAAAGTATTTCTGTGACAGATTTCTTCTGAAAGTTTGCAATAAGGTACTTCCATACGTCGTGGGAAGTAGGCAGTTGGTACATATCAAGCAAAAGGGAATCAGTAAGAGCAGAAAGAATATACCGACGAGCTGCTTTATCACGTCGTTGCCAATCCGTATAAGCAACATTCCAATCTTCAAATATAAGTCCTTCAGTGATAAGCACGTTATCATTATCCGTATCAATAGGCTGAGGCGGACAAACACGATTTCCAAGAACAACATCGGAGAGTTCATCGCCTTCAAGAATTAACAACATCTTTGCTTTCCAGCCTGGAAAACCTTGACCTTGGAAAGGAGGAACAGAACCCTGGCCAGAAGGAAAGCCGTTGACGAGAATATTCATAGCCATATCTTGTTGCGAGAAGACGTATAAGATAAGATCGCAGAATTTGCACACCATATATGGTGAAGGCCGCAATTGAGAATGAGAGAGATATGAGGACTGCGTTCTGTCAACGATAAACGTAAGAAGGATGCTCAAGGAACTTCCAAAGATGTGAGAGATGTCACCCAAAAAGGGCAGGGTAAAGGAGACGTTAATAATAAAAGAGTCCTCAAAATAGAGTGGCGTGAGACGCAAGATTGACGGCCACAATATGAATAGCAAAAAGCTAAATCTTCTCGAAAAAGTTAACGTCAAAATAAGAAAAACGATCGCGGACGCTTCACGAAGAAGTAGGACGAAGAAAGCTGCGTCAAGCTCAATTGCAGTAAAAACAGCATAACTTTCTGCTGCGAACTCCGATTGACGCAAACCTAGAACTCAAATCGAAGAGCTCAAGGAGACGAACAAGTTTTGGATGAAAAGTGCCATTGCGCTATGCTCCATTGCGCTTTTCCCGTTTCTCCAAATTTTGAGCAGAACAGCAAGAAAAATTGAGATGAAGTTAAGGGTGTCATCAACAAGAAAACGTAATCAACGATTAGATTGATTAGCAATAAACGTCACACAGAACACTAATCATATTTTTCTTAACACAAAACAACCACAATTAACAAGAATCAATGCTCAAAAATAAAAATTGTAGCAATTTTTGAATCTTACATGCAAATCGCATACACATATTGTTTTGTCACTTGTCACCATGAATTGAATCGGCGCATGATCGTTACTGCTCTAATACCATGTTGAGATGTAGAGAGAAAGAGAGAGAGACGAGACAAGAGACACACCATATACGCTCCCAAAGACTGATTCATATTGAGGACAAGATACAAATATATAGGTGAGACCAAGTTGAGTAGAGTGAGCCATATATAGCTCCAACATGTTATATGTCTGAGGTATGGTTCCAACAGAGACTAGGTTTCGAGAATAGAAACCGCATTTCAAAGTAGAAATTTTCACATGATTTCTTTCAAAAAGTCTAAGATATATAAGGTATGGTTCCAAGTGACAACACTATTCTAAAATAGAAACTTATAATGAGCGTATTTGTTTTAAAGTAAATCACATTTCAACATAGAAATTTTTACATGATTTCCTTCAAAACTCGGATAATATATAACAACTAGCTACTTGTGAGGATTCGGCCTATTGTTTTTGTGATGTTTAAAATAATTGCGGACGTCGCTTATAATCGTCGCATATACAATGGCTCATAATTTCTCAAGTGAATGAATAAAAGTGTTGCAAAGCTTGTCATTAGCGACATTGCAAATGGCATCGCCTATTCGATGCAATTTTTGCGACGTCTCTAGCGATGTTTGCAAATTTCTTCGTATCGCATAAGCGGTAGTGACAACGACACTTGCGATTTGAAAAAAAGTTCACGAAGAAATTGCAGAGAGTCATTTGCTCCTGCAGCTTCTTCAACACAGAATAGAAGAGAATTGTCAGGCCACCTAGGGTTAGATCGGGTAGGTCAAGGGCCAAGATGGACATGCAGTATAGGGAGTCCCTATAATTACACTATAAAAGAAAAATTCCAGAACCGTTATCATTGCCGATGAAAAACAAAGGAAAATAGAAAGAGAAAATATTGTGTGTGCAGCAATAGACATGGCAAAATATGCGGTAGTGGTGGTTAAACAACAATATACACGATTATAGTCATGGGAATATATCCACGACTATTACCACGTGCATTTTTGTTGATATTACCGCGTATATTATCGCTAAATATCTATTAAAAAATAAAGGTACTCATTTTGGGTGGCCCAAATGAGCACCTTTATATTTGACTTGCATAAAACATATGAAGCATCAGATGTTTTTTGAAAGAGTATACAGAAAAAACCAAAAAATTAAATTGAATATACTTTATCTTGACAATGTAATGTGTAGAAGATCAACTATTTAAATAAGTTACAAATAAAATAAAATTAGTTGTATATACATTGTGCCACATTGAGACTTTAGACAAATAATTTTCTATCTAATCCTCCTCCTCATCATCGTCCACAGGCATGTACGTTTGATCGCCTGACTATACATAAACCCAAACTAGATTAAACAAATATCAATTGCTCAAAACAATTGCTGCAATATTATTTGTTTAAACTTACTCCTTGTAGTGACCCCGCTACGTTGGATTGCTCATGAGAGATATGGTTGTTCTCCAACAACCATCGCCAAGTTTTAAATTGTGTATGCCGCTCCCGAAACTTGGCCATCTCTCTGGTTGGTCGACTAAGAGTAATATTTTTTAAAGTTAGCAATAACAACAACAAATCATCAACTAAAATATTTATAATCACCGATTTACATTGTAATTTAACCAATCTTATAGATTTATTCTTTCATGCTGCTTGGCCTCCCAAGTCATAGTGTGTGGAAGTTTGTTTGGTCCGAGCTTTGCCTGTTGTTTGTAGGATGAGCCCATTGCTGCCTGATCGCTCTTTTCTTGTATTGCCCACTCCCACTCCACGTGTGTCATGTTGCCACCACAATAGCTCTTGTGTGGTTCTCTAACTTGGTAATTGGCTGTTGTGGACCGTACACTAGACTGATTGTTTCTCAAAAATGTTTTTATGTAGCCCTCCAACCACTGTTGTGAAAAACGATGATCGACGTATGTGGAAATCTAGCATGTAGTGCGTCCTCAATGTAGCGTGCATGATTGGGAAGCTGGTCTCTAAACTTTACAAAACAATTCTTATACGTTGAATGTATAAGAATTTGAAGATGGCTTGGAAGCACCCTACCCTATGCTGTATCGAAGTTCACCTCCGCGCCATACTTTACCCTATAGTAACGCCCATGCATGTCTGACATAGGAGGTGTATTTGACTAAGAAGAACCGATCAAGGAAATGCATCCTCAATGGCACACACAGTTTTTGTTGCAAGTGTTTGAGCAACAGGGATATCATCTATTGCAATTTCCTTGGAGCTCACAAATCTGCAACAAGAATACACTAAGTGCTAGTTGAGGTTATTGTGTACATAAAAAAATATAGTCGAGTGGAGTCTTGTGGTGTACCTTACTAGCTCTCCAGGTTTAAAAATAGCATCCCTAACTTTCTTGTCCCGGCAAATGTACATACTCACCGGCAGAATGAACTTGACAGGATGAACTAGAATGTAAATTAGTGGAAGGGAAAGTGAGAGAAAGTCATACACACAAATCATATGTGTCCTAAAAAACAAACAATAGGGAGAATAGAGAAAGGGACATTACCTGAAGCATCTTGTGGGATCTTGTGCCAATCGTGGGACTTCAACCCATACAATTGAATGCTTCCACCTTTCTTCACTTTTGTGAAAGCTCCCTTGAGCGACCTCATGTATCCTGCTGGTGTGCTAATAGACACAATGGTACCCTTCATTTGGTCCAATTCTTCTTTGGCTAGCATCCATGGTGCTTTAGGAAGCACAATCTTCCCATTGGGGGCATGGCGTGGAGTAGCAGAGGCCGGGAGATATTTCAAGACCCTCAAATCCTCCCTTGTCTCTAATGAGTCTTATTTACCAATAATGTGGTCCCACATGGTGTGGGCTACATTCTTGAATATGTGCATGGGATCCAAGAGGTGTTGTATTTTTAAGTCTTTGCAATATGGAAGCCTTAAAAATATTGAATACCTTAACATACCTTTTGGTGGAGTACTCAGAGCCGGATTGTTGTTGTAGTGCTCTTCCCAAATAGCTGCCCAATTTGCCATCATGAGCTTTAGAGGCGTCTTCCCATTTGCTGAAGCCTTGTACTTGCTATGACCTTGGGGTAAGAAATGATGGTTGTTTGGATAGATTAACTTGCAGAAGGCATCCGGCCTCTCTATCATTAATGATGGCCCGCAAGTAGGACATGCATTGTGGCTCGATGTGGACAACCCTGCATACATATCATATTGTTAGAGAGAAGCTTCAAACTAAAGGGAGAGAAATAGAGAGAGAAGGGAAAGGGACATATTGAAAATATCTCTAGCCCAGGATAGTCGTGCATAGTCTACATAAGAATTTCCCCCACAATGGCTTCTCTCCCCCCCTTTGCAAGTGAGACATCTACAACAAGGATGCCTCTCCATAACTCCTCTAACTCCTCGATGAGGGGCTCGAGGTAGACATCAGTATTCACCACTGTGTACTTCCCTGGCACAAGCAAGGAAAGAAGTATATTTCCCTTCTTGGTTGTGTCCCATGGTGGAATATTGTTGTTGACAATCATCACCTTTCTTAGTTGTCTCCCATGGTGGAATATTGTTGTTGAACGCTTCCACCTTTCTTCACTTTTGTGAAAGCTCCCTTTAGCAACCGCATGTATCTTGTTGGTGTGCAAATAGATGCAATGGTACCATTCACTTGGTCCAATTCTTCTTTGTCTAGCATCCATGGCGCTTTAGGAAGCACAATCTTCCCATTGGGGGCACGGCATTGTTAAAGAATATGATCTTAAAGAATATGTCCATTATGCTATGGGCGGCTGGACACTGATTATACAATGTTGTAAATATACTTTGGATAATAGTTCAAAGAGATGAAGAAGAGAAGAGCAGCTCGTTGAATGGCTGCTGCAGGGTAACGATTGTGTGTGTGTGTGTGTCTCGATGTGTGTTGGTGTGTGTGTGTGTGTAGTCTTCTTTCCTACCTTCTCCATCACCTGCGCACTCTACAAAGTGGTATCAGAGCTCAGTTTGAGGAGCTACAGTCAATACACAGGTTTCCGCAGCTCTGGAAAATAGCAAAAAAGAGAGGTTTTTTGGTCATAACTCCCTCACCCGAACTCGGAATACAGTGATCCAGGAGTCTATCTTTATGTTTTTGGGCGTTCCGGACGCATTGGCATACTCAGATTTGCCAAAATCTACAATTTTCTACAGCAAACAGCCAGCTCACACAAGCATAGGAGATGTCCAGTTTTGCACTCGGCAGTAGATTTACAGGTTACAGGTGAAGAATTCAGCATTTACACAGGTTTTGGAGAGCGACATAGAGCTTTTGCATCATGATATTGTGTTATCGAAGATTATGTTTGGTTGTTGTGGGTCCGTTATGGACAGCCGCCTATGTAAGAAAGGTTGTGGGAAGAAGTTGGGGCGGTTATATTGTCAGATTGAGTACTTTGTGGTTATGTATGGATATGCGGTCAATGTATTTTGGAAAACTGGAGCCTTTGTGAAGGTCGAGTGAGGTTTTTTGAAGCCTTGCCTTGGGAGCTTTGGTACCTTGGCAAGGTGGATTAGGTACTGGAGCGAACCCCCGACTGGCCGCGCGAAAGACCTCATATGTCGTTTACGACTATGGGAAGAAGGTGGATGTATGGATATGTGATACAGGACAGCGTATAGATTGCATTTTCATACAGGTCCATGTGGACATTGTTTTAGAGTATTTATGCATAGTACTGAGTCAGTCTGTGGCAAAGTGAGTCAGTGGATTTTCCCTTGGCAGTGAGAGATTTTCTGTCAGTGTTTATGAGCACTTTGGTTAAGATTTTCACTTGAGATATTGTCCAAATACAAATGAAACTCTGTCGAAATTTTGTCAAAATCCTTTGGAAGAAATTGAGAGAGTGAAGATAGCAGAAAGTTCAACTCAAGTCACACAGATTATTGGAGAGAAGCTGACCAGAGAGAACTACAGCATATGGTCTTACAAGATGGAGAACTTTATCATGGGCAAAGGTTTATGGGATTATATTACAGGTGAACAAGAGTGTCCCGAGGTTGGTTTGGAACCAAATAGAGAGAATGTTGAAGCACATAAAACATGGCAAGCAGGAGTAGAAGCTTATAAGAAGTGGATCGAGAATTCAAGGAAAGTGATGCATTGGATTTCACTATGCATTAGTGACTTCTTTATACCACATGTGAAGAAGGCTCAATCTCCAAAGGAAGCATGGGAGATACTAGCAAGAATGAACAACTCCAATACAGAACCACGAAAAGTTCACTTGAAGCAAAGGTTACATTGTGTATGGCGAGGAAATAGATCCATATCAGATTATGTGACAGAGATAAAGCAAATACAGGAAGATCTTGCGACCATTAATGTTGAAGCTCCAGATGATGACTTAGTTTCAGTGACATTGAATGGTTTGGGACCGGAATACAAGTCATTGGATACATCTATATCTAATCGAGGACACATGCCTGATTTTGAAGAGTTAGTAAACCTTTGTTTGCAAGAAGAGGTGAAGTTAGGCAAGTCAGGTCCTTCTACATCAAATAACAATTCCAGAGATCAGGTTTTTTACTCTAGAGGTCGTGGAAACAATAGAGGTGGAAGAGGAAACTATGGTCGTGGAAACAATGTTGGAAGAGGTCAATGGCAAAACCAACAAAGTCAAAGTTACAATGATTATAGCCAAAGAGGTGAAGTTAGGCAAGTCAGGTCCTTCTACATCAAATAACAATTCCAGAGATCAGGTTTTTTACTCTAGAGGTCGTGGAAACAATAGAGGTGGAAGAGGAAACTATGGTCGTGGAAACAATGTTGGAAGAGGTCAATGGAAAAACCAACAAAGTCAAAGTTACAATGATTATAGCCAAAGAGGCAGGGGGAGAGCCCGAACTCATGGACGTGGAGGTGGACGATTTGTACATCCTCAAAGAGATGGATATTGTAACAGATGTGGCATTTATGGTCACTTTGAAAGAGAATGTTACACAAGGCTAAATCAAAATCGTGATCATGGTGGAAGAGGCCGAGGTTATGGCAGACATGGAGGAAACTTTGTTGGATACAATCCTCATGATCAAAATATATATGACAATAGGTCGAGTGGACATTTATTTCCTATGGAGCATGTTGTTGGAAGCATGGTGGAACCACATCATACAGATGATTGGTATTTAGATAGTGGTGCCACAAATCATATGACATATCATGGTGAATGGTTTGACAGAAAAGAGAAGTTAGAAGAGGATGAGTTTGTCGCTACAGGTGATGATACTATGCATCGGATTACACATGTTGGTTCAGTTCCATTGCTAGAAAAAGACGGGACATACAACACATTGGGAGATGTTCTATATGTGCCTGCAAGTCCGTTTTAATCGTTATGGATTCTTCATAGAGGAGTTTCACAAAGGCAGACCAGGCAAGATATTGGCATGTGGAAGAAAGAAAGGTAGCTTGTTCTCATTGGAAGCTGGAGATCCATGTTTACATAGTGGTATGTATGCAAACAAATCAAGCACTCAAGATGATTGGGCAAATTTATGGCATAAGAGGATTGGTCATGTCAATTTTAGAAGATTAAATCATATGCAATCAAATCAAATTGTACGTGGATTACCAAAGTTTGGCAGATTGAATTTTGATCATGTTTGTGAAGCTTGTCAATTTGGAAAGCAATCTCGTTTACCATTTCCAAAGAGGGGGAGAATTAGCCAAAGTCCTTTGGAAATTGTTCATTCAGATATTTGGGGACCTTGTGATAATGCTACACGAAATGGTTGTCGATATTTATCACATTTACGGATGATTACAGCAGAATGACATGGGTTTACTTTCTAAAGGCAAAGTCAGAGGCATTTGAGGTATTTTTGGAGTTCAAAGTTATGGTTGAGAAAGAGAATGGTTGTCAAATTAAATGCCTACATACAGATGGAGGGGGAGAGTACATGTCACACAGTTTTGATGATTACTTACGTGAACAAGGCATAAGAAGACAGATTACTTGCAGATACACACCACAACAAAATGGAGTTGCTGAGAGAAAGAATAGAGTCATAGCAGAGATTTCAAGAGCCATGATGAATGAGATGAATATGCCATTAACATATTGGGCTGAAGCAGCTCATACAGCAGTACACATTATGAATCGAACACCAACAGCTGCCATTCATGAAATTTCACCTTATGAGAGACTTTATGGGATCAAGCCAACAATTTCCTACATGAAAGTTTTTGGATGTGTTTGCTATGTTCATGTGCCAAATGAAGCAAGAAAGAAGATGGAGCCAAAGGCAGTAAAGTGTATATTCTTGGGCTACCCAGTTGAAAAGAAAGGTTACAAGTGATATGATCCTACGACAAGAAAAGTTTATGTCAGTAGAGATGTCAGATTTTGCGAGCATGAACCATGGTATAAACCAAAGGCAGTGATGATAGAAGATGAGTATGAAGAGCAAGAGAATGTGCATCATGTTGTTGATAAGCCAGGACTATCAACAAGAACTATTTCAGGACCACATATGGCAGAGGAGAGTACAGGAAGTGTCAACCCATGGAGCGGTCGTTTGCGAGATAAGAAGCAAGACGAGAAAGGCAAGAAGAAAATGGTTGAAGAGAGTTATGGAGATGAAAGCCTCAATGAAGATCATGATTTACCACATTTGAGGACACCTGGCACTAAGCATATTGAGAAATATGTACCCCCATATGCAAGAGTTGAAGAGAAGAGTGCACCACAATTGAGAAGATCAGAGAGGGTGCGTTATCCAGTTGGTAGATTGACATACAATGGTTACATGCGTACACATTATGCATACATGGTTTCACGTGTGCAACATAAAGAGCCTACATGTTTTCAAGAGGCAATTGGAAAATCAGAATGGGAGTCAGCTATGGATGATGAGATCGATGCTCTTGTGAAGAATGACACTTGGGATTTGGTTCGCTTGCCAAGTGGAAAGAAAGCAATTGGTTCAAAATGGGTATACAAAGTCAAGTGCAAGTCAGATGGTAGTGTGGAAAGATACAAAGCGAGGCTTGTTGCTAAAGGTTATGCACAAACAAAAGGTCTTGATTATGATGAGACATTTAGTCCAGTTGCAAAGATGACAACAGTCAGATTGGTGATAGCAATGGCAAGTATGTTCAGTTGGAATTTATGGAAAATGGATGTGGATAATGCATTCTTGAATGGTGACTTGGAAGAAGAAGTTTATATGATACATCCAGAGGGTTATCAACATCCAGAGTTTCCATATTATGTGTGTAAGTTGAAGAAAGCATTGTATGGTTTGAAGCAAGCATCTAGAGCTTGGTGTGAAAAGATAACCAGATTCTTGAAGAAGATTGGATTTAAACAGTCTACTGCTGATCACTCATTATTTTTGAAGCATGTTGATGGAGAGATCGTCGTTATTGTTATCTATGTTGATGACTTGATTCTCACTGGAAGTCATGCTGAGCAAATTTTGCATGTCAAGAAGAGTTTGTTGAGAGAATTCAACATGAAGGACCTTGGTGAGTTGAGATATTTCTTGGGAATTGAAATTGTCAATACTTTATCAGGAATTTGGATGATACAAAGACAATATGCGTTGTATATGCTTGAGAAGTATCGAATGACAGCGTGCAAACCGGTTGATACACCTCTTGATCAAAATGTGAAGTTGTTTGATGATGGACATTACATTGAGGATGTCACTATGTATCGCAAGATGGTTGGAAGCCTTATTTACTTGACAATAACAAGGCTAGATTTGAGTTATGCAGTGGGTGTTGTGAGTCAATTCATGCAAAATCCATGTAAAAGTCATCTTGATGCAATGAGACGGATTATGAGATATGTGAAAGCCACTGTCAGTTATAAAATGTTTTATGAAAAGAATGGAAAGATTTGTCTTTATGGTTACACAGATGCAGATTGGGCAGGAGATTTTATGGATAGAAGATCTACAAGTGGTTATGCATTTTCCATTGGCAATGGTATGATAAGTTGGAGTAGCAAGAAGCAATCAACTGTAGCATTATCAAGTACAGAAGCTGAATATCGTGGAGCAGCTTTGGCAGCATGTGAAGAGTCATGGTTGAGAGTGCTTATAGTAGACTTTGGTTCACTATCTTGACAGTGTCATTATATATTGTGACAATATTAGCAGCATCATGTTGGCAAAGAATCCAATCTACCATGCTCGCACTAAACACATTGAGGTACATTATCACTTCATTAGAGAAAAAGTTTTGGCTATTGAGATTGATTTGGTGTATGTGAAGACAAATGATCAAGTTGCGGATATATTCACAAAAGCTCTTGGAAAGGAGAGGTTTTGCTACTTTTGTGAAGCATTGGGAATCCATCATATGCAAGCTCACTCTGAGATTGAGGGGGAGTGTTAAAGAATATGATGTTAAAGAATGTATCCATTGTGCTATGGGCGGCTGGACACTGACTATACTATGTTGTAAATATACTTTGGATAATAGTTCAAAGAGATGAAGAAGAGAAGAGCAGCTCGTTGAATGGCTGCTGCAGGGTAACGGTTGTGTGTGTGTGTCTTGATGTGTGTTGGTGTGTGTGTGTAGTCTTCTTTCCTACCTTCTCCATCACCTGCGCACTCTACAGGCATGGCATAGCAAAGGCGGGGAGATGTTTCAAGACCCTCAAATCCTTCCTCACCTCCAATGAGTCTTTCTTGCCAATAATGTGGTCACACATGGTGTGGGATATATTCTTGAATACGTGCATGGGATCCAAGAGGTGTTGTATTTTTAAGTCCTTCCATATGGAAGCCTTAAAAATATGAAATACCTTAACATACCTTTTGGTGGAGTACTGAGAGCCGGATTGTTGTTGTAGTGCTCTTCCCAAATTGCTACCCAATTTGCCATCGTGATCTTTAGAGGCGTCTTCCCATTTGTTGGAGCCTTGTGCTTGCTATGACATTGGGGTAAGAAATGATGGTTTTTTGGATAGATTATCTTGTGTAAGGCATCCGGACTCTCTGCCACCAATTAATGCTCGCAAGTAGGACATGCATTGTGGCCAGATGTGGACAACCCTGCATACATATCATATCGTTAGAGAGAAGCTTCAAACTAAAGGGAGAGAAACAGAGAGAGAAGGGAAAGGGATATATCAGAAATCTCTTTAGCCCAGGATAGGCATGCATAGTCCACATAAGGATTCCCCTTACAATGGATTCTCTCCCCCCCTTTGCAAGTGATACATCTACAACACGGATGCCTCTCCATAACTCCTCTAACTCCTCAATGAGGGGCTCGAAGTAGACATCAATATTCACCAGTGTGTACTTCCCTGGCATTTCCCTTCTTGGAAAGAAGTATATTTCCTTTCTTGGTTGTCTCCCATGGCGGAATGTTGTTGTTGACAATCACCACACGCCAAGTGCTCCATGAAGTAGACTTAGTGCCAAAGGGGTTGACACATCACTTGATAACCTAAGCCTCAAACAAGTGTCGAGGCTCCAACCCAAACTCTTGCCATTGATTTTTGATGTGCCTCCATGCAAAAAAAGGGAGTAATAGAGAAAGAGAAAGGGATAGAGAGAGAGAGAGAGAGAGAGAGAGAGAGAGAGAGAGAGAGAGATAGAAAGAGAGAGAGAGAGAGAGAGAGAGAGAGAAAGACAGAGAAAGAGAAAGAGAGGGAGAGAGAGAGAGAGAGAGAGAGAGAGAGAGAGAGAGAGAGAATAGAAAAAGAGAGAGAGAAAATATGGAAAGAGAGGGAGAACGGGAGAGAAAAAAGAAGAGAGAGAGAGTGAGAGAATAGAAAAAGAGAGAGAAAATATGGAAAGAGAGGGAGAAAGGGATAGAAAGAAGAAGAGGAAGAGAGAGAGAGAGAGAGAGAGAGAGAGAGAGAGAGAGAGATGTCCTGCTCACGCTACTGACAAATTTCTTCTCCTTCTCCCCGTGCCCTAGCTTCTGCTGCTCATGATACGCCATGTGCCTGCATGCAACCTGCTGTGAAGATTGGGACCACTTTGTCTACATCTCAGGTCCCTTCGTGAACAATAGAGCATGTCTCTGCAAGAGGCTTTTAAGCTTAACCCTAATGCTGAAGCCACATCGTCTGTTTTGGGGGGTGAAGATGGATTATTTGATTCTGTGTCTATGTCTAATGTGTTAAGGGATTCCTTGACAGTGGACCCTACTGTCCAAGGACAACATCAGGTTGTCTTGAAATCTACTACTATATGGAATCATGTTAACGTGTTTCAGAGGAGAGCTGTCGTGCTGCACTTTAGAGGGAAATTGCCTAGTATTAGAGAGGTTACTGGGTTCATTGACCATGGGTTTTGTCGTATTATGGTGGATAAAATATTTTATTCTGGCTCTAGTTTATTTGAGGTATTGTTCTTCAAGGAGGATGACCAGAAATCCTTTTTGACATCGTCTACTATTATTCTATGTGGACAAGTAGTTCATGTTCTTCAATGTCAACCAATAAGAAAAATTAAGGAAGAGCTCATGAGCAAATGCCCTGTCTGGGTAGAATTAGTAGACCTTCCTTCTTACCTCTGGCCCTGCATTACTGAAATAGTGGCCTTCCTGGGGAAAGTTCTCTTTAGCCCAACTATTGATTGTCCCAATAAGAACAAAGCCTGTGTGCTGTGGGAAACTGAAAAAGTGTTCGGGCCCTCAACATTGGAATTCAAAATGGAGGATGTAGGCAAAGTGGTTTTGTATTTCAAATGGGGTAACTTGGTTGGATCCTGCTTTCACTGCACTAGGAAGCTAGGGCACTTCTCTAAGAATTGTTCTACTCTAAAGGATGGCTTAGTTGAACTCATACCTTCTTACCCAGGTAGTAAGAATTTGGTCCCGAGAAACCAAGTCTTTGGAAAACCGCTTGTGACCCCCCAACTGCTGCAGCTGCTGTGGCTTCCTCCCAGCCAAATGTGCCCCCTCCTGCTCCTAAAACTCCTATGTATGCTCGTCCCCCTAGCACTTTAGTAAACACTAGATCTTCAATCTCTCAGCCCTCCTCTTCCAGAAACCCGAGGGGGGATGAAGGGAAACGACCTATTGATTCAGAGAGATTCCAAGCCCTACCTCCATAAAAACTTTCAAACCCGAAAATTTGGCCTCAAGATACACTTCATCCAATGTATATGACGTCCTTCTGGACTTGCCCTCACCTAAAATAATAGAAGTAGTAGAAGGACTGGTCAAGAACTACGAACAGAAGCAACAAAGAGACCCTCCTACTGTGAGCTTGGACCTAAACATGCAAGATTTGGATGATGATACTCAAATAGTTGTTAACACACCCTCATGATCATATCTTCCTATAATGAGAGGGGGATCAAAGACCACAATAAACTACTCATTTTTAACTCTTGGCTAGTGAACAGTAATACTGATGTTGCTTTTATTTAGGACCATAAAAGGCATGAGAGAGTTGGTAAAATGTATCATTTTAAGGGGTATGCCATGTTTTATGGAGGGAAGACAAAATGCCTGTTCTGGAGTCTTAACTTGCATAAAGCAAGAGCTTAATCCTCAATGGGTGATGGACCATCCATATGGGATATGGTCTATATTCTTAATTGATTCTGCCTTTGGACCTCTTCATCTAATTACTGTGTATGTATCTAATTTTGCTCATGCAAGAACTCAGTTGTGGCAGTGGTGCTTGGAGCTTCTGTTGAAGTCACGAGTTCTGGGGGGTGACTTTAATATGGTCACAAAGACTGAGGATACCACATCCGTAGCATCTGTGATTGGGGCAAGGGAAGTTACTACTTGGGAATAACTTAATTCTAATTGGATGATGAGTGATGCATGGAAAAATAACAACCAGCAGGGAGGTTTTACATTCCACTCCCTTTCCCATCAATCTTCTTGGTCTAGGCTGGACAGGTATTTCTTACAGGAAGACTGTCTACCTATTAAAAAGGAATGTGTGGTTGATGTATCAATGGTTCTCTCTGATCATTTTCCTGTGATATGCACCTTATTTGACATTACTGCTAGGTGCTTTAATCAGAGTCTTAAACGTCCTCTTATGATTAACAATAATATGTTAGCTAATAGAAACTTTCTACAGGAGGTTAAGAGCATGATTAAAAGAAATCAAACTGCATTTTCTCATCCACTACATGTCTGGCTGCATAGATATGCTCTGACCTGTAGCACATTATCAAAAGGTTTGGGAAAAGGGCTGCTACCCTACAGAGAGAGAAGGTCAAGATGGCCCAACAGAAAATTGAGCATCTAGCTCATCTGGTTAAAGTCTCTGCACTATGTCAAAGGCAACTTGTAGAATTATAGGAATCAAGGGAAGCAATTAGACAAATTGACCTGCAGCAAGCTGAAAGGTGTAGATTTCTATGTAGATTCCATGCATTGAAGGACTCCAATGATGTGTCATAGGGGTTTTTCAATAAGTTGAAATCCAAGAGGAAAAGAGTAGTCGTGCACTGTCTGCAAAAGGAGGATGCCACTGTGTAGACAGAGATGATGCACTTCTGTGAGAAATTGTACACTCAACTGCTAAATGTATAGACTAATGACACTTTTGTTAGGGAATCTGCTATTGAGGAAATGCTTCAAACTGTGGATGCATGTACTGAGCAGGCTGATGCAAGGAGGTTGGAATTACCTTTTGAAATCTCTGAGATCAAATATGCATTGTCAAAGTTGGGTAATGAAAAAACACCTGGACTTTGTGTTATTTCCAAGGAATTTGTGGTTGCCTTCTAGGATGAGCTCAAGGACATTATCATGTGTCTTATAAACTCCTCTTGGTCTGCTCAGTACATGGACCCCTGTTTGAAACAGGGCTTCATTAAACTGATTCTCAAACAAACTTTCCCAAATCAATTCGGGCATTGAACACCCATAACAATGATGGGCATTGTCTATAAATTGCTATCTAAGGAAGTGGCTATCAAATTGAACCCTCTCCTTAGAAAATTCATCCATAGGGCTCAAATTGGCTACATTAGTTGCATATCTATTTTTCATAATATTCTCTCAGTTCAGATAGGCATTGAGCATGCTCAGAGATCAAAGCAAGACATGGTACTGTTGCAAGTGGACTATGAGAAAGCCTTTGACACAGTGCAATGGAACTTCATTGCAAAAATTCTTGAGAACATGGGGTTTGGCCCAAGAATAATAAACTGTATCTTCATCTGGCAGGGTAGAATGAGACATACGGGTTGCTCTTTATCTGTTGAAAATGTTTTTTGGAGCTATAGAAAGTTGCCTGCTAAAGCCTTAGGGAAAAAGGCCCTCTCTCTCTTCAAGAAGGGCATCTGCTCCATTGGTCAAGTTGTGGACTCTAAGGCCTGTTTTAAATCTTTTTTGATAGCTAGAAGACAATTCGGATTGCAATATGGATTCGGAATACCTTGGCATATGCTATGTGACTCTATCAATAATCTGCAAGTTCCCATCAACACTGAAGATCAAGATAGATTAAGAGATTGGGCCTTTCCTGCTTCTCAAAAGAACTGGTAGACTGCCAAAACTAAGGACTTCTACAGAGTTTTGCTTCCTCTAGGGATTGTACAGGACAGATGAAATAAAATATGGCATGTGAACAATGAAAAGGATTGGTGGTCTCAATTATTTTTCAGGATTTGGAATTGTAAAATGATTTTCAAACTTAAAGTATTCTAGTGGAGATGTATATTGGGGGGCCTTCCCACTACTGATGTAATGCTTAAAAAACAAATTGGTGATGGTAAATGTCCAAGATGTGGGAAAGTTGAAATTGTTACACATGTATTTTGGTTCTGTGATGTGGTAGCCGAATGGTGGTAGTGGGCGAAAGTCTGGTGGTAGTCAACTTGGGGAGTCAAACACTACAAGAGGTACTTAATAGTAGCGACGCTCGTACTATGACGCTCAAATGTAAAAACCACGGCGTCTCTATAGGTGTCGCTATGAGCGTCGCTAAGTTAGAAGCCGTCAGGGCTTAAAAAAGTAAGCGAGAGCGTCCAAAAACTCAGATCTCAGATCTCAGTATTCAAGGCTTGCTCAAGAAAGCAAGGTAACGCCACTCTCCCTCTCTCTCTCATTCTTCTCCACACACACACACACACACACACGAGGAGAGGAAGGAGAGCCAGGTATGCTCCTTACCTCTCCTCACTCTCATGTTCCCTTCCCCTCTTTCTCTCTCCCTCTCTCTCTCTCTCTCTCACACACACACACACACACATTGTGTTTTTGAGAGAGAGAGAGAGAGAGAGAGAGAGAGAGAGAGAGAGAGAGAGAGAGCACAAGCATAAACAAAAAACGCACACACACATGCATAAACAAAGAATGCACACACACGTTGAGAGACGAAAAGAGAGAGAAAGAGAGAGAGAGAGAGAGAGAGAGAGAAAGAGAAAGATATAAAACAAAGAGAGAGAGAGAGAGAGAGAGAGAGAGAGAGAGAGAGAAGTAGAAGAAGAAGAAGAGAGTCGTAACATCGTAGGAAAATATCCCAAGAGACCTTAAAGATCTAGTCGACAAGAGTTGAACTCAAGACCTGTTATTCATGAGAGAAATGGCATAACCAATCTATCACACTTTGGTGATAAAAAAGTTATACCATTTTTCTCCTTTTTTTATTGGCGTGCACACACACCCACACACACCCCAGAAGAAGAGAGTTTAATTTAACGTTGTAGGAAACTAATTAAAGAGACCTAAAGATCTAGCCGACGAGGAGTTGAACTCAAAACCTGTTATTCAAGAGGGAAATGGCATAACCAATCTACCACACTTGGGTGATAGAAAATTTATACCATTTTTCTCTTTTTATTGGCACACACAGACCCACACACAAGAAGAAGAGAGTTTTAACGTCGTAGGAAACTATCCCAAAAGCTGTTAAAGATTAGGTTAGATGTAAACTTACGTTAAATTAGATTTAGATTTATTTAAGTTAAATTAGATTAAATTTAGGTTTATTTTTAGTTAGATTTACGTTTGATTAGATTAGATTTAGGTTTATTTATGTTAGATCTACATTTACGTTATATTAGATTAGATTTAGGTTTATTTACGTTATTTACCTGTTATTGAAGAGGGAAATGGCATAACCAATCTACCACACTTGGGTGATAGAAAGGTTATACCATTTTCCCCTTTTTATCGTTTAAGATAAGGTTAGATTTGGATTTACATTAGATTAGATTTAGGTTTATTTTTAGTACACGGAAGGATTATACTGCCCTTTGAAATGATGTACACAGTGCACACAATCTCTTTTTTTTCTCTCTCTCTCTAAATTTGTTGAGATGTAGAGAGAAAGAGAGAGAGACGAGACAAGAGACACACAGATACGCTCCCAAAGACTGATTCATATTGAGGACAAGATACAAATATATAGGTGAGACCAAGTTGAGTAGAGTGAGCCATAGATAGCTCCAACACCCCCACTCAAACAAAGGTCTTTAGCTTTGGATGAAAAAACCCTTGGGGAGTTCAAGGGAAAAACCCAAGCCCCTATACAATGTGAAAATATGAACGAGCGATGATGATGTGAAAGTGAATTGTGCATCTATGTACAAATATTCAAGTGACTTAGAGATCACAATGTGCAAATGTGGAGTGTGCATAGTGCATGGTACCTAAAAGATTACAATATCATATGTACAAAGCTATTACAATAGCAAAGAAGATAATCTAGAAAGAGTGAGGTCAAAGCAACTCCAAGCTCCGAGCGCAAGAGGATGAAACGTGACTCGTTGAGGCCTTTGGTCAAAATGTATGCAATCATTTGGTCACTTGGACAATGTTCAACCATAATGGTTCCTTTGCGTACTTCATACCTGACATAATGATAATGGACAGCAATGTGCTTTGAATTATTATATTGAACATAGTCTTTTGCAAGACTAATAGCAGTTTGGTTATCACACCGCAAGGGTGTGCTAGAAATAGTAGAGTGACCAATATCAACCAGCATTTGTCGAAGACAAATCAACTCACGAGCTGCAAGTGATGCCGCAACATATTCTGACTCAATCGTAGAAACTGCAACACAACGTTGTTTCTTGATTTTGCACGGTTCCGTTGGATTTGAATGCCAAGACACGAGTGAACCTCTACAAGATCCACCATATCAAATGTAGAAGACAATAACTTTTTTCACTTGCTGAAGAAATCCCAAATCATTGGAAACAAGGATGGTATCATCCACATAAAGAGCAAGAATCACAAAACTGCTACCTTGGCGTTTTCTGTATAAGTTGGGGTCTGACGAGCAAGAGATGAATCCTTTAGAGGTGAGAAAAAGATCAAATTTTGTATACCAGGCTCGCGAAGCTTGTTTGAGATCATATAGTGCCTTATGGAGTTGAGCAACAAGGTCTTCTTTACCTAGAATAACAAACCCTTCTGGTTGTTCCATATAAATTTCCTCTTCCAAGTCACCATTAAGAAAAGCAGTTTGCACATCCATTTGATGAGCTTCTAAATCAAATTGAACAGCAAATACCAATAAAACTCGAACACTTGTAATGTGAACAAGTGGTGAAAAAGTCTCTTGATAATCAACACCAGCTACTTGGGAGTAACCTTTTGCAACTAAACGCGCCTTGAACTTGTCAAAAGATCCATCTGCTTTTACTTTTGTCTTATACACCCACTTACATTTAATAGCTGTACGACCTGGAGGTAATACAGTTAGTATCCATGTACCTTTAGAGATAAGAGAATCGTACTCTGCTTCCATAGCCTCTTGCCATTGATCCTTGTGTGGTGAAGAGATAGCTTCATCATAAGTAATGGGATCTTCGGAAGTAGAAAAAGCATTATCAGCAATATCGTCATCATAAACATGACATGAGCCATGTTCAAAATCAATAGGCAGATCAACAAAAATATCAATATCATCATTGGCAACATTCGGAATGGATGGTTGTGAAGAGGAAAGTTGCTCTATAGGAAGAGTTTCATCTTCTGAAAGAAATGGAAAAGCTTGAAGCAATGATTTAGTATCATCAGAATCATCCATGGACCATGAGCCTCCCATAAGCTATTCGTTAAAAGTAGCATCACGATTCACAATTACTTTCTTGGAGGAAGGGTCATAGAATTAGTAGCCTTTGGAAGTGTCATAATATCCAATAAAAATAACTTTAAGACCAGGAGCATCAAGCTTTGTTTGTGTTTCTTTGGGAACATGAATATAAGCAATACATCCAAAGGTTCAAAAATGAGATACAAAAGGAATGTCACCTGTCCATGCTATGATGGGTATCTTACCAGAGGGTGCAGTAGTAGGAAGATGATTCTGAATAAATAATGTTGTCAAAGTAGCTTCAGTCCAGAAAACACGAGATAAGCCAGAATGAATCAGCATACATCTTACAGCATTGAGAATAGTGCGATTCTTTCGTTCAACAATACCGTTCTGTTGAGGTGAATATGGAATAGTGTGTTCATGATGAATTCCACTGTCAGCACAATAACTCACAAACTCTCAAGAAACATATTCGCCTCCATTGTCACTACGAAGCTTCTTAAGGCGACGACCAGTTTGAAGTTCCGCAGCCTTGTAGAATTGTTTGAAAACAGATAAGGCTTCAGATTTTTGTCTAAGTAGAAATACAATCGTATACCTTGAGAAATCATGAATGAAAGTAATGAAGTAGCGATATTGTGATCTCGACGAAGGTAGAGGTCCACATATATCAGTATGAACAAGATCCAATATGTCATGAGAATCAGTTGTATTTGAAAGAGGAAAGGGTTTGCGATTGTGTTTCCCAAAAGCAAAAAATTCACAAATTCCCATATGGGGATGGGCTTTAAGATCCATGCCATGAACAAGATCACGACGTTGAAGATCAAGGAGTTTTGAGAAATCAGCATGAACAAAACGGTGATGCCATACTTTGCAATCATGATCACCTGGAGTAGTGACAACATTTGCTACAGCATCGTTGAGAGAGAGTTCAAACAAATTATCGTTTCGAGGAGCAGTGGCTATAGTTTGTCCATCTTTCTCAATTCGGAATTTGGTATGATAAAATCCAACAAACAGACCAAGATCAACAAGTCTAGCAACTGAAAGAAGATTACGTTAAAGATCTGGTACATGTAATACTCCTCGTAAAATTCGAGTGGAAGAAGATAAGGTACCAAGATATAAGTCTCCAATACCCTTTACTTGACAAGTAGTATCATCAGCAAGATAAACAACACGTTGAACTAGCAATGGATGATAGTTATGGAGCCACTTAGACTGATATGTCATATTTCCTGTAGCACCAGAATCGACAATAAAAAGTGATCCATCGCGTACATGAAGTATTTTGTCTGGAGCAACTGAACATAGGACGCAGCTTGTTTCTGGTACAATGTTGTTTCGATGTTCAGTAGCATATGCTCTATTCCGATCTGTGTCGAATCGACGCTTATAGCACATATGAGTGGGATGATCAGATCGTCCACAATATTCACAAGAAGAAGAAGAAGAGTCTCTAGATAACGTGGTTGTTTTGTGGTAAAATTGGGTTCTTCATCATATTGACGTGCCCAACAATCATCTTCAGTATGGCCATTTCTGTTGCAGTAGGAACATTGCTTATTAGGAAATTTGAGACGAGAGAAAATATTACCGCGATGGCCACCTCTGCGGTTTCCTCGTTGAAATGGACGCCTTCGAGAATAAAAAGACCGTTCCATCTGTTGTGACTCAGTCTCCTCTTGTGAAATCATAGTTGTATCATGATCAGCATCACGACGTTCTTGACGTTGAGAGTATTCAATTAAAGACATGCAGGCTTGGTCGAAATCAAGACCATCTTTATTAGAGAGAATAGTAACAACGTTATCATAAGAAGAGTCCTTCACCGTATCAAGGAGAAGTGTAATCAGTTGCTTTTGTGGAACAGGATCACCGGCAACAGCAAGTTGATTAATAATAGATTTGAAAGATTCAATATGTCTGGTCATGGCAGTACCAACTTCATATTGTACCTTGTTAAGCAACCCTGGCAAATAAAGTATTTTTGTAACAGATTTCTTCTGAAAGTTTGCAATAAGGTACTTCCATACGTCGTGGGAAGTAGGAAGTTCATACATATCAAGAAAAAGGGAATCAGTAAGAGAAGAAAGAATATACCGACGAGCTTCTTTATCATGTCGTTGCCAATCCGTATAAGCAACATTCCAATCTTCAAATATAGGTCCTTCAGTGATAAGCACGTTATCATTATCCGTATCAACAGGCTGAGGCGGACAAACACGATTTTAAAGAACAACATCGGAGAGTTCATCGCCTTCAAGAACTAACAACATCTTTCCTTTCCAGCCTAGAAAACCTTGACCTTGGAAAAGAGGAACAGAACGCTGGCCAGAAGGAAAGCCGTGGACGAGAATATTCATAGCCATATCTTGTTGCGATAAGACGTATAAGATAAGATCGCAGAATTTGCACACCATATATGGTGAAGGCCGCAATTAAGAATGAGAGAGATATGAGGACTGCGTTCTGCCAAGGATAAACGTAAGAAGGATGCTCAAGGAACGTCCAAAGATGTGAGAGACGTCACCCAAAAAAGACAGGGTAAAGGAGACGTTAATAATAAAAGAGTCCTCAAAATAGAGTGGTGTGAGACACAAGATTGACGGCCACAATACGAATAGCAAAAAGATAAATCTTCTCAAAAAAGTTAACGCCAAAATAAGAAAAACGATCATGGACGCTTCACGAAGAAGTAGGACGAAGAAAGCTGCGTCAAGCTCAATTGCAGTAAAAATAGCATAACTTTCTGCTGCGAACTCCGATTGACGCAAACCTAGAACTCAAATCGAAGAGCTTGAGGAGACGAACAAGTTTTGGATGAAAAGTACCATAGCACTACGCTCCATTGCGCTTTTTCCATTTCTCCAAATTTTGAGCAGAACAACAAGAAAAATTGAGATGAAGTTCAGGGTGCCATCAACAAGAAAACGTAATCAACGATTAGATTGATTAGCAATAAACGCCACACAAAACACTAATCATATTCTTCTTAACACAAAACAACCACAGTTAACAAGAATCAATGCTTAAAAATAAAATTTGTTGCAGTTTTTGAATCTTACATGCAAATCGCATACACATACTGTTTTGTCACCATGAATTGAATCGGCGCGTGATCGTTACTGCTCTGATAACATGTTGAGATGTAGAGAGAAAGAGAGAGAGACGAGACAAGAGACACACCATATACGCTCCCAAAGACTGATTCATATTGAGGACAAGATACAAATATATAGGTGAGACCAAGTTGAGTAGAGTGAGCCATATATAGCTCCAACAAAATTGTGTGTGGGAGAAGATGAAATCATTCAAAATACATGTTCTCCTTTTCACATCTACACAGCTAGTAGCCCCATTGGTATGTCTTTTATCCTTCAATGGAGTGAATCACCACATGTTCAATTAGGTTAGATTTAAGATAAGATTTTGGATTGAGTTTTTATATTAGTGTCTAACTTTGAGATTACGGTAAAAAAATTAGAGTTAGACGAACGGTGAAAAGATCTACTGTGAAAAGATGTTAAGATGCTGTGAAATGCTACAGCTAGAGAAGAGGCAAAGGGATTTTGTCTACTACATGCACTATCATGTAGACGTGGATGTGTAGATCTCTTGTACCTACAAATACAGGCATTGACCAATAAAGACGAGATTATAACCCGGTGGTTCTGATCTCCGTGCACCTCTAGACCGAGGTGTGCGGGGATTGGACATGACTAGAGAATGTGAGGTAGTTTACAGTGTGAACAAAGAGAGAGAGAGAGAGAGAGAGAGAGAGAGAGAGAGAGAGAGAGAGAGAGAGAGAGAGAAAGAGAGAGAGAGAGAAAGAGATAAAAAACGAAGAATGCCAATAGAAGATTAAATTTGTTGTCTAGGTTATAATATTTTTGCCCTCATTATGAGTAGTGACGAGGATGTGGGGCTGTCCAACCGAAACGAGGATGTGGGGCCGTCAATGAGGATCTTATGTCCTTGTAATCAGTGCAAGCATGCTGTGCGACGGACAAGACGCGTTTCTTTACAGCACGTTCGCAAATTTGGCGAGTTCAATCCATCTATTATCGATCAATTTGTTGCCAATTATAACTTGTCGGACTCTGAGGCTGGACAACAAACAGCAATCTTGCAACCCAATAGACGTGTTCGCAGGCGCTTTGGTCAAGCAGCATATGTGAGGCCACAAGATGTAGCCTCTGAAAGCTCGGGGATGATCATGTAGACCACATTCCCAACGAGGCAATGTTTGAGCCCGAGATTGATGAAATGATCGAGACGATCATGGATTCAGAAAGGCTTATCTATGATGATATGAAAGTGACGCCGACACGCCATTGTATAATGGAGCACGTGTGTCTAGATTGAAAGCGCTCTTGGTTCTTCTCAACATGTAGGCAAAGTTTGGATGGAGTGACACTAGCGTCACAGCGCTTTTCAAGTGATCTATTACAATTAGTTTACTTTAATAAAACTCTAAATGTATAATGATCTGATAGATTTTTACACAATTGTACCGTGCTTTTATGTTGTGTAGATTGCTCAAAGAGCACATACTACCAGCTCATAATGTGATGCCAAATTCCCGAGAGAAAGCAAGAAAGATTTTGCAAACTTGGGGATGGATTACAATTCGATCCACCCTTGTCCTAATGACTGCATTCTTTTCAGAGGGGAATACATAGACATGGACAAGTGTCCAAAATGTGATTCCGAGAGATATCGCGTAGATCTCCACGGAACAAAAATTCCGCAAAAGGTTTTGCGACATTTTCCTCTGCTTCCTGGCATCAAGCATTTCTTCGAATGTAAGTCCATGGCCGCCCTAGCATCATGGCATGAGGAGAATAAATCTTCGGATGGTGTGCTGCGGATTCCTGCAGATTGTGCAGCCTGGAAACATATAGATGGAACATGGTCGTATTTTGCCAAGGAAGCTCAAAATTTGTGCTTAGGCCTGGCTATGGATGGTGTAAATCCATTTGGTCAAAGATCAACATCTTACAGTGTATGGCCCGTTGTCATCGTCAACTACAACATTCCCCCATGGTTGACTATGAAGAAGGGGCACCTATGGCTAAGCTTGATTGTGCCGGGACAATATAAAGTGAAGAATATGAATGTGTATCTTCGTTTGAAGGGGATCGGGGAGCACCACAGACGGAGAGTGAGAGAGAGAGAAGGAGACACACACACAATGTGGGTGGGGAGACTGTGAAGTGGCAGCTCCCCCTATTCAATATACTCACTATAAGTATAGGGTAATAGTGGGCGGGCGCCCATGATCTGGGCGACCGATTAAGGCACATAGGCCTTAACCCCAACAACCTCCCACTTAAAGGCCAATGTGCCTTTAAGCAAGATCTACTAGTGTACAACTAATAGAAGATGAGATATTCTCTCAACCTATGCCCACTGACTCTCGATGAGCTAGTGCATCTGGCTCTACTGATAGACAAACATAGCGCTACGGAAGCCACACAGAGCTAGCTCCAAGCTCCGCAAAGAGTCTACAAGAGCTCATGCACTCGTGCAAGTATTGGTCCAATACCTGCAAACCTCCCCTATGCTCTATGCCGAGATCAGTCATCGAACAACTAATCAACCCTGCTACAAATGCTCCCACTGCAGCTGCTATGTCGGGCCTCGAGATCAGCATCTCGTACATGAGAACACCGAACGTTGATGCAACCCTGGCAATCTCTGCCACCTTCAACTCAGAACTCAACTCATGGCAATCCTGTCCCCTATCATAGAGACCATGGCACTCTGACTCCGAGCTCTGGAGTGACTCCTCGTGCCCACCACATATCACATGTGTACCAAGAGTATCCATCTATCCTGAATCTGCATCAAGATCTGGCATAAGCATATCAAGAAATTACTCCACAATAGCCGGCATCTCAGCATCCATGTGAGTCATCTCTGTCATCACCTCTGATGACTCATCCTGATGTGACTCACTAGAGCTGTCCCACTCTACCTGTGCATCCCTAGACGCAACTTGCACAACAAGGTCACTACTCTGCAATCCATGCAAAGCATCTTGCAACCCACAAGAAAAAGAGACTCTCCTGCTCTCTCGCTCTCTACCTGGCTGCATGATCACAGACACAACACCGTCTCTCCCGTGATCCACATGCAATGGGTAACCTGTACCACTCCTGGCACCTCTCGCAATCACTAGCAAACCCAAATGCATCACAAAATCTCGCTCTCGAAGCGAAATCTGACATCCACAATCTCTAACCTGACCAATCGAGATCAAACTCACTCTCAAATCTGATACATAGCGCACATGTTGCAACAAGTAAGATGCACCACTCAGTAATGACAGTTTCACATCTCCTGCACCTGCTATCACATGCACCGATCCATCAGTCAAACGTACACTGCCAAGCATCCCACTAGAATAGCTACAAAACCATTCATGATGCGACGTAACATGAAACATAGAATCTGCGTCTAGCAACCACTGCGAAGGGAGTGCACTATCCACATGTATAGCATCTCGTGCATAGCTCGAGGTAAAAGTGACATCCCCATCACTAGTATACTCCGACACTACATCTGCCTCAACTGTCAAAGCAACTGAGTCCATGGAATCACTACATACATCTCTGAGACTGCCATGTCTCCTACGATGTCGCATACGACAAAAACAGCGCCGTCTAATGTGTCCAGAATGACCACAATACCAACATATCACATGTCGGCGTGTTCGTGAATGTACATGTCTCACACGAGTCCGTGATGACTCAGATCTATCATACATATCATGTAATCTGCGCCAAAGTGATCTCGAAGTAGTCTCATACATAACAAGAGCATATACAGATTCCGCAAGGTGCAAAGAGTGCCATCTCCTCTAGCTCCTACCACTGATCGTCAGACATGTTTGAAGGTCTACCTGCATCACCACTCAATGGTCGATGCAACCCTCGCTATGTCAACGCATCAAGCATACACTCTCTCCATGCCGCAAAGTCTGACCCATCAAACACACGCATCTGTGAGAGGTCACAATCTGATCGATCACCTGTCTCTGCCATGAGCACAAGTAGCAAGCTAGATAGAAAAACCACCTCACCAACAACACCTAGAAACTGTCTACCAATATGGCCAGAAACACAATGTAAAACTTGTGAGACACACTCCAAAATAGAGCTCCCGCAATGTCAATACAAGCCTCACCTGCTCTAGTATCACACTGCAATCTGTGAGCTAATCACCAAGCCCACACTGTGCGGTATCGATGCATACACACTCACAAATCTCCCACCTGCAGAGAACACCGCACACAAATGTTGAGTACAACCCGCAATCTCTACCTAGATCGCATAAATGATACACATAAAACTCCTGAGAAAATTTCACCAGAGTTTCGTCAGTAAAATGGTCACAAAACCAATAACCAAACAGACTGCACGCTCAAAACCATGAGCAACCAAAGCGCATCAAACCGCACTCCAAATGCATGCACCAATCTCCACACTTTGCATACATCATTGCAAACAGTTGCAAATCTAGTACACAAATATCTGTTCTACCTGTGACTGCCAGAAAACATGCTCGAGGCATACATTGCCGAGCTCAAAATGCAATCACATTAGTCTCCCTAAGCATCAAACCATATGAGGCATACATCGTATCCTCCCACCTGTGAGGAAACTTGCTGCACATATCACTCTCACATCTGAGAGCAAACCATGTGTGGAATCCTCGACGCACAATAAACAACTGCTGTTGCATAAAATTCAGCGTTCAGAATTTTAAAATTCTGATATGACGAGCGCGTCTGGAGCATGCCAAAACCCCAAGGTAGACTCCTGGATCACATGTATTCAAGCCCGGGTGTGAAAGCTATACCAAAAACCTCCGTTTCGGCCCAAAAACGCAGCATAAACTGCCAAAAGAGGGCTGAAAATGCAGCTCCTCAACCGTAGCTCGAATGAGGTTTCTGATGGCTCAAATGGCTTCAAAAGGGGGGTAAAACGGTAGAACACCTGCTGGAAACGCACTCGGAAAGCTGAATTTGCCGATGCCGAAGTCGAAACCCTGTTTGCACTCTTGAAAGTGCGCGCGTGCGGACGCGAAAATAGCAAGCACAAAACCTCGCTCTGATACCAATTGAAGGGGATCGGGGAGCACCACAGACGGAGAGTGAGAGAGAGAAGGAGACACACACACGATGTGGGTGGGGAGACTGTGAAGTGGCAGCTCCCCCTATACAGTATACTCACTATAAGTATAGGGTAACAGTGGGCGGGCGCCCATGATCTGGGCGACTGATTAAGGCACATAGGCCTTAACCCCAACATCGTCTACTATTGGAAGATCTACAACAATTATGGATTGGCATAGAAGTGGTGGATATGAGCCGACACACAGGTCGACGGAATGCTTTGATCAGAGGCATTCTAATGTGGACCATGCATGACTATCCAGGACTAACAGAATGCTCAGGTGATTTATTTACACTCCTCACAACACTGTAAATCTTGGTTTTTCTCAAGTTGATCTATTATCATGTGTATACATGCAGGGATTCAAACAAGCGGATACAGAGAATGTGTCACATGTGGACCTACACTGAATGCACATAGGGCGCCGTCATTGAAGAAGCAAATCTACGAAGGTCATCAAGCGTATCTTCCAGAGAATCATGTGTTACGCGATGGCTTTTTGGGAGGAGAGCCACCGAAGATGTCTGCACAAGCATGGTTAGAGCAGAAGGAGATGTGTGATGACGGATTGCCCCTAGGGATGAAGAGACTATCTCTATGGTACGAGTTACCATACTGGCCCTGACTCATGATCAATCACTTGCTCGATCCAACGCACATATTCAAGAATGTGGGTAATCTACTATGGGACCATCTGACCGGAAAGAAAGATACTTTGGGAGCAAGAGTTGACCTTAGAAATGTGGATCATATGGAGAAACATTGGCCGCAAACAGCGTCTGATGGATCGGTAAAAATCCCTAAAGCACCATGGATTTTCACAGGAGCTGTTGCGGGAGCGACTCACACACCCATGAAGTGCATGCAAACACTACCTAGATCAACATAATGTCAATCGAGGACACAAATGACACGATAGGCACACCGAGGAAATCTATTTAGCTTGTCAGGCTGAGACCATCCTACACATACAACACTCTGGAAGGCCAACTACACCACAATCAAGAACCTCACTGCTCTCAACTACACCACCTAGCCACATACACACATACAAAAGGTACCTCACCTAATCATGCCAGATTCGTACGAAACTTAAGGAACACCATCCCCTCACTAGGATACACCTGTCCCTACGCTTCTACACTCAAAACCATCACTCTAAACCCGTATGCGGAAAACACATAGGATGATAGAGCAGAATTTTGAAAGTGCCTGAAACTGAAATTTATGAGTACCTACGCGTCGCTTATGTCGCCACGATTTTATAGACTACTAGCACGCAGAAAGCAGACATCGTTTGATACACTTACGGCCACAAATAGCTCGTAGATGCGTCGGCGTGTGCGCTTCGTCTCGCGTGGAATGCTTGGCGTTGTCGCGTAGCTCTCCTCGAGCCTACAACAATGGTGCAGTCGGATCTCCAATGTGTTGAGCGAGCCGTGCGTAGCTAGAGGATAAAGCTCACGCTCACTCTCTTTCTCTCTCACACACAGTAGACGGCAGCGCTAAAGTTTTGATTATGAAAAAGTCTCCTTTACAAAATGACCTAGGTACCTTATATACTAAGGCTACCTTAGGTTTAACCAAAAATGGGGTTGAAAGGGTCAAATGGCTTTGTATTTACAATCTGGAAGTGCCATTGCACCCTGGCTTCTGAAACTAGAATAACTACTCATTACAAATGACGTTTATAGCCATAATCCGCAGCATTTCATAACTCGCAAAAGATAAGACTTTGGTACAAAACTTGAGTTATGTTGTGTTGTTGACCCAACGGTCAACAAGAGCCCAAGAACGCAAAGTAAAAGAGGCCATTCTATCTTTGCGGACCCCCACTGGCGTAATGCACTCGCTCCGAACGTGTTTTACTAAAGAAGGAAAGCTTACCGGTTTGAAGTCACACGACTGGCATAAAATGTGTCAGGTATGTTCATAGTGGAATATATCATAGTGGGAATTGTGTAAAAAATTCGTGTGTGGACTTTAATATCATTGTTGCACGTATTTTGTAGTTTATTTTACCAATTGCAGTTGAGGGATGTTTGTCTCTTGACATCCGTAACACAATCTACAAACTTGCAAAGTTGGTGCAATGGATATCACAAAAGGAGATCAATGTAGACTCCATACCATTCTCCAAACTAAACGCTGCGGAGGTTGTGTGCTAACATTTTCCTACTACCATGCTAACCATTCAGGTGCATCTTCTTTTTCACATAGTTGATGCAGTGGAAATAGCTGGCAAAGTACATTCCAGATGGATGTTCTTTTTAGAACGTTTGATGAAAACGCTCAAGGGATATGTGCATCAGCAGGGACGACGAGCACCTCCTCCTCTCTCTCTCTCTCTCTCTCTCTCTCTCTATCTATCTACTTGTCCATGTTTTCTAGTCCATTCATTCAATATTAAGTTTAAATGTTTGTGTGTTTAATGGAGGTTTGGATGATGAGGAATTTCTTTCCTCTTTGTCACCCCAGCAGAGACGGTGGTACGTGGAGCGTCATCCCTCTGGCTCACCATCGCGCGTTCCTACTCCATATGCATCTCCCTCTGTTTTGGAGTCCTCAGCGTGCTTCGAAGCTTCGGTGTCGACGAGACGATCTTCACACTCGTCTAGGCGCCGGTGCTCTAGTGGTGGCGGTGGTGGTTGTTGTAGGGGTGCTACCATCAATGCTTTGAGACCGCGTCGTGCTCGACGAGGCTCTTTACCCTTCCCTTCTTTCCCCATCCTGACACCAGCCACAGCATCGCCATCGACACCAGGTTTTGTGTGGCTGACTGCCATTCCTAGGAGCTACACACCACTAGCTACTCCACGAGGAGTCACTCCAGTGGACACTCCTCGCTTCCGAGCTCAGACTCTAGTGGAGACACTGACGTCCGTACCCCTGTTGACACGCCGCTAGAGACCCGTGCCGGGACACCCAGGTTCACGCGTCAGCGGCAAGAGGGCTTGCCTTACTCCGTCGACTTCAGCGGAGGCATCATCTTGGATGATAAGGGCAAGAAGGTGATTTCGTGCATGCGCGGTCTTTGCTCTCAGGTGTTTAAACACTACATACTAAACACACTGAATCATTTAAAAGATAGAGTCATCAGTATGCTTCGTGACGAGTTTCCCGTTCCAACACGGGAGGACCGCTTCAATGAAGACATGATGAAGGTTCGAATGCGCAAATACTACCAGCACAAGCGTTCCAAAGTGCAAAAAGCAATCAAGCATGGGTGGAACAGACCAGATTGGTTGGCCAAAGAAGATTGGAAGAATGCGAAGAAAGTAGCGCGCGAGAATCCCGACGAGTGGAAGCAACAAAAGAAGGCAACCAGAGCGCGAGTAGAGACAAAGAGCTCGCACCACTTGGGGAGCAGCGGGTGGGCATCATTTGAGGCCGAATTTGTAAGTTTTTTTGCATTGCTCTCTATGTTTGATAGTTTAGGGTTTATGGGTTTTTAAATTCTAACATAATGAATTCTTTGTATGTTTTGACAGTGGTCGTTTACAGGACGTGATCACACACTGTACGAGCGTGAGTACGTAGGTAGGAAGGGATTAAACGCCCTTATAGACTTTCTGAGTTCTCGCGGCGGCATGGTTAGTATTAGGGTTTATTCTTTTCTATTTGTTGTATTGTTTCATAAACGTCGCTATATGTTTATACTCACAAAAAGCTGTCTTATTGTTTTTTTTTCCAGAATCCGACAGATACGCTGCTTGGACACGATGAGACGTCTGATTAGACGACGTCAGTTTACCATTAGTTTCTTTTTGTCATAGCTTATGTATCCTGAGAGACTTTTATACGTCTTTTTGAAAACCATGTATATTTTTTAAATAATGACAATGGTTTGTAACTATTACATTTGCAAAGTTTAACAATCAAGTGATTTTGCCTATGTGTACAATTGTCATTGATTTACTTTCATCAATTCACGCTTGTCACTTTGTATTTTTATTTCTCAAACAATACGTACTATGGATGATGGAGTTAATGGTTATATTGTCTTGTGCGTGACTATTTTGGGTCTATATCTACCTTTGCACTTTTTTTCAAAGGTGAAGAATATGTATGAAACATTTAATATGGTTGATGGGTGGCAGGGCATGAATGCCCTGCCACCAAAATTTTTTCCTCTCGGGCGTCGCTCTCAACGTCGCTAGATAAGGCTCTGCAGCGTCGCTATAAGCGTCCTTATAGATGGCTCTGCAACGTCGCTATAGGCGTCGCTATATAGCGACGTTTATAGCGACGCATATAGCGACTGGCATAGCAACTCTTATAGCGACGTCCCCGTATCGACGCTGGTAGCGACGCTCTTAGCAACGCTGGGGGTTATAAAAACCCAGTGTATTTCCGTTGCTAAAAGCGTCACAAGAGCACACAACCTCTTGTGGGTAAAATCTCTAAGTTTACGTGTACATTTTCTTTGATGTCCTCTAATGATGATGCCATGTCTTTCTATTTGTGGTCGTTCAAAGTATGGTTTCTGTGGCTTATCTGGGATTTGAGGAACAAGGCTATGTATGAAAAAGATGTCATGTTTGCTAGATCCTTTTCTCTAGAACTCATCAAAACGAGGATGATGGAAGATGCAGTCTCAGCTAACCAAGACGATCTAAAGAAGAGATGTATCTGGATCACACACACACACACACAGGGAGAGGGAGAGGGAGAGGGGGAGGTAGAGAGAGAATATAGATGGATAGGTAGATAGGATGAGAGGGATAGAGACAGAGGGAGATAGAGGGGGGGGAGAGAGAGAGAGAGAGAGAGAGAGAGAGAGAGAAGGGCAGATAAGGGTAGAGATAAAGAGAGAGGTAAAGAGAAAGTGAGAGAGAGAGAGAGAGAGAGAGAGAGAGAGAGGGAGGGAGGGAGAGAGAGAATAGAGAGAGAGAGAGAGAGAGAGAGAGAGAGAGAGAGAGAGAGAGAGAAAGAGGGAGGGAGAGAGAGAATAGAGAGGGAGACGGATATAGAATGAGAGGAGAGAGAGATAGAATGAGAGGCAGAGCGAGAGATGGAGAGGCCCGAACTTGTAGTTGCTCTCAAGCTCAGATGTGAAAACGACTGTGGATCCACCGTTTGTGCATGTGAGCTTGCAAACAAGTAAATAGCAATGATTGTAAGTGATGGCCACCATTTTGTGGGGTGCGCCATGCGAGAGTACAGAGGATTCTGTAGAGTTCTTTGAAAAAGATCTTTTTTATGTCCTCAAGATGGAGCTCAAAAATGACTTTCTACGCTCTTCTCTATCTTTATCTCTCTTTCTCTCTACGGACGCGGCATTAGGTTGGAAATCTTTCAACAGCATAGTACCTGAGAATGGAGGCTGGTATGTAATGTGCATAGTAATTCCTCAAACAAGGAGCTGCTTTGAAGAGATGTTGTGCAAAGAGCACAATAAAGAAGCTCTTCTTCAAAGCACTCTACAAAGGCAGAAGCGCTCTCCCACTGCGTACAACACAAAAAGGTGGCTACATCTACAACCATAACTCTTTATCTCTACTCAAAATGATGGTTACATAGATATCAAACCCTCCATAAAACCACCATGTGCCATCAACCTGCCATACGGGCCAATTGCTCACACCCTCCATAAAACTACCATGTGCGAGGAACTGGCCATAGGGGCCTTCTACCGGATTTGTGAGGCCCTACCCCCTGTGGAGAACTTATCCCATGGCCAGTGAGTAGAGGCGTGTTGGAGATGAGCCTTGTCCAAGAGGATGGGGGTGTGGATAGAAATATTCCCCTTTGTAATAAACTCCCCATGGAAATTTCTTGCACCATCCCCATCTCTTCCACCCTGAACTAGAGCTTGCGCAGCTCTCTACACATTCGCTCTCTTTGAGATACATAAGGTTTCCCTCCTCATAGGAGGAGGTTGCCAAGAACCTTGGTTCCAAAAATAGGGACATGCAAAGGAAGAGACACAATGGCCATTATATTGAAAATAGTCTTGGTTCTAAAACCCATGAAAACATTAAAATGAAAACATTCTTGGCTCTAAAATTCATGAATTCTTGGGTCCCTTTTCCCTTTTCTTTTAGTTTTTCTTTCATCCACTAAGCTTGCAGAAGAATCTTTGTAGATTTTGGTTCAAACGAAATGGGCTCAACCCATTTCATTTGAGCCAGAATCTACAAATAAAATGGGCTCAATAGTTAGGCTTTTGATACATGGTGCTTCTCAAGACCTCATTCTTCCTCTTCTCAATGCTCTCGTTACCTATGTCTCTCAATTGTAAGAGTTAGATACTATACATATTATAAAGATTCTCTCCCCCTCAATTTGTTTCTCAACAAATAACCCTCACCCGCACATATACCTTGCCTAGTTTGTGTAACATTGTACCTTCAGCCTTGCCCTACTCTCCTAGGAGCTTCCACCTAGGCCTACATTCACAAGCACATGTGCAATATGAGAGAGAGAGAGAGAGAGAGAGAGAGAGAGAGAGAGAGAGAGAGAGAGAGAGAGAGATTTTATTATCATCCTTGGAGGTCAAATATGACCTATGGGACCAAAGTTACATGTGATGTAGTATGTGTATGGTTGATGAGTGACTCTTGATGCTCCAAAATTGTGGTGATGAGAGTTGCAATGGAGAGCCCACACTGTGGCTAGGAGAGGAAAGTGTGTAGATCTCAGTTATGGCTGAAAATGTGAGAGAAGCAAGTTCGGATGTGACCAAAAGCTAATCACTCTAGTAGTGTGTGGTACTCAGACTCTTGAACTTGCAGTGAGCAGAATGTGCAGAGTCGATTTGACTCCTCTCCATTGCCCCAACGCCCTATCTCGCATCGAAGGAAATGGGAGCTAAGCCGAATGACTGCGATAGTGCATATTGATGACAAGGTGATAAGCTCAAGAATGTATGTGTGAGTACGTTTTCCTCTTTCAATGGAGGACGTGGTGAGAGAGAGAGAGAGAGAGAGAGAGAGAGAGAGAGAGAGAGAGAGAGAGAGAGAGAGAGAGAGAGAAAGAGAATACACAAGAAAACTATATACATGGTCCCTAGGTGGCATGCTCCCCTCTACTTCATCCTTGATGTTGAGGATGGGACCCTAGTAATGTTGACTAGAGAAGTAGCCCAGCTAAAATTGCTACATATACGACGACATGGGCCGATGCCATATAAATATTCACTCACATTTTGGTTCTCTTAAAAAATGTTGCTCGGTGTATGGTAAGACTCGTATGAAGCCCATACGCCTCCCTATGCGGGACATAGAGGCATTCAATCTACTCTTGCAGGAGTAGTAACCTACTTCTATTGGCAGGAATATTTTTCAAAATGTGCAGTACGCCAAAAGACCAAGTATCATAGAGGGAAGAAACCTGGATTACTCCAACCATTGCCTATCCCAAATTCACCATGGGAGAGTATATCCATGGATTTTATCTTTGGATTACCCAAGTCTATCCATGGGAATATGGGAATATGGACAATAGTTGACAGGTTTAGCAAGCAAGCACACTTTATTCTTGTCAAAAAGACTATTAAGGCACACCAAATGGAAACTTTCTTCATATCATAGATTTTCAAACACCACGGATCATCAACATCCATCGTGTCAAATAGAGATCCTAGAATGACTAGCAATTTTTGGAAAGGTTTCTTTGAAAATTGAGGTACCAGATTAAATTTCTCTTCGGTCTATCACCCACAAACGGATGGCCAAAGTGAGATAGCCAATCTTACAATACTCGATCTACTAAAGACTTATGTTACCAAAATAGATCAATGCTCACAATGGGAAAGTACCTACGTCTTGCAGGGTATGTGTACAATAATATTGTACATACTTCTACGAGAAAAGAACCTTTCAAAATCTTTGAAGGAAGAACTAAAAGTCCCTTGCTACTTAAGGTACATGGGAAGATCGTTGCTGCCAATGAGTATAGCCATGACCTATACGAATCTTTTCAAAAGATTAAGGAGGCTATATCCATCTCAACAAAAACAAAAAGATGTTTTTGACAAGCACAGATGGGCCTTAACGTTCAAAGAAAATGATTGGGTCTTACTTAAGTTTCCCAAGGCTCGATTGAAGTAAACGACGGAAAAAAATCCTACGGGCCATCAAAAGTATTATGCTAAGCTAGCAAAAAGATACTATGGTCCTTTCCAAATCTAGAAGCCCATCAATGAGATGCCTTATCAACTCAAGTTTCCCAACCACCTAGTCTCTCTTGGAACCATAGCTCAGTAATATAACATGCAAGTGAGAGAGAGGTGGTGCAAAGAAAAGGGCCTAAAAAAGACACTATTAGGGACACTTGGACGTTGAGAATAACACTTGGACAAGACGATGCTGTTAAGGAGACAGTCACCCGATGTTACGAGGTTTGCATTTAGTATATTCAACTCTAAAGCGTCAAGGGCTGTAATCTGCACAAATGCCCCATCCCCTTTTCTGCACTCTACTCTGAGGTGGTACATGGCTCCCTCCAACTTTACAATATCTAGCTACAACATACATACATACATTCATACTACAATATTGTGTCAAGATTATATGAAAATTTTAAATTATAAAAAAAAGATATGGAATCATGGAACAATAGTTGGCTATGTGAGATTACACTTGATTACAACTAAACTAGTCATTATCACTTGACTAACATAATTTAGCATGCTTCACAAAATTAGAGAGAGGAAGAGGGGGGATAGAGAGATGAATGGATGACACGGCCCAAATATTTATAATTGAAAGTATACAAAATGTTTATGGATCATCTTCTAGAAGATCCCTAAACGAAGCGCCATTCAATTCTAAGCCCATGGCTCCGAAATCAATAAAGAGAGAAATAGAATTATCTTTTGTGGATGCGCTGGCTTCATCATCTTCAATTTCGTCATTCTCCATCTCATAATCATCATTATAATGTCAAACATCCTTGCTAAGACTTGAGGCTGCCAAACTTGAATCATCATTCTCCCTCTCCTCTATCTCCACCTCATCCAAAGTAGGAGGTGGAAGAGGGTCGAAGATGGTCTCCACCTTATTAGTGGAAAAAATGATTCTCTCGCGAGGTGTTACGGGAATTACGAACCAAAGTTTTGGTTGGTGCATTGTTGGGATATAGATGACCTATAGAAGAGAAGTTCAATGTCAGTAACATTGGTATAATTAATGTTACACAAGTAAAACTCACCTTCTCACAATTGTGTGGCAAAACAAAATTGTCATACCTCCCTGTGTGACACACACTAGAGTCCACCATGTAGAGGCCACTCTGATGCCATTGGTACAGCCAAAGTCTGTCGACCCTAGCAGAGGGCACAAACAGTGTTGTGTATGTCTACAGATGCATGTGTTAACCCTCACGGCACACGGACACCCTATGATCTATAAACGTTGTATTATTTAGAGTCAGGTACCGGGCTTGTCGGACCAATAGGAAAAGGGTAAGAGTGATCGCCAATGAGAGGCGCACTTTAACTTGGACATTCAAGGGATTAGTTGGTTAAGCATGGGCGCCCAAGTGTGAATGGGGTGAGCTCCTATAAAAGCCAACTAAACCTAATTTTTACTCATTCTCTCATTTGTGCAATAGAAGAGTGCTCTTGCTCCATCTCCATCTCCATCTTCTTCTTCTTCTTCACCTCCTTGTGTGTGTGTGTGTGTGTGTGAGAGAGAGAGAGAGAGAGAGAGAGAGGGAGAGTGTGTGTGCGATCGAGCATTACGAAGGCACGACGGCGGCGAAGCGGTTGAGCGCGGCACGACTACAGCTTCTTCTTCATCGTGGCGAGGAATCCACCACGAAGGCGAGCGTAGAGCGGTGAGTGACACACCCTTTGTTCTCTTGAGCTTGCTAGTTTAGGCTTGTTGTGTGCTTGGAGCCGTTTGTGGCTCGCACACGGTGTATTGGCAAGTCCCTTGCTTCGACAGTGCGGCAAGGAGCGCACATTTTTGGCGCCGCTGCCGGGGATATGCCCTACACTAAGCTTGGTTAGCACTTTACGCTTCCTTGTGGTGCAATTTCTATCATAGGAAAGGCAGGGAAGGAGTGTGTGGAGATTTCTGTTTTCTGCAATTTCTGCATTTTCAAGTTCGGCGTTTTCAATTTCTGCAATTTTCTGCATTTCTGCATTTCTGCATTTTCAATTTCAGCGTTTTCAATTTCTGCAATTTTCTGCTTTTTTGCGTTTTTTCAATTTTTTGCATTTCTGCATTTTCAATTTCAACGTTTTCAATTTCTGCAATTTTCTGCATTTCTGCATTTTCAATTTCTGTATTTTTTGCATTTTTAAAAAAATAATAATAATAAATTTCGAAAAAAAAATCTGAAAAAAAAATAAAAAAATTAAAAAAATCGGAAAATAAAAACGCGAGTGAGCGGGCGGTGAAATTTTTCAAAAATAAAAAACGTGACTCTTAAAACGGACGGGTTGGTTTGTATAAAAGATAGATTGGGATCATTTCCCCAAGCCCAAGCCCAAGCCCAAGCCCAAGCCCAAGCCCAGGCCTCAGTCCTCAGTCTTATGATATATACTAGACTCACTCTTATATATATACCCTACTCCCTCAAGAGAGAATGAGAGCATGTGGGACAAGTCCTCCACTCTCCTCCTTTCTCTTCCCACTTGCACCCTTACACTTTCTAGTTTGGGCCTAGTTCCCTACTGGAAATTGACAGTTTTAGGGATTCCGAGGGCATAGAGTGACCAAACGGAGGGTTGTAAAGCACGGCACGACCCTCTGACCGATACGCTCGTTTCGAGCTATCACACGGCCCATTCCACGACACGCTCTAAAAAATCTAGCAAAAAAACAAACAAAAAACACGCTAAAAACTAGTCACAAGGCCTCCTAGAGCAGCTTTTTGACACCTTAGGGTATCAGAAGCACATGCACTTACGCTCTGGGCGGGTGCTAGAACACGAGCATATTGAGGGTGCCTCTGTTCATACGGACACCCATTACCCATCCACGATAAGCTCTAGACCCTCGGCGGGGACACAAGGTAGCACCACCCAAGACCCTAAAATAGCCGCTAGTGATTCCTCCTCCGACTCAGAAATCATGGAAGCATGCCCTACCCAAAACACTGAGAGAGAAGGCCATGCACCTCCCGAAGCTCCACAGCCTAGTACTAGTATGTTTAGCCGTTTCATGGAAACATTAGGTAGAGCTACTCGCTCGGAACCTGATGCAAATGAAGCACACGAAGGGGGTGGGGAAGTGGACTCTCCTTTCACATCGCACGTGGACCCCACACCCCCAAAGAGTGTCCATGTGGATATCCTGCCAACTTCTTACCAAGAAGGCCCTATTGAGCTGCCTCCTTCAGAAGTTCCCTCTAGAGTACCGTTGGTGACAAGTAAAACCACGGGGAGCAACATTGCTTCTACCTCACAAGAAACCGTTAACACGTCGACTCTAGAAGGATTGTTCATTAATGATCATTGGACATACGACCTCCACACTGAGGTGTTGACGGATCTACACTCTGGCCACGCCTACCATGTAGGATGGATAGAGATTGTACAATCCACCTCTAGTGCCACGAGCATCAAAGATCAACAGAAAATGATCTGTAATGTTATCCATGGCATTATTCAATCAGAAAGGCAAAACCGAGGGGTAAATATACTCTCAACTGGCCCCATGAGATTTCTGGATACGAGCAAGACTCAACAGCCTACTCTATCACAAATGGAGACTCCTCTAATGAGCCCCATGGACCCATCTTACGTCATTTCACCTAGGGTCTCTATGCAATCTAAGCCTCCGAGCGAAAACTTTAGCTTCCCTAACTTGGCTCAACCCTCTATCAAGGAAAACACAGTGCTCACTCTAGGGATAAGCCTGACAGAGAATGTACCGATGACATCTACGGTTAGCTCAGTGCCACTACCTAGTGTCGTAGTACCTAATATGGGGCCTCGACCATATGTGCCTCTAGCCCCTTATGCACACATGGCCCCCACACCTCCAATAGTACCACTTGTTTACGCTCCTCGAGTGCCGCTCCCTAGCCCTTATCCGAGTGGACCTATGCCCGGTTATGTTCCATATCCTGCATCATCCACACATATGCCAAGACCGGCACCCGTCCCTCTCCCACATATGATTCCAAGAGTACCTCCACCGGCCCTACCTCCTCACATAGGTGACTTGGCAGCGTTTGCTCAAACCATAGGTCGATCTATCGCGGAAAATATGCGTCACGCATCTGATAGAGAGCCTAGAAGTAAGGCAGTACAAATTGCCAAACTCACGCAAAAATTCAATGGGGACGAAGATGCTAGGAAACACATTGAAGTGTTTGAACAAGTATGTGATTCCTTAGGGGAACGCAACGAACTACATAAGTGCAATGCCTTAAGCTTGACATTAAGTGGGAAGGCTGGAGATTGGTATAGAACCCTAAGGGTGGACGAGAAAACAATCTACCCTACCCTTCAAAGGTTGTTTCTAAAGGAGTACATACGAGAAGGTGTGCTTTGGGGTGTAGCATCTTAACTACAGAAGGCCGAACATAAGGAAGGAGAGTCAGTAAGGGACTTCATTAGTCGTCTTAAGCACTTAAACTCTCGCTGCCCTGTAAATGAGCGCTTCAACAATAACCAACTGCTTGATCGATTCATTCGAGGGTTGAGGAATGAAGGAATCTATAATGGACTAGTGATTAGAGGTATCACAACCTGGGAAGATGTCACTGCCAATGCAATCCAATTAGAGGACAACTTGATGATAGCAGGCATGAGGGTGTCTACTGACACGAGATCCACTAGCTCACAAGCCATTGAGTATGAACCCATGACTGCAAAGCCCATTGCCAATGAGCCAAAGGTATTTGAGACCTTCTTGACAGACCTCACCAAGGCAATCCAAGAGTCTCTTAAGGATAATCGACCCCCTCAAAATAGTCACATGTATCCAAGAAGGGAGCAACAATGGTGTTCCATTTGCTTAGGTCCACATAGCACTAGTGAGTGCCCTACGTTTAGAGTAAAATTTAATGGAACTTGCAATGCATGTGGTAGGTATGGTCACCAAGCTAAGGATTGTTTAATGATCAAACGTATGATGGCAAATAGACCACCTGTAGCCTGGACGGATGCACCTCGAGCTCTTGTATTGATGCCTACTCCACCTGTTGAGCAACTACCGCAACACATGGTCCCTAGATCTCAAAATGTTGTACAAGCTACACCGCTACCACCTCCTGTGCTAGGACCGCAGCCCCCGCATCCAAGAGTCACCCCTATGAACCAAGTGGGTTGCAAGCCATCAAATGCTTATGCAGATGGTTGTGAGGAGGAAATAGACACTAGTATTGCCTACGGACTTGATACATTGGAAGAATGTCCTATATACTACATGGAAGATTGTTGGGGACAAGTCAAGCCGGTTTATCAAGCTGCTGCTCTCGCATCCAGAGGTCAAAATATCAACACCCAGGCTAGGAGGCCACCTCTTCCATGCTACGAGTGTGGTGGACCACATCGAGCAGCGGAGTGCCCTATTAGGCTGCAAAAGAATGCTGCACAGATGCAAATGAATCAAGGGAGCACGTCTGCAATGCCAATACTCACATGTAATCGTTGTGGCATAGATCACTTGATTGCCCAATGCCCCTATAACCCAAATGCGCCTAAAATCACACCCCTGAATTTGGTCGAAATTGCTAGTGTGACATCGCCAATGCCACCCGTCGCACCCGCTTATGCGATTACACGGTCCATGCTTCAAGGGCCAGGACATATCCTCGAAGAGAGAGATACCGCGTCAGTTATCCAAGCAAAGAAAAAGAAGACACGAAGGAAGAAGTCGCAGAATACGGAAAATTCAAAGCCAAGTTCCAAAGCAAACATAGGAACCGGAGATGACCCCGTGTATATGAATGACCTCGAGGATGATTCAGATTCAATCGAGACAATGGAGACTAGAACCAATACCACAAAGGGAAAGACCGACAAAGAAAACCGTAACATGGAACCAAATGAAAACCGAATAAGAGAAAATCATAAAGAGCCTCTGAAAAAACAAGTGTTTCCAAATCCAATCCAAGACCCCCAAGATAAACCACAGGGGCAAAAAGGGAAGAATCGTAAAAAGAAGATTGGGACGTACCCAAACCCAGTAGACGAGATTGAGCAGGTGAAACATCTAAGAGGTTTAGTGGAGGAGACTCAAAGGAAACTAGAACCAGAACCCATGCAAGTCAAAATTCATGACACAGTGTTTCCCACGCAAGTTCATCCACCCCACATGAACCATAGACCGTTAGCCATATCTAGTATCATCCAAGAAGGGAGTGAGGACGGGACATCAGAAAGTGAGCATACACCTTTCTTGTTGGAAATGATGTTTAACGAAGGAATACCTGATCCCATTGAGGAATATGAGATTCCATCCTCACCAGTTCCTAGTCAAGGACCTACACCCTGCAAAACGCCAATGAATGTTGCCAAACTAGTGGACTTCATGTCTTCTGAGGTCCGAACCACGATCATAGCAAAGCTGTATGGAGATCCTGAGTTATTCCTTGCACTTTGAGCATTCCTTAACGGAGAGCTACGAACGGGATTACCGCAGTTTACGCAGCCAAATAGGCCTGACTCGATTATGATTGATGAGGAAAATCATGTGCAATCACTTGACTTAGATGGATACGAGTCTGTGATCGAGGTACCCATTAACGAATTAGGGCAATATTTTGAAGGCGACGAGTCTAATGCGACCCTACCCATCACTACCAAGGGATTAACTATAAAGGGAATTCTTGATGGTGGTGCGGGAGTTAGCATCGTTACAAAAGATTGTTGGGAATCCATGGGAAAACCCCGCCTCAGTGTTACTAACATTGTGGTAAAGATGGCAAATGGTACCATAGCCAAACCTATGGGGATGCTCAAGGATCTTAAGATCAAAGTTCTAGGACACAAGGTACGACATACGTTCATTGTAATGGATTTATCTAAACACCTTATGTCATATGAAATGATTTTAGGACGACCATTCATGAGGGAAGCACAAATGGTTCATGATTGGTCTAAAAATCATGTCTATTTGCAATTCCAAGACTCTGTCCTTAGAGTGGATTTGGTGACTGGTAAGGTACACCCCTTAGGGAGTAAAACCATTATTGATCATCGCTCTGACACCACAGTTCACTCGGCCCCACTACAATATTGTTACACTTGTAAGAAGGATACAGACATTGGCCAAGATTCTCCTTATATGGATATCCTACCTGGGATGACTGAGTCGGACAATGTAGATTGGGTCCACCTAGCATCAACCATAGACACTTTGGGAAATAGGGGGACGACCTGGGTAACACCTGAGGGGGATGAAATGCTTGTACCCTTAAATATGCTACAAGAAATGCATATCGCTTCCGACAAGACTCATCCTAATGTAACGAAGAAAACATACAAGTGGGTCCCTAAAGCTTCTTTAGTGACCATAGCTAGTGCTAAAAAACAGAAGCCTTGTAAGAAACGTACCACTCGCTCCAATAAAAGTAAGAAAATGTTGCGATGGATCCCTAAACGACTATTGGAAGCCCAAGGCTACTATCAAGGAAATGATCAAATCTGGGTGCCAAAACGTAGATTGTGCTCTTACCTATCACCTGACCCATGTGAGCCCAATCCCGTAGCTCCAAAACAAATCAATGATCGTGGAAAGAAAAAAATCACAGAATGCTACACACCCGCTCCCGAGCTAGTTTGGGTACCAAAGAAAGAACGATTTGTTCCACCTAGCTCAGGAAGGGGGGAGTCCCATGAAGATTCTAGCTCATCATGTAATACATCCATAGAGGTAAAAGCTTCTACACAGCCTCCATCTATAGTAGTGGACCTCCATGAAGCTACAAAAGAATCCACACCTCCCAGTGTTCAAGAATCACCTGATGAACCACTTCAAGTTCGATCCTGGGAGAGTACCTTACCACCCTTGCAACTTGATGAGGCTCCTAGGGTAATAGAAAACTACTGGCAAAAATTCTCACCTATTACCAACTGGAACAATTGGTTTCAAAGGGTGGCAAGCTCATTTCAAATGGTATGATCTACCCAAGGAAGGGGGGAGTGTTTGCTGACAGTCATCATTCATTTGTTTCCCTCTCAACCTTTTTCCCTGACCTCTCAATCTCCGATCTTAGGGAATGTATATATATAGCCTTATACTCACAAAAAAACAAAAATAGTAAAGAGCAAGAGCGCCTAGCAATGAGAGAGCACCCTATCAGATCTTACATATAAGTCCAAATTCACCGTGTCAATTCAAGCAACACACAAAAAAAACTCTTATGTTTTAAAGGCCTAACCAAATCTATCTGTCTTGTCAGAAATGGCTACTTCACCAGAGGCATGCACTTCTATTTTTGATGAAAGGTACCCCTTGTCTTTTCAACAAGTGTTCTACGTATGCTACCCTATACTTTCTTGCGAATGGGATTTGATAGAGAGCCTTGCATGTGAGAGAAATTTTGAGGAGTTAGAATGGCTGATACGTCTATGGCTAACTAGTGATCCCTACCCAGTAGCGAATGTGTCTCCAATGGCACATGCTTATTCTTTTGCACAAGATGAGTATCCACGCATCACGAGGTTCTTGATTAGCATGCTTGCAAAAGAGGATGATGAAGAGGAACTAATAGAGACCGAGGAAGACTATGGCCTCACGGACAACGATTTTATTTATCTAGATGATGAGGATAGAGGCCTAGCCTTAGGGTGGCCACCCGGTTTATATAATATCCTCTTTCCTTGATTCTAAAAGGGGTGACAGATAGGTAGGTTAGGGGTCTAGATTGTGTTTTGAGTTTGTTTTTTAGGAGTTTTAATTTTTCCCACTGATGTGCCTCCTAGAGGTATTCCTTTTGTTTCCTAGTGTGTATAGGAGCGTGTTGCTATTGATAGGATTTGGATCTTCATGGAACCTTCAGATCAAGCGCGACCATCAACACAAACAGGTGTTTCTTGTCCATTAGCATTGCCCCTTATCTTTTTGCATCCATGTTTGTCTGCTTTGATTGTGATTGGTAGCATACTATTCAGCGCATTGGCTTAGTATCAAACATTTAATTCAATGTAATGTTTTGTCATAATCACTTGTCTAGGTTTAAAAATCAAGCAGTCCGACTAAGCTAGTTTGACCAAGCTAGGTATTAGAAATCTTCTCTTAATACCATGGGGAATGCATTTTTAATAAACAATGGTTACTTAGGTTCTTAATCCGATTTAGGCAGCATTGTATGAAATGTACTAGGGCTTTCTAGTGGGCTTAACCCTATTGACCTTTAGCTTAAGTATTATAAAGGGAGTTTACTAATGTGATGAGCCTGGGGAGGGTAACAGTGTTATATGACCCCCCAAAGTTACAAATTTAAATGCTGAAAATGAACAAGCAAAAAATCAAAGTGCCACAATGTAAAATTTTAAGCTGGAAGAGAAATCCCTGCTTAAATTGGTACTTCACTCACATGTATCTCCTATGGTACTAGAGCCCTAGAGGTTCCCAGTGTGGGCGCTTTTCCTTGAAAAGAAAAAAACCCAAGGCATACAAAATAAGCACATACATCATAATTGAATCAATGTGAAAAGACTTTGGGGGGTCAAAGAAAAAGTAATCAGTCAGGCGATGATTTCATGAGAAATTCCTTTTATAGTAGCTTAACTACAAGGTTTTCTAGATATAGCCTCTAGTCAGCCCTCGAACATGAATACTTGGCTCTCGCGATTAAACAACTTAATTGACCACTGAAAATTAAGAAGCTTACCCATGGTATTAATATTGGATCTCTAGTGCCTTTCGACCGTCAAATTAGCGACCCCAGACTTGTTTAATTTTCTACCTTTACATCTGTTTATGCATTTGATTACATTGCAATTTAATGTTCATTGCTACCAAATTGTTTGAAATTCTTTGACCAATCAATTTGTCTACCTAAAACTGCATATGCTTTTTAAGAGAATGCAATTACTGTGCCAATGTTGTTTGATTTTGCAGTGACTGAAGAAGGCTAAGGACATTCATCTCAAATGCTCTTCCACCTCGACGACCCAGCTTCAACTTAATAGCTTCCGAGGACGGAATCTACATCAGGAAGGTGGGCATGTTAACCCTCACAGCACACGGACACCCTATGATCTATAAACGTTGTATTATTTAGAGTCAGGTACCGGGCTTGTCGGACCAATAGGAAAAGGGTAAGAGTGATCGCCAATGAGAGGCGCACTTTAACTTGGACATTCAAGGGATTAGTTGGTTAAGCATGGGCGCCCAAGTGTGAATGGGGTGAGCTCCTATAAAAGCCAACTAAACCTAATTTTTACTCATTCTCTCATTTGTGCAATAGAAGAGTGCTCTTGCTCCATCTCCATCTCCATCTTCTTCTTCTTCTTCACCTCCTTGTGTGTGTGTGTGTGTGAGTGTGTGTGTGAGAGAGAGAGAGAGAGAGAGAGGGAGAGTGTGTGTGCGATCGAGCATTACGAAGGCACGACGGCGGCGAAGCGGTTGAGCGCGGCACGACTACAGCTTCTTCTTCATCGCGGCGAGGAATCCACCACGAAGGCGAGCGTAGAGCGGTGAGTGACACACCCTTTGTTCTCTTGAGCTTGCTAGTTTAGGCTTGTTGTGTGCTTGGAGCCGTTTGTGGCTCGCACACGGTGTATTGGCAAGTCCCTTGCTTCGACAGTGCGGCAAGGAGCACACAGCATGTAAGAAGGATAGAGCATGTGTGAAGAACTTTTGCAGGCAAGTGGCAACAGAGATGTATGCTTTATGTTGTTTTTTAGGCCAAAAAGGCTCCAAATAGGGCCTGATTGGGCAGCAGATGAAGGTTAATCTAAATGTAGTGTTTTGGACTAGATGTGTAGAGCTTGAAGTGCTGAAGGAGTAGGTCTAGATGGCTCATCAAACGGATCTACAGAGTGCAGCGTAACGTAGGTGATGATGTGGCATGCCAGAGGGGGCATGTCCCGTGCCACATTTTTTGAGAGTGAGACGCGGTGCACCGACGGCACCATCGGTGCCCCCCTTGGCTTGGATAGTGGTTCACGCGGTTGGTAGCTTGGGACACAAGCCAGATTGAGCACGGAATAGGAAAATGGTGATCACATGCAAAGGCCGAGAATAGAAAAGGGGTTGCTAAATTGGGAGGCATGCTCACGCCCAAGGGCCCCCGGTTTTTGCAGGTTTGGGAGAGCGAGCTCTTGGAGAGCAACAAGGAAGAAAGAAGGCCAATTTTTTTGCAAGTTGGGACAAGATCCTAGTGAACCAAGAGCGGTAGAAGAGGAAGGATAAGAGTAAGGGTGCCATTTTTTTGCTCAAGGCGGAGCCCTTGGCCTAGAAGAGGTGGACTCGGAGGTGTGTTCCCGATCCCTCGAGGCAAGACAGAGGCAGTTTTCCCTTTGGAGTGGAGGTGCCACCATAGTCGTGTTTTGGTTACCGTGCTCCAAGCAAGGAGAGACACACAAGTGGTAAAACCGGACGTTGCAGGTTTTTTATTTGTTTCTCAAGGTCTCCATGCTGATCAAGTTGTAGCAATTCTTCCTGGTTGTATAAACGAAGTTTTTTTTGTCATAATCGAAGCAAACCATATCAATTTTTGGTGTCGTTTCTTCCCTTTTCTCCCCTTCTTCTCTTTGCTCTATTTTGATAGTCTAGTGCCAATGTTGGAGATGTGTGTGACTTCCCGGGCCTCTGTGTGTGAGAGAGAAGAAGAGAGTGGTGTGTGATGTGGCACAGTCATAGACGGCCGGATTGGCATGGATTGCTGTCAATTGTGCGAGTTTTGAAGGTGAACTCTAGTGGATTGGGGTGGAATGATTATCTTGGGCTATAGAGAGGCAATTGTTTGGGTTCCTGGTGTGTTCCCCTTCCCCCCCATCCATCTTCTGGTTCCCCCACTGAGGAGAATTGATGCTCCAATTTGAAGGTTGAAGTAGGTGTTTGAAAGCTGGCAAGCAGTCGGTGGATAGTTGAAACATTTGGCACTTGTGTTTGAAGGTAGCAGACGTGATGGAGCCGATATTTGGCCCCATATTTACGGGTGTTGAAGACCTTGAAGATTGGTTAGAAGATTTTGAATTATGGATGCTATCACTGCGTATGTTGACATATGCAAAAAAGTTGCAGACGGTGTCATTGCTCATGCGCGGACGTGCAAAGATTTGGTACGATGATTTGAAGGCTCATGGTCAAGGTTAATGGCAAGAATTGCAAAGGTAGTTTCTAGAGCGGTTTCGAGAAGTGGTCACTCCGACAGAGGCTCGTGCAAAGCTAAAAGAGGTACCCCAAGATGTAAGTAAGGACTTTTTCATTTTTCTTGAGCAGTTTGAAGCCTGTTGGAAGCAGTTAGAGGTCGCCGCTGGGGTGAATGAAAATCAGTTTTTGAACCTGTCAAAATTACTTGAGTGCTTGCATCCAAGGATCGGAGATAAGGTGGAAGAAGCCTGCAGATTATCTGCCTATTGCAAGGCCAGCAGAGTACTCTATGGTCCAATCAAAGGTAGTGCAAATTGTGCAGGATGAAAATCCTGTTGAGGTACGGCCATCAATAGACTATGTTCCTTAGAAGTTTCCGATTTATGATGTGTATGTGCCAGTGATGGACACGCTTGTCAAAGAGGATAAGCCCCTTGTTGAAGTGGTTCAATGTGCCAAAGAGGAAGCAAGTGTTAGGTTTTCTAGAGCAAATTCAAGAGGTAGAGCATGTTCTTTGTGAAAGCTTGCATGAGAAGGTAGCAGATGGCAATCAAGTTGCAGAAACCAAGGATTCAAAAGTAGATGAGGAAAGTGTGCAAAGTCTAGACGGTGGTCAAGATTTTGTGGAGTAGTAGGCGATTGAAGATGATGATACGGAGTCAGTGTATGATGATGAAGATGGAGAGTCTACTTCCAGTTTTTGGGAGGCAAGTAATGAAGATGAACCGAATGAACCCACATCCTATGACGAGGAGACTGAGTCTAATGTGTCAGTGATGGTAAAGGTAAAGTTGCATGTTTATGTGTCTAATAGTATGGTCATAGCAAATATGGAATAAGAACACGTTGAGGTGCCCAAGAAAGTGAAAGAGGATATGCTATCAAAGGTGACATGTCAGTGTTCTATTGGAGGCCATGTTAATGAAAGTGCTAGTGGAAATGGTTGTGGCGGTACAATTGTTTCAAAGCTCCACAAAGAAGGATAAGTTTGAGTCTATAGGAAGCCAAGATGGCCTACCAAATCGGCAAAGGAATGATGAAGCGCAAACCGAGGGGATTGGGCATATTTCTGAAGCTCATGAGGTGATGGATGCTGACCAAAGAGAGTAGCACCCGAGGTGCCTATGGATTTCCATGATGATGTTATAGATGGAGGCCTTTTGAATCACGTATGTTGTGGAAGTGGAGTTGATGGGGGCTTTGATGATGCCAAGGATGCCGTGGATGAAGATATGCAAGTGCTTGTGGATAAAGCTTTAACCAAGGTACAGGTGGTGCGAGGGTTAATCCCTCTACATGTGGAGAGTCCAGCGAAGTTGGTCTTTCATACAAAAAAAGAAGGAAATTTTCTAGTTGGGTCCAAGCTGTCTAAAGAGGTATGTGGTACCTAGTTGAAGTGTATGCTGGTGAGTGCAACGGTGAGGTATGTTATCTGCCAGATACGGAGTTCCATGGAGATGAACTTTGCTTTACATGGTTGGGAGGGAGGGTCACAATTTTTGGTAGAAGCAGACGATGTGATTGAAGTGCCAAGTGCATTGGTTGGTACGAGTGGTATGCTTGCCAAGCCAGGTATGTTGATGAGGCAAGTGAAGGTGCGAAGAAGTGCTAAGGTGCTTTAGGTATACTATGTGCAGGTATGGTTGTGGACATGGGTGAAGCACTATTGAAGGTGCTATAGATGGATGGAAGGAGTCAATGTCAAGTGTTTGACCCAGGTGGAAGCTACGTGATGTAGGGGTGGGGCAACCCACTTGCGGTTTGACAGTAGTTGGCAAGAGTGGGGCCTTGTACATATGGTAGATTTTTATGGTTTTCTCACAATTTTGGTTTGTCAGTAGTGTTTGTCAGTTTTTGGCACTAGATATAAGAATCAAATTGCTTTTTGGTTGAACATGAATGTTCAACAAGGGGGTTGGGAAATGATGGTGCAACCAAAGTGTGTCAACCCTAGCAAAGGGCACAAACAGTGATGTGTATGCCTACAAATTCATGTAAGAGGGCTGGAGCAGATGGGAAGAACTTGTGCAAGCAAGTGGCAGAGGAGATGTATGCTTTATGTGGTTTCTTAGGCCAAAAAGGCTCCAGATAGGACCTGACAAGGTGGCACATGAAGGTTGATCTAAATGCAGTGTTTTGGGCCAGATGTGTAGATCTTGAAGTGCTAAAGGAGCAAGTCTAGACAGCTCATCAAACAGAGCTATAGAGCCCAAGATACTGGAATTTCAAGGTGAGATATGTTGCAGATCCTTGTCGGCATGGCAGCTGGGGACAGGTGGCCCAAGAGGATGCCAGTGTATGGGTGCATAGTGCTCAATTTATGGAGCATACATGTCTTTTCAGATTGCAAATTGAAGTTATGGATTACGAGTTGTGTCGACTTGAGGTTTTGTCGGGGGCTAGGTTGATGCCCACTTGCAGCTTGGAAGTGTGCCATCTATTGATTTTGGAGCTCGGCCAGGAATTGTATGTGTTATATGCAACAAGTGAAGGCCACAAAGAGCTGTAGTGTGTTAAACAGGTTTCACAACATGGAGTTATCGCAAGTTGAATATGGTACCAGTTACGTACGAGGAGCTGACATATAACGGTTTCCGGATTTGATGGCCTCGGATATTTGTTTTGGGAAATGTGATGTGCAAACCAAAAAATTAGGGTTGCATCCGGGGATGTGGTCTACCATCATGGCTTTACGGCTCGACAATTGGATCATCGGGCCATAAATGGCAAGCAAAGCAAAAGGACCAAAGAAAATGAGGTTTTTAAGTTCTTGTGGGGAGTTTTTAGTGGACCATGGGGGATCTTGGAGGGGTGACCACCTAGGAGGCCGCCACGTGGCTGGGTGTCATCCCACATGCGCATTTGAAGGCCTACCAACAAGGGTATATGGGCGTGACCGTGTGCCCCATTGGAGTGTATGAAGGCGTGGGAGCTCCTTGGGGGCTTGGCGATGGTGGCCTGCCCATTGCGCGCTGCGAGGTGGCGTAATCGGCGTCCGCCGATGGCCCAGGGAAGCTCTTGGCGTGAAGTAGGTGATGACATTGCATGCCAGAGGGGGCCTGTCCCGCACATCTATTTTTGAGAGTGAGGCGGGGTGCATCAAGGGCACCGTCAGTGCCCCGCTTGGCTTGGATAGTGGTACACGTGGTTGGTAACTTGGGATGCAAGCCAAATCAAGCCTGGAATAGGAAATCTGATGATGACATGCAAAGGAAGAAAGAAGGCCAGGTTTTTTTGCAAGTTGGGGTGAGCTCCTAGTGAACCGAGGGCGGCAGAAGAGGAAGGAGAAGAGAAGGGGTGCCATATTTTTGGCTCAAGGCGGAGCCCTCAAGGAACACACCTATGAGTCCACCTCTTCTAGGCCAAGGGCTCTACCTTGAGGGAAAAAATGGCACCCCTGCTCTTATCCTCCCTCTTCTGCTGCTCTCGGTTCCCTAGGAGCTCGCACCAACTTGCCAAAACACTGGCCTTCTTTTTTCCCTGCCACTCTCCAAGAGTTTGCTCTCCCAAACCTGCAAAAATCGGGGGGCCCTTGGGCATGAGCATGCTTCCCAATTTGGCAACCCCTTTTCTATTCTCGGCCTTTGCATGTGATCACCAACTTTCCTATTTCGGGCTCAGTTTGGCTTGCGTCCCAAGTTACCACCGCGTGAACCACTATTCAAGCCATATGATGCAGGGCACTGATGGCACTGTCAGTGCACCCCGTCTCACTCTGAAAACAAAGTGGTGCGACATAGGCCCCCTTTGGCATTCCACATCATCACCTACTTTGTGCTACGTGCCACCCAAGGCGACCGACGGACGGCAAACACGCCACCGTGCACCACCCAACAACGGGTAGGCCACCATCACCAAGATCCAAAGGAGCTCCCACGCCTTCATACACTCCAATTGGCATGCGGTCCCGCCCTTATACCCTTGCTGCCAGGCCTTCAGACGTGCATGTGGAACGACGCCAACAAGCCAGGTGGAGGCCTCCTAGGTGGTCACCCCTCCAATCTCCCCCACTGTCCACTGAAAACTCCTACAAGAACTTCAAAACCTCATGTTTTTTTTTGTCCTTTTGCTCTGCTTGTCGTTTATGGCCCGGTGATCCAACTGTCAAGCCGTAAATCCATGATGGTAGACCACATCCCTGCCTGCAACCCGACTTGTTTGGTTTGCACATCACATTTCCCAAAACCAAAATCCAAGGCCATCAAAACCAGCAACCCTTATTTGTCAGCTCCCCGTAGGTAACTGGTACCAACCTCAACTTGCAATAACTCCATGCTCCAAAACCCATTTCACGCACTACAGCTTCTTGTGGCTTTCACTTTCCACATAGAACACATAGCATTCCTGGCCGAGCTCCAAAATCATTAGATGGCACACTTCCCGAGGTGGCCAAGTGGGCATCAACCTAGCCCCCCGCAAAATTTCAACTGGGCACAACTCGCAATCCATAACTCCAATTTGCAATCTTAAAACACAAGTATGCTTCATAAGATGAGCACTATGCACCCATATAGTGAGATCCTCTTGGGCCACCTGTCCCCAGCTGCCCTATCCACCAAGGATCTGCAACATACTGCACCTTCAAACTCCAGTATCCCGGGCTCTGTAGCTCCATTTGATGATCTGTCTGGACATGCTCCTTCAGCACTTCAAGCTCTACACATCTGGCCCAGAAAACTTCATTTATATCAACCTTCATTTGCTGCCATGTTAGGCCCTATCTGGAGACTTTTTGGCCTAAAAAAACACATAAAGAATACATCTCCGCTGCCACTTGCTTGCACAAGTTCTTCCCACCTGGTCCAACCCGCTTATATGCATCTATAGGCATACACATCACTATTTGTGCCCTCTGCTAGGGTCAACACACTTTGGCTGGACCATCATTGCCGAACCCCCTTGTTGAACATTCATGTTCAACCAAAAAGCAATTTAATAATCCTATCCACCACTGAAAAAAACTCACAAACACTACTAACAAACCAAAACTGTGAGAAAACCATAAAAACCTACTATATGTACAAGGCCCCACTCCTACCAACTACTGTCAAACCTCAAGTGGGTTGCCCCACCCCCTGCATCACATAGCTTCCACCTGAGTCAAAAACTTGAGACTGACTCCTTCCATCCATCTGTAGCACCTTGGAATAGTGCTTCACCCATGTCCGCAACCATCCTTGCATACAGTATGCCCAAAGCACCCTAGAACTTCTTCGCACCTTTACCTACCTCATCAACATACCTGGCTTGGCAAGCATACCATTTGTACCAAGTAGTGCACCTAGCACTTCAATCACACCGTTTGCTTTGACCAACAATTCTAAACCTCCCTCCCAACCATGTAAAGTAGAGCTCATCTTCATGGAACTCTGTATCTGGTAGGGAACATACCTCACTGCTGCACTCACCAGCATACACTTCAACAAGGTACTGCATACCACTTTAGACAACTTGGACCCAACTGAAAAATTTCCTTCTTTTATCATATGACAGGCCTGCTTCACTGGACTCTCCACATGTAGAGGGATTAACGCTCGCACCACCTGTACTTTGGTAGAGCTTTATCCACAAGAACTTGCATCTCTTCATCCATGACATCCTTCGCATCATCAAAGCCCACATTAACTCCACTTACATAATATACATGATTCAAAAGGCCTCCATCTATAACATCATCATGGAAATCCATAGGCACCTTGAGCTGCTCCTCTCTTTGGTCAGCATTCATCATCTCATGAGCTTCAAAAATATGCCTATTCCCCTTGGTTTCCGCTTCATCATCCCTTTGCCGATTTGGTAGGCTAGCTTGGCTACCCATAGACTCAGACTTATCCTTCTTTGTGGAGATTTGAACCAATTGTACCGCCACATCCATTTCCACTGCTACTTTCATCAACATGGATGTCAACAGAGCACTGCATGTCACCTTTGATAGCATATCCTCTTTCACTTGCTTGAGCACCTCAACCTTTTCTTCTTCCACATTTGCTACGACCACACTATAAGACACATAATCAGGCAGCTTTACCTTTACCAGCACCGACCTATTAGACTCAATGTCGTCATCATAGGATGTGGGCTCATTCGGTCCATCTTCATCACTTTCCTCCCAAAAATTGGAATTAGACTCTCCATATTCATCACCATCATACACTGACTCAGTATCAGCATCTTCAACCACTGTGAGTGGGATGAAAACCCACACAACGCCTCTATAATGACCCAACACGCACTCTTGGAATGATACACACACACACACACACTATGGGGCACCACTCGGTTTACACAACCTACCTGGCCGAGATAGGGAACACACCGATGGAGTGAGAGGAGAGAGATTATCCGTTTACCCACTCCACATAGAGAGAGAGACACACACACACCCAAAAAACTCAGCTCAAAAGCGGAGAATTTCTGATGTTTAGATACAATTGATCTTGGGACAACACGAATGGGGAAAATAGCTTACACAATATGGGCATTAGGAAAAATTTGAACTCATTTTTGGGACTTTTAAGAGTGCCACATCATCAAAGTTGTACACAAGAAAGCAACCCGGTAGACCCCTCTAAATATTGCTTAGAACCCCATGATATGACCTATCATTGGAAAGTTCTTGAAAAATAGATTCTAAAGAGCCAAGGTCCGAAAAGTTTGGATGACTTCTATGAAATTTATGCCATTTTTTTTCAATCAGCTAGGTTTTGTTACCGTTACGGTAATCTAAAATCACCTTTTTCTAGATCTACATGAAGGCAATGTCTGATACATGCATGCTATATATCAATAGATAGCATTTGAAGAGTAGATTCTAAATATCCAACCTCCGACAAGTTTGGATCATATTTACAAAAAAATTACCGATCCCCACTTTTTGAAAGCTATGCCACATCAACAATTCTTACAAGGCCCATTTTTTAGTCCAAACTTTTCCTAATGTGAAATATGCCAGATACAATCACAAATTGGAGCAAAAGCTTCGCTCAGAGGAGAAACTTGCACGGCCAAAAGAACAAAAAATAGTGAGAAATTTGGCAAAATGGATAGCGCCATTGCATCCGGAACGGCCCAAAACCCAGGGTCTACAATGTCAAAGTGCTCAAATCCGACCTCGAATGAGCAGTTTAGGGCCAAAGCAATTGCGGTTGTTCCTCCTCTTCTCTCCACGTTTTTTCTGGTATTCTCTCCGGTTTTTTAGTTCCGCCACTTAGCTTTATTACTTTGGCACCCTTGGCCTTTTAGTTGACCTCAAACGGACCCCGAATAGGCCAAAAACTGACCTCGCAATGCATAGTTGTCACCCTGCTGCATCCATCCGCACACCTGGCACTCAACTTTTTCCAATAATGCATCCCACCACCACGTGAAGTGGCCCAAAATATGGTCTTCATGATGACCTTTTTGCATAATTATCACAAGAAAACATCCACGTTGTGCCCATACTTATCACGTGCAAGTATTGACCCCATTCGACCTCCTGATGCCACTAGATGCCATCTGACGCACCTGCTTACCTCATGTCGTCGGCCCGCGGATATCTTTCTCGAGACGTTTTATGTGCTACCAACTCCTCATTATTATAGAAAAAACACACTAGCACTGGTGATAGTGAAAATCGATGCACTATGTACATACTGTCCTACCTGTACACATGTGGGCCCCACGTAACCACCTGGCTCTGGAAAATGGGCAATTCTTTATTTGATGCACCATGCATGTGTATATACATATGCACAATCCCTTGATCCAAAAAAATCCTGACGTAATTTGCCCATCCTCTAGCCTGCTAGATGATTCATGATCAGCAGCAGCAAAAAGAGATATGAGACTCGGAGCATCACAGGTCTCCTCATCCCTCTCCAACATTACTTGCTCCACAGAAAGCTCATCTTGCTCCACCATCATTAACCTGGCATGATATAATTTAAGACGCAATCCATTTACCCTTGACTTAAGTAAAATCCCATCCAGGTTAGCCAACTGATATGTACCATTTGGAAAACACTCCACTACCTTGAAAGGGCCTTTCCACTTAATTTGAAACTTCTTTTGAAAGGTGTTGTCCAGTTTACTATTGTAGCGCAAAACCAAGTCATGCTTCTTGATACCCTTACTTTTGACCTTTTCATTTATCTTTGCCAAAGCCTGATCCTACATCTGCCCATAATGTTCCAATGCACTCATCCTATCCAATTGAACCTCTTGTAATTGTAAGAGCCTCTCTTTGAATGCATCACTAGGTGGCCCAAGCAGCTTCTCTAACATTTTTACTGCAGGCAACTCTACTTCCACAGGCAATAGTGCTTCCTTTTCATATACCAAAAGAAATGGAGTAAACCCTGTACCTGTCTTCACCGAAGTACCGTAAGCCCATAATGCACTAGGGAATTCCAAATCCCAATCATTTCCTTGGTGCTTTGTCACTTTTTAAAGAATCTGTACCCAACTCACCATTGAATCTTTCATTTAAGCCATTACACTGCGGGTAATAAGGAGTGGTATGCTAATGCCTAATCTTCATCTTCGCGCATAAAAAGTCTAGCAGTGTGGCTCTAAATCCTGGGCCCTTATCCAAAATTAGCTCCAGTGGCACCCCAAACTTGCAATATATTTTATCATACACAAATTTTGCCACATCCTTTGCAGTGATCTGTTTTACTGCTATTGCCTCTGCCCATCTAGAGAGATAGTCCACTGCAATCAAAATATAGCTTTTTCCTATGATTGTGATAGGTAGCGAGCCTATTGCATCAATGCCCCACTTTTCAAACACATCAAACGCCATAATGGTTTTTCGTAACTCTGGCTTTAACACTCTCTTCCCAAATGCTTGACACCTATTGCAAGACCTACACCAATGGTGAACATCCTTGTGCAATCTAGGCCATACATACCCCTCTTGCAGGATCTTATGTGTTTGGAGGTGATAAAATTATACAAGTGCCCACCTAGCCAAGGTGCCCGTTGGGTCAGCCCACCAAAGTTTTGATGTGGTCACATTATTTTTCCGATGTTTAATACATCAAACCCTATAAAAGACTAATGACAATCGTCTATGTCAATTCTAAGTCAAAGATTAATTTTTCCAATGATGTATGTAAATGTCCATGAGAAGTTGGTCGCGAGCCACTTTAGAAAGCCCTAGGTATATAATACACTAAGGTTAGTGGGAAAGGAAGATTATTTTTTGAAGATAAGTGACTATTGCTGTACGCACAGGGAGCGACCTCTTGGCTCCAACTTGTAATCATCGCTATCGTGGCTACGGTAATCCAAATTCAGTTTTGTTTATTGCATTGTGTTCTTCTTACTCTGCTCTTTCATTCAACTGTAAGAATTCAAGATTCGGTGTAGGTATCAAATGCAACCATTGTGGCCTTAAATCATTGTTTTGAGTGTTTATATGCGTATTTTATGTTGTTTTGACCCTAGGAGAGGCTTTAGGGACCCAAAAACGACCCTTTAGGATCATCTATTTATTGTTTTTGCATACTTTGGGACGAACGATCGCGATCTGTGTACCCATCCAGAATGTTGTGACACTAATAGGATATGTTCATGATAGTCCCTTGTAGCTTCCCTTCAAGTTTTGTGCGAATCCGATATGATTTGCATGGTAAACAGGCGTGATGACTGTAGAGCTGTGTAGAAGGACATAGGCAGATTACTTGTCTTTACTGCGTTTGATTTTCTTGTAGAGTTAGTAGTTGCATCTCTTTGAGTTCACTTCATTAGGATTGACATCCTAGTGAGTTTCCATGCCTCATCCGAGTCGCTTCCCTGGTATTGATATTTATGTTGATGCCTAAAGGCTATGCTATGGACGTCTGTCGTGGCGACCCACAAACATTGGCGCCGTTGCCAGGGAATGAGTCTTAGGTGATGAGTGACAGATTGCATATTTAGATTTTTCTTATTGTTCGAAAAGATAATTTCCATTCCATTTACATTTCAGTGAAGCATCTATACAGGGGTTTAGTGCTTAGTTGAGTCTAGGGTCGGTGGATTGGCTAGATCTACTCTTGAGAGATATAGGGAGTTGTGAGTGAGGTTGCTTTAAGAATTTTTTCTCTTCAAATTTCTTTGTATTGATTGAGTACCGATCCATCATCCATTTTTTATCTTGTTTGTTTTGTTTGATTCATTTTCTTATGTTCTTTCATTTCTGTACTTAAGAGTAGGATAAGTACATCACATTCCAGTCAGATTTGGGACAAAAGATAGAGTCAAAAACACTAGAAAACCATAACTTTGGCAAAAGGTCCATAAGACTCTGAAATTAGAAAATTTGACCAAACAAAAGTGTCTGGCAGGTAGTATTAAAATAGCCTAGTGAACAAGCTGGTGAAGTTTCATCCAATTTGGGCTCCAAACTACGATCGCAATCGGTGTACCTCAGTCCCATTTCTGACCCAGATTTGACCCACACATACACCTAGGTTATATAAGATACCAGGAGATGTCAAAATTTTAAAAAAATCACCAAAATAGCCAAAAATAGCAGACAGTCAGAAAACCACTGCAGTAGACCAAGATCTGGTAAAAACTTAACTTTTTCTTGTCCAAATTCAAAAATATTTGAGGAGTAGACTGTACAAATCATTGTCTACCATATCCACAAGTTTCACTTGAAAAGGAGCTAGAGCTATGATCGCGATCGGTGTACCCCAGTGACATTTTGAGTTGAGACTTGGTGAGTAGATAGCTGACATCTAGTGCAACATATTTTCCAAAAGGAGCAAGGTCAAAAAAGCAAAAGAAAGTGGTCAAAAGTCCCAATTACACAATCAGGCCAATAACCGCAAAACCACTTGGGATTTGGGTTTTCATTGGTCAAAACATCTCCAAATTCAAAAATACAAAGAAACTTGGTATCAAGACATCAAGGGCTAGCTACTGTGCAAAAATCTTCCAAATCTATGACATGGGGTCAATGATTGCTATCGGTGTACCTCTACATAGTGAGGGTATTTGACTTCATAAGTTTGTAGATCTACTTGAGTACATCCTAAATCTCAAGTTTGAGTGAAAAATACCCTCTGGAAGCCAAGATACAAGCACAAAATCTCTTTGTGTCCTGATTTTCAAACTGTTTGAGTGCAGTCTCAAGTGCTGTTTACCAAAACTTCTCTAACTTTTGACACACAACTCCAAACCGAGTCTCCTATAGCTAGGAAGAAATCTTGTGAGATTTGCTAGGATTCCCATTTACAAACTTTTAGAGTGAAATTTTGAGTTTCTATTTTAGAGTGAAATTTGCTAGGATTCCCATTTACAAACTTTTAGGGTACCCAAAACCAATATCCAAAGGTCAGTGGGGCACCAAAGCCAGACTTTTTAGAGACTTGACCAAGGGAAAAAATGGATTGTGTGCACTAAGCCAAGGTGTTCTTATCAAGGACCATATTGAGAGTATAGAGTGAGGCTTAAACATGACAACTCATCCATCATTAGGGTTTCCCACTCAACTCAGAGCTATGCCACCTCCACAAACAGCCAGAAATACTGCAACACCTATAACAAGAGGGTTGAGACAAGACCATGAGGCTTATCAATCATATCAAGCCAAATCTTAAGACATGTCTCATGGATATTTGTCAAGTGATCATGTAGCTCACTGGAAGCCAAACCAATCAACTAGAAAGCGGGAGTTTGGAACAACAAAAGTGGAAATTGCTGGAGACTTAGAGGAGAAGCATCCTCTAATCAACAAACCCAACGTGAGGTTCATCAAAACCAACGAATCCACGAGAATTCTAACGGATTACACTTATGATGGCCTTTATAGGTTACCTATTGGGGATCAAAACAACTTCTATAGATGTTTAAATTCCATCATTGAAGAATTGACAGACTACAAGAATCTCTATGCCTTCACATACACAGATGACCAGGGAGTGCAAATTCTAATGGTAGATAAGTATGGACGAGAGTACAAACTTATCAGCCCAATTGAGCTAGAAAGATATACATACATGGATACTCCAATCTCTGCTTACTACTTTCAACCGAGTTTTTTGAGACTAATTTGCAAGAAGATAACATTGAAACTATGGGATCAAATGTACCTCAAACATCCAAAATAGCTATTCATGGGAGTGTAGCTCCTACCTCATTGAGTAGAACCAAGAGACCACCAATTAGACTTACGAATCCATCAACATTTCCAAAACATGTCTCAAAGGGGATTCCACCAGGATTTGCTCCAAGACAAGAAGAACGAGGGATGTCTTTGTGAGAGACCCCAACACGCTAAGATACGGTTGAACCAGAACCAATGAGACCATATCAATTGGCCAAATGTGTCAAGAAGAAGTATGATGGATTAAGGGATCCATACGTACATGCATCCTTGTTCAAACAAGTGTTAAGATCCGAACAAGTATTTTATTTTCATACACAATATGAGGGATTTGGCTTAACCTTTGAAGGGATAGTATTAAATTAGTTCCAACCGTTGGACAAAAATGCCTTCTCAAACGTTGAAAACAATTGTTGCAAGATTTTTTTGTGGAGTTCTCTAAAAGGGGAATCAAGCATAACACAGTGTCCCAAATCTATGCATTCAAGCAAAAACAAGATGAGAGAGTGGAGGAAGCATGGCTACGCTTCAAACAATATATAGAGAGATGTCCGGAACGCAAGTTACCACAGGATGAAAGATTATCAATTCTCTTCATAGAGGGTTTGAAAAATAAAAATCTCAAGAAAGATTTTCACTTAAAAGGATGTACTTCCTTTGAACAAGTCACGAGAGAAGCGTTATACCTAGTTGAAAATTGTAACGCCTATGGCAAGGAAATTGGTGATACAAAGATCACTATGGATAATGCTCCTTTAGCATCTAGTGAAACCAACCCAAGGCAATTGGTTATGTCTCAATTAATGACCAAACTAGGTGAGCTAGCAACACAAGTAGCACAACAAATAAAATGGTGTGCATTGAGAAAAAATGGACCAATCATGAGATGAGTGAGTGGTACTATAATCAAACCCACACGAGGGGGATACTATTGGACATCAAATAGAAAAACAAATGCCATTACCAAATCATCCATTATTTCAAAATAGGGTTGTATCAAGGGCTTTACAAAGAGCTGAGGTATCACAACCTAGGCTAGGGCGAGAACCTATGAGAAAACTCTATTTATTGAATGAGGACACTCTGATGTTCATAGCCAATCAAGAGCATAGACCAGAGACCATTCTGGCTAAGCAAGAACAACCATCATTGTGCCACCAGTGACTCAACAAGATGGACCATGCTACAAGTGTGGAGGTAATCATTGGGCCAAGAATTGTTCTTGTGTAGAGATAATTGGATATTGTTTGGAGTGTTCCATTACACACGCTGTTCCTAATTGTCCAAAAAAACCAAACAAACAGGGGAAAAAAACAAAAAATGTTGTGGGAGTGTTACCTTCTCCAAGTGGATCAGAGGCAGGACCCAAAATTCTTGTGAAGGTTGACTAGAGCCCAAGCAAAAGAAAATGTTGAGGACCAAGCTAATGAGGAGAAAGATCAACAACCCAAACAAGGGGAAACAACTAGTGTGTCAGTGAGGATTGGGAGAAAATCTTGGAAAGCCAAAAGAGATAGAATTAATGCAAAAACAATTACAAATCAAACTGCACTACAAACAAAATTACAAGAGACAAAGGAGCAGTTAAAACAAGAACGGGAAAACAAAACGGTGGTGAGCGATAAGAAACCAAGGAAGGCGTCTTCCGGAGGATCTCTGTTGGTAGACAAAGTCCTAGAGCCATTAGATGCTGCACTGGATGCATATGAGGCTAGATTGAAACCCAACTAGACCCTAGAGCAACCAAGGATGAAATATCCTCATGGTGAGGTAGAGACTGAGAGGTTGAAAATGTGTAAGGAATTGGTAAAAGCTGCATAGTCAATGATGGAGCCTGAAGCACTAATTCCACCTCCAGAAAAAAAACCAAAAAGTGTTGGATTTGAAATGCCTAAGGCAAAGGTTGTTGAAACATTAACTCAAATAAACATTGAGATAGAATCACAAAAGGATGTCCAAGCAAAGACTGCAACACAAGAAACCAACAACCTAGAAATTCAACTAGATAATCAAGTAGTGGCCAACACCACTAATGATGCAAGGTCAAGATCACAATTTGTGGCACCTATCCCAAATATAGATGAGCCATGGCCAAATGAATTGTGGGAAGCAATTAGAAGTGCAAAAGATGAAAGTGCAACTTTTCAATCTGCACCCATAACTGAGGTCAATACAGGGCATGAAGTCGATCAGGGAGAAATTCAATCTCTAAATGGAGATGCAGGGACGGAAGTTTCAATTGAAAGCAAACCAGAGTCCTTTAAGACCTTACCCTCATACATAGGAGAACATGAGACAGACTCAGAGACTAGAGTGGTGCCATCTTAGAGGAAATCCATATCCAAGATAATGGATACAAAGAGTATGCAAGAGTTGATGTCAGCTCCAATACAGTGCACCATTACTCTATCTGAACTACTTAATATTAGACCACATGTATGGGATGAAGTAGGCAACAATTTGGGGAAGATGGGAATAAAGATACCTCTTCAAGATCTACCCTCAAATGAACAATCAAACAAAAATCAACAAGAAAGTGCAAACGCTAAACCTATGCCAATAAACAAGGTGGGGGAATATTGCGAAGGAGAAGAAGGAAACATCACCTTACCTGTGGAATACAAAGGAGTTAAAACATTGGCTATACTTGATAGTGGGGCTAGAGTAGCCATAGCCACAAAAGAAATTTGGGAAAAATGGGATAGACCAGTGCTTAGGGAAACTAGAATGAAGTTGCAACTTGCAGATGGATACACCAAAAAACCTCTGGGTATCCTAGAGCAAATTATTGTGACTTCTTGTGGAATCGAATATGAACATACATTTGCAATAGTAGATTTTGGAAAAGGGAACAATTTTTATATCATTTTAGGAGGACCTTTCATGCATCAACTTAAGATGGTTCAAGATTGGGGCTATGACTATATCTACTTGAGACATAAAAAGATCACCACAAAAATAAGTATAAAAGACCATAGCTATAGAGATGTGAATAGAACTCCTTTAGAAGAAATTGACTACTATAGTCAATGGGAAAGAGATACCTGCGTGGCTACAAACCAAACAAGAACTTTGGATGTGTGGTGCTTCAAAGTGTGGAAGCTCAGTGAAGGAAGATTGCATCCTAGAAAGATCAATGGACAATGGATCTTACATACCGGAACCCTTTCCAGAGAAATTATTTGAGCCATTTGGATGGACTCAAATATTGGCAACCTTGGATGTGTGTGTAAATGAGCTAACTCCAACCAAGTTTTGTGATGAAGAAGGCTACGACCTACTTTCATGTTTTATGTTGAAAGTGCTGAGAAATGATAATGAGATTTGTGAGGAATGAAAATAGAGGGACAAATAGCTATGTCATCGAGGATGCTGCAGAAACACAAACTAGGAGAGCAATACAACCATGTGGAGTTGTCATCATTGACATACATGAAGAGTCAACAACATCTACTAGGAGAGCAATACAACCATGTGGATTTGTCATCATTGACATACTTGAAGAGTCAACAACATCTACTCCAAAGAAACTAACTTCAAATGATGTAGAGTTGAAAGTATAGGAAGAATCAAATTCAATTTATGCGTACAAACAGGGCTCAAGGTTACATGTTCGTCCGCAATTGATCCTTATGCTACTAAGAGTACAATGTCATATGGCACTTGGATAATGATGGGAAAGCCGACAATCAAAGAAGTGGAGGAAAGAGTATACACCAGTGCCAAAACACCAATCCCAAGTTTTGGCATAGCAGAGGCAATACTCAAGTTGAGTCATGGGGAGTTCAAAGGCAACTCACATCACATCAAAGAAAGTCTAGTCCTAACAAAGATTTGGAAGAATATCTTCTTCGGGCAACAACAACAACAAAGACGGTCCAAGAGACATCAACAAAAAAGACACAACCATTTGCAGCAGAAAAAGCTAAGGCCAAACTAAACATTGAAGAAGATCATCCTCGCAAGTCAGTTTTACCTTCGACAAGCCCACATCAAAGCTCAAGCAAAGCCTCTACGTCAAGAATGAAAGCTTCAACAATGCAATGGATCCCTAAACAAAAGGTTTTGCAACCTAGATCTCCATCGCAGCAAAGTCTCCAAAAGAAGCAAAGAAATGTCAAGCAGGTGTTGGTATCCAAGGAACACATTAAAGTGAAAGATCCAATTTGGATACACTCTCAAGAACATTCTCAACAACAAAAGGCGACAGGGTGGGTGGCCTCAAATGATGTTTGGGCCAAAAAGCCCAAGGTAATAGCATGGAACTTCTCACCCTTACAAAGAAACCCCACAAAGAACAAGTCGAGCATTCAACGCAAGACAACCAACTCAACTAGGAGAAAGAAGAAGCAAAAGAAAAGAGCTTCAAAGAAGCAAACAATACAACAAATATGGGTACCAAAGTCAGAGATTTATCAAGATATCCAACAAGGCCAAATGAAGACAAAGAATAGAATGGTTCCCATCAAGCTACTTGAAGCACAAGGATTCTATGAAGGTAACACCCAAATATAATTACCCAAAGTAGTTGCTCAACCTAGGGCAACTAAGACCAACCAAGTAGCAAAGGACCCCACACAAAGACAATCAACAACAACAAAGAGCCAATGGAGACTAAGCACAACCAAGGGAAAAACAACCTCAAAATGGCCCTCGTCTTCTACTACAAAAGCAAGGCTTTTACAATGGTAATAGCCAAGTATGGATACAAAAGCCTAGTGTCCATCAAGTCAAGGGAGCAACTCATGAAGCAAGAAAAAAGTGGGTCCCAAAACCACTGTTCAAAACTCAGGCTCCTCACAAAGAAGAAAGAGTAAAGGCACAACAATGCGGCCTCCTTACGGAACATCCCATGCAACAAAAGAAGCTAGAGGAGTCAAAGTATTCCAACTTACTTGAAAAGATGGTGGCATCCAAAGACCAAAGCAATGATAGAGGCCTTAATCTCAAGAACTTATGGCATTGGGTTTCAGGCCATGAACAGGTAAGTCCAAGTCGCCATTAAAAATACATGGCATAAAAGTCAAGAGTCTGGCAGCTGATCCACAAAATGAGCAAGGCATTAGTCCCAAAGCATCAAGTAATATTATCTGTGGTCTAAGAGTCTTAGCTATTCTAGGTACTACTCAAGGTGGAGGAGTTGAGCATATGTATGTGGTGTGGCTCATGCTGGTATAGGTGAGCATGCGAGTCCAAGTCTATGTATTTTAAGTTTGGTAAAGTGAAGAAGAGAGTCCAAAAGACACTCACGTACTATGCATAATGAGTAATGAGTGGAGAAGCTTCAACATCAAAAACCCTTCTTGGAAATGTGGAAGCTATTGAGATGTCCTTGGATATCACATGTGCTACATTTGTTCCTTGAAGCACCCAACAACTCATTTTTCACACCGCATGATTTTCTTGAAAGAACTCTAGTGTGCATATAGAGTGTCCCATAATTGGCACTTGCATTACGCACTCTTACTTTATTACTCCCAAGCACTCACCTTGCATGAACAGGTACTCAACTTCCAAGTGTTCAACCCCAATAAGAGGGTATACCAAAGGCATTTTTTCCCACCACTGGGTTTTTCCCTTTGGTCATTCAGGTTCTAGACCCTTATTTAAAAACACCCATCACTATTCTATTGTATATATTCCTTCCATCAAATGAAACCAATAAAGAATTTTTTACACGATCTTCAAAGAGATAAAGTGGGCCACATTGTTCTCAACTACGCTTCGACAAGAGCAGCTTATCTTCAAATATACCAACAAAGCTCTATTGACAAAGTGACAAAGAGAATCAAATTGGAGATGCCAGTGCACACATGTCAAAGTCTCAAACATTTTGAGATACGAGCTCCAATAAAAAGTCAACTGCACTAGGAGGCAAAGTATCCAAAGAAGCAGGTATCATTGACCAACGGCACAAATGGAAAGGTAAAGCAGGATGTGTAACAACATGCAGAAATGCCTCGTCCACAACATCCAAATCACAAAGAACACATGTTCATCAATCAAAGGCGGATGGGCACCCCATTTGAACAAGCAAAACATGCCAGATATAACTCAATCAAGGAAGGGGGGAGTCCCATCAACAAGAAGACCAGACTACAAATGGTCGCGTCAAGGGACGACACGAGCTAGGAAGGGGGGAGTGTTTGGAGGTGAAAACAACATACAACTGCCCACCTAGCCAAGGCGCCCGTTGGGTCAGACGGCCAAAGTTTTGATGTGGTCAAATTATTTTTCTGATGTTTAATACATCAAACCTTGTAAAAGCCTAATGACAATTGTCTATGTCAAGTCTAAGTCAAAGATGTAATTTTTTCAATGATTTATGTAAAGGTCCATGAGAAGTTTTCCGCCGGCCACTTTAAAAAGCCCTACATATATAATACACTAAGGTTAGTGGGAAAGGGAGATTATTTTTTGAAGATAAGTGACTATTGTTGTACGCACAGGGAGCGACCTCTTGGCTCCAACTTGTAATCATCGCTATTGTGGCTACGATAATCCAAATTTAGTTTTGTTTATTGCATTGTGTTCTTCTTACTCTGTTCTTTCATTCAAGTGTAAGCATTCAAGATTCGGTGTAGGTATCAAACACAACCGTTGTGGTATTAAATCACTATTTTGAGTGTTTATATGCGTATTTTATGTTGTTTTGACCCTAGGAGAGGCTTTAGGGACCCAAAAAACGACCTTTAAGATCATCCGTTTATTGTTTTTCCATACTTTGGGATGAACGATCGCGATCTGTGTACACATACAGAATGCTGTGAAAGTGATAGGATATGCTCTTGATAGTCCCCTGTAGCTTCCCGTCAAGTTTCGTGCAAATCTGATATGATTTGCATGGTAAACAGGCGTGATGATTGTAGAGCTGTGTAGAAGGACATAGGCAGATTACTTGGCTTTAGTGCGTTTGATTTGCTTATAGAGTTAGTAGTTGCATCTCTTCGAGTTCACTTCATTAGGATTGACACCCTAGTGAGTTTCGATGCCTCATCTGAGTCGCTTCCCTGGTATTGAAATTATGTTGATGCGTGAAGGCTATGCTATGGACGTCCGTCGCGACGAACCGCAAACATTATACAAGGTGATCTTTAGAGAAAAATGGCCACCACATGCGCCTTCATGATTCTCTTCCAACACTCTTTAAATCTCCTCCCGCCAAGGTACACGTCTCAACACAAGATCAACCCCTTTCATGTATAAGATATCACCAATCAATTTGTACCTGTATGCTCTACGCACAAATCTTAGACTTCTGAATGTCCTTCGGAATGATTCTTGCTAGCAAAAACTCCTCTTCTTGAGCCAAACTTTCTCAGCCATGATAAAGAGGTAAATTGGTCCTCAACAGAAATAGCTCCCCAATCATGCTTTGAGATGCTTCATGTGCCTCTCCATTTAGAGCATGTTAAATGTGTCTGATGCTCCATGCTTCGAACTTTTTTAATAGGCCTTTAATTCTAAAACACATTTCCTTCAATGAGGTGTTCTTGCTCTTCCATACACCCAGCACTTGCTTCACAACTAACAAGGCATCACCTTTTATGCTCAACTTTCTAATCTCATGCGTCAAACAAAAGTGTAATCCAGCTTCCAACGTAGCATATTTAACCTCATTGTTACTATGTGTTGGAGCTATATATGGCTCACTCTACTCAACTTGGTCTCACCTATATATTTGTATCTTGTCCTCAATATGAGTTAGTCTTTGGGAGCGTATATGGTGTGTCTCTTGTCTCGTCTCTCTCTCTCTCTCTCTTTCTCTCTACATCTCAACATGGTATCAGAGCGGTAACGATCACGCGCCGATTCAATTCATGGTGACAAAACAGTATGTGTATGCGATTCGCATGTAACATTCAAAATTGCTACAAATTTTATTTTTGAGCGTTGATTCTTGTTAACTATGGTTGTTTTGTGTTAAGAAGAATATGATTAGTGTTTTGTGTAGTGTTTATTGCTAATCAATCTAATCGTTGATTACGTTTTCTTGTTGATGACACCCTGAACTTCATCTCAATTTTTGGGGGTCTTCTGCTCAAAATTTGGAGAAACAGGAAAAGAGCAATGGAGCATAGCACAATGGCACATTTCATCCAAAACTTGTTTGTCTCCTCGAGCTCTTCAATTTGAGTTCTAGGTTTGCGTCAATCGGAGTTCGCAGCAGAAAGTTATGCTGTTTTTACTGCAATTGAGCTTAACGCAGCTTTCTTCGTCGTGAAGCGCCCGCGATCGTTTTTCTAATTTTGGCGTTAACTTTTTCAAGAAAATTTAGCTTTTTTCTTTTCGTATTGTGGCCGTCAATCTTGCATCTCACGTCACTCTATTTTGAGGACTCTTTTATTATTAACGTCTCCTTTACCCAGCCTTTTTTGGGTGACGTCTCTCACATCTTTGGACGTTCCTTGAGCATCCTTCTTGTGTTTATCATTGATAAAATGTAGTCCTCATATTTCTCTCATTCTCAATTGTGGCCTTCACCATATATGGTGTGCAGATTCTGCGATCTTATCTTATACGTTGTCAGGAGTTTTTTGGAGCAAGGGATTGTGCATATGTACATATACATGCATGGTGCATCAAATAAAGAATTGCCCATTTTTCAGAGCCAGGTGGTTACGTGAGGCCCACATGTGTACAAGTAGGATAGGGTGTACATAGTGCATCGATTTTCACTATTACCAGTACCACTGTCTTTTTTCTACAATAAGGAGGAGTTGGTAGCGCTTAAAACTTCTCAAGGAAGCTATCCGCGGGCCGATGACATGAGGTAAGCAGGTGCGTCAGATGGAATCTAGTGGAGTGAGGAGGGAGAACGGGGTCAATATTTGCACGCGGATGAGGACGGACACAACGTGGGTGTTTTCTTGTGAGAGTTATGCAGAAAGGTCATCATTAGGACCCACCATGCACTATGCACACTCCACATTTGCACATTGTGATCTCTGAGTCACTTGAATATTTGTACATAGATGCACAATTCACTTTCACATCATCATCATTGGTTCATATTTTCATATTGTATAGGGGCTTGGGTTTTTCCCTTGAACTCCCCAAGGGTTTTTTCATCCAAAGCTAGAGACCTTTGTTTGAGTAGGGGTGTTGGAGCTATATATGGCTCACTCTACTCAACTTGGTCTCACCTATATATTTGTATCTTGTCCTCAATATGAGTTAGTCTTTGGGAGCATATATGGTGTGTCTCTTGTCTTGTCTCTCTCTCTTTCTCTCTACATCTAACACTATGTGCATCCAATTTGAACGGCATCATGGCTCTTTTTGTATGAGCCATCAAAGAATAAAACATGTGCATTGCTAATTTGTGGCACTTCTTCGACTACCTTTCTCACCACCTCTTCCTTAACAAGGAGGGGATTCTCATTGTAGGTCAACAAATCGGCTAGGGTAGCTCTTGTACTGTCTTCCACTAGGAAAGAGAACTCAAAATCTTGTAGCTCAATTACCCATTTCTTCACCACATTTGACATGTTAGTGCCATTAATTAATTGTGGAAAAAAAGTGTAACTCGTCAAAAAAACAAAAGGTCGTGGTAGCAAGTAATGACGAAATGACAAGCAAATATTACGCTGGCCATCACTAGCTCTACTTTCGAGAATTTTCTCTTTGCTACCAGCTTCACTCGGCTTGCACAATACACTGGCCTCATATAATGGTTGCCCTTCCCCTTTTGCAATAGAATGGCTCCAATGGCATCATCTCCCGCTGATGGATTTACATAAAAAACTTTCTCCCAATCAGGAGCCTGCATGGCTGACAACCCCCCTAACACCTCTTTCACCTCTTGAAACACTTCTTCACACTTGTCATCCCATTGCAATGGATCATGCTTTGCCACTTGTTGTAATGGATAAAGGAGCTGTGAAGACAATGGAATAAACCGCACCATGTACTTCACTTTGTGTATAAAGGTTGCCAATTGCTTTGTACTCGTAGGTGATGGAAGAAGAATAATAGACTTAACCTTGTCTAGATAAGGCCCAATAACTTCACCCTTGGCTATGCTAGATGAAATTTCCTTGGATTTAGTTGTCCTCCACATTCATCATATCAAGCCAATACCATCTGCAGCTTCTCATGTTGCTCAGCCCTACTGCTGTGGACACAAAAGTCGTCCATAAAAGCTTTAACACAACTACCAATGAAAGGTTCAAATACCCAATTTGCTCTCTCTTGATAAAAGGATGGTCCATTTGACAACCCAAATGGAAATGCCGTGTAGCAATAGCAGCCCCATGGCGTAATGAAATTTGTATTTGTTCGGTCTTTAAGAGCAATCTTCAATTGAAAATAGCCTGAAAAACCATCACACACACTGTACCTCTCATAACCTCTAAATCCAAGATTTGATCAATGAACGGAAGAGGATATGGGTTCTTCTTAGTGGTTGTATTTAAGGGTTTAAAATCTACACAAATCCTCCACTTCCCATCCTTCTTTGGATTGACTACTACTGGACTCACCCATTCTGTGGTCTCCATAGGGACTATGAACCCTGCCTTCAATAACTTGTCCACCTCTTCCTGGAAGGCTTCCATCTGCTCTTTACCCATCCTTCTTAGCCTTTTCCGTAGTGGCTTAGCACCTTCTTTAGGCTCTATATGCATCTCTTCTCCTTTGAACGCTCTAATATCTTCATATGAAGTAATGAACAAATCAAGAAAACTAGCCAGCATGTGCAAATATATCTCCTTCTCCATAGCTGAGAGGTCTCCACTGATCATTTGTGTCATCAATTCCTACTTCTTTGACAATTCCACCTTGGTTTGGATCATCCCTTCAATCACTTCATAAGGCCCTTCGCTTTCATCTTCAACCTCATTTGCAAATGCAACTAAACCAGATTCCTGGATTTCTTTGTCCATCAAAACAAATGCAACATCAACATCCTCATCACTGTTGGTAGTACTATCACTGTGCTCATCAGACACTGTGGAATAATCTTCACCACTAGACTCATCCTCATCTTCATAAAGCTCCTCCAATCGTTTCCTTGTGTCCATATTCTATAGCATCTTGGCACCTGTATTTCCATAGAGGCTAATCGTACCATGTCTCCAATCTTGAACAGCTCCCACTGCATGTAACCATGGTCTGCCCAGTATAATAGGATATGCTCCCAACCCCGCTGGCATCACATGAAAAGAAACCACCACCTTTGCATCATTTACACCTCCACTTCTAAGCTCTTTACAACACCCAAACATTTTACTTTTTGATGGTTTGCCAATCTAATTCGGAAGCTTGACACTCCAGTCACTATAAGACCCATCTTCTCAACGCATGAGTGTGTTATGAAACATATTTGGGCTCCAGCATCCACATAACCTTGTCCCATTTTTTTTCTTTTATGCCACCCATCTACTATTGGATAAATGTCTGGTAGCTCATCCATTGCCAACACCTTCACTGAACCTCTCTCTGGCTCTTTGTCCATTGGGTTAACCATCCTCTTCCACTGTCGCTTTAGTTTAGGCACCATCTCTATAAGCTTCCCAAAAGTAACATCTGCCTTCGTGCTTGTCATATCCTCCTTCAAGTCATAGCTTCATTGCCCATCCCCTAGTGAAAAATCTGAAACATGAAACTTGCGACGAGCTCTCCTTTTTCTCTTGGCCTTGACATACTCGCCTTCATGGCTCTTTCCCTTCTTCCTACTAGAACCTGGGGCACTTCATCCTTCCTTTTCCTCTGTGGTCCTCTTCCGAATAGGCATCACTAATGTATCCTCTAGCTTTGATGCCTTGTCCAAGGTAGCCACACTTATCACTTTTGTCTTTCCCTTTTCCTCATGGGTTAATCCACTGGTTCCTTCTTCTCCCTTAATTTTGATGCCATAATCATTTGACCTAGTTAGCACCTATCTTAGCAATGGATACATGTCTCCCCCCATTTTTGGTGGCTTATCACATTGCGGGCTGATGTGGCCCAAGTCTCCGCAATTAAAACCTGTGGGCGTCTGCCTCTAGAACCTACCATTGCTTTGTCTAACACCATTCCTAGGTCTTTCTTCACCTCCTGGCTGATTTACAAACCTCCCTCGACCTCGATTATTTCCCACTTGACCTAGCATGTTTAGGCTGAGATTCTTCATTAAATCTACCACTTGCCTCATGTCTTGCCTTAGCCCATCATCTTGCACTGTTGTAGTGACCACTGCTGGCATAATCTGAGGAGTAACACGAACCATATGTTCATGATGAACCCTTGGCATGCAACCTTGGAAAGAGTCCATAGGCTGAAATTCAGACCTCATGGGCAAGGACTCCACCACTACCTGGTTCATTTCCTCAGCTTCCACTCTTTGTTCCTTGCTACCTCTAGTGCATCTTCATATGTTCTAGGCTTCTTTAGATCCACTCTCCAATGTATATTCTCCCAAAGACCAGCCAAGAACCTGTCCTTCTTCATCATGTCAAGCGGGGTACTTGTGGTGCTTAGGCCTTGCACATCCTCTCCCATGCCAATGAAAACTTACGTATGTATGCATCTACTGGCTCACATTCCTTTTGCACCAAACCTTGTACTTATTGCCACACTTTGTCAGGATCTTCTGTCTTCACAAACTCCACTTCCAATCCATGCCTTAGATTGTCCCAACTCAATCTTACAGGTGGATCCGTTGCACGCAACTCCTCTTCAAATACTTTGGACCAAACTCATGCATCACTCTTCAAACAAATTTGGAGAAGATGTAACATCTACGATGGGTCATGAATCTGGTTGCTAATGCAGGCAACCTCCATCTTTTCCAAAAAGTCTTCCAGTCATCATTTCTTCCATGAAACTCCGGATAAGACAAATCCATGTCTACCAAAGTTCAATGCTTCGAAAACCCCTTCGAACACACGTGTCGGAACCCAAAACTTTTTACTGAACCCACTCCCCAGAAACTTCAATGGAGCTCAACTTTAGATAAGGACAAACACATGCACATCAAATGAGTTTTCATAGTTAATCATCGGAATTACAACAGGCAAAGGAATTCCAATATCTCTCTTAATCTTCTTGGCCCAAACATAAAGACTATGCGTTGCTGGAAAAAAATCTTCTTGGATACATGAACATTGATCTGGATTCTTTGTGTAAAACAAAAAGAAGTGAATTGAGGTCCATTTTGATCATCCATTAAAGTCAACCATGCAGCTTTCAAGAAGGCACACCTGACTTATCCTCTGATTTTGCCAGAATTTCAGCAGCATAGCAGCATAAATGGCTCAAAAGACCAAAAAACCAGCCATTCATAACTTGGAAAATTTTTGACAGAGTTTCCCCAGAAGTAGAGCAATGAGAACGGAAAATATAGATTGTATATGTATGCATAAACTGCCAACAATAGAACCCGAGCATCAAGTAGGAATCACTAGTACATAGCCTATGGCGAGGTCATGAAAAAGGTACTTCAGCTACCTGTATCACTGAAAGGATAACACATTTGAGAATCCCCCAGCTCAATAAAACCTCACACTATTGACCCTCTGACGAAGGCTTATGCAAATCTCGTTTAGTCAAATCTTAGAAATGACTATCTTCCATACCAAGTCTCGGAAATGGCTGGGACTGCCATGGCTCCACAAAGGCGTACAATGGTAGTTTCCACAAGTAACGTACAATACCAGCAGACAATGTGCTCAAACAGGCGCCAAGTTATGCATACCCACGGCAACTGCAAGTGACTCTCACTTGCGAGTGTATCACTCTACTTCAGCTACCTGTACCTGTGTGAATCACCTGTACCTGTACCTATACCTGTAACCTGTAACCTGCAACCTGTAATCCTAAATCTCGAAGCTTGAATCTTGAAGCTCCAAGCAGAAGGTACTTGAACAAGATCCTCCGTGGTGGCGCCAAAAGAATGTGAGCGGGATGAAAACACACACAACGCCTCTATAATGACCCGACACACACTCTTGGAATGATACACACACACACACACACTATGGGGCACCACTCGGCTTACACAAACCACCTGACCGAGACAGGGGACACACCGATGGAGTGAGAGGAGAGAGACTATCCGTTTACCCACTCCACATAGAGAGACAAATACACACACTCCCAAAAAACTCAGCTCAAAAGAGGATAATTTCTGATGTTTAGATACAATTGAGCTTGGGACAATAGAAATGGGGCAAATAGCTCGCACAATATGGGTAAAATATACCAGATACAATCACAAATTGGAGCAAAAGCTTCGCTCATAGGAGAAACTTACACAGCCAAAAAAAAAAAAACAGTGAGAAATTTGGCAAAATTGATAGCGCCATCGCGTCTAGAATGGCCCAAAACCCCACTCTACAATGTCAAAGTGCTCAAATCCGACCTCGGATGAGCAGTTTAGGACCAAAACAGGCTCCAAAAACAGCAAAAACTCAGTTGCGGCTATTCCTCCTCTTCTCTCCACGTTTTTCCTGGTATTCTCTCTGGTTTTTCAGTTCCCACACTTAGCTTTATTACTTGGGCACCCTTGGCCTTTAAGTTGACCTCAAACGGACCCCGAATAGGCCAAAAACTGACCTCGCAGTGCATAGTTATCACCCTGCTGCATCCATCCGCACACCTGGCACTCAACTTTTTCCAATAATGCATTCCGTCACCACGTGAAGTGGCCCCAAAAGATGTTCTTCATGATAAACTTTTTGCATAATTATCACAAGAAAACATTCACGTTGTTCCCGTACTTATCACGTGCAAGTATTCACCCCATACGACCTCCTGACGCCACTAGATGTCATCTGACGCACCTGCTTACCTCATGTTGTCGGCTCACGGATAGCTTTCTCAAGAAGTTTTACATTCTAGCAACTCCTCATTATTTTAGAAAAAACACACTGGTACTGGTGATAGTGAAAATCGATGCACTATGTACATGTTGTCCTACCTGTACACATGTGGGCCCCACGTAACCACCTCGCTCTGGAAGATGGGCAATTCTTTATTTGATGCACCATGCATGTGTATATACATATGCACAATCCCTTGCTCTAAAAAACTCCTGACACCGCCTGGTGCTCCACAAAATCTTGAACATGAACATGAATGTTCAAGAAGGGGGTTGGGCAATGGTGGTGCAACCAAAGTGTGTCCACCCTAGCAGAGGGCACAAACATTGATGTTTATGACTACAGATGCATGTAAGAGGACTGGAGCAGATGGAAAGAACTTGTGTAGGCAAGTGGCAGTGGAGATGTATGGTTTATGTGGTCTTTTAGGCCAAAAAGGCTCCATCTAGGGCCTGATAGGGCAGCATATGAAGGTTTATCTAAATGTAGTTTTTTGGGCCAGATATGTAGAGCTTGAAGTGTTGAAGGAGTGTCTAGATGGCTCATCAAGTCGAGCTATGGAGCCCAATATATTTGACTTTGAAGGTGTGGTATGTTGCAAATCCTTGCCGGACAGGGCAACTGGGGACAAGTGGCCCAAGAGGATGTCAGTATATGGGCACGTAGTGCTCAATTGATGGAGCATACCTGTCTTTTTAGATTGCAGATCAAAGTTATGGATTCTGAGCTATACCCAATTGAAGTTTTGCCAGGGGCTAGGTTGATACCCACTTGGCGGCCTTAGGAAGTGTGCCATTTGATGATTTTGAAGTCTGACCCAAATTTGGTTGTCAAGTATGCAATGCGAGGAGGCCAATGGAAGTGATTGCACGTAAAACGTAGCCTAGCTCAGTTAGATATTGAAGTTTGAAGTTGCCAACAAGGCTTAGCAGTGGAATATCTAATACCTCTTGCAAGTTTTTTGATGCACGTCATTGGAGGTCGTCAGACTATCAAAGGGAGAAGCATATGGGTGTAGATGATTTCTTAGACAATAGCTTTTGGTGGGTTCAAATGGCCCGATCATCGGATCGGTGAGCACCCATTTGCAGGGAGGTGGAGCCGGAAGAAATAAAAAAACTTATCTTTGGGCTTATCTTGGAAATCATGGAGCTTTGGGGGCAAAGAGGGCTCCCATGGGGAGGTGCCACATGGCTGCTTGCTAAACCCACATGCGAGGAAGCAGGACAGGTCCGTGGGCTATATAGGCTGAAGCATGGCCCTATTGGGGGTATCGAATTGGGATGGAGAGCTCTCTGGGCGTGGGCTATGGTGCGGGCGCCTATGGTGCTGCACGGCAGCGTGTTCAGTGTCCGTTGTGAGCGGGATAGAAACACATCGAACGCCTCTATAATGACCGGACACACACTCTTGGAAGGATATATACACACACTATGGGGCACCACTCGGCCTACACAACACACCTGGCCGAGACAGGGAACACACCTATGGAGTGAGAGGAGAGAGACTATCAACTTGCCCACTCCACACAGAGACACACACACACACACCCAGAAAACTCAGCTCAAAAGAGGAGAAATTTTTATGTTTAGAAAAAATAGATCTTGGGCCAACACCAATGGGGCAAACAACTCACACAATATGGGTAAAATATGACAGATACAATCAGAAATTGGAGCAGATGCTCGCTCATAGGAGAAACTTTCACAGCCAAAACAACAAAAAATAGTGAGGAATTTGGTAAAATGGACACCGCCATCGCATCTAGAATGGCCCAAAACCCCAGTATATACCGTCAAACTGCTCAAATCCGACCTCGGATGAGGAAAACAGGCTCCAAAAACCCCAAAAACACAGTTGCGGGTGTTCCTCCTCTTCTCTCCACGTTTTTTCTGGTCTTCTGTCTGCTTTTTCAGTTCCCACACTTATCTTTATTACTTGGACACCCTTGGCCTTTTAGTTGACCTCAAACGGACCCCGAACAGGCCAAAAACTGACCTCGCAGTGCATAGTTGTCACCTTTTTGCATCATCCGCACACCTGGCACTCAACTTTTTCCAATAATGCATTCCGTCACCACGTGAAGTGGCCCCAAAAGATGGTCTTCATGATGACCTTTTTGCATAATTATCACAAGAAAACATTCACGTTGTGCCCGTACTTATCACGTGCAAGTATTCACCCCATTCGACCTCCTGACGCCACTAGATGTCATCTGACGCACCTGCTTACCTCATGTTGTCGGCTCGCGGATAGCTTTCTCAAGAAGTTTTACATTCTACCAACTCCTCATTATTTTAGAAAAAACACACTGGTACTGGTGATAGTGAAAATCGTTGCACTATGTACATGCTGTCCTACTTGTACACATGTGGGCCCCACGTAACCACCTAGTTCTGGAAATTGGGCAATCCTTTATTTGATGCACCATGCATGGGTATGTACATATGCGCAATCCCTTTCTCCAAAAAACTCCTGGCATAATTTGCCCATCCCCTAGCCTACTAGAGCATTCATGCTCAGCAGCAGCAACACTAGTAGATACTCATTCCACCTGGATCCCACACAAAAACATTTGGTATTCCCTGCATCAAAAGCTTAATCAAGATTGCACTTGGTTCCCAAGGAAAACCTATAGAGATGCCATATATCAACTTTTCATAAAAAAAAACATCAATTACTTCGGCATAGACCGACATGTGGAAATATATCTCCTTCTCCATAGCTGAGAGGTCTCCACTGATCATTTGTGTCATCAATTCTTGCTTCTTTGACAATTCAACCTTGGTTTGCATCAGCCCTTCAATCACTTCATAGGCCCTTCACTTTCATCTTCAACTTCATTCGCAAATGCAACTTAGCCAGACTCCTGTATTTCTTTGTCCATCAAAACAAATGCAACATCAGCATCCTCATCACTGTGGTAGTACTATCACTGTCCTCATCAGTCATTGTGGAATGGTCTTCGTCACTACACTCATCCTCATCTTCATAAAGCTTCTCCAATCCCTTCCTTGTGTCCATATTATATAGCTTCTTGGCACCTATCTTTCCATAGAGGATAATCGTACTACGTCTCCAATCTTGAACAGCTCCCGCTGCACGTAACCATGGTCTACCCACTATAATAGGATATGCTCCCAACCCCGCTGGCATCACATGAAAATCAACCAGTGCCTCTGCATCATATGCCTCCACTTCTAAGCTCTTCGCAACACCCAAACATTTTACTTTCTAATGGTTTGCCAATCTGATCCGAAAGCCTGACACCCCATTCACTATAAGACCCATCTTCTCAACGCATGAGTGTGTTATGACACATATTTGGGCTCCACCATCCACATAACCTTGTCCCATATTTTTTCTTTTATGCCACACACCTACTATTGGACAAATGTCTGGTAGCTCATCCATCGCTAACACCTTCATTGAACCTCTCTCTGGCTCTTTCTCCATTGGGTTAACCATCCTCTTCCACTGTCACTTTCGCTTAGGCACCATCTCTATAAGCTGCCCAAAAGTAACATTGGCTTTCCTGCTTGTCAGATCCTCCTTCAAATCATAGCTTAATTACCCATCCCCTAGTGGAAAACCTGAAACATGAAACTTGCGACGAGCTCTCCTTTTTCTCTTGGTCTTGACATCCTCACCTTCATGGCTCTTTCCCTTCTTCCTACTAGGACCTGGGGCACTTCTTCCTTCCTTGACCTCTGTGGTACTCTTCCCAATAGGCCTCTAGCTTTGATGCCTTCTCCAAGGTGACTACACTTATCGCTTTTGTATTTCCCTTTTCCTCTTTGGTTAACCCGCTAGTTCCTTCTTCTCCTTTAATTTCAATGCCATAATCATTTGACCTAGTTAGCACCTATTTTGGCAATGGATACATGTCTCCCCCCATCCTTGGTGGTTTATCACATTGCGGGCTGATGTGACCCAACTCTCCCCAATTATAACTTGTGGGCGTCTGCCTCCAGAACCTACCATTGCTTTGTCCAGCACCATTCCTAGGTCTTTCTTCACCTCCTCGCTGATTTCCAAACCTCCCTCGACCTCGATTATTTCCCACTTGATCTAACATGTTTAGCCTGAGATTCTTCATCAAATCTACCACTTGCCTCATGTCTTGCCTTAGCCCATCATCTTGCACTGCTGTAGTGACCACTGTTGGCATAACTTGAGGAGTAACAGGAACCACTGGATCATGATGAACCCCTGGCATGGGACCTTGTAAAGACTCTATATGCTAAAATTCAGACCTCATGGGCAAAGAATCTACTCCTAGCTGGCTCATTTTTCTTAGCTTCCACTCTTTGTTCCCTACCACCTCTAGTGCATGTTCATATGTCCTAAGCTTCTTTAACTCCACTCTGCAACGTATATTCTCCCAAAGACCAGCCAAGAACCTGTCCTTCTTCATCATGTTAGGCAGGGGTACATGTGGTGATAAGGCCTTGCACATCCTCTCCCATGCCAATGAAAACTTTCTATGTACGCATCTACTGGCTCACCTTCCTTTTGCACTAAAGCGTGTACTTCTTGCCACACTTTGTCAGGATCTTATATCTTCACAAACTCCGCTTCCAATCCATGCCTTAGATTGTCCCAACTCAATCTTACAGGTGGGTCAGCCACACGCAACTTCTCTTCAAATGCTTTGGACCAAACTCCTGCATCACTCTTCAAGAAAATCTGGAGAAGACGTAACATCTGTGCTGGGTCATGAATCTGGTTGCTAATGCAGGCAACCTCCATATTTTCTTAAAAGTCTTCCACATCTTCATCACTTCTTCCATGAAAATCCGGATAAGAGAAAGCCATGGCTACCCAAGTTATGATGCTTTGAGAACCGCTTCGAACACACGTACGTGCAAGAACCCAAAACTTTTGATTGACTCAATTCCCAGAACTTCAATGGAGTTCAACTTTAGATAAGCACAAACACATGCACATCAAATGAGTTTTGATAGTTAATCATCATCAGAATTACAACAGGCAAAGGACGTTCCAGGATCTCTCTTAATCTTCTTGGCCTGAACATAAAGACTATGCGCTGCTGGAAAAAAATCTTCCTGGACACATGGACGTTTATCTAGATTCTTTGAGTTAAATGAAAAGGAGTGAATTGAGGGCCATTTTGATAATCCATTAAAGTCAACCATGCAGCTCCCAAGAAGGCACACCTGTCTTATCCCAAAATTTTAGCAGCATAACTGCATAAATGGCTCAAAAGACCAAAAAACCAGCCATCACAACTTGGAAAAATTTTGGCAAAGTTTCCCCAGAATTAGAGCAGTGTGAACCCAAAATATAGAGTGTCTATGTATGCATAAACTGCCAACAATAGAACCCAAGCATCAAGTAGGAATGACTAGTACATAGCCTATGGCGAGGTCACAAAAAGGGTGCTCCAGCTACCTGGATCACCGAAAGGATCTCCAGATTTGAGAATCCCCCAGCTCAATAAAACCTCACGCTATCGACCCTCACACGAAGGCTAATGCAAATCATATAGTCAAGTCTCAAAAATGACTATCTTCCAGACCAAGTCTCATAAATGGTTGGGAGTGCCCAATACAACCAAGTATGGCTCCACAAAGGCGTACAATGGCAGTTTCCACAAGCAACGTACAATACCAACAGACAATGCGCTCAAACAAGCGCCAAATGTGCATACCCACGACAACTACAAGTGACTCCCACTGTCAGTGTGTCACTCTACTCTAGCTACCCGTATCTGTGTGAATCACCTCTACCTATACATGTATGTGTCCCTGTAACCTGTAACATGTAACCTGCAATCTGAAACCTGTAATCCCGAAGTTGAAGGTAGTCAAAGAAGATCCTCCGTGGGGGCGCCAAAAGAATGTGAGCGGGATAGAAACACATAGAACGCCTCTATAATGACCTGACACACACTCTTGGAGGGATATATACACACACTATGGGGCACCACTCGGCTTACACAACACACCTGGCCGAGACAGGGAACACACCTATGGAGTGAGAGGAGAAAGACTATCCACTTGCCCACTCCACACAGAGACACACACACAAAAAACTCAGCTCAAACAAGGATAATTTTTTATGTTTAGGTACAATAGAGCTTGGGCCAACACCAATGGGGCAAACAGCTCACACAATATGGGTAAAATATGACAGATACAATGACAAACTGGAGCAGAAGCTTCGCTCATAGGAGAAAGTTACACATCCAAAACAACACAAAAACAGTGAGAAATTTGGCAAAATGCACAAGTCCAGTGTGTCCGGAACGGCCCAAAACCTCAGTCTACAACGTCAAACTGCTCAAATCCGACCTTGGATGAGCAGTTTACGGCTAAAACAGGCTCCAAAAATCCCAAAAACACAGTTGCAGCTATTCCTGCTCTTCTCTCCACGTTTTTTCTGGTCTTCTCTCTGTTTTTTCAGTTCCCACACTTAGCTTTATTAATTGGGCACCCTTGGCTTTTTAGTTGACCTCAAACGGACCCCGAACAGGCCAAAAACTGACCTCACAGTGCATAGTTGTCACCTTTTTGCATCAACCGCACACCTGACACTCAACTTTTTCCAATAATGCATCCCGTCACCACGTGAAGTGGCCCCAAAATATGGTCCTCATGAAGAGATCTCTACATAATTATCACAAGGAAACACCCACGTTGTGTCTGTTCTCATCCATGTGCAAGTATTGACCCCATTCGACCTCCTGACGCCACTAGATGCCATGTGACGCACCTGCTTACCTCATGTCGTCGGCCCGCAGATAGCTTCCTCGAGAAGTTTTACGCGCTACCAACTCCTCATTTTTATAAGAAAAAACACATTGGTACTGATAATGGTGAAAATCAATGCACTATGTACATGTTGTCCGACCTGTACACATGTGGACCCCACGTAACCACCTGGCTCTGAAAAATAGGCAATCCTTTATTTGATGCACCATGCATGGGTATTTACATATGCGCAATCCCTTGCTCCAAAAACTCCTGACACCGTCGGTGATGCTTGGCATGAAGTAGATGATGACGTGGCATGCCAGAGGGGACCTGTCCTACACCACTTTTTTTGAGAGTGAGATTTGTGCACCGACAGCACCGTCGGTGCCCCGCTTCGCTTGGAGAGAGATCCCGCGGTTGGTGGCTTGGGTCCCAAGAAAGCCAGCCCAAAACAGAAAAGGGGTGGTTGCATGCACTTGAAAAGAGGAGGGTGCAAGTTTCCACATTGGGAGGTGCTCCCACGCCTAAGGGGGGCAGTTTTGGACAATTTGGAGGAGCTTCCTTTAGAGACACGAGGAAGAAGGGGGCCCCGGTTTTTGCAGGTTTGGGAGAGGGAGCTCTTGGAGAGAGGTAGGGAAGAAACAAGGCGAGTTTTTTTGCAAGTTGGGGCAAGCTCCTAGAGAGCCGAGAGCGGCTGAGGATGAAGAAGAAGAGGAGGGGTGCCATTTGTTTTGCTCAAGGTGGAGCCCTCGGCCTAGAGGATGCCGACGCGGAGGTGTGTTCCCAAGCCCTCGAGGCACGACGAAGGCGGGTTTCCTTTTGGAGCAAAAGTGCCACCATAGTTTGTTTTTGGTTGTTGTGCTTTCAACGAGGAGAGGTGCATGAGTGGTGAAGCCATGATTGTACGCTTTTATTTATTGCTTGAGGTCTCCATGCCGAGCAGGTTGTAGCAGTTCTTCATGGTTATATAGACAAAGTTTTTTTGTCATAATCAAGGTAAATCATATCAATTTCTGGTGTCGTTTCTTCCTTCTTTCCCCCCTTTTCTCTTTGCTCTCTTCCATCAATCTGGCCTAGTGTTGGAGATTTGTGTGCCTCCCCGAGCCTCTGTCTATGTGAGAGAGAAAGAGAGAGCGGTGTGTGTTGTGGCACGGTTGTAAATGGGCCAAATCAGTGTGGTTGTTGTGAATTGTGCAAGTTTTGAAGGTGAACTCTAGTGGATCGGTGTGGGGTGGCTATCTTGAGCTGTAGAGAGGCTTACAATTTATTGCCGGGTGTGTTCCCTTTCCCCCCATTCATCGTCTAGATACATTTTCAAACCACTTGCATTTAAAGATGACGGTATGAAAGGTTCTAAAATTAACCTTTAGTATCCTTGCAATAGTTTCACAATACATGGCTTCATCACCATCTGTGTCAAAGTTTCGCATGATGCTAAAGTCCATGGTGGTTCTACGCTTTTCAATGTGGCGCATAAAAAAGTGACAACCCTTGGACCACATAGAGTTAAAGAAAAGGCACTACAAAATAGGAAAACATCTTATATGAATTACAAAGATAAAATCAAGAAGAAACTATACAATAGGGTTTAGGTATATGGATACTCTACCTTTGGTACACAGCCTCGTGCATCCTCCCATTCTTTGTTGGTGATGTCTTCTCTACATGATTTTGTTTTGGTCATTCTCTCATGAATCCACTTTGCATTAATGAGATCTGACAGACATACAAGGTGTCTAGCCACTGGGAGTGCCCTTCTTCCTCCACATACTTATTTCCATGCTTCTCGCGCTTGCAAACGTCTTGCCTTTTGTATTGTCCAAAAGTCCACCCACTTGGTGATAACCCTTGCATTGAGAATATAAAATTTATTGACCACTCAGGATAGATTCATATTCATGTCAAAACAAATCCCTTTCCACTTGGCAAATGTGAAGTCATCCTTGCATCCTCCTGTTGAGATGTAGAGAGAAAGAGAGAGAGACGAGACAAAAGACACACCATATACGCTCCCAAAGACTGATTCATATTGAGGACAAGATACAAATATATACGTGAGACCAAGTTCAGTAGAGTGAGCCATATATAGCTCCAACACCCCCACTCAAACAAAGGTCTCTAGCTTTGGATGAAAAAACCCTTGGGGAGTTCAAGGGAAAAATCCAAGCCCCTATACAATGTGAAATATGAACCAGCGGTGATGATGTGAAAGTGAATTGTGCATCTATGTACAAATATTCAACTGACTTAGATATCACAAGGTGCAAATGTGGATTGTGCATAGTGCATGGTACCTAAAAGATTACAATGTCATATGTACAAAGCTATTACAATAGCAAAGAAGCTAATCTAGAAAGAGTGAGGCCAAAGCAACTCCAAGCTCCGAGCACAAGAGGATGAAACGAGACTCATTGAGGCCTTTGGTCAAAATTTCTGCAATCATCTGGTCACTTGGACAGTGTTCAACCATAATGGCTCCTTTGCGTACTTCATACCTGACATAATGATAATGGACAGCAATGTGCTTTGACTTATTATGTTGAACATAGTCTTTTGCAAGACTAATAGCACTTTGGTTGTCACACCGCAAGGGTGTGCTAGAAAGAGGAGAGTGACCAATATCAACCAGCATTTGTCGAAGCCAAATCAAATCACGAGCTGCAAGTGATGCCGTAACATATTCTGACTCAGTCGTAGAAACTGAAACACAACGTTGTTTCTTGTTGGTCCAAGAAACAAGACAACCATTTATAAAGAAGCAATTTCCACAAGTAGATCGCATAGATAAATGTGAGCTTGCCCAATCTGCATCTATGTAACCCAAAAGAGAAAGAGATTGCATAGAATCCGATGTGAGTTGTCGTTGATAGACTAAACCAAAATCTGTAGTGCCTTTCAAGTATTTCAATACACGCTTTGCAGCATACCAATGCTTAAGAGAAGGACATGCAAGATGTTGTCCAAGATAATTAGCAGCAAACAGAATATCAGGACGAGTGTTCATGCCAAAAAATTGAAGACATCCAATCAAGTTAGCATAAGGTTGATTTGTGACAAGTTGACCGCCATTGTCAGAAGTATTCTTCGTAGAGCTCGCAAGACATGGTGTGTTGGCTGAATGTGCAGATTCCATACCAAATTTTTGAATAGTATCTGCAATAAACTTTGACTGTCAAAGGAATAAAATACCTTTTGTGTGGTTCCATTGGATTTGAATGCCAAGCCAAGAGTGAATCTCTCCAAGATCCACCATATCAAATGCAGAAGACAATAACTTTTTCACTTGCTGAAGAAATCCCAAATCATTGGAAACAAGGATGGTATCATCCACATAAAGAGCAAGAATCACAAAACTGCTACCTTGGCATTTTATGTATAAGTTGGGGTCTGACGAGCAAGAGATGAATCCTTTAGAGGTGAGAAAGATCAAATTTTGTATACCAGGCTCGCAAAGCTTGTTTGAGACCATATACTGCCTTATGGAGTTGAGCAACAAGGTCTTCTTTACCTGGAATAACAAACCCTTCTGGTTGTTCCATATCAATTTCCTCTTCCAAGTCACCATTAAGAAAAGCAGTTTGCACATCCATTTGATGAGCTTCTAAATCAAATTGAACAGCAAATGCCAATAAAACTTGAACACTTGTAATGCGAACAACTGGTGAAAAATTCTCTTGATAATCAACACCAGCTACTTGGGAGTAACCTTTTGCAACTAAACGCGCCTTGAACTTGTCAAAAGATCCATCTGCTTTTACTTTTGTCTTATACACCCACTTACATTTAATAGTTGTACGACCAGGAGGTAATTCAGTTAGTATCCATGTACCTTTAGAGATAAGAGAATTGTACTCTACTTCCATAGTCTCTTGCCATTGATCCTTTTGTGGTGAAGAGATAGCTTCATCATAAGTAATGGGATCTTCAGAAGTAGAAAAAGCATTATCAGCAATATCGTCATTATAAACATGACCTGAGCCATGTTCAAAATCAATAGGCAAATCAACAAAAATATCAATATCATCATTGGAAACATTTGGAATGGATGGTTGTGAAGAGGAAAGTTTTTCTATAGGAAGAGTTTCATCTTCTGAAAGAAATGGAAAAGCATGAAGCAATGATTTAGTATCATCAGAATCATCCATGGACCATGAGCTTCCCATAAGCTGTTCATTAAAAGTAGCATCACGATTCACAATTACTTTCTTGGAGGAAGGGTCATAGAATTTGTAGCCTTTGGAAGTGTCAGAATATCCAATAAAAATAACTTTAAGACCAAGAGCATCAAGCTTTGTTCGTGTTTCTTTGGGAACATGAATATAAGCAATACATCCAAAGGTTCGAAAATGAGATACAGAAGGAATGTCACCTGTCCATGCTGTGATGGGTATCTTACCAGACGGTGCAGTAGTAGGAAGATGATTCTGAATAAATGCTGCTGTCAAAGTAGCTTCAGCCCAGAAAACACGAGATAAGCCAGAATGAATCAGCATACATCTTCTAGCATTGAGAATAGTGCGATTCTTTCGTTCGCAACACCATTCTGTTGAGGCGAATATGGAATAGTGTGTTCATGATGAATTCCACTGTCAGCACAGTAACTCACAAACTCTCGAGAAACATATTCGCCTCCATTATCACTACGAAGCTTCTTAAGGCGACGACTAGTTTGAAGTTCCGCAGGCTTGTGGAATTTTTTGAAAACAGATAAGGCTTCAGATTTTTGTCTAAGTAAAAATACATTTGTATACCTTGAGAAATCATCAATGAAAGTAATGAAGTAGTGATATTGTGATCTCGAAGAAGGTAGAGGTCCACATATATCAGTATGAACAAGATCCAATATGTCATGAGAATGAGTTGTATTTGAAAGAGGAAAGGGTTTACGATTGTGTTTCCCAAGAGCACAAAATTCACAAATTCCCATATGGGGATGGGCTTTAAGATCCATGCCATGAACAAGATCACGACGTTGAATATCCAGGAGTTTTGAGAAATCAGCATGAACAAAACGGTGATGCCATACTTTGCAATCATGATCACTTGGAGCAGTGGCAATATTTTCTACAGCATCGTTGAGAGAGAGTTCAAACAAATTACCGTTTCGAGGAGCAGTGGCTATAGTCTGCCCATCTTTCTCAATTCGGCATTTGGTATGATCAAATCCAACAAACAAACCAAGATCAACAAGTCTAGAAACTGAAAGAAGATTACGTTAAAGATCTGGTACATGTAATACTCCTCGCAAAATTCGAGTGGAAGAAGATAAGGTACCAAGATATAAGTCTCCAATACCCTTTACTTGACAAGTAGTATCATCAGCAAGATAAACAACACGTTGAACTGGCAGTGGATGATAGTTATGGAGCCACTGAGACTGATATGTCATATTTCTTGTAGCACCAGAATCGACAATAAAAAGTGATCCATCACGTACCTGAAGTATTCTGTCTGGAGCAACTGAACATAGGACGCAGCTTGTTTCTGGTACAATGTTGTTTCGATGTTCAGTAGCATATGCTCTATTCCGATCTGTGTCGAATCGACGCTTATAGCACATATGAGTGGGATGATCAGATCGTCCAGAATATTCACAAGAAGAAGAAGAAGAGTCTCTAGATAAACGTGGTTGTTTTGTGGTAATATTGTGTTCTTCATCATATTGACGTGCCCAACAATCATCTTCAGTATGGCCATTTCTGTTGCAGTAAGAACATTGCTTATTAGGAAATTTGAGACGAGAGAAAATATTACCGCGACGGCCACCTCTGCGGTTTCTTCGTTGAAATGGACGCCTTAAGTATAAAAAGCACGTTCCATCTGTTGTGACTCAGTCTCCTCTTGTGAAATCATAGCTGTATTGTGACCAACATTCCGACGTCTTGACGTTGAGAATATTTAATTAAAGACATGCAAGCTTGGTCGAAATCAAGACCATCTTTATTAGAGAGAATAGTAACAATGTTATCATAAGAAGAGTCCTTCACCGTATCAAGGAGAAGTGTAATCAGTTGCTTTTGTGGAACAGGATCACGGGCAGCAGCAAGTTGATTAATAATAGATTTGAAAGATTCAATATGTCCCGTCATGGCAGTACCAACTTCATATTGTAACTTGTTAAGCAACCCTCTCAAATAAAGAATTTCTGTAACAGATTTCTTCTGAAAGTTTGCAATAAGGTACTTCCATACGTCGTGGGAAGTAGGCAGTTCATACATATCAAGCAAAACGGAATCAGTAAGAGCAGAAAGAATATACCGACGAGCTGCTTTATCACGTCGTTGCCAATCCGTATAGGCAACATTCCAATCTTCAAATATAGGTCCTTCAGTGATATGCACGTTATCATTATCCGTATCAACAGGCTGAGGCGAACAAACACGATTTCCAAGAACAACATCGAAGAGTTCATCGCCTTCAAGAATTAACAACATCTTTGCTTTCAAGCCTGGAGATCCTTGACCTTGGAAAGGAGGAACAGAACGCTGGCCAGAAGGAAAGCCGTTGACGAGAATATTCATAGCCATATCGTGTTGCGAGAAGACGTATAAGATAAGATCGCACAATCTGCACACCATATATGGTGAAGGCCGCAATTGAGAATGAAAGAGATATGAGTACTGCGTTCTGTCAACGATAAACGTAAGAAGGATGCTCAAGGAACGTCCAAAGATGTGAGAGACGTCACCCAAAAAAGGCAGGGTAAAGGAGACGTTAATAATAAACGAGTCCTCAAAATAGAGTGGCGTGAGACACAAGATTGACTGCCACAATACGAATAGCAAAAAAGCTAAATCTTCTCGAAAAAGTTAACGCCAAAATAAGAAAAACGATCGCGGACGCTTCACAAAGAAGTAGGACGAAGAAAGCTGTGTCCAGCTCAATTGCAGTAAAAACAACATAACTTTCTGCTGCGAACTCCGATTGACGCAAACCTAGAACTCAAATCGAAGAGCTCGAGGAGACGAACAAGTTTTGGATGAAATGTTCCATTGTGCTACGCTCCATTGCGCTTTTCTCGTTTCTCCAAATTTTGAGCCGAACAGCAAGAAAAATTGAGATGAAGTTCAGATTATCATTAACAAGAAAACGTAATCAACGATTAGATTCATTAGAAATAAACGCCACATAAAACAGTAATCATATTCTTCTTAACACAAAACAACCACAGCTAAAAAGAATCAACACTCAAAAATAAAATTTGTAACAATTTTGAATCTTACATGCGAATCGCATACACATACTGTTGTCACCATGAATTGAATCGGCGCATGATCGTTACCGCTCTGATACCATGTTGAGATGTAGAGAGAAAGAGAGAGAGACGAGACAAGAGACACACCATATACGCTCCCAAAGACTCATTCATATTGAGGACAAGATACAAATATATAGGTGAGACCAAGTTCAGTAGAGTGAGCCATATATAGCTCCAACACCTCCTCGTCTGACCACATGCGAGGCATTGAATGATCAACTTACGCCAAATACTATGAGATGCATGTGTAAACAAATATCTCTTGCATGATTCACTGTTCGGCCATACATGCCACTGGTTGAGACCGTAGCCGCACAAAATCTTTGAGAGTCTTTAGAAACCTCTCTCAAAAGAACATCCATCGTGCGTGCACTACTCCACATATAAGCCTCAATCCCAAGGCCTCAAACACCTTTAAAGGTAGAGAGAGCTAGTGGGGAATGACGGTAGGGAAGAGGAAGAAGAAAGATTCCATAGGCGAAAGAAATAGTTCCTCACTTATCATCACTCTTCTTGCTAGCATACATAATAGAATAGTAATGAAGAAAATAGTAAGCTTAAGAATTGAAGCATGACTCTTGGTTGGATTTGCATTCCATAGCCAAGAGTGTTGGTGTAGGCTCCCACTTCTCACAAGCTTGGAGAAGGAGGTGGAGTTCCTCAATTTTCACCAAGTGAGCATGCCTCCACAAAATGAGTGTGTGTGTGTGTGGTGTATATCCCCCTAGCACCCCCCTTGCTTGCTTGGGGTGAGTTGCAACTTTTCCACATGCTGCAAGCTCAATGGGTCCCTCTCCCCCTAGCCAATCACATGCCGCATGTAGTCAAGTACATGGGTAAGCTTTTGACAAGTGTCCTCTTTACCCCTTAGAGAGAGAGAGCTTGAAAATATCTAGATATTTGTTTGATGGAACTAAAAGCTCATTGGACCCCTCTTTAGCCCAACCAATAGTATTCAAGCACACCATGTGGTTAAGCTTAGTGAAGTGTTTATCTCGGCCAACCTAAGAGGACCTAAATTCTATGAATTACACGTCAAAATTGCAACTTAGTACTAGCAATTATGTGTACCTTTTGCGTTGCAATGGGAATGAAAGGATCATACCAATTCCCTTGATTCATGCAAACTACTTGACTTTGCTCAAGGTTGATTCCACACAAAAATACACAAGCCTTCCTCTATGGGGGCACCAAAATTAAGGTTGTCCGAGGTGAGAAACAAGAAGAGTGGCCTCTGAACACCCTTCGAGGCTCCCGTGCTGCTCAATTGGGGCTGGGTCAAGCACAATCAAAGACAACAACAAACCACAGCGAGAAACCAAACAAGAAAGGGGCACCACCTAGTTGTAGATGCGAACTAGGATGCACGTGATATCTCCTTGTACTCAAACACACAAAAAGAGGGGAATGCAAGATAGTCACACATACCACACACAAACATCCACCACACCAGACAGAGGTAAAGAGCACAAATCTTGATCAACTCAGTCTTAGCCTTAAAGACTAGATGCACACAAAGCTTCGTGAGAAACAGAGAGACAACACAAAACTTGACCTTGTTGCTAATACACAAATTGTCTTAGGGTCATGGGGCCCTCTCACCAAGCACCCTCTTAAAATTGACTTTTTAGGCAAACAATTCAACAAGCCCTCAAACCACCAAGCATGAAAAACAGACTTCAAGGAAAATATACCTTCAACCACCTGATGAGCCAACTTATCAAGTCAATTTGGAGAGAAGAGTCGTAGTTGCTGCATACAATTGCACCCAAAACTATAAATCTTATTTATGCACAAGAGTAGGCTACAAGTGTGATGAAGAGTATGGCATCACTCCACTCCTCTAGAAGCTTCTCCATGCACCTATGGAATAGAGCACTCACAATGCACACTCTCTACACAACTAGGCTTTAAGAGTGGTGTGTTACGTGTGGAGAATGGTGTGGTGTAGTGTGATCATGTGATGATTTACAAGGGAGAGAAGGGCTCTATTTATAGGTTTTAGAAGACCCGATTATGATTAGACCTAATCAAGTTTCTTTGAAGAAATCAAAGATTATGCATATTTTTATTTTTTCAATGAGGGTGGGTCTCCCTTATCCTTTGAGTCACATGGATGTGGGCTCAAGGGAAGAGAATTACTGAGGATGAAAGGAGAGGGGATTGAGTGAATAATTTGGGAGTGCCTACTCTAATAGATAGTAGAGGATGCATTTTTACAATAAGGTTAGTGGTTAGTGGTTAGTAATAATCACTACAAAATATTTAAAAAATCATTCACCAAATGGTGAGATATATGATGAGCAAAGTTACAAAAGGGATAAGCTTATAAAGAGAGGTTGAAGCTTTGGAGAAGTTGACATTCACCTCTTTACAGCACCGGTAGAAGAAGCGGTCAGCATGGCGAAGTTGCACGTGTCGATGAAGCTATCTTATCTTAAAACCTTGGATAATTCATGATAAAAGCCTTTATTTGTAGAGGTTAAACTTGGATTTTTGCTAATTCTTTGGAGTTCTTTAGAAAGCTAAAGAGGATATGGTAATATAGGCATATATGTTGAGAGAAAGGGGAGCACATAGGGGTGTAGAAATGGAGGATGAAGGCTATGGAGGTGTGAGAGAAGTGGCAATGGTGAAGAGGGTGAAATAGGACATGGGACTTGTAGGTTTGGGAGTGGGAATGAGGGAGATGTGTGTAAGAGTGAGTAGGTGTGTGGAAGGGTGAGAGAATTAAATAGGAATATTTTTTGGTATATGAGGTGGCTGTTTTGAAGTCGGCCATAAATTTCATGTAAAATTTCCCTTGACTTCAAAATTTATGAAACAATTATGAAAAAAACTTCAGCTTACGAGCTACATTTTCTCTTTTGGACACATCCTCAGATTTGGATCAAAAGAAGGTGCCAAAATTCTAGAAAAACGTTGTTCCTGCAGCATCTAATAAGGCTTGAAGTGGGCCACTATTTGATTCTTTTTTCTTTGCAGTCTTCGAAGTGAGCCCCCCATACATCAACCATGACCTAATTTTTCCAAGGAGCTTGAACACATGTATGGTATAGGATAAGTATCAAATATAACATATACTTGAGGGATAAAAAGATAGGCTAGCTAGTCATGAAAAATGGACACATGGGATGCATGGTGGCCAAAAATATATAAAATAAAAGGAGGAAAATCATGAGGGAAGGGACCCTCAATTATTCTCTACTTTGAGTGATTTATGGAATTTATTGGAAGATAAAATCTATGTAATTGTGAATATTTATCTGTGAGGGATGGAAAAAAATATGACAGAGCCGATAAGGTTATTGGTGGTGAATTTTTACAGTGAAGTCACATAAAGTTTTTTTCAAGGCTTGTGTGAGTGGAGCTTAACACTAGAATGGTAACCTAACAGGACATAAAAGTGTCCTTTCAGGGTTTTGGGAAAAAATTCCAAAACCATAGTAGATCCACTCATTTTGAAAAATCTTTTCATGAGCTTATAGTTCAATTACTACTACATATGGAAAAAATGAGAAAATTGTAATTTTTATCATCCCTTGGTCACTACAAGCCTCCGAAGTTGATGGACTAGTGCATTTTGCCCAAAACAACAATTTCTTACGGTTGATTGCATATAAATAAGAGTGGAGATTTTTGTAGGACATGAGATAAAATGCCCTGATAACTTCAATGGGTTGGTGACCAAAACATATGGTTGCTTTTACCTCACTAATTTTTTTTTGGGCAAAAGAAATAGGTACAAAAAGGTTGCATTTTTGCCATTCTGCCAACCTATCATCAAAGTTTCTATAGTCACGCTCAATACAGATACTATATACATGTTTTCTTAGTTCCCTTTGGGCCTTTGGATTCAAAAGGAGCCATGGAGCATTTCAAAAGGATAATGGATCTCTTACAATTGTAACCTTGGGGGCAATGATAAAGTGCTAAATACAGCAAACATGAAAAAACTGGGTTTAGCATTATGACCTCTAGAAACCCATAGAAACTACTCAATATCTAGCCAAGTTTGTAGTCTATGATTAGATATGGTCACTACCTACAAAATACACACAATTGGCCTAAGAAACTAGCAATATTGAGAAATTTATACTTGCTACTCTAAAATGTATCGTATTCTTCAGCAATAAAAAAACTCAACCATCATCATATACTATGCTATATAGCATATTAGGTCCCCCAAAACTCAAGAAAGATTAGCTTTATGTTATACATTACACTTACACAATCAAAATTGAATTTGGATATGAAGAAAGCCACCAAAAATATCATAAAAGTTCTAATTTTGGCCAAAAAACAGGATTATGAAACTCTTGTAAATTGGTCATAACTTTAATTTTAATACTTAGCTCTCCCTACAAGCATCAAAAAATGTTGAGAACTATGAAGGCCTAACCTCTAGCCATCTAAACCTCATAAACATGAAGTTTAGAGTTGTATAGTTGCCAAAAATTGGAAAAAAACCAAAAACAAGACCCGTTTTTTCACACAGTTTAGGTTCAAAAATGTTGTGCAAGAGTAAGGTTAATGGTGAGATCGATACTCAAAAAAAAATGCTAATTTTTTTTCAGCTCATAAGGCAACTTTGTGGATATATAGCACCTAGAAATTCATTTTCATACTCTTCAAATAATTCAAGCAAAATGGTCACTTAACAGGACACAAAAGTGTCCAAGGACATAAAAGTGTCCTGTTACCATTCTAGTGTTAAGGAATAGAATGATAGTAAAATATGTATAAGGAATGGCACGCCATGGAAGCTAGCATACTTATGCCTGATAACGCACTCCTAAGAATATATATTTATATAAATACAATTTTTTTGAAAAAAAACCTTTATACTTAGGTCCTTTATTTGATAGAAAATATTTTCATGTAAAGAGGACCGTAATATTATAAATTTATTTTTTTGTCTCCTAGCCCAATGACTCGCTCAATGATTTAATAGGAAAATGTGATAAAAACCTTAAATGCGCATACACACTCTATTTACAATGAAAAAGCGAGCCTAGTCATTGTGCTAGGGTGTTTTTTTTGGGGTGAAATGGCTTCTTAAAAGAATTTTTGAGAGCCAAAAAAAGGCTATCAATACTATGGTCCTTTTCAAATTTTGAAGCCAATCAATGAGGTGGCTTATCAACTCAAGTTGCCTAACCATTGGCTCATACACAATGCTTTTCATGTGAGCCTACTTAAGCCCTACAAAGGAGATCCTCCTAATGAACCAGTTATTGAAGACCCTCCCAAAATTGAAGACCAAGAAGAGGTGCTACAACCTGAAGCTATCCTTTGGCATGAAGACAAGGTACTACAACATGGTAAGATTATCTGATGGTATCTTATTAGATGGATGCAAGGACTCCAGCTTAAGGATAGTATGAACCTTTTCAACGCTTACAATGCTACATTAGAGTAAGAGAATGTACATGTTTCTTTTAAATGATCAATGTTTTTGTCTTATAAGACTAATTCGCTCTTTATTATGCACATATTTAAATAGTATGCCTACTAAGAATCATGTTTGGGATGACGACGTCTCTCAAACACCATGTAGAATTTGTCACTCTACGTGGGAGGATGAAATGGACTAAAGGGTAGACATGCTTGCGACAACTATGTCTCCCAAGCACCAAATGGGTAAGTCAACCATCTTGGAATGATTTTGTAGGATAAAAGGGATCCTCTACCCGCTAAGACAAATTTACTAATGACTATGGCTTTATCTCTTTTACCTCATAGTCAAGGAAGACTATGATTTTAAGAGAGAGATAATGTCATTATATCTAATATCTAACCAACCCAAATGATTTTCTCATATTAAACTTATCAGTTAATGTGGGATAATAAACGCGAACAAGGGTTGAAATATAGACATGTGCTTATAGATCTATCTCAACACAGGGCCAATGGTAAAGGGGCCCAAATGAGAGATGGTTTGTCAAAGAGCAAGATTAACTAATGGAGCTTAAAAGACCTTAAGGTTAGATTCATTAAAGACCTCCAATGGTTAGCGTTAAAAGTCCTTTGATCTTAGGCAAGCCAGGGCTGAGCTTGAGGTAGGAACTCGACCTAAACTTACCTTTGATCTTAGGCAAGCTAGGGATGAGCTTGAGGTGGGACCTCGACCTAATCTTACCTTTGACCTTAGGCAAGCTAGGTCTAAGCTTGAGGTGGGAACCCGACCTAAACTTACCTTTGACCTTAGGCAATCTAGGCCTTAGCTTGAGGTGGGAAGTCCACCTAAGGTGCTTGTCATGCTTGATGACTAGGTACTTGTCATACTTAATGAGGAAGGTTCTTGAGAAGCTTCCTATGCATCGCAAGTAAGGTGCTTGAGTAAAAAAGAGACCCTACAAACTTAATCAGGAAGTTGCTTGAGAAGCTTTCTATGCATGGGGGGTAAGGTGCTTGAGTCAAAAAGAGACCCTACAAACTTAATGAGGAAGTTTCTTGAGAAGCTTCCTATGCATGAAAGTCCCAAAGTTAGGGGAATCTTTAACCTAACCTTCCACTCACCCAAAGGGCACCCCTTTTGTAAAAGGGCACATGGGACAATGTCTCACTCTCACACTAAGCTTAACCACATGGTGTGCTTGAATGTTGTTGGTTGGGGCTAAAGAGGGGTCCAATGAGGTTCTAGTTCCATCCAACAAATATCTAGATATTTTCAAGCTCTCTCTCTCTCTTTAAGGGGTAAGGAGGACACTTGTCAAAAGACTACCCATCTACTTGACTGCATGCTGCATGTGATTGGCTAGGGGGAGAGGGGTCCAATGAGCTTGCAGCATGTGGAAAAGTTGCAACTCACCCCAAGCAAGAAAGGGGGTGCTAACGGGATATACACCACACACACACTCATTTTGTGGAGGCATTCTCACTTGGTGAAAGTTGAGGAACTCCACCTCCTTCTCCAAGCTTGTGAGAAGTGAGAGCCTACACCAACACTCTTGGCTATGGAATGCAAATCCAACCAAGAGCCATGCTTCAATGCTTAAGCTCACCATCTTATCCATCTTCATTACTATGCTATTATGTATGCTAGCAAGAAGAGTGATGATAAGTGAGGAACTATTTCTTTCTCCTACGGAATGTTTCTTCTTCCTCTTTCCTACCCTCATTCCCCGCTAGCTCTCTCCACCTTCAAAGGTGTTTGAGGCCTTGGGAGTTAGGCGGTGTTAGAGGCCTTGGGACTGAGGCTTGGGATATCTAATTCTTTCTACACAGTTTATGTTATGTTTGTGATACATGAAGCTTTCCATATTCATTGCATCACCTAGGTCACAAGGAACACAAAGATTGTATTGTACCAAGTCTCTTTTGATGGGAGAAACTATAATAATGCCTATTGAAGAAGGATCGGCTCCGTATGAATCCGGTCCTCAACTATTGTCATGTTCTCTTAACTCTCACTCTCTTGCAAGAGTATTTCTCATGCCAAGTTAACTCAGTACCATGTTTATGTTTCTACCATCAATTAAGTTCACCCGCTATGCTCACAAAGTAATCTCAAAAAAGTGCTTCACCCTCGCTTCACCCAATTTCCTAATTCCGCTACCCTCAAAATTCATAGGCCATTACCATTACATTGCTTGTGCCAAGGAAGTACAGAGTGGTGAATGTTGATGTCTACCTCGAGCCCCTCATCAAGGAGTTAGGGTAGTTATGGAGAGGCATCCCTCTTGTAGATGTCTCACTTGCAAAGGGGGGGGGGGAAGAATCCATTGTGAGGGGAATCCTTATGTGGACTATGCACGTCTATATTGGGCTAGAGAGATTTTTGATATCTCTCTTTCCCTTCTCTCTCTATTTCTCTCCCTTTAGTTTGAAGCTTCTCTCTAACGATATGATATGTATGCAGGGTTGTCCACATGGAGCCACAATGCATGTCCTACTTATGGGCATCGTTGGTGATAGAGAGGTCGGATGCCTTGTGCAAGGAAGTCGATTCACACAACTGGCATTTCTTACCCCAAGGTCATAGCAAGCACAAGGCTTCAAAAAATGGAAAGATGCCTCTAAAGCTGAGAATGTAAAATTTGGCAGCTATTTGGGAAGAGCACAACAACAACAATACGTCTCTAAGTACTCTACCAAAATATATGTCAAGATATTCCATATTGGAAGGACTTAAAAATGCAGGACCTCTTGGATCCCATGCACATATTCAAGAATGTAACGCACACCATGTGGGACCACATTATTGGCAAGAAAGACTCATTGGAGACAAGGGAGGATTTGAGGGGCTTGAAACATCTCTCCTCCTCTGCTCCTCCATGCCATGCCCAATGGAAAGATTGTGATTCCTAAACCACCATGAATTCTAGCCAAAGAAGAATTGGACCAAGTGAAGGGTACCATTGCATCTATTCGCACACCAACACTATACATGAGGTCGCTAAAGGGAGCTTTCACAAAAGTGAAGAAAGGTGGAACTGTTCAATTGTATGGGTTGAAGTCCCAATATTGGGACAAGATGCTTCAGGTAATGTCCCTTTCTCTATTATCTCTATTGTTTGTTTTCTAGGACACATATGATTTGTGGGTATGACTATCTCGCACTTTTCCTTCCTCTAATTTACATTCTAGTTTATTTTGCTGGTGAGTATGTGCAAATGCCAGGACAAGAAATTTAGGGATGCTATTTTTAAACCTGGAGAGCTAGTAAGGTATACCACAATACGCCACTACATTTTTCTATGTACACAATAACCTCAACTTGCACTTAGTGTATTCTTGTGTGTTCTGTTGCAGATTTGTGAGCTCCAAGGAAATTAAAATAGATGATATCCTTGTTGCTCAAACACTTGCAACAAAAACTGTGTGTGCCATTGAGGATGCATTTCCTTGATCAGTTCTTCTTAGTCAAATCCACCTCTTGGTGCACGTGGTTGAGGAGATTGCTATATGTGGAGTAGTGCACGCACGATGCATGTTCTTTTGAGAGAGGTTTTTAAAGACTCTCAAAGATTTTGTGTGGCTACGGTCTCAACCAGAGGCATGTATGGCCAAAGGGTGGATCATGCAAGAGATATTAGTTTACATCTCAGAGTATTTGACACAAGTTGATCCTTCAATGCCTTGCATTTGGTCAGATGAGGAGTATGCAAGGATGACTTTACATTTGCCAAGTGGAGAGGGAAAATTATTTGACATGAATATGAATCTATCCCGATTGGTCAGTAAAATATTTATTCTAAATGCAAAAGTTATAACCAAGTGGATGGACTTGTGGACAATAGCAAAGGCAAGATGTTTGCAAGAGCGAGAAGCATGGAAACAATTACATGGAGGGAGGGCACCCCTAGTGGCTAGACACCTTGCATGTCTCCCATATTTCATTAGTGCGGAGTGGATTCATGAGAGAATGACCAAAGAAAAAGCGCGTACCAACAAAGAATGGGAGGATGCACAAGGCTGCATACCAACGGTAGAGTACCCATATACCTAAACCATATTGTATAGTTTCTTCTTGATTTTATGTTTGTAATTGATAAAAGATATTTTCCTATTTTTTAGTGCCTTTTATTTAACTCTATGTCTTTAAAGGGTTGTCACTTTCATACGCGCCACACTAAAGAGCGTAGAACCACCATGGATTGTAGCATCATGGTGAACTTTGACAAAAATGGTGATGAAGCCATGTATTGTGAAACTATTGAAAGGATACTAAAGGTTAATTTTATACCCTTTCATACCTTCACATTTAAGCACAAGTGGTTTGAAAATGTATCTAGAGGGCATGGGAATGGCCTCTACATGATGGTGGACTCTAGTGCACATCACACAGGGAGATATGACAATTTTGTTTTGCCACCCAATTGTGAGCAGGTGAGTGATTACCTTTTCTATTCTTGTTTACTTGTGTACCATTAATTATACCAATGTTACTCACATTGAACTTTTGTTTTATAGGTCATCTATATCCCAACAATACACCAACTAAAATTTTGGTTCATAATTCCTGTAACACCTTGCGAGAGAACCATTTTTTCCACTAATGAAGTGGAGACTATCTTCACCCCTTTTCCACCTCCTACTTTGGATGAGGGGGAGATAGACGAGAGGGAGATTGATGATTCAAGCCCAGCAGCCGCAAGTCTTGGCAAGGATGATTGCCATGATGATGATGATTATGAGATGCAGGATGTCGAGTTTGAAGATGATGAATCCAACACATCCACGAAAGATAATTCTATTTCTCTCTTTATTGATTTAGGAGCCATGGGCTTAGAATTGAATGACGCTTCTTGTAGGGATCTTTTGGAAGATGATTCATAAATATTTTGTATACTTTAAGTTGTAAATTTTTTGGTTGTGTCATCCATTCATCTCTCTCTCCCCCCTCTTCCTCTCTCTAATTTTGTGAAGCATGCTAAATTATGTTAATCAAGTGATAGTGATTAGTTTAGTTGTAATCAAGTGTAATCTCACATAGCTAACTATAGTTCCATGTTTTCGTATCTTTGTTTTTATAATTTGAAAATTTCATATAATGTTCTTTAATTTTTATATAAAATGCTCCATGTTTTCCTATCTTTGTTTTCATAATTTGAAAATTTCATATAATGTTCTTTATTTTTTATTAAGGAGGACGGAAACACCAAAATTTAAGTGGGAGGGAATGTTTAAGCCAAAAATTTGAATGTTTAGGTGCTAAATTGGGCTTCGCTAATAAACACAATAAATTTTGCGACAATAACAGAGGTAACTTTCACGGTAATAAGCATAGAAATAAACGCCGTAGTATTTGAAATGAAACCTCTCCTCCTCTCTCTTCCCTCTGCAACAACTGATTTTGTACCTTCTTTCTACAAAACACTATAAAAGGCCATAGTAAAAAAGTAAAGATTTTCATAGTGCTAGCTAGGCAAGGCCTATATAGGGCATGGTTGTGTGCAAAGTGGCATGCTCTAGTCTCTTCAGTCTCACAATGGTATCACATCTAGGGAGTGGGAAGCTATACAAGAGGGGGAAAAAGAAGTGCATGGCTTTGCATGCTCTCTCTCTCTCTCTCTCTCTCTCTCTCTCTCTCTTCTCATGGATGGAAGGAGAACAATTGTGTGAACAAAGGCTTGGAGAAAGCATGAACTTGTTGTCTTCACTTTCAATATCTACCTCTCTCTCTCTCTCTCTCTCTCTCTCTCTCTCTCTCTCTCTCTCTCTCTCTCTCTCTCTCTCTCTCTCTCTCTCTCTCTCTCTCTCTCTCTCTCTCTCCATGAAGTACGGAGGCTTGCGGTGGGCATGACAAGCCAAGGATGAAGGAAGAGCGATGTCATAGTGTGGGCATGGCCCCTTGGTTTTGAAGAGGATTGAGGTTGACCTAGGTAGAATCGTGCTTGCTTAGGCTTGATGGGTGTGCAACTGTGAGAGAGTAAAGTTTTGACTCTGTCCTTGTCTTTGTTGGAGTAAAATAGATGAGAAACTTGAAGCGTATGTGGAACAGGTCTATGGTAGTTTTTGTTAAGGTACTCTATATCTTCAATGGTATGTTTCCCAACTTGAAGCCTGATAAGGATATTTATGAATATCGGGTCACTTTTTTGCATAGGTATTGTGAGTTCACAGCACTTTGGATATGTATGCCAATATGAAGAAGACACAATTCCTAATTGTGTTTATTATTTTGCAAAGATCCACGTGTCTTTTATAGGACTCGGTTGACACAAATCTCCACATTGAATAACATCCAATCCACCAAATGGTTCGTTGTGGACTCCTTTGATTGCACACAAGCGTGAGTCAACCATTGAGGACACTGTAGAGACAATTGAAGAGACCTCATCAAAAACTACAATTTTTAAATCTTTGTAGAGGAGAGAAAGAGCATCCAATTCTTTAGCGCTTAAACTTGTTTCCTTTCTTGTATAAGCTATTAGTAGTGCTGCTGGAGAATTTGGATCTGGTGGTATTTTATGGTTATAGAATCTTTGCAATGCTTCTACTATTAGTAGCAAGGTGAAAGTTTTGCATGTGCCCTCCCCTCCTATGTGGAACAGATGTATTTCTTTGTCAGGATGTATTTGTTTTTTGAGCATTACGTTGTCGAATATGTGTTGTTATTGGGGTTTAAGTTTCTCAATGCCAACGTACTAGTGATCATTTGTCATTATGATATACTTGAATTTACGTAGATGCAATTGTGTCTTAGAGTGTTGTGGTATGTTTAAGTTATTGAGAATATCTGCTTGATGTTATTCTTGTGGATCAATGTCTATTGTGCTAGTTGTGGCTAGAGAGAGGTTGTGTTGTTTTGTTAGTTTCTCTATTGGGGTGTTTTCTTTATGGAAGTTTTTCTCATTTGATTTTATGACTTGTGAATGTTTGTCATATGTGTTTCTCCATGAAGAGGATTCTTTTAGATGTTGTTTCTCATTTGTGGTGCAAGGGAGGTATAGCAAGAATTGTTCACGAATCGTATGATCATACCCTTACGTAGTGTTTTGTATGCTCTTCCATCTTGCTTAATTGTTGATGCATATTCAGCCAACCTAGTCTTCTAGCATATTTATCAAAAATACTTTGAAAGAGTACTATGTCTTTACTTGATGGGTCAAGTTGTTGCACGGTGGATTTTCTTTTTAGGACCAATGCACGTTCATCAAAGGAGTTAGTTGTTTATATACATGAAGTGATGAGTTACACTAGGGAGTCGTAATGATAGTGCTATATAAACTGCTTGTTGTGCACTAATTTGTTGTGTATTTTAAAATAGTGCTACCTACCTTGCATAGTCTCTCAACAGTTGTTACATTATTGGCCATGCATATGTCAAATTGGGATTGTATTGCTTGGATTCACGTATTGTCCATCTCTGTCATGTATGAAGTGCAGTAGCTTGTAGCACCATGTGCATTCAAAACGAGCTAAATGTTAGTATTGCATCCCATAGTGTTGCAATTGTGGTGGTGAAATTGTTTGTGTGCATGTCTATTACATCTCATTTTAGAAAGAGTGTTGCAGTGGACAGTGTGCTACTTATTGCCAAAGTGTATTCGTCAAAAGATATTTGTAAGGTTTGCAACCATTTATCAAAAGGAATGTCATCTTCTAAGCTAAGTGTATTAAGGCTATGCATAGACACAATTGTTCAACCCATGCACACAGTCGTCCCGGAGGATGCCATCTAGGACGGGTGGAAGGGCACTAAGTAGTTAAGGGCAATGTTTGAAGAGGGAGGAAAAAAGTTTGATGTTAACGTGTGATTTTTTGTAAAAATACCTAGTAATGCCCTTATAAATCATCAACAGGAGAATTTAACTGATAATATCTTCCCAATGAGTGTAAACAATGTATATAATATCAGAAAATCATCAAAAAGTAGTCCTTTTTGGTTATTTTTCATCATTTTTCTTGATTTTGAGACTTAAAAATGGAGAAATCCAACAAAAAACAATAAATCTATGTTTTTCAATTCATTTTCTTAATTATTGGATTTTAACTTTACTTTTTTAGTGCATTTTGTTTTTTTCCTTGATTTTTTAATAAACATGTCAAAAATGAATAATAAATAGCAAATAAGCTCAGATGGAAAAACTTAAGATACGTTGATGATCAGAAAGAAAAGACGGACAGATACAAAAAATTTCAATCAAATCGGCAAATAGAAGCAGGAAGCCTAAATTAGGAGGCCAGACCTACTTTTGTAGAATTCTTGTAGAATGAGCTACAGGAATACGATTGGGAAAATTTTTGAGTCTAACATAGAATTCGGGGCAAAGTAAGACTAACAGAGGAACTTGGGAAAATTGGTTCGGGAAGTCCGAGTATAGATACCCAAGGTAGGCTAAAATCACCTTATTTCCACTTGTTGCCTTTGGAGAGAGAGCTTTTCGACCTTCTTTGCGCGCATTTTCTGGAGTCCATAGTTGAAAGTTGTGGTAGACTTTAGCCTCTTTTGATGTTTTTCTATTGTATACCTATTTCTTAGGTGTTCTAGCATATTGTCGAGGTTGATACCTTGTGGGCCTTCTGTCTTGGGAGGGACTTGACGTTACTTCATATGCCCTAACCTATGGTTTTGGTACCCATATCTACCTGTTACCTCTATAGTACTCTTATTATTTTAATCTCCTTTGTGATGCTATCCATCCCATGTGTTTCTCTTCATGTGTTGATTTCATGTCCTTATCCAAACTGGATCATTTACTTTAACTAAATTGCTCGAGACAAACACTTGCTTGACTTTCCTTTGCTTTCTTGAGTACTTTGGCTGATATACCTTTGCTTTTCTAGGTGTCTCCTTAGAGGTTTTAGTTGGGTCAGCACTTGACATTAAGTTGTGAAAGCTTGAATTTCTTGAAGAAGCTGATCCATGAGGGTTCTTTGATGTGGAGACATATGCTATCACAACTTCTTTGCTAGTCAGTGGAGGGTCCAATTTAGCTTTACCTTCGTCTGCAAGATTTTTCTTTAATTCTTGTGACTTGTGCAACTCTAAATCTAGCATTTTTGGTTCTATTGAAGATCTTTGTTTTGATTTTGCCACGGTCTTATCTTGATCTAGCTGTGTCTCTATGGAGGGTGGAAGTTGAGACCCTGTTTTCCAATCTGACTTTCATCAGTTGATTCACCTGGCAATGAGTGATTGATATTTGGACTTCCTATTGCTTCCTGGTTGACTACAACCTCGTTCTTCTTAACTTCTGGCTTTGGTGTAATTCTCTGCTCAATAGCTTCCATGGTTGCTCTTTGCTCTGTTTGATATGCACTAGCTATTGTCTGATTTTCTTTAAGCTCTTCCAAAGTTTTGTTCAATGGAGATGAATCATCTTCAATAAGATCTTCCATTTGAGTTGTTTGGTCTTCATTCTTTATTGTCTGTGATGACCCCTTCATGTTTGAATTTTGTATCTCTAACATCTTCTCGGCCATTGGAATTCTCATTATGATGTTGTCTGGCATATCTTTTGCTGTGATCACGTAGAATTGAGCTATGATGATCTGTGAACTTACTTCAATGGTTGTGGAGATGATTCCCCAACATTCTGCTTGTTTATCTCCAGATATTCTCACAAATGCAAGAGCATCTTCCAGCTATGGTTGGCCACATCTTTTCCAAGTGCAAAAAGACATGAGGTTTTTGTCTAACTGGAAATCTAGCTTTACTTTGCTTGAGAGTTTTTCCTCGTTTTTTCCAACAATGGTGCACTTGATTGAACTTGGTTGAACTTTATCTGCATTTTCTTTGCTTTGACCACCTTGTTCGTTGATGTTGGATCGTTTTGTTGTAATACTGCACCTTTTTCTTGCAACCGTTGAGCATTGTGTACCTGCATTTGAGTAACTTTTGATCTTAGAAGATCCATTATTCTTTCAGCCAGAATCTGTCTCTTCAAAGGAGATTTTGGTGGTGACCTTTGTGTGGCCTTTTGGAATTTCGCTTTCATTGATTTTGTCTTTTTTATCACCTGTTCTGGTAGATTGAGGCTTTGCATCATCTTCAGATAGTCCTTGACTTCAGGTTTAGCATCCGTAGGGGCTTGTAAAAGGTCATGAACCTACTGGAAATCATTGCCATTTACATCTCGATATGCATATGCGAGCTTGGTCTCATGCAATTGCTTAAGCACTGTGGGATTTGTCATCTTTTGGCTTTGACATGTGGAGATCAACTGAAACTTTTGTCCCTGATGATCTTCATAGAAGAAGTTTTCTGCAGATTTTAATGGTTTCTGGGTCAATGAAAATCTTCCAACAACCATATGGTCTTCCAATGGTTTCTGCTTTGAAGGGGTCTGCTGGCTAGAATTACTTGGGCTTCTAATTGGTGTAGCATTTTCTGGTACTAGAGTTGAACTTGATGAATTTGCAGCTCCCCCCTTCCTAGGGTGATCACTATAGCCCGTGTTGGGGTATAAAGCCCAATGTGGTCGCCCAGGTAAGTGGGCGGGCCGCCAGGTATGTACACATATTCTTTTGTGAAAACCTAATAAGAACTCACTATGCTCTACACATTACAGTAGAGCGAGTTCACCATATCGTCGTGCTCTTCTTCTCGCACTCTCTCTCATGTCGCACTTCCGCTCGTACTCCTTCAACTAGTATCAGAGCTCAGATCAAGGCTCGGGGTAGGTAGCCAGAGTCACCTGCTCAGATTGGAGTGAGATTAGACAGGCAAAGACACGGCCCCAATTTCTGTGGGAAAGCCAGAAGGGCTAGGTGTTCTCATAATTTCATTCTGAGGTCATGTCGGCCACCGTTCGGCTTCGACAAAGATCTGCGCAGGCCATTTTCGACTACGTGGTCTCGGCAGGTGCAGATCCGACTCTGCAATTTTTGGGTTTCGGCCTACGACTGCAAGTGCTGAGGATATCTGCACTTCCAGAGTGCTGATTTGTGGTTATCTACACAACAAAGAATAGCTTACAAATCTTGGAGGCGTGTCACATACGACACCTGCTCACCAACACACAGAATGTAGGCGACATCCACCCGTTCATCAGGTAGCTTGTGTTTGCTGCTTTATATTCCAGATTTCATCCTGACATTGCAGGTACTTCCACATGGGATGTATTGTCAGAGATGATGCATGTCTGTTGAGGGTTTGCTGGCTATGAGTCACCTAGCAAACAACCGCCGCAGCGGTTACAACATAGAGTGGGAAATTTGTGGATGTATGACTTTGTGGGAAGTCTATGTACTGTCAGATTTACTGCAGCCTTTGTTGAGGGTCGAGTGAGGTTTTATTGAGCTGGGGGATTCTTGAATGTTGAGATCCTTTAGGTGATACAGGTCTTGGAGCGATCCCTCGAGCACCCTTAGATAGGCAGCTAGGATGTATTGACTGTGAGTTCTACAGTTGGGATTGCATCTTTGCTTTACTGCCATGGAGGCATTGTCGCAGTCTATGCTTATAGGACAGTGACAGGACAGTGAGAGACAACACAGGTGCAGGACAGGTTTACCCACAGCTTACAGTGTTAGAGAGACAGTGGTTTTTTGAGCTGTTTTTGGTCTGATTTTGAGTACACCAGAGCCATTTTACAAAGGAGACTCTGCCAAAATTTCTGCAGAATCTGAAGCTTTATTGGTTCATTTGATAGGTTGATATTGGTTCAAAGGTCAGTTTACAGGAGAAACTCTGCCGAATTTTACCCAGGAAAGTAAACTACTATGAAGCGTAGCTATGTCTGGATCATAGGACACTGCTCTTTACAATATCAAGAAGCTGGATGGAACCAATTTCCCATTGTGGAAGAAGCAAATTTGGCATGTGTTGGTACAAAAGAAGCAGATAAAACCTATAAAGCTCAAGGGGATAAAACCACAAGATATGGACGAAGATGAATGGAGCGAAATGGATGAATTGGCCCTTTCTACCATTATGCTGACTTTGGCAGAAAGCGTTAACTTCAATGTAGCAGACAAGATGTCGGCTTATCAAGCATGGACAAAGTTGAGTGATCTTTATGAGAAGCAGAGTGCAGCTTCACAGGTATACTGGCTTAAGAAGCTTGTTGACTTGAAGATGAAAGAAGGGACACCTATGTCCAATCATCTGAATGAATTCAACACCATCTACACTCAGTTGTCAGCTCAAGGTGTCAAGTTTGATGAACCTGTTAGAGCTATGTTCCTGTTGATCACATTGCCGAAAAGTTGGGACACTTTTCGCACAGATTTGAGTAATTCTGCACCTCCAGATGGTTTGACCATAGTAGGTGTAGAAGGCAGTCTGCTTACTGAAGAAACCAACAGAAAGACAATGGACAAAGGCAAAGGAACAACCTTAGTTGTCAAGGGAAGGACCAAAGAAAAGTACAAAGGTGGAAAGAGGGATCAGTCTCGTAGAAAGTCCCGCAATGCTAAAGGCAAGAGTGACATAGAGTGCTACCATTGTGGCAAGAAGGGTCATGTGAAAAGAGACTGCAGAGAATGGAAAGCAGAAAAAGTCAAAGAGAAAGCAAAAGACCATGGTGAGAAGAAAAAGTCCTCAGTGAAGATTCAAGAAATAAATGTGACAAACACTGTTGCAGAGGATCACAGTCTAGTGTCAGGAGATATCTACTTCTTGAAAAATACAATGGACTCAGCTCTTCTTACAGCATTTGATGGAAATACACTGAGTGACTGGATTATAGACTCAGGGGCATCACTTCATGTGTCTCCAAACAAGGAGTAGTTTACCTCTTATGTGACCACTAAAGATCATGTTCGGCTAGGCAATGGGCAGACATGTGAGATCTTAGGTGTTGGAGATGTTCAATTGAAGTTTCAGAATGGCTCTTCTTTCATGCTGAAGAATGTGAGACATGTTCCCGCAATTACAAAGAGCTTGATCAACACAGGTTTGCTTGATGATGCTGGCTACGTCACCACTTTGGGAGAGAATATGTGGAACATATCCAAGGGTTCTATGACAGTAGCACATGGAGTAAAGTCTGGAGGACATTACATGATTTATGTATCAAATTTCTCTAAAAATGTAATCAATGTAACCGAGCAGCCGAACGTTTCTTTGTGGCATAGCCAGTTAGGACATATGTCCAAGAAGGGAATGGAAATCTTGTCTCGTTCTGGTTATTTGCCTGGCTTGTCATTTAATGATATTGAATTCTGTGAACATTGTTTGTATGGTAAGCAAACACAACAGCCACATAAGCATAGAAGCAGTAGAAGAGATACACAGTTGGCACTTGTTCATAGTGTTTCGTGTGGACCTATGCCTAACCTATCTGTAGGGGGAGCTTCTTACTTTATGACATTTATAGATGATTACTCGAGGAAAGTATGGGTTTAATTTCTCAATCACAAGGATGAAGCGTTTAGTGTTTTCAAAACGTTTGTGACACTTGTGGAGAATCAGAGTGGCAAGAAGATTAAATGCTTACGCACTGAAAATGGTGGAGAGTATGTTTCAAAGGCCTTTCAGGACTTTTGTGAGTCAAAAGGTATAAAACATGAACTTACTGCTCCTTACAATCCTCCTCAAAATGGTGTTGCTGAGAGGATGAATAGGAACATACAAGAGAAGGTCAAAAGTATGTTGTCTAATGCACAACTGCCAAATGGGTTTTGGGCTAAAGGTGTATCAACAGCTGTTCATCTTATAAATAGATCTCCTAGCAAGGTTTTGCAGAAGGATTTAGTGGCAGAGATGGTATGGTCAGGCAAAATGCCCTCATACAAGCATCTTAGAGTCTTTGGTTGTGAGGCATATACTCATGTTCCAAAGGAATTTAGGAACAAACTTGAGCCAAAGAGTAGAAAGTGCATCTTTCTAGGCTATGGTAATTCTGGTGAGATGGGGTACAGACTTTGGGATCCCGAATCCAAAAAGGTTATCCACAGCAATGATGTTCACTTTAATGAAGCCAAATATCATTCTAAACCAGAGAGGGTTGAGGAGATTAGAAGAGTTGTCTTCCAAGAAGATGGACCTGCACGTGCAAGACAAAATGTCAGGGCTCAAGAGGAGCAAGGACAGGATAGACTGGAACCACAGGTTGTGGCTGAGCCTGAGCCACCTATTTTGCATAGATCTGGACGTATCATGTGACCTCGTGATAGGTTTGTTCCATCAATGAACTATGTCATGTTGACTGATTGCAATGAGACTTCATGTTACAAGGAGGTAGTGCAAATGAAGGAGTCCGAGAATTGGCGATTGGCCATGCACTCAGAGATGACAGCTCTGCATAAAAACCAGACATGGAAGCTAGTTAAATTACCACATGGCAAAAAGGCTCTACCTTGTAAATGGGTTTACAGGTATAAGATCATCGCTCATGATAGTCAACCAAAGTACAAAGCAAGGCTTGTTGCCAAGGGCTTTAAGAAAGAACAAGGCATTGACTTTGATGAAGTCTTCTCTCCGGTGGTCAAGATGACTACATTGAGATTCTTTCTTGCATTGGTTGCCATATTAGATTTTGTGTTGCACCAAATGGATGTCAAGACAACGTTCTTGCATGGTGATTTAGATGTGGAAATTTACATGCAGCAGCCAGAAGGGTTTGTTGAGAAAGGCAAGGAAGATTTGGTGTGCCAGTTGTTAAAGAGTCTTTATGGCTTAAAACAATCACCAAGGGCATGGTACCATAAGTTCCACAAGTTTATGCTTTCTCAAGGCTACAAACGTAGTGAGTTCGATCACTGTCTATATACAAAGAAGGCTAAGGATGGCAGTTGGTTGATCCTTATTTTGTATGTGGATGACATGTTGATTGCTGGCAAGCACTTGGAAGAAATTTCAGCTTTGAAGTCAAAGATGGCAAAATCGTTTGACATGAAGGACATGGGTGAGGCAAGTCATATACTTGGTATGTGCATTGAGAGAGACATATCAAAGAACTTGATTTGGTTACCTCAAACAGAGTATATTGACAAGGTTTTGCAACGTTTCAATATGGAGAAGGGAAAGGCATTGAGTGTTCCATTGCCACCATATGTAAACCTTCTGCATAGTTTCCTATGTATCTTCGTGAAACATGACAAATTATTCCCGACGTCAAGTTGTAGATTGTAATGAAATTTGCCTATTCAATCTGAGAGTAGCGGAATTTAATGAGAGTACTTTCAAGAAATGATTTTGTGAGCATAGCGGGTAGACATAATTGAAGATAGCAACATAATCATAGCAATTAGTTAACTTGGCATAGACAACACTTTTGCAAGAGAGAGAATTTAGAGAACATGACAACACTTGAGGACCGGATTTATGTGGAGCCGGTCCCCCCTCCAATAGGCATTTGTATTATGATTTCTCCCATGAAGAGAGACTTGTTACAATACATTCTTTGTGTTCGTTGTGACCTAGGTGAAGCAATGAAGATGGAAAGCTTCATGCATCACCATCATAGCATAACCTAAACTTGAATAAAGCTTTAACTATACCAAGCCTCAGTCCCAAGACCTCAAACACCTTCGAAGGTGGAGAGAGCTAGCAGGGAATGAGGGTAGGGAAGAGGAAGAAGAAACATTTCTTACGAGAAAGAGCTAGTTCCTCACTTATCATAACTCTTGTGCTAGCATACATAATAGCATAGTAATGAAGAATAAATAGATGGCAAGCTCAAGCATTGAAGCATGGCTCTTGGATGGATTTGCACTCTATAGCCAAGAGTGTTGGTGTAGGCTCTCAACCTCTACTTGCTTGGAGAACGAGAGGGAGATCTTGCACTTTGCATAGTACACAATGAGAGTGTTTGTGAGTGTGTGTGGGTGAGTATACCCCCTAAGCACCCCCCTAGCTTGCTTGGATCGACCCCCCCTTGTAGCTTATGCTTGAAGCTCATTGTACCCCTCCATGCCTAGCCAATCACAAGCAGGAGCCATTACAAGCAATAGGGGTAGCCTTGGGACAAGTGTCCCCCTTTCCCCTTTGAGAGAGAGGACTTGATAAATGAAAAATCAATTAATTAAATATCCTAAATTATCATTGGACCCCTTGGGTGGCCAACCAATAGGCTTCAGGCACACCATGAGGGCAACATGAGGAGGAACTTGACAAGTGTCCTTGCTGCCTCTTCAAGATGGGGCTTCCCTTGTGTGTGTGTGTGTGTGAGAGAGAGTTCTCTCTCATCCCCCCCCCCCCCCCCCCCCCCCTTGTAGGCTCGCCCCCCTCCTTGTAGGGATCTTTTTGACTTTGGATGAGCAATCCCCTTAGTCATCAAGCATGACTAAGAACTTGAAGTAGGGGGTGTTCCCACAAGCATCTCAGGCAAGCTTCTCAAGGCACCTCAAGCACCTTAATCATGCACCAAGTCAAGAACCTCAAGCATGGAGCCAGTCAAGCACCTCAAGCATCTTAATCAAGCACCTCAAGCATGAAAAGCACCTCAATAAGGACAAGCACCTCAAGCACGACAAGCACCTCGAGCTTGGGCCGGGTTCCCACCTCAAGCTCAGCCCTAGCTTACCTAAGGTCAAAGGACTTTTACACACATTATTGGAGGTCTTCAATGAAGCTAACCCTAAGGTCTTATGCTCCATTGGTTAGCCTTGCTCTTGATATACCATCTCCCATTTGGGCCCCTTTACTATTGGCCCCATGTTGAGATAGATCTATAAGCACATATCTATATCTTAACACTTGTTCCCGTTTATTCTCCCACATTAAGTGATCAATTTAATATGAGAAAATCATTTGGGTTGGTTAGATATTAGATTTTATGACATTACCTCTCTCTTGAAATCATAGTCGTCCTCGACTATGAGGTAGAAGAGATAAATCCTTAGTCATTAGTCAATTTTACTTAGCGGGTAGAGGATCCCCCTTTTTTTTTACCCTACGACATCTTTCCAAGATGGATGACTAATCCATTTGGTGCTTGGGAGACATAGCTGCCGCAAGCATGTCTGCTCTTTAGTCCATTTCATTCTCCCAAAGTAGAGTGACAAATTCTACTTGGTGTTTGAGAGACGTCGTCATCACAAACATGATTCTAAGCATGCATACTAGTTAAATTTGTGCACAATTAAAAAGAGTTCTAGTCTTATAAGACAAAAACATGAGTCATTTTTTTTAATAAAAAAAACGTACATTTGCTTACTCTAATGTAGCATTGTAAGCATTGACAAGGTTCATACTATCTTTCAGTTGTACTCCTTGCATCCATCTAGCATCTTCAAAAGGATAATTTTTTAACTTAATAAGATACCGTCGGGTTATCTTACCATGTTGTAGTACCTTGTCTTCATGCCGAAGGACAGCTTCGGGTTGTAGCACCTCTTCTTGGTCTTCAACTTCGGGAGGGTCTTCAATAATTGGTTCAGTTGGTGGCTCTCCTTTGTAGGGCTTAAGTAGGCTTACATGAAAGGCATTTTGTATAAGCCAATGGTTGGGCAACTTGAGTTGATAAGCCGTCTCATTGATGGGGTTCAAGATTTGGAAAGGACCATAGTATCTTTTTGCTAGTTTAGCATAATACTTTTGATGGCCCGTAGGATTTTTGCCCGTCGTTTGCCTTAATCAAGCCTTAGGAAACTTGAGTAAGACCCAATCATTTTCTTTGAACATTAAGGCTCTTTTGTGCTTATCAGCAGAAGCTTTTTGCCTTTGTTGAGAGATGGCTATAGCCTCCCTAATCTTTTGAAAAGATTCTTGTAGGTCACGGCTATACTCATCGGCGGCGAAGATCTTCCCATGTACTTTGAGTAGCAAGGGACTTTTAGGTCTTCCCTCTATGATCTCGAAAGGTGCTTTCCCGTGGAAGTATGTACAATATTATTGTAGGCATACTCTACTAGAGGTAAATACTCTTCCCATTGTGAGCGTTGATCTACTTCGATAACATAAGTCTTGAGTAGATCGAGTATCGTAAGATTGGCTATCTCACTTTGGCCATCCATTTGTGGGTGATAGGCCGAAGAGAAATTCAATCTTGTTCCTAGATTTTCAAAGAGACCTTTCCAGAAATTACTAGTCAGGATCTCTATCTGACACGATGGATGTGGGTAATCCATGGTGCTTGAAAATCTGAGATATGAAGAGAGTTGCCATTTGATGTGCCTTAATAGTCTTTTTGACAGGAATAAAATGTGCTTGCTTGCTAAACCTGTCGACTATTGTCCATATTCCTGTATTCCCATGGATAGACTTGGGTAATCCAAAGACGAAATCCATGGATATACTCTCCCATGTTGAATTTGGAATAGGCAATGGCTGGAGTAATCCAGGTTGCTTCCCTCTATTTGGTCTTTTGGCATACTACACATTTTGAAACATACTCTTGTATGTCCGCTTTCATGGTAGGCCAATAGAAGTACGTCTCTACTCCTCGGAGAGTAGGTTGAATACCTCTATGCCCTGCATATGGAGGAGCATGGGATTCATACATAACCTTCTCACAAAGGGAATGGGTAACACATAGCCTATTTCCGTGGAGAAGATAACCATCCTGCAAGGTGAATGGTTCCTCTTTCTTCCCCAAAGCAAGGGCGGACATTATGTCTCTAAAGTTAGGGTCAGTAACATACTCATCTATCATAGAGGATAGATTGTTGTGAGTAGCTATACACACCGCATTAACTTTTGGTCGTCGTGAAAGTGCATCGGCAACTTTATTGTGCTTACCAGCTATGTGAGCAATATGGAAATTAAATTGCGAAAGAAAATTTTCCCACCTCATTTGTTTGTCGGAAAGTTTGGTTTGCGTCATGAAATACTTGAGACTTTGGTGGTCGGTTCGTAGGATAAATGGAGTCCCCAGTAGGTAGTGCTTCCATGTGTCTAGGTCATGTAGAATAGCTAAAAGCTCTTTCTCATAAATGCCCAAAACTCGTTCATCACTATTGAGCCTTCGGCTCTCATATGCTATGGCAAGCCCTTCTTGAAGAAAAACCGCTCCAAGGCAATCACCACAAGCATCACATTGGACCTCAAATGGCTTTGAGAGATCCGGAAGCACGAGGACTAGTTGGGAAGTAAGCTTCTCTTTGAGTTTTTCAAAAGCATTTTGCTCCTTAGCAGTCCATACAAACTTAACATTCTTCTTTGTTAAGTCGTGTAGTGGTCCTGCTACTTGAGAGAATTTTGCTATGAAGCGTCTATAGTATGCACACATACCAATAAAGCTTCTTAGCTCATGTAGATTCCTTGGGTTAGGCCATGATTTTATTACCTCTAACTTTGATGGATCCATACGAATACCATCGTGAGAGATAATATGACCTAGATATTAAATCTCTTGAAGGAAGAATTCACTTTTCTTTTGGTTGAGAAAAAGTTTGTTCTCCCTCAAGGCTTGAAAAATCACTTGGAGATGTTGCTTATGTTCCTCCAAATACTTGGAGTAGATGATGATATCATCAAAGAACACTCCAGTGAATTTACGATATGGTTTAAAAATTTTCTCCATGAGACGATTGAAAGTAGCTGGTGCCTTAGTCAAGCCAAAAGGCATGACTAGATATTCATAAAGACCAAATGTTGTGTGAAACGCGGTCTTTAGGATATCTTCATCCACTATCCTTATTTGATGATAGCCACTCTTAAGGTCAATCCTACTGAAGTAGGTAGAGCCTTGTAGCTTATCAAACAGATCTTCTACCCGAGGCACGAGAAATCTGTTTTTGATAGTGATATGATTTAGTGCTCGATAGTCCACACACATATGGTATGTACCATGTTTCTTTTGCACTAAAAGGAATGGAGAACAAAAGGGAGAGGAACTAGGCCTCACCATCCCTTTGTCTACCAATTCCTGTACTTGCCTCATAATCTCCTCTTGTTGAGCTTGTGAGACTCGATAAGGAGGTTTGTTAGGCGGTGAGCTTCCTGGAAGGAGCTCAATACGATGGTCATCATCCCCTCGTTTTGGAGGTAGGTCCATAGGGATATCATCGATGAACACATCTTGGAATCCTTTTAGAAAAGTAGACAAGTCTAACTCTTCTTGATTCCTATCATTTACATTTGATGAAACATTATTAGCTTTTAGAGACTCTTTGACATAAATCATGTACGCAGAAACTGAGCTCTTCATTGATTTATCAAAAGAAAGAGGATTTACAAGTGGAATAGTGCGACCACGCTCACTAGCATCTATATACATGTTCTTTCCCCTGTAGGTGAAGTAAATTCTCCTTTCAGGGAACTTCATGTTGGCAACCATGCGATCAAACCATGGTGCCCCTAGGATAACATCCTGATGTTGGAGAGGAGAGATGAAGAAGTCTTATTTGTCGACATAGATTTGGACATGAAGCCTCAACTTCCCAATCAAGGGAGTAACGGAGGCTTGTTGTCCCTTGAAAGCTGCATCCGCTATTACTATATCTCCCATCTCAAAAGCTTGAATGCCCAATTTGGTGGACTCTATTGATATGAAGTTGAGAGTAGAGCCAGGGTCAAACAAGATGAAGGCATCATGCTCTCTTACCTTTTCCCACGCATAGGAAAGTGATGATCCTTTGCAATGAGCATCCTCTTTTGGAGCTTCGATGGTGGAAGCTCTAGGAGTCTCATTGCGAGTATTCTTCTTGGGGCAAGAACGATAGCCATGTCCTTGCTCCCCACACTTGAAACACTTATGGTCCTTGCAAAAAGCTTCAAGCTCTTCAGGAGAGAGTTTGTTTTTACCTTTGTAAACTCCCTTCTCCTTGGACGGATTGTTGTTGTTGTTGGAAGTGCCTTGGGAATTATTTTGAGCATTGGATTTCCCCTTTGCATCATTTTTATCTTTGTTTTCCATGGGCTTGACATTACGTCTAGCCCCTTGATGGAAATTGATGCGTGAGGCAACCATGGTGTGGTGGATTACTTCCGTAATAGTACCGGGCCGTTGAGAGTTGATGTATTTGGCCATCTCTTCAGGTAATCCCGCACAGAATTGCTGTCTTTGCTCGGCAAAGTCTATCTTTTGAAAGACAGTAGCTTTGAGATGTAAATCCCAAAACTTGTCTACATACTTGTTGATAGACTCATGAGAGAGAAGCTTCAAGCCGCGCCATTCGGTAAGAACTTTATCTTTAGTATCGCTTGGAAGAAATTGCTTCATGATGGAAACTCGTAGAGTTTTCCATGTCTTTGGGGCTTCTCCATTTCCACGAAAGCTAGCCCACCATTGACGAGCTGATTTTTGGAAGTGCATAGCTACATGGTGTAGCTTGGAGGACTGTGTGAAGCCCTCGTCCCCAAAGGCCGCATCAAATTGCTGGATGAAGGCCAACACTTTGTCGGTAGCACCAAAGGTGCCATCATAGGTGAGAAAAGAGATACTCTTTCCTCCCTCCTTGAACTTATTTAGCTTTTGTGACCTTCGCCATGCAAGAAATGATTTGCGATGTCCTCCCCTCTTGTATTCTCAAGGAGAATAGCCATAAATTTCATCGGAAGAGGAGGAAGGTGAAGAAGAAGGAGAAGAGGGTGACCTCTTCCTAGCCCTTTTCCTCCTTTGTTTCCTCTCTTGCCTTTCAGAGTGATGAGGAGAAGGACTATGGGTTGCTCTTTTCCTCTTGGGAGGAGTAGGCAATCGTCTAGACCGCCGTCTTCATGGAGCCACATCTTCAGAGGAACTTAGACTTTCATTGCTTTCTTTCTCTTTGGATTCCTCCTCTCGAATGGGAGAGAGTCTTCTTTTGGGAGTTTCTTCAAGAGGCCTCCTAAGCTCTCTCTCCTCTGAGAGAGGAAGGGAAATTCCATAAGCACGAAGTTGTTGAGTAACTTCGGCTTGCAAAGCAGGGTTGCCCATAGCTTGCTGCAACCTAGTGACGAGATAATTCACAAACATGGGAGCATCATCATTAGCAGCTTCATGTGCAAAATCAAAGCTATCAATGTTCATTCTACTCTCTTGATTATTGTCAGCCATGTTAACAAAATTTATGTTTATACTTAGTGTATGCTTTGGAAATTCAAAACCTTAGTTGCCACTCCTCTTAGCCTTTGAAAATCGGCTTTTAAGTATCTACACCCACGGCTCAAAGTGGTTCATTATAGAGAGTAGAGGAGTAGGTCTTAGCATAGCACAGTTGCCAAGGGTTAGCTCCTTTCGGACTTCTTATGGCTCAATAATGGTAAAGCCGTAGGCAAGTCTAGAAAGACTCCATTATTAAGTCCAAAGCTCCCGAGGTGTGCACCATCCCCCACATAGTGGGCTTAACAAAACCGATATTAGATCCCAGTTCCACTTACTCTATTATAATTAACAACATCAACCATTTATAGGCTACTTAAGGACCTCTCTTCTTAAGCAAGAAAAGAGAAACCAAATGCTCTGATACCAATGTAATGGAATTTTCCTATTCAATTTGAGATTAGAGGAATTTAATGAGAGTTCTTTCAAAAAGGATTTTGTGAGCATAGCGGGTAGACATAATTGAAGATAGCAACATAATCATAGCAATTAGTTAACTTGGCATAGGCAATACTTTTGCAAGAGAGAGAATTTAGAGAACATCACAACAGTTGAGGAACGGATTTATGTGGAGCCGGTCCCCCCTCCAATAGGCATTTGTATTATGATTTCTCCCATAAAGAGAGACTTGTTACAATACATTCTTTGTGTTCCTTGTGACCTAGGTGAATCAATGAAGATGGAAAGCTTCATGCATCACCATCATAGCATAACCTAAACTTGAAGAAAGCTTTAACTATACCAAGCCTCAGTCCCAAGACCTCAAACACCTTCGAAGGTGGAGAGAGCTAGCAGGGTATAAGGGTAGGGAAGAGGAAGAAGAAACATTTCTTACGAGAAAGAGCTAGTTCCTCACTTATCATAACTCTTGTGCTAGCATACATAATAGCATAGTAATGAAGAAGAAATAGATGGCAAGCTCAAGCATTGAAGCATGGCTCTTGGATGGATTTGCACTCCATATCCAAGAGTGTTGGTGTAGGCTCTCAACCTCTACTTGCTTGGAGAAGGAGAGGGAGCTCTTGAACTTTTCATAGTACACAATGAGAGTGTTTGTGAGTGTGTGTGGGTGATTATACCCCCTAATCACCCCCCTAGCTTTCTTGGGTCGACCCCCCCTTGTAGCTCATGCTTGAAGCTCATTGGACCCCTCCACGCCTAGCCAATCACAAGCAGGAGCCATTACAAGCAACAGGGGTAGCCTTGGGACAAGTGTCCCCCTTTCCCCTTTGAGAGAGAGGACTTGATAAATGCAAAATCAATTAATTAAATATCCTAAATTATCATTGGACCCCTTGGGTGGCCAACCAATAGGCTTCAGGCACACCATGAGGGCAACATTAGGAGGAACTTGACAAGTGTCCTTCCTGCCTCTTCAAGCTGGGGCTTCCCTTGTGTGTGTGTGTGTGTGTGTGTGTGAGAGAGAGAGAGTTCTCTCTCATCCGCCCCCCTTGTAGGCTCGCCCCCCTCCTTGTAAAGATCTTTTTCCCTTTGGATGAGCAAGCCCCTTAGTCATCAAGCATGACTAAGCACTTGAAGCAGGGGGTGTTCCCACAAGCATATCAGGCAAGCTTCTCAAGGCACCTCAAGCACATTAATCATGCACCAAGTCAAGCACCTCAAGCATCTTAATCAAGCACCTCAAGCATGACAAGCACCTCAAGCACGACAAGCACCTCGTGCTTGGGCCGGGTTCCCACCTCAAGCTCAGCCCTAGCTTACCTAAGGTCAAAGGACTTTTACACACGTTATTGGAGGTCTTCAATGAAGCTAACCCTAAGGTCTTATGCTCCATTGGTTAGCCTTGCTCTTGATAGACCACCTCCCATTTGGGCCCCTTTACTATTGGCCCCGTGTTGAGATAGATCTATAAGCACATATATATATCTTAACACTTGTTCCCGTTTATTCTCCCACATTATGTGATCAATTTAATATGAGAAAATCATTTGGGTTGGTTAGATATTAGATTTTATGACATAGATAGCATTATCTTTACCCTGATATTGTCTATCCCATGGGTCTCCTATGATATGAGCTTTTGTGGTTTCAAGACCCAAGGCATCATAAATGCTAGACTCTCGTCTATATCTACGAATATTTTGTTCAAAGTATATGCTCGTTTGGTCCCAACATCGAAGCTTGATTTCTAATGGAGGAGAATTTGGCTTTGAACAGATTTTTGGGTTCACTCGGGTAATATCCTTCAGCTCTAGAGAGGATGGGATATAATATATTATTTCCTCTAAACTGAACCATCCTTTTTTATCTATCACTAGACGCACTTCTATGAGCTGTTATGTGGGCCATTCAAACACTGGTTGATCCTTCTTGTATAGTTGTTATTTTTGGTCTACATAGTGTGCATATGAATTATGTGTACCATACAAAACTAACATCATTTTGTTTGATGTGTCCCTTAGACTCGTGAATGATTGCACACTTGTGTTAGTGGATGCAAAATCATTTATAAACCTAATAGTCTTTTCACCCTTTAGTGATATCTCGACACCTTTACTAAATTCATGCAAGAATTTGTTGTTCAAATAATCAATTTTAAGATTTTCAGGTGCCTGTGCATCTTTATGCTGATTTTGAACTTGTAGGGTTTTTGCTGGTGCTTGGAATGGTAATGCAAAATCATCTGATTTCATTAAAAGTGACGAGTTAAGTGCACTTAAATCAAAATTCGCATTTCCAATTTTCTTTGCACCTTGCTTAGCGGTTGATATGTCCGTGTTGTCAGGATTTCTTGGAAAATATTCAGAAAAATGTTCACCTTTTCATCCACAATCTGAGAAATACGCCATGACTTGTGGTATTTCATTTGGTTCTGTCATGTCAAGATCTAGTTGTTAAGTTTCTACTTCTATGTTGGCCAAGTTGTCAGCATATTCTTTTAAAACACTAAGCATCAAGTTATAGAATGCTCCATCTTTACCTTTGTACCGTCTTTGGCTCGATTCTCCAAACTAGACTGGCTTCAATTGGTTGATCTGTTGGATCTTTCATTTTTGTTTCTGGATTATAGATCTGACAACAGTAGTCCATGTACAATGACCGTGATTGCATATGCACTAACTGTATGTTTTGGTGGCTTGTGCAAATTTTTGAATAAACACTTGGGTTGATTTTTTGTAACTCTATCTGCACTTTATCTTTAAGCTTGCAATACCTGGCTCCAGTGAGGTCTGTGAACATCGGGGAGTTCTCTAAATCTGGCTTCACTCTAATCTGTAGGATCTTGGCTCATGTGCTGCTTTTGTTGTTCACATCAAGTATTTATGGCCTTTTGAATCTGTATACAAGATTTTATCTCCAACCATAAAGCTGTAAAATCTGCTCTGTTACACTTGTACCTGTGTTACCACTGCTACTGGCTTGCTCTGTTGTACTTGAACTCTTAGCTCGAGATGAGTCCATGTCGAATGCTTCTGTAAAAACTGTCTCCTAGTAGATTTTGGTATTGATTAGCAAAAACATTTCTACTCGGGTTGGATAAAACTGCTTTTGCCAAAGTACTTCTGGCAGTTGATTTCTCTTACACTCACAAGAGTTTATTAGCTCTAGCCTAACGTGCAGATTAGATTCTTATCCACTTTTTCCACTTGACTTGAATTCAGCTCTTGTCAAGCTCCCAATTCTTTGCCTGCAACCTACTGGTTCTTCATTCCAAGCTAAGGGAGTTAGCAATGAATTTCCAAATTCTATCCTTGCGAGGATCTAAAGGACTAATCTGCAACTTGAAACTGAGTTAACAAGTACCAATTTGGATCCGATGGAACCCAAAATTGACCAGTAGCCTTGTATTATGTTTTTCTAGCACTATACAAGCTCAAAAGTCCAAAATCTTGTTTCTGGGGCTCAAAAATAAATAGTCCCGATTATTTACTTTTCTCAGTTTCTACACTTTTTTGTCTTGTTTTGCCAAGTAATTACCTTGTTGTGGTCTCTGGACAAGTTTTGTTGAGTTTGATTAAGATTTGTCCAAGTTATCAACTGTTTAGTGTCCGCACACTCTAATTCCAAGAATCTGGCTTAAGTCTCAAATTTGTGATCCAAATTTCACCAAATTTGATTTGTGAGTCTACTTGATGTGCTTGACCCTGAGGTATACTCAGTTGTGCAAAATTTCTCAATTCTAGAGCAAATGTAAATAATCGCGATCATTTACATCAGTTTATTTTTTTGAACTTTTTTTTCAAAAATAAATAATCACGATTATTTACTTTTTGGTGATTTTTGGTCATCTGAGTATGTATACTTGTTTAACACATCAAGATAAGCCTATGAGTGAAGTTAAAACTTAATGTGAACAAGATTTGTTCAAGCTACACTCAAGTTCTCGACATTCAGTACATATTTTAGTTTTTATCAAGGTTTTGGTCTGTTTTGTGATCCAAACTTCATGATCCTTCACAAAAGATGTTTGCAATCACAGTTAGAGTCTATGGTATCAACCTTGATCAGTTTTGAGCCAAAAGTAAATAATCTCGATTATTAACTTTTACCTAAAATGACAACTTTTTTCAGAGGAAAATCTTTTTATGATCTATTTTGAGCCTATGAATCAAGTTAAAACTTAATTTGAACAAGATTCATCAACTCACACTCAAGTTCTCGACAATCAATACAGATTTCAGTTTTTGGTATGTTTTGTGATCCAATTTTTTTGAGCCTTTACAAAAGATGTTTGCAATCATAATTAGAGTTTATGGTATCAATCTTGATCAATTTTCAGCCAAATGTGGGACGCATGTCTAGCCTCACCATCCTATCTTATTGCAGCATTAGTGAGAACCATGATTATTTTGTCAAACCATGGGACGAAGCTGACTTGACTAGTGCATAGAGGCTACAAGAGGTTGTCAATCTCTTGGAAAACAACTAACAACTCGCATCTAACTCAGGCTACACTCAAGTGATTGAAATCACCAAAAGCCAATCGCTCATTGGCAAGCAAATCACATTCGTTACGGCATCAAATGACATCCAAACGTAAAGAAACTTCTAGGACATCAGCACACATGCTTATGGTCTCAAACCCCACTCTAGATTAAGTTCCAAAATCGCGATTATTAACAATAGTGGATTTTTGACCTAGTCATTTTCGACCCAGAATGCATCTAAATGCTTAGCACTGATGCCCCAAATATGCTCAGTTTTCGATTTAAAAGTGTAAATTCCTAGTTATGATGAAATAAGGCTCCGGGTCGGCGACGCCAAAAGTACTAAATACAGTGACATGGTTACGTCAATGCATAGAGCTCTTACCTGCGGTTGCAATGCAACAAACGCAATCTCAATGTGACAACCGGAGAAGGAGTAGGAAGTGCGAGAAGGAGAGAAGTGAGCGCTGTTAGCACATGTTATGTATTTCTTATCCAATAACTTAATAAAATCTTTACAAAGTTGGCTTTTATACCTTATCCAATGTCTAAAATGTATGATGTCCGGCGCCCAAGACTTTGAGACTCCACACTTATTGTATGTGCAACCCAGGTACACTAAGTGACCTATGGTGTACATCTTGGAACTCTTATTGAGCCTGTAACACATTACAATATCACAATGTCTTGAAATGAATCAGGAATTTACAATACGTGACCATTTTGAGAAAACGTGTGATAAATGTGTAACTACAATCTTTTAATGTTTCTTCACTTTTATCTTCGATGTGCATCCGTACGTCTTGGTCTTTAGTAGCTTCTGTTAACTGACGTTGGCTCAGTTAACATTCCCCCTTATTGATTTTAGTGCCTGTCCTTGGGCACTGTTGAAAAGTGTCTGTGGAGGCTTTGGAAAGTATTGATTGGTTGTTGATGGGCTGATTTTTTCATTGGTCCTTGGATTTGGTGATGAGGTTCAATTTGGTGCAGCATCTTCATTGGTCTGAATATGTCTGATGTGAGAGATGATTTTGCATTTGTCCATTGTTATAGCATAACGAGGAGGCTTCTGTTTATTTATGAAAAGTATGCACAATAGAAGTAGAATGATGAGGTTCTAAAGTAGGGTCTATAACTCCTATTTGCGAAGACTTTAGATTTCTTTGTCGTTTTAATCTTTTTGTAATTGTAGAGTGTGTATGCTCACAATGTGGTTTCTTTTGAAGAAATAAATTTGCAATTTTGCTTGTTGACTTGTTTGATTTTTTCACCACAAGTGCATTAACATATCACAATGTTTAGTTGTCCAACAAATGGTCTTACGTTGCGAATGTGAAGTTGTGAAAGCATAATATATTAAACCCATAGCTGATGTATCTATAATTGTAAGAACTTTTTGAAAATTGTGTAAGTGATGTGCCGACTATTTGTTGTTTTGTTTTTCTAGTTGTAGCAGTCTAAAGCATGACAAGAAGAGCTTTTTTGAATTTATAACCTCCATTGCTAGACTCATTGATGTACTACAAGTTTTTTACAAAGCATTGAACCTCCCAATGATTGTAGTTGTGATGCAAAGAATAGAAGACCAATAGGTTGTGTTATGGACTTGGTCAAGTAGTTCTCAAATAGGGATTCCAAAATGACATTTCTAAATACCTTGATACTTAGACTTGTTTGCAATACATTATGGAGTGATAAAAATACATTATGGACATGTTTGCAATACATTATGGAGTGATAAAAATAGCTCTTGACTGGAAGGATTTGTTTGCATGAAGACTGTGTCAATGTGTATATCTCCTGGAATGGTCAAATTAAGAGCATTATCCATGACTATAAATGTTGTTGTGTTGTGTATATGTATGGGTGTGCGTGTTTGTGTGTAAGAGGGGGAGAGAGTGAGGTGGAGAGTAAGCGTGAGAGAGAAAAAAAATATATATATATACTATGTGTTTGAGGTAAAACCAAAATGTTAAAAGTTTAACCTAATTTATTGTGATAGTTTGTAAGAGAGAGAGAGAGAGAGAGAGAGAGAGAGAGAGAGAGAGAGAGAGAGAGAGAGATAAGTGTTGTGTTTTTTCAAGTCATTATAGGATTATTCAGGAGTGTGAAAATTGGTGTTTTGTGTGTGTGTGTGGCTATGTATAATGAAATCATGATGTACTTAAGAGAGAAAGAGAGACGAGAATGACAATGTAATTTGATTTGTGGAGTCTACTTGATGTGCTTGACCCTGAGGTATACTCAGTTGTGCAAAATTTCTCAATTCTAGAGAAAATGTAAATAATTGCAATTATTTACATCAGTTTTCTTTTTTGGAAACTTTTGTTCCAAAAGTAAATAATCGCGATTATTTATGTTTGGTGATTTTTGGTCATATGAGCATGTACACTTGTTTAACACATCAAGATAAGCCTATGAGTGAGGTTAAAACTTAATGTGAACAAGATTTGTTCAAGTTACACTCAAATTCTCGACATTCAGTACAGATTTCAGTTTTTATCAAGGTTTTGGTCTATTTGTGATCTAAACTTCATGAAACTTCACAAAAGATGTTTTCAATCATGCTTAGAGTTTATGGTATCAACCTTGATCAGTTTTGAACCAAAAGTAAATAATCGTGATTATTAACTTTTGACCCAAAATGAAAACTTTTTTCAACTTCTTTAGAGGAGAGTATTTTATGATCTATTTTGAGCCTATGAATCAAGTTAGAACTTAATTTGAACAAGATTCATCAGGTCAGACTCAAGTTCTCGACAATCAGTACAGATTTCAGTTTTTGGTATAAGTTTTTGGCATGTTTTGTGATCCAAATTTTTTGAGCCTTTACAAAAGATGTTTGCAATCATGATTAGAGTCTATGGTATCAACCTTGATCAATTTTGAGCGAAATGTGGGACGCATGTCTCACCTCGCCATCCTATCTTATAGCAGTATTAGCAAGAACCACGATTAATTTGTCAAAGCATGGGACGAAGCTGACTCGACTAGTGCATAGAGGCTACAAGAGGTTGTCAATCTCTCAGAAAGCAGCTAACAACTCGCATCTAACTCAGGCTACACTCAAGTGACTGAAATCACCAAAAGCCAATCGCTCATCGAGAAGCAAATCACATCCGTTACAGCATCAAATGACATCCAAACGTAACGAAACTTCTAGGACAAGTTTATAAGACCTAAGAACACATGCTTATGTTGTCAAACCCCATTTTAGGTCAAGTTCCAAATCGCGATTATTAACAGCTGTGGATTTTTGACCTAGTTGTTTGTGACCCAGAATGCATCTAAGTCTCGGGGGGCTCACTATGTGTAAACCTACCATATCACATGTGTTCAAGACATGTTTGTAAAACCCCTTATCTGAGAATTTTTAAGAATATAAAGTACCCTTTTCTTTTAAAATCTGTAAGATTTTTTCAAATTTTGAACAAATAATGCCCTTCTGTATATATATTTTTGTAAATTTCAAGAACTTTAAATACCCTTCTGTTGAACTCACGTGATAGGTTACATTTTTATTAGGTGACCTCCCCGGGATCTAAGTGCTTAGCAATGATGCCCCAATACCCCACCTATGCTTAGTTTTTGATTTAAAAGCGCAAATTCCAAGTCATGATGAAGTTAGGCTGCTGGTCGGCGATGCCAAAAGCTACCAAATACAGTGAACTGCTTACGTCAATGCATAGAGCTATTACCTGCGGTTACAATGCAATAGACGCAATTGCAATGTGACAACCGGAGAAGGAGTAGGAAGCGCGAGAAGGAGAGAAGTGAGCGTCATTAGCTCATGCTATGTATTTATTATCCAAAAACTTAATAAAATCTTTACAAAGCTGGCTTTTATACCTTCGCCAAGGTCTAAAATGTGTAATTTCCGGCACCCAAGACCTTTGAGACTCCACACTTATTGTATCTGCAACCCAAGTACACTAAGTGACCAATGCTTTACATCTTGGAACTCTTATTGAGCCGGTAACACATTAAAATATTATAATGGCTTGAAATGAATCGGGAATTTACAATACGTGACCATTTTTAGAAAACGTGTGATAAATGTGTAACTCTAATCTTTACTGTTTCTTCACTTTGATCTTTTATGTGCGTCCATACGTCTTGGTCTTTAGCAGCTTCTGTTAACTGACGTTGGCTCAATTAACACATAAGGAAATCGTATTTAGAATAATATCTCTTATGTTTTCTGTTTCCACTTTGAGAGCATATTGGATGGTGTATTGTGTAACTTGCGAGAAAAAAATGAAGTGCCCACATTTCTCACATGGATAGTAGGTAGGCGTGTCATTTAGTGCCTTGATTTTTTTTTCACAATCTTCAATCCTTGATGCAAATGAGCAAAATAATCTTGGTTAAATGGGAGATTTTGTGAAGACTTTATATTTCTTTGTCGTTTTAATCTCGTTGTTATTGCAGCTCGTGTGTATGCTCACATAGTGGTTGCTTTCGAAGAAATAAATTTGCAATTTTTCTTGTTGACTTGTTTTGATTTTGTCACCACAACTGCGTTAACATATCACAATATTTGGTTGTCCAACGAATGGTCTTACGTTGTGAATGAGAAGTTGTGAAAGCATAATATATTTAACCCATAGATGATGTATTGTGTAAATGATGCACCGACTATTTGTTGTTTTGTTTTTCTAGTTGTAGCAGTCTGAAGCATGACAAAAAGAGCTTTTTTGAATTTTTAACCTCCATTGTTAGACTCATTGATGTACTACAAGTTTTTTACAAAGCATTGAACCTCCCAATGCTTGTGGTTGATTATTGTAGTTGTGATGCAAAGAATAGCAGGCCAATAGGTAGTGTTATGGACTTTGTCAAGTAGTTCTTAAATAGGGATTCCAAAATGACAGTTCTAATGCCTCGATACTTAGACTTGTTTGCAATACATTATGGAGTGATAAAAATAGCTCTTGATTGGAAGGATTTTTTTGCGTGAAGACTGTGTCAATGTGTATGTCTTGGAATGGTCAAATTAAGAGCATTATTCATCACTATAAATGTTGTCGTGTTGTGTATATGTATGGGTCTGCGTGTTTGTTTGTGTGTGTGTGTGTGTATAAGAGGGGGAGAGAGTGAATTGGAGAGTAAGCGCGAGAGAGAATATATATATATATATATATATATACTATGTGTTTGAGGTAAAACCAAAACGTTAAAAGTTTAACAGAATTTATTGTGATAGTTTGTAACAGAGAGAGAGAGAGAGAGAGAGAGAGAGAGAGAGAGAGAGAGAGAGAGAGAGAGAGAGAGAGAGAGAGAGAGAGAGAGAGAAGTGTTGTGTTTTTTCAAGTCGTTATAGGATTATTCAAGAGTGTGAAAATTGGTGTTTTGTGTGTGTGTGTGGCTACGTATAATGAAACTATGATGTACTCAAGAGAGAAAGAGAGAAGAGAATGACAATGTAATTTTCCAAAATCTTGATTATAAATACAAAGGCTACAATACTTAAGCGCACAAAAAAAAAAGTGGAGACACACGTTAAAGACTAGTGAGGATGATCAACATGTAGCTCCAATTCAAAGATGTAGATATAAGAAGGATTCAAATATAGATAGGTAGAGATTATAAGAAATGATCCAAAACACTAAGGTTCTGGATCATATGTGACCAAATGGCCGCTTGCATTAATTTTGAAGCAACCGAAACGTGAGCTCGCTGCCAAAGTATCTTCTGCCTTCGGGATGGAACCAAGGTAAATCTTGTTGAAGCTTCTATCCAATGTAAGTATTGAAACTACTATTGCAGCAACAAGTTGCACATCAAAAACCTTCTTGTCTTTGTCTGTGATACGTGCTTCCAACTTTCCAGTTGTGATTATAGTGGTGTTATTATTGCACAATCGGCAACAAGCTCCTTCATTAGTCCTATAGACTTTTGTGGACTTACACTTCAAACAATGCTTCTTCACTAACACACTGTTGATATTCACAAATCGAAGGGTTCCAACAACCTGCAAAAGCAGACTTTGTTAGAAAATAGGAGAAATGTTATGAAATCTATCACTTCTTCTTATGTAATGTCACCTCACGATTGTAGCCCAAGCTCTCAGTCTGAACTTCAAACACACAATCAAGCTCTTGTCTCAACCACACACTATAAAACAACACCAAAATTGTATTATCCAATACAGACAAAGTGTTGGGTTTATCAAGGAATGTGCCAATATTCCTTACGATGCACATTACATGACCATTCTAATCATTTTCTATAGCAATTGTTGGCATTCATTCTTACAAGAGTTGACAAAACTCACCTACAAGGGAGGATTCAAAATGGGCACAAAACTAGAGAGAGAAACCACCAATTATAATTCGACTCAATAACAAAGGCAAAAAAAAGGAAGGTAGATGGAATCTTACAATCGCTCTATCTGATCGAAGAGGGCCATCAACAAAGAAAATATCAGACCGGTCGAACAAATCTTGACTGTGAGTTTTGATTTTGCAAGATAACAAAAGCAAAAGTCGCTAATTGAGGGCGTCCACTCAAAGGTTGTTGTGCACTTACATCATCAAGAAATACTCATATATTTTACTCAGAGGAGAAGGTAAGAGACACTGGAAAAGGTTGCCCAAGAGTCAATACAGTTGTGGCGTCAATGTGTAATGAGAATAATGCAGAGCCTCCATCTATCTGTTTTTTATGCTTGACAACTGGGTTATCAATAACAATAAACTCATTTGGGTGAATCTTATCAACATAGAGCTCTATGTATGGATCATTGACCACCATTGTAATAGTATCTTTGCATTCTACATCAACTAGATAAAACTTCAGGAAGTGGTTGTTTCTTGATTGATCAATCCCAATTTTGTAGGTACTATACACATTTAATACCTTACCCTCAATACAAAATCGTGGACTTGAGTTAGAGATATTAGCAATCAAGATTTGTAGGAGAAGATTCCAACCAAATGGAAGGTACTAAGATTGTTACTCTCGCTATCTAATTAAGACGATTGACCCACATCATATTGATTGTAAGGTTGGACACTTGGCTCAATCCTAGGTGTCCCCTAGGCTGGAAACTAGGCTCAAGCTCAATGGGAGTAGGATCATTGGTAGTGTTTAGAGGTATAATATTGATAGGATCTAGCAATGGTATGGTTTGTTGTGGTGGGGAAGGCGCAATATTTAGAGATTCTGCCTCATTCAATACATGAAGTGGAATAGACAATTCAATATGTGTGTCCTTCTCAACGTTAATGCTCTCTTCCACCACTACCTTCGTTGTGAAACACAGTAAAAAACATATAAGAATACACCTCTATAGCTTTATGAGACAAAGCTCAGATACAAAATCTAATGACATCATTAATATCTCACATGGAAATTTCATGGATTTCCCCAGCTAAATAATTCATGCACGACGTCCTTGCAGGGCTTATAAAGTTTTTGCTTTGAGCTTTTCTATGGCATAGATGAAGTGGGACAGATCAAAGATTCATCAATAGACTTTCCACTTTGTTGAGAAGAGCCTTCCGTGATCCTTTGAAACTCTGTATGATGCAAAAAGAAAACAGATAATGTCTTCTCGAACCAATTAAACATTCTAACCAAGAACCTAATCACTCAAGCTTTAGCCTTCAATGGAAATCTTGAAGATGGCCTAGAGATCTATCAAGTAGAGAGGGGCTACAAACTATAAAAGATCTTGCAAAAGCTATATCTAGGTAGCTATTCATTCTACCACATAGCACATGCCATAAATCATGCTGAGTGGGGCAAGCTTAGAAGAATATCTTGCCATGTGGACATAGCACATGGATATCTTTGTAGGGTTTTTTCTTGCTCTTGAGTACAACTTGCACAAGAATATACTCTTTCAAGCTTCCATGAAAGCAGCTCGTTGGAAGGATGGCTTTGGAAGACTAGCAATGCAAGTTGGGCTTGAATTCATTCATTGAATTTGGTGAGGCATCTCACTGTTGCAACATCGTCATAGCATCTAGCACAAACGGGTATGCACGCAAAGTTCACACACATGTTGTGACATAATTACTCAAACAAGTGAGGGAAATAGATATATAGCCATAAAGAAAGGCATGTTAGGAAGTGATTGGAGTGACAATAGGGTCATCCTCATCTCTAATGTTACGTATGGAGCCTGCTTTACCCCTTGTAGTTTTCTGTGTTAAAAATGCACATTTGTAAGGCCCCCATTATGAGGAGAAGCCATCATGTATGAAGAAAAAAAACTCGCTCGAAACCAAAATTTTCACGCCCCTTCATTGGAATATTATGGCCCGACAGTAGCCGAAAGTGGTCGGAAAACGATCGGTCAGTTGGCCGGTTGGCCGATGGCCAGTGGCCGGTGGTCGGAAGTCAATGGTCGGTGTCTAGTGGGGTCGAATTCAAAAGCGGACTTGTCTTCTCAAGGGCGGCCACACATGGGCGGATTAGAGGGTCCGATTTGGACTTATCTACACAAGGGCGGCTACACATGGCTGCCTCTCATGAGAGAGGGTAGCCCTTTTGACCTATAAAAGGAGGCCATTTCTACACACATTTCATAGTGTGAAGTTGATGCAACAAGGTGGGTGTCAAGTGGTGAGAGTGAAGCAAGGTGGGAGCTCCAAAAGGGTGTCATCCCTTTGTAACCTACTTCTTGTTCTGAAGTACTAAAGCCATTGTGTGGCTGCTTTCCCGTGGACGTAGCCCACATTGGGTGAAACACGTATATTGTGTGTACTCTCTCTCTCTCTCTCTCTACTCTATAATCTCTTGTGTGTTTAAATTATCTCTCTCCATTAAGTAATTCACTCAATTATCCACATAGCTACGCCATATTTCCTAACAACTGGTATCAGAGCAAGGTTTGCTCGTAGCTAAATTATCTCGAGGAAAGGATTCCTTGAATTGAGTGGGAGTAAGCTCAAGATTAAGAAGTTCAACGGTAAAAACTACCAACATTGGAAGATGCAGATTGAAGACTATCTCTACCAGAAGGCCTCTATTTGCCACAGGCGGTCTTGCAAAGAAGCCCGCAACGATGGCAGATGAATCATGGATTTTCCTTGATCGAAAGGCACTGGGGACAATCCGGTTAAGCTTGGCGTCAACGGTGGCCTTCAACATTTCGGAAATGAAGACCACGGAGAACTTGATGAAGTCACTTTACGACTTCTACAAGAAACCATCGCTATCCAATAAGGTATTTCTCATGAAGCGCTTGCTCAATCTAAATATGGTAAAGAATGGTTTATTTGCAGAACACCTAAATGAATTTAACACAAACATAAGTCAGCTTCGATCGGTGAAAATCAATTTTGATGATGAAGTGCGATCTCTCCTTATACTACCATCTCTACCGGATAGTTGGGACAGTCTTGTGATGGCTGCAATTAATTATATTTCTAGCACAAATACTCTAAAGTTTGATGATTTTGTGGGTGTTCTCCTAAGCAAGGAAATACGAAGGAGAAGCACAGGAGAATCATCAAGTGTTGCACTATCAGTGGAAACAAGAGGAAGGCCTAAGGAGAGGTTCAAAAACCAAAAGGGTCATCATCTCTCAAGATGGAGCAAGTCACGCACAAAGTCAGTTCTTGAATGTTGGAACTGCGGAAAGAAGGGCCACATCAAGAATTATTGTTGGTCCAAGAAGAAGAAGGAGACTGAGTCTCAAGACAACAAGCCAACATTGGAGGCCAATGTGGCAAGTAAAGTAGAGTAAGATGCTCTAATTCTCTCATTAGACAATGTGTCTAATTCATGGATAGTAGATTTTGGAGCTTCATTCCATGCAACACCACACCAGCAACATTTCCAAGATTACACCAAATGTAATTTTGGATATGTATACTTGGGAGATGATGAAACTTGTGAAATTGTTGGCAAAGGTACAGTTTGTGTTAAAACTGCTAACGGAAATGAATGGAAGCTTAAATATGTTAGACATGTTCCTTCTCTTCGCAAAAATTTAATCTCTACAAGACAATTGGCAATGAAGGTCACAACATTGCATTCGGAAGAAAACGGTGGAAGATCTCAAAGGAATCTTTGGTGTTTTCCAAGGGAGAAAAGGTTGGTACACTTTACTTGTGTACTCTTAGCATGCAACCTTCAGCTTGTGCAACAACTACAGAAGTCGATAGTGCGGTGTGGCACTACCTGCTCAGGCATATGAGTGCCAAAGAAATGCAAATCCTTCAAACAAAGAAGCTTCTACCAGGTTTGAAAGAAGTGGACTTAGAGTTCTGTGAAGATTGTGTTTATGGTAAACAAAAGAGGGTAAAATTTCAAAACTTTGGAATTGAAAGAAAACATAAAAAACTTAATTTAGTTCATTTTGATGTTGGGGTCCTGCAACTACACCATCACTTGGTGGCTCATCGTACTATGTAACATTCATAGACGATGCGACTAGAAAAACATGGGTTTATGTAATGAAGAATAAGTCCGATGTGTTTTTCATATTTCAAAGGTGGAAAGAATTTTTGGAGAATAAAGCAAGTACCAAGGTTAAGTGCCTCAAATCCAACAATGGAGGCGAATATTGTAGCCAATCTTTTGAAAGACTTTGTGCTAGTAATGGTATTCAGAGGCAAAGGACAACCCCAAGAACACCTCAAAAAAATGGGATTTTGGAAAGGATGAATAGGACAATCATGGAGCGAGCACGAAGCATGCGACTACATGCAAACCTACCACTTGAGCTTTGGGTGGCAGAAGCAGTAAGTACGTATGTGTACTTAATCAATCGGTCACCCTCAATCAGTAAGTACGTATGTGTACTTAATCAATCGGTCACCCTCAACGGAATTGGATGGGGGAGTTCCAGAGGAGGCATGGATATGTTAACCGGTGAACTATTCATTTCTCAAAGTGTTTGGGTGTGAGGCTTTCGTGCACATAGATAGAAGTCTAAGGTCAAAGCTAGATGCAAAGTCCAAAAAGTGTTTCTTCATCGGCTTTGGAGAAGGTGAATTTGGGTATCGCCTATGGAATCCTGAAGATGATAAAATATTTAGAAGTAGGGATGTAATTTTTAACGAACAAAATATGTACAAAGATTACTTGAAAAGAAAACAAACAAAAGAAATAGGTGATGAGTACATGGAGCTTGAGGACGGTGAAGACTCAAGGACTGCAAACGATGACAATGTGCACCAACGTCACCCAAATGAGGAGCCTCAACCTATTCCCCGAAGATCTACAAGAGCAAGTAGACCTCCAGAAAGGTTCATTCCTTCCTTCGACCATCTCTTGATCTCAGATATGGAGAGCCAGATCATACAAAGAAGCTATGCATCATGAATCCAAAAGAAGAATCGATGAAGAGCATGAAAGTGGAGATGGACTCACTATATCGCAACCAAATATGGGAGTTGGTGGGGTTGCCTAAAGGTAAGCGGGAACTGCAGAAAAAATGGGTGTATAAGGTAAAGTAAGAAGAAGGTGGAAAGAAAAGGTACAAGTCTAGGCTTGTGGTAAAAGGGTTTTCTCAAAAGAAAGGTATTGACTTCAATGAAATATTTTCTCCTATTGGAAAAATGAACTCAATTTGGCTTTTATTAAGCCTTATGGCTGCTCATGATTTAAATCTCGAGCAAATGGATGTAAATACGGCATTCCCTCACGGCGATTAGAGGAGGAATTTTACATGCTTCAACCAAAAGGGTATGAAGTAAGGGGTAAGGAGAAAATGATTCGCAGATTAAAGAAGATCTTGTATGGTTTAAAGCAAGCATCAAGACAATGGTACTTGAATATTGATCGATGGATGTTGGATCATGGATTCACAAGATGCAACTCGGATCACTGCCTCTACACGAAGAATTTGGGATATGGAAAGTTCATCATCCTAATGTTGTATGTTGATGACATGCTGAGTGCAAGTGCTAACATGCAGGACATCAAAGACCTAAAAGAGGAGTTGTCTAAATCTTTTTCAATGAAAGATGTAGGTGCTGCAAAAAGGATACTTGGTATGAAGATATCAAGGGAAAGGACAAAGAAGACAATGAAGCTATCGCAAGAGGATTACATCAAGAAGGTACTAGAAAGGTTTGCAATGCAAAATGAAAAAATGGTTTCTACACCTTTGGTTGGTCACTTTAAACTAACCAAGGATATGTGTCCAAAGACACAAGAGGAGATAGACTATATGTCTAAAGTTCCATATGCTGCAGTGGTAAGTTCTCTTATGTATGCTATGGTCTGGACAAGGCCAGACATTGCACATGCAGTGGGAGTTTTAAGTAGGTTCATGGAAAACCCACGTAAAGAGCACTGGCAAGCTGTGAACTAGGTATCTAAAAGGGACAACAACAAATGCTTTGTATTTTGGAGTAACTGATATTTTTCTAGAAGGATATGCTGATGCAGATATGGCAGGGACAAAGATACTCGAAGGAGAACTACTAGCTATGTCTTCACAGTTGGAGGCACAGCAGTAAGCTGGGCCTCAAAGCTACAGAAAGTGGTATCACTTTCTACCACGGAAGCAGAGTATGTAGGAGGCAAGCAAAGAAATTATGTGGCTTCACAGATTCTTAGAAGAGCTTGGATTCAAACAAGACAATTGTGTCTTGTACAGTGATAGCCAAAGCGCTATCCATCTTGCAAAGAACTCAATCTTTCATTCAAGGACAAAGCACATTGAGGTAAGATATCACTTCATACGCACTCTTTTGGAAGAGGGACAACTAAAGCTAGGAGAGGTACATACAAGTGAAAATCGTGCAGACATGTTTACGAAGGTGGTCAACAAGGAGAAGTTGAGCTTTTTCTCATCTTCAATCGGCATTCAAGGATAATAAGCTAGGATGGAAAGCAAATAGGTTTGGTTTGGAGATCAGTCTCCAAGTGGGAGATTGTTAAGTATGGAGCCTGATTTTACCCCTTGTAATTTTCTGTGTTAAAAACGCACATTTGTAAGGCCCCCATTGTGAGGAGAAGACATCGTGCGTGAAGAAAAATAACTCGCTGGAAAATAAAATCACTCATTGGAAACCAAAATTTTCACGCCAGTCTCGAGCCTAAGCTCGAGAGCCCCTTTGCCAAAGTATTCCTTTTCACCGAAATATTATGGCCGGATGACGGTCAGAAAGTGGTCAAAAAACGATCGATCAGTTGGCCGGTTGGCTAGTGGCCGATGGTCGGTTCTCAGAAGTCAATGGCCGGTGGTGTCCGGTGGCTGAATTGAAATGTGGACTTGTCTTCTCAAGGGCGGCCACACATGGACGGATTGGAGGGTGCAATCTGGACTTATCTACACAAGGACAACTACACATGGCTGCCTCTCATGAGAGAGGGCAGCCCTTTTGGCCTATAAAAGGAGGCCATTTCTACACACATTTCATAGTGTGAAGTTGATGCAACAAGGTGGGTGTGAGATGGTGAGAGTGAAGCAAGGTGGGAGCTCCAAAAGAGTATAATCCCTTTGTAACCTACTTATTGTTTTGAAGTACTAAAGCCATTGAGTGGCTTCTTTCCCATGGAAGTAGCCCAAATTGGTGAACCACGTATATCGTGTGTACTCTCTCTCTCTCTCTCTCTCTCTCTCTCTCTCTCTCTCTCTCTCTCTCTCTCTCTCTCTCTCTCTCTCTCTCTCTCTCTACTCTATAATCTCTTGTGTGTGTAAATTATCTCTCTCCATTAAGTAATTCACTCAATTATCTACTTAGCTATGTCATACTTCCTAACATCTAACTCTTGCCATTCACCCTCTATCCTCCTACTCCTTGCTCATAAACAATGGCGGCATTGTCATGTAGTATATTTCTCAATTAAAGCTTTTTCCCTCTTTTGATTTCCAAATCCATTAGTAAACCCTCTAAAAACATTGTAGTCGCCTCTAGAGATGAGGACGTTCCAAACTTGTGAAAGCATTGAGCGGTCACTATAATTGATAGTACCAATCATGATCATCAAGTAGCCCCATAATCAACAAGTTGTAGTAGTTATGACCCCATATTCTTTCAAAACTATAACATTAGTGATATTTAGGCACTCTAGTATGTAAAATAGAGGGATCGATGCTTAGCACAAAAAAAGACTTGCAAAGATGTTACCACACATACCATGCAACATAGCATTTGATCGAACTAAATTTGGATCACCAAAACTTAGCCAGCACAACCTCCCCCTCTCAGGAAGATCACCATGAGACCTTGCAACAACAGTGCTGTTAAGTATGGAGCCTGATTTTACCCCTTGTAATTTTCTGTGTTAAAAACACACATTTGTAAGGCCCCCATTGTGAGGAGAAGACATCGTGCGTGAAGAAAAATAACTCGCTGGAAAATAAAATCACTCATTGGAAACCAAAATTTTCACGCCAGTCTCGAGCCTAAGCTCGAGAGCCCCTTTGCCAGAGTATTCCTTTTCACTGAAATATTATGGTCGGATGACGGTCAAAAAGTGGTCAAAAAACGATCGATCAGTTGGCCGGTTGGCTAGTGGCCGATGGTCGGTTCTCAGAAGTCAATGGCCGGTGGTGTCCGGTGGCTGGATTGAAATGTGGACTTGTCTTCTCAAGGGCGGCCACACATGGACGGATTGGAGGGTGCAATCTGGACTTATCTACACAAGGACAACTACACATGGCTGCCTCTCATGAGAGAGGGCAGCCCTTTTGGCCTATAAAAGGAGGCCATTTCTACACACATTTCATAGTGTGAAGTTGATGCAACAAGGTGGGTGTGAGATGGTGAGAGTGAAGCAAGGCGGGAGCTCCAAAAGAGTATAATCCCTTTGTAACCTACTTATTGTTTTGAAGTACTAAAGCCATTGAGTGGCTTCTTTCCCATGGAAGTAGCCCAAATTGGTGAACCACGTATATCGTGTGTACTCTCTCTCTCTCTCTCTCTCTCTCTCTCTCTCTCTCTCTCTCTCTCTCTACTCTATAATCTCTTGTGTGTGTAAATTATCTCTCTCCATTAAGTAATTCACTCAATTATCTACTTAGCTATGTCATACTTCCTAACATCTAACTCTTGCCATTCACCCTCTATCCTCCTACTCCTTGCTCATAAACAATGGCGGCATTGTCATGTAGTATATTTCTCAATTAAAGCTTTTTCCCTCTTTTGATTTCCAAATCCATTAGTAAACCCTCTAAAAACATTGTAGTCACCTCTAGAGATGAGGACGTTCCAAACTTGTGAAAGCACTGAGCGGTCACTATAATTGATAGTACCAATCATGATCATCAAGTAGCCCCATAATCAACAAGTTGTAGTAGTTATTACCCCATATTCTTTCAAAACTATAACATTAGTGATATTTAGGCACTCTAGTATGTAAAATAGAGGGATCGATGCTTAGCACAAAAAAAGACTTGCAAAGATGTTACCACACATACCATGCAACATAGCATTTGATCGAACTAAATTTGAATCACCAAAACTTAGCTAGCACAACCTCCCCCTCTCAGGAAGATCACCATGAGACCTTGCAACAACAGTGCTGTTAAGTATGGAGCCTGATTTACCCTTGTAATTTTCTAAAGCGCACATTTGTAAGGCCCCCATTATGAGGAGAAGCCATCGTGCGTGAAGGAAAATCACTCACCGGAAACCAAAATTTTCACGGACAAGAATCAGGGGCAACTTCGTCGGAATATTCTTTTTCGCCGGAATATTATGGCCGGATGGCGGCCGGAAAGTGGTTGGAAAACAACCGGTCGGTTGGCCGATGGCCGGTAGTCAATGGCCGATGGCCGGTGGTCGGAAGTCAATGGCCGGTGGCTGGTGGCCGAATTCAATGGCCAGTGGCCGAATTCAAAAGCGGATTTGTCTTCTCAAGGGCGGCCACACATGGGCGGATTGGAGGGTCCGATTTGGACTTATTCGCACAAGGGCGGCTACACATGGCTGTCTCTCATAAGAGAGGGCAGCCCTTTTGGCCTATAAAAGGAGGCCATTTCTACACACATTTCATAGTGTGAAGTTGATGCAACAAGGTGAGTGTGAGGTGGTGAGAGTGAAGCAAGGTGGGAGCTCCATTAAGGGTATAATCCCTTTATAAATTACTTCTTGTTTTGAAGTACTAAAGCCATTGAGTGCCTGCTTTCCCATGGACGTAGCCCACATTGGGTGAACCACGTATATCGTGTGTACTCTCTCTCTCTCTACTCTATAATCTCGTGTATGTAAATCTGTCTCACTCCATTAAGTAATCTACTCAATTATCTATTTAGCTACGTCTTATTTCCTAACAACTGGTATCAGAGCAAGGTTTGCTCGTAGCTAAATTATCTCAAGGAAATATTTCCTTGAATTGAGTGGGAGTTATGGCGGAGGAAGGGAAGCTCAAGATTGAGAAGTTCAACGGCAAAAACTACCAACATTGGAAGATGCAGATTGAAGACTATCTCTACCAGAAGGACCTCTATTTGCCACTAGGCGGTCTTGCGAAGAATCCCGCAACAATGGCAGATGAAGCATGGATTGTCCTTGATCGAAAGGCACTGGGAACAATCCGGTTAAGCTTGGCGTCAACGGTGGCCTTCAATGTTTCGGAGATGAAGACCACGGAGGACTTGATGAAGTCACTTGACGACTTCTACGAGAAACCATCGGCATCCAATAAGGTATTTCTTAAGAAGCGCTTGTTCAATCTAAAGATGGCAGAGAATGGTTCAGTTATAGAACACCTAAATGACTTTAACACAAACATAAGTCAACTTCGATCAGTGAAAATCAATTTCGATGATGAAGTGCGATCTCTCCTTATACTATCATCTCTACCAGATAGTTGGGATAGCCTTGTGATGGCTGTAAGTAATTCTATTTCTGGCACAAGTACTCTTAAGTTTGATGATGTTGTGGGTGTTCTCCTAAGCGAGGAAATGCGAAGGAGAAGCACAGGAGAATCATCAAGTGCTGCACTATCAATGGAAACAAGAGGAAGGCTTAAGGAGAGGTTCAAAAACCAAAAGGGTCGTGATCGCTCAAGGCGGAGCAAGTCACGCACAAAGTCAGTTCTTGAATGTTGGAACTGGGGCAAGAAAGGCCACGTCAAGAAGGATTTCTGGTCCAAGAAGAAGAAGGAGACAGAGTCTCAAGACAACAAGCCAACATCGGAGGCCAATGTGGCAGGTAAAGTAGAGCAAGATGCTCTAATTCTCTCATTAGACAATGTGTTTAATTCCTGGATAGTAGATTCCGGGGCTTCATTCCATGCGACACCACACAAGCAACATTTCCAAGAGTACACTAAAGGTAATTTTGGGTATGTATACTTGGGAGATGATGAAGCTTGTGAGATTGTCGGCAAAGGTACAGTTTCTGCCAAAACTGCTAACGGAAATGAATGGAAGCTTAAAAATGTTAGGCATGTTCCTTCTCTTCGCAAAAAATTGATCTCTAGAGGACAATTGGACGATGAAGGTCATAACATTGCATTCGGAAACAAACGGTGGAAGATCTCAAAGGGATCTTTGGTGGTTGCCAAGGGTGAAAAAGTCGGTACACTTTACTTGTGTATTGTTAGCACGCAACCTTCAACTTGTGCAGCAACTACAGAAGTTGACAGTGCGGTGTGGCACTACCGACTTGAGCATATGAGTGCCAAAGAAATGCAAATCCTTCAAACAAAGAAGCTTCTACCAGGTTTGAAAGAAGTGGACTTAGAGTTCTGTGAAGATTGTGTTTATGGTAAACAAAAGAGGGTAAAATTTCAAAAATCAGGAAATGAAAGAAAAAATAAAAAACTTGAGTTGGTTCATTCTGATGTTTGGGGTCCTGCAAGTACACCATCACTTGGTGGCTCATTGTACTATGTAACATTCATAGACGATGCGACTAGAAAAACATGGGTTTATGTCATGAAGAATAAATCCGATGTATTTTCCATATTTCAAAGGTGGAAAGCCTTTGTGAAGAATGAAACAGGTACCAAGGTTAAATGCCTCAGATCCGACAATGGAGGCGAATATTGCAGCCAAGCTTTTGAAAGCTTTTGTGCTAGCAATGGCATTTGGAGGCAAAGGACAACCCCAAGAACACCTTAACAAAATGGGATTTTGGAAAGGATGAACAGGACAATCATGGAACGAGCACGAAGCATGCGGCTACATACAGGCCTACCGCTTGAGCTTTGGGCAAAAGTTGTAAGTACGTCTGTGTACTTAATCAATCGATCACCCTCAACGGCATTGGATGGGGGAGTTCCAGAAAAGGCATGGACAGGTAAATCGGTGAATTATGCATTTCTCAAAGTGTTTGGGTGTGAGGCTTTCATGCACATAGATAGAAGCCTAAGATCAAAGTTAGATGCAAAGTCCAAAAAGTGTTTCTTCATTGGGTATGGAGAAGGAGACTTTGGGTATCGCCTATGGAATCCTGAAGATGGTAAAATCTTAAGGAGAGGGATGTAATTTTTAACGAACAAAATATGTACAAAGATTACTTGGAAAGAAAACAAACAAAAGAAACAGGTGATGAGTACATGGAGCTTGAGGACGGTGAAGACTCAAGGACTGCAAACGGTGACAATGTGCAACAACGTCAACCAAATGAGGAGCCTCAACCTATTCCCCGAAGATCTACAAGAGCAAGTAGACCTCTAGAAAGGTTTGTTCCTTCCTTCAACCATCTCTTGATCTCAGATTCTGGAGAGCCAGAATCATATGAAGAAGCTATGCAACATGAATCCAAAGAAGAATGGACGAAGAGCATGCAAGTGGAGATGGACTCACTACATCACAACCAAACATGGGAGTTGGTTGAGTTGCCTAAAGGTAAGCGGGCACTTCAAAACAAATGGGTGTACAAGATAAAGGTGGGAAGAAAAGGTACAAGTCTAGGCTTGTGGTAAAAGGTTTTTCTCAAAAGAAAGGTATTGACTTCAATGAAATATTTTCTCCTGTTGTAAAAATGAACTCAATTTGGCTTGTCTTAAGCCTTGTGGCTGCTCATGATCTAAATCTGAAGCAAATGGATGTAAATACGGCATTCCCTCACGGTGACTTAGAGGAGGAAATCTGCATGCTTCAACCAAAGGGGTATGAAGTAAAAGGTAAGGAGAAAATGGTTTGCAGATTAAAGAAGAGCTTGTATGGTTTAAAGCAAGCATCAAGACAATGGTACTTGAAGTTTGATCGATGGATGTTGGATCATGGATTCACAAGATGCAACTCCGATCACTGCGTCTACACGAAGAATTTGGGAGATGGGAAATTCATCATCCTAATGTTGTATGTTGATGACATGTTGATTGCAAGTGCTAACATGCAGGACATCAAAGACCTAAAAGAGGAGCTGTCCAAATCTTTTTCAATGAAAGATTTAGGTGCTGCAAAGAGGATACTTGGTATGAAAATATCAAGGGACAGGACGAAGAAAACAATAAAGCTATCTCAAGAAGATTACATCAAGAAGGTACTAGAAAGGTTTGCAATCCAAAATGCAAAACCAGTTTCTACACCTTTGGCTGGTCATTTTAAACTAACGAAGGATATGTGTCCAAAGACACAAGAGGAGATATCCTATATGTCTAAAGTTCCATATGCTGCAGCGGTAGGTTCTCTAATGTATGCTATGGTCTGGACAAGGCCAGACATTGCACATGCAGTGGGAGTTGTGAGTAGGTTCATGGACAACCCATGTAAAGAGCATTGGCAAGCTGTGAAGTGGATACTTAGGTATCTAAAAGGGACAACAACAAATGCTTTGTATTTTGGAGGAACTGATATTTTTCTAGAAGGGTATGCTGATGCAGATATGGCAGGTGACAAAGATACTCGAAGGAGCACTACTGGCTATGTGTTCACGGTTGGAGGCACAGCAGTAAGCTGGGCTTCAAAGCTGCAGAAAGTGGTTTCACTTTCTACCACGAAAGCAGAGTATGTAGCAATGATGGAGGCAAGCAAAGAAATTATGTGGCTTCACAGATTCTTAGAAGAGCTTGGATTCAAACAAGACAATTGTGTCTTGTACAGTGATAGCCAAAGCGCTTTCCATCTTGCAAAGAACTCAGCCTTTCATTCAAGGACAAAGCACATTGAGGTGAGATATCACTTCATACGCAGTCGTTTGGAAGAGGGACAACTAAAGCTAGGAAAGGTGCATACAAGTGAAAATCCTGCAGACATGTTTACAAAGGTGGTCAACAAGGAGAAGTTGAGCTTTTGCTCATCTTCAATCGGCATTCAAGGATAAGAAGCCAGAATGGAAAGCAGTCACAGGTTTGGTTTGGAGATCAGTCTCCAAGTGGGAGATTGTTAAGTATGGAGCCTGATTTACCCTTGTAATTTTCTGTGGTAAAAGCGCACATTTGTAAGGCCCCCATTATGAGGAGAAGCCATCGTGCGTGAAGGAAAATCACTCACCGGAAACCAAAATTTTCACGGACAAGAATCAGGGGCAACTTTAAAGGCCTCGGGGGCCTCCGCCCTCGAGACTTTTTTTTTCCGCCGGAATATTCTTTTTCGCCGGAATATTATGGCTGGACGGCGGCCGAAATGTGGTCGGAAAAAAACCGATCGGTTGGCCGATGGCCGGTGGTCGGAAGTCAATGGCCGGTGGCCGGTGGCCGAATTCAAAAGCGGACTTGTCTTCTCAAGGGCGGCCACACATGGGCGGATTGGAGGGTCCGATTTGGACTTATTCGCACAAGGGCGGCTACACATGCCTCTCTCTCATAAGAGAGGGCAGCCCTTTTGGCCTATAAAAGGAGGCCATTTCTACACACATTTCATAGTGTGAAGTTGATGCAACAAGGTGAGTGTGAGGTGGTGAGAGTGAAGCAAGGCGGGAGCTCCATTAAGGGTATAATCCCTTTGTAAATTACTTCTTGTTTTGAAGTACTAAAGCCATTGAGTGGCTGCTTTCCCGTGGATGTAGCCCACATTGGGTGAACCACGTATATCGTGTGTACTCTCTCTCTCTCTCTACTCTATAATCTCGTGTATGTAAATCCGTCTCTCTCCATTAAGTAATCTACTCAATTATCTATTTAGCTACGTCTTATTTCCTAACAAGTGCCTTGAATCTGTAAAAAATTTCCTAGAGAAACACTCCTAGCCACCCAAGCATATCAGAATAGGACACTCTTTTATCGCAAAAAGGCACGAACAGAAAGAGACGAGCTCAGCGAAGTAAAATAGCAGGTCAAGCGATCACTTTGATGTGTTTTATGATCTATTGACATCATTGAACTTTATAAAGAAGGGCAACAGAGGCCCAATATGTAGATTGATACAAAGAGGGACCATTTTTCTAGACATGATCTAAGCTTGTTATCAGTCGGCCCCTAGCTCACCACAAAGTCTTGTAGACATAAGCTCATTTTCAAGGTTCCCATTAAAGCTTAACACCTACGTGTTTGATAGATTAAAAGATCTCTGCATCATGGAGCAGTATGCTTGCAGGAGCATGCACCATGGGTTTTATGGCTTTCCTTCCATGACAAAATATCCATCACAAAAAGCCCATAAATATGATTAAGCGTAAAAATGAACTCTAAATATCATGAATGACCATTCAAATCAAGTAACGAGAAGAACATAGATTGTAAATAAGAAACACAATGATATCCAACAAAAATGTCTAGCGATTTACAGTAGCTCACCCTCTTGGAATTCCATTCTCTCGGCCTCTGCAGATTCATCACTACTAACGTACCACTCTTCAGCACCAATATCAACACGACGTTTAGAAGCTATTGCCACAAACTTTACAAACACACAATCTCTCATGTTTGCATTGTAGGTTTACACAAAAAAGAGCAAGCAATTTTGGTGCTTATATAGAGCAGATATACATACTTTTAAAGTCACATAATACAACAAAACCTGTCTATTCATAGCAGGCTGCAAGTTTCCAATTCCACCAACACAATACATCGCATTGAAGAAAGTCCAAAACGCTAGACATCATCACCATCATGCCAGCATCACCGTGGTTTGGGCCCACATGTGCATGGACACTTCTAACACGAACCTGCTCTCTACAAATGAGCACAAGACCAAAAACAACATTGATGGCATTGCCCAAATTCCCAATGCACACAATACATCAGCATAGTGCTACTTTATTAGCTCATTTAATGCATATCAAAAGGTTGGAGACTCTTTGATGGCACTATAGACAAGGTCAATAGATGACGACACAAGAACATGTAGTAAACTTGCCTTCAACACTCCTCGAGTTAGTTCAGAGAACAACAGTGCAAGCTTCATAACTTGCCCCATTTTGCACGGGTAAAAATACTCCAAAGAAAACTGCAGCAATGTTTGGCAAATATCAACTTCACAAACATAAAAAATTCCCTTTAGAATACATTCGAAGAAGAAATTTTTCCAAAAAATAGGCTAATTCTGCAATTTCCCTATAGAATGAATTTGAAGAGGATATTTTCAAAAAAAAAGGCTATTTTTGCAATTGGACCATACATTCTTAAATTTTACAAGCCAATTTTCTTCTTCTCCCCATCCCTTCAACCTTTTGTTCTGATTTACAACTGGCTCAAGACGAAGCTGAGCCACACTTTTTAAGAGCAGTGACCTATAGTGATGACCCACCCTTCTACAACCCAAAAATTCTCTCCGAGATAGATTCAAAGATTTTCTTCATGATAGATTGAACATGGCAACATTTCTTTAACAACGTGCGTGAGAAGTGATGGGCATGTTGAGCATTTCACCATGATGTGTGCAGCACTGACATGTCGTGCATGAAACCAAGCAAAGTCATGCTCTCTACAGGCCTACGGAAAGGCAGTAGGATGTGGAGGGAGAAGCGGCTAACTGTGTTTCAGCTCAACCTAGGCGCACATGACCTAGGACCTTCCGGTGCACATAGACTCCACATGCATACATTGATGCATCAGGCATTGATATATCCACTCAACCCCTCCGCCCTATCGTCAATGTAGGTGATGTGCTGCAGGTCTAGCTATAGCCTTGTACACACACACACACACACACAAAATGCCGTAGAAGATGACAAATACCTGCATTCAATGCCCAAAAATCAATGTAGCATGTACAACTCCGCATGCCGAATCTTGGCAGGTGCTAGGACCCTGCGTCCACTGCCTGCATTAACACAAAACTCCTCAAGTCACGCCATGGAAAAAGACCTAAAACGTTAACAAAACCCTTTGGTTACACACGTCAAGGATCTGATGGCTCTAGTACATCAACGGCCCAAAAAGGGCACCGATTCTCCACCCACTCTCGTATGGCCTTTTGCAGGCCAATAATGACTAAATCAATATTCAATGGTCCTCTTCAAAGAGAGAAGTGCACAAATGTCACCACCTCTTACAAAGACCTAGAAGAAATAGTAAAAAATATATTTTTTGCCATGTGGCACTAATCCACAAGCTTTATCTAATGGTCGACAATTGCACCAAAAATCCAATGCTTTACTAAGGACTCCTTATGTAGTTTAAAAATATTCATGACCTCCATGCTTCAAGGACACATATTAAAGAGAATACAATGCTAAAGGGAAAATAAAGGAGAAGAAAAACAAAAATACATCAATGTGAAGTTGAGAGCTCTTTTAGCTTTAACACTCTTTTAGATAAAATGGGAAAATTCCACATCTTTGGGATTGATTTCAATGCCTAAAGATTCCTATTTCCCATTTCATTTGGGAAAATTTCAATTATTTTGGGACTTTTCTTGAGGACTTGTGTTACATTAGACAAAGAGATAGATTCTCAAGAAAATGGTGGTGTTGAGAAACACCTTTTTTTTTCATGTTGGTGTTAATTGATACTTTATAAAACATACATAGACACGGATAGCAAGAAAAACAATGTATGAAAATTAAATGCTAGTCAATTTCATCTATTAAGCTAGCTTGTGCTTTCTCCACAACATTGGATGGGATTTTAATTGCTTCTGCAAGTCTTCCACCCCTTGGAGTCCATGACCACACACTTTAATCAACACACTCCCAACGCTTTGGGTCAGCAAGATTGCAGCACCAATTCTTTTTCCAACAATCCTCATATTGTTCTTGGATTGTGGGATTTAGTTTCCAATGTTTTGGTGCCTAATATTGAATGAAAACTTTCTTGTAGTTAGGAGATGAGCTGTCTACATCAACATCTGACTCTGCAACTCCTAGCCATATCGGATATTCTGGATCTACGGGTTTCACAAGAACAAAATCCCCTTTCCTTACATCAATTTGAGGCCTAAAAGCTTCCTGTGGCCTTTCACTTTGAGGACCAACATAGTGATCATTCAATTCTTCATATCCTTGAAACTCATCTGTGTCTTCCTCTATCTGTTGCATTCTATGACTCCCTGTAGTCTTTGGCCAAAATGATGTATATTCACCAAGTTGTTTATTGGTTGTTTGTTCAAGCTCACTAATTCTTTTTTGCCAATAAATAATAACTCGATCCATGTATTTTGTAGAATCGTGCTCCTTTCCCTTTAGTAGAGTCCATCTTTTCCAAAATTCAAGATATGTCTTAATCCCTTGAATAACAAGCGGACTATCCCTCACATAGTCTGTTATAGGAACCACATCTGGACAACCTACTGGCAATTTTGGTTTCCCTTGATCATCTTTTTTCCACAACTCAATTCCTGACTCCCATGGCATCCAATCAGGTGATTTGGGGTGAATTTTGTACTGCATTACTGGGATTTCACCTTGCATAAATAAACGAAATTGAAATGGCTTAGAGTGTCCAACAAGAGCATCTTGTCCATCACACATGTACCCTTTAACAAAGGATTTAAAGTCAGGAACTTGCATCATCAAAAATGGTGCTGGAGCTGAACTTTCACATTTTTGAAAATGTTCCATCAAATGTGGAAAAGTGTAGGTCATTCCTGTTCGTAATCTCTCTGAGAACCTGCTAAACATTGCATCTATGTCCTCATGTGTATGACCCACCATTAAGAATCCCAAATGAACGGTTTTGAAAACACCTTTTGCTACTAGCAAGGATAAGTATGCAAATAAATATCGATTCTTATTCTCTCCTGCACAATTATCTAGTTGTAGCAGAAGATTCCCAGGCAATTTTTGAAACACGGGAGTGGACATGGTATCCACAACACATTGAGAGGAGGCTGATTGCAAGTTAGAAATCTATCCATTACATCCTTCAATAGCCAACGGTGGTGTTACTGCTGCTGATGCATTCCTCTCACGCTCTTTCATCATTCTGTTTTGGTGGTCTAAAGTTGTCCTTGACTTCAATGCATTGAACAATGTTACATTGCTGCGTGGCATACCATCATGACATAAATCTCCTAGCCCATGGTTTTCTGTTTTTTCCAAATTCTGTAAGCATAATGCAAGGGAACCAATTGTAGCATTCGGATCTGAAGGCCATAGACCATTCAATGAGAAATGACCATACATCCCATGCCCATGCCCATGTGTTATCATACCTGTTAATGATACTTGCAACTGATATGCATTCTCATAGTCTTTTGAGTTCACTCGCAATCTAGGTATTGCTGTCTTTTTTTGGTCCATTTTATCATGTATAATGCATAAGTACTTATCCTTTTGCATTTGCGAGAACATACGCCAGGTGTAGTACACATTTATACAGCTTTGTTGTTGCATCATGTGAATTTTACGTTCATCCTTCAAACGTGAAATCAGCTCATCATCCTTTGTTAACTTTAGTTGAGACTTTATCCGACTACACACAACACATTTTGAGAACTTGCTTGTTTTTGACAAGGTCACATTAGCAAACTCTGTATTCCAAACCCTATTGAATGTAGTGCTAGACATTGGCTTGAGACACATACTCTCGAGTGTTTTATTGACTCTGGTACCATCTTCCATAGTTCTACTCTTATGTGGCATTTTCTCTGAGTTATCATCTACAAAAGAGCGCATCAATGCCCTTCCCATTTCTGTATGGTCTCTTCCTTTTCTTATGACACCATCATTACCATGCACTGAGCGTCGAACCCCATTTTCAAACTGTTCACAGTAACCATAAAATGAAGTTTTTGGAATGCCATGAATTTCGTACCAAGCTCTAGTACAGACCTCATTGCCATTAAAAGAAAATACATAGCAAGTCTTTGCAGTTGCCTTGTTCTCACACCAAGCAGTCAACATTGTATCATACACATAGTTGGTTCTATTTTGCAAACTTTGTCCCCAAAATTCATTGCGCATAGCCATGACCTTATCTCTATTGGCATATTGACAACACCTCATAGAGCAACAATCTATGGTTGAAACAAGTTGGACAGATGATAGGGATGCTTGATTGGATCTCTTAGAAGGTTTCATAGACATTTTTGGCTTCCTATTCATAAAGCAATATTTTTGTTTTTTTGAAATAGGCTCTACCAAATGAGCTGATTCAATGCATGTATCTTGTAATGCATCACTAACATGTAAATGCTCATATTGTAACAACGCTTTTCCATCCATAGTTTTCACTCTCTTGATAGGCCAACAAACTAGATTGATGCTGCATACATTAGATTGTGCAGAAATAGTAGCCTCACAAGCATAAGCTGTTTCAATACCAATACCGATGTTATCTTCACCTAGCACACAAAAGTTCACGGAATCAAATGTACACACATACATGACAACCCCTTCGGCTAGTACATGTGTTTTGCTTTAATCCCAAAGTTGAACCCTCTTATCCTTCCAAACCTCCCTATAGCTCATTCCATTAGATTGTGCCTCGAATGCTCCCATTCCTTTGTGAGTCTCACACATAGAAACCCCTTCGTAGTGTATCTCATCCATATGTTGTAGCAACCTAGTACTCCATTTCACAATACTGTGAAAAGCATCTCCCACTGTCAATGCATCCATTGCTGGAAATGGAATAAGTGCTTTATTTTGAAAACACAAATCAACTGACACCGATACATTTCCTTCACCAATAAGCATTCCTGAGCAATATGCATTTGGGTTTGTCTCACAGACACTCCCAAGGGAAACCTTTTGTGTGGCTACAAACATGCATACTCTATCACCTTGATTAAAATCCATACCTGCAAGAAGGTTTCAATAAATATTTGTTAAGAAAACCATCACAAAATCAATTTATTGTGAGTATATATGTAGGTGTTTCATTATGATTATATACACAGAGGGCACTATATGTGGTTGTTTCATGATGGGTATACAGAATCCTATGGACTTAGGGCCATATGATGCTATATGTAGGTGGTTCATATTGAGTATGTATAAATCATATGGCCTTTAGTCCATATGATGTTTTATGCAGGTGTTTTGTGTTGAGTAAATATACATCCTGTGGCCTTAGGGCCATAGGTCCATAGGGCACTATTTGTAGTTGGCTCACGATGGGTATTTAACATCCTGTGGACTTAGGGCCATAGGATGCTGTATGTAGGTGTTTCGTGATGCAACTATACACATCCTATGGACTGAGGGCCACAGGGCACTATATGTAGTTATCTCACGATGGGTATATAACATTCTATGGCCTTATGGCCAATATAGAGCTATATGTAGGTGTTTTGCGATGCAGCTGTACACATCCTATGGCCTAAGGGCCATAGGACACTATATGTAGTTGTCTCATGATGGGTATATAACATCGTGTGGCCTTAGGGCCATAGGATGCTATATGTAGGTGTTTCACGATGCACCTGTACACATCCTATGGCCTAAGGGCCATAGGGCACTATTTGTAGTTGTCTCACGATGGGTATTTAACATCCTGTGGCATTAGAGCCATAGGATGCTATATGTAGGTGTTTCGTGATGCAACTATACACATCCTATGGACTGAGGGCCATAGGGCACTACATGTAGTTATCTCACGATGGGTATATAACATTCTATGGCCTTATGGCCAATATAGAGCTATATGTAGGTGTTTTGCGATGCAACTGTACACATCCTATGGCCTAAGGGCCATAGGACACTATATGTAGTTGTCTCATGATGGGTATATAACATCGTGTGGCCTTAGGGCCATAGGATGCTATGTGTAGGTGTTTCGCGATGCAACTGTACACATCCTATGGCTTGAGGGCCATAGGGCACTATTTGTAGTTGTCTCACGATTAGTATTTAACATCCTGTGGCATTAGAGCCATAGGATGCTATATGTAGGTGTTTCGTGATGCAACTATACACATCCTATGGACTGATGGCCATAGGGAACTATATGTTGTTATCTCACAATGGGTATATAATATTCTATGGCCTTATGGCCAATATAGAGCTATATGTAGGTGTTTTGCGATACAACTGTACACATCCTATGGCCTAAGGGCCATAGGACACTATATGTAGTTGTCTCATGATGGGTATATAACATCCTGTGGCCTTAGGGCCATAGGATGCTATATGTAGGTGTTTCGCGATGCAACTGTACACATCCTATGGCCTGAGGGACATAGGGCACTATTTGTAGTTGTCTCACGATGGGTATTTAACATCCTATGGCATTAGAGCCATAGGATGCTATATGTAGGTGTTTCGTGATGCAACTATACACATCCTATGGACTGAGGGACATAGGGAACTATATGTAGTTATCTCACGATGGGTATATAATATTCTATGGCCTTAGGGCCAATATAGAGCTATATGTAGGTGTTTTGCGATGCAACTATACACATCCTATGGCCTAAGGGCCATAGGACACTACATAGTTGTCTCATGATGGGTATATAATATCCTGTGGCCTTAGGGCCATTGGATGATATATGCAGGTGTTTTGCAATGCATACATACACATCCTATGGTCTAAGGGGCCTAGGGCACTATATGTAGTTGTTCTATAACATTCTATGGCCTTAGGACCATAGGGAACTATATGTAGGTGTTTTGTGTTGACTATATATAAATCATATGGACTTTAGTCTATATGATGTTTTATCAAGGCGTTTTGTATTGAGGGCGAGAGGGCGCTATATGTAGTTGTCTCATGATGGGTATATAGCATCATGTGGTCTTAGGGACACAATGAGTTTGTATACATCCTTTGGACTTAGGTCCATGGGATGCTATATGTAGGTGTATTGATATGATTATATATATACATCCTATGGCCTTAGGTCCATAGGGCCCTATATGTAGGTGTTTCATGATGACTATATGAACATCCTATGGACAAAAGGCCATAGGATGCTATAGTTGATGTTTCTAGCTAAATATATATAGTTTTATTTTATGGCCACAAGGTCCATAGCCTAGGGAGTGATTATATATAAATCCTATGGCCTTAGGTCCATAGGGCCCTATACGTAGGTGTTTCATGATAACTATATGAGCATCCTACGGACAAAAGACCATAGGATTCTATAATTGATGTTTCTAGATAAATATATATAGATATTATGGATTTATGACCACAAGGTCTCCTCAATTCGTGTTTTGTGGTGAGCTATATATGCATCCTATGGACTTTGGACCATAGGGTGCTATATATAGTGATTTCAGAAAGCTAGAGCCTGCCAGGACATAAAGGGGTACATATGAGCCGCACGATATGCCACATGGCGCATCCACATTCATTGATAATATGCCACAACCATTGATTATATCTAGAGACCGTGTCTCAAGTAGTCCCGTGGATGTACATCCATATGACATGTTTACGTCTTTGAAGGGACATAAAAAACAATGGTGTGCACGTATCACATGATCAAATGTGTGATCAAATTGCACCTTTACAAGCCTCTTCACAAATGCGCACCAGCACCTTTGCAACCCATTCTAGTATATGACCTCCTCGTTTAAATACTATTTGTATAAATATATGCATGTATGTTGCATGTATACTTACACTTTCAAAACACGTGCAATTAGTGCGCAATTGCATGTGGAGAAAAAAGCCTTTTTTTTTTTGCTTACCCCAAATTTTTCTAAAATGTGTTTTCAAGTATCCCGATCAATACTGCACGAAAAAATATCACACTTTTTTCGAGCGAAAATTCTCTAATTTTGAATGTTTTTTAGTCTATTTTTCAGTATGTGATTTTGGTCCCGGGACGGAGATTTCGACCATGGGTGTCGTTCCACTCGTAGCGAGACGACACAGGCATTGACAAAGTCTCACGTAAATTCCCTATGCTCGATATGGCCACCCTTGGGCCCTAGGATGCCCTCCAGTATGATGTGAGACCCTATGGACTTAGGGTCACAGGGTGCCCTATGTTCCTTTTGAAAACCCTATGGCCCAAGGTCCATAGGGTGGCGATGTACAATCTCAAGATCCATAGGCTTCCCTATGGTCCATTTAGAGATTCTATGGCACTAGGGCCATATGTTTTTAGAGATATGGCTCAATCCTCTTCAAAGAAAAGAGGATTTTTTTTTTCTATGACTCCTTTGGTATGACTCTCCTCCTTAAGAAAATGATTATAAACTCTTCGAAATTCAAAATAAAAGAGAGCGGGAAGTTTAGGTTTAAAACTTGAAAGTCAAATTTTGAATTTTGAAATTTTAACCTAATCTCTATCTCTCTCTTTCTTTCTCTCTCTCTCTCTCTCTCTCTCTCTCTCTCTCTCTCTCTCTCTCTCTCTCTCTCTCTCTCTTTCTTTTCAAAATTTTCGAAACCCTAGTCTTCTCTCTCGATCACAGCTCTGCACGCTCCTTGCGTCTCTCCTAAACACCCTCCGTGCGCGCTCCTTGCTCCTCTCCTAAACGCCCTCTGTGCGCCCTCCCTACGCCTCTCCCAAACTCCTCTTTTGCGCCCCTTTGTCACCCTTGCTGCGCCTGTGGTGCCGCCCTCTCACGACATCGAATAGCTGCCCATTTCCGCCCTGTGGTGCCGCCCTCTCACGACATCGATTAGCCGCCCGTTGCCGCCCTGTGGTGCCGCCTCTTTCGCATTCTCTCTCCCTCTCTACGTAGTGCCTCACAAGTAAGCTCAATCTTTTTAAAAAAAAATTATTTACCACTCTCTATAAAAAAATAGTAAAAATGTAAAGTAATAAAATTGTAAAACATTAAAACTGTAAACTAGTAAAATTGTACAATAGTAAAACTGTAAAACATTAAAATAGTAAAATTGTAAAACAAAAAAACAGAAAAGAACTAACCTTTCTATTGGTGTGAGATAGGTCCTAGAAAGAGGAGATGTGGTAGGAGGTGCGTGAATGACGATTCCACCGGTAGATATTGAAGCCCTTTATGAATGGGTAGAGATGAGAAGAGGGAGATAAATAGTTGTTTGGAGTGAGAGAGAAAGGAGAGTAAGAGAGACAAACAGAGGAGAGGAAGCTGAGAGAGAGGGAGGACTGATAATAAGGCCAAATTAGCAATTTAAATCCGAGAGAGAGAGAGAGAGAGAGAGAGAGAGAGAGCACCTTGTGGCCCTGGGGCCATAGGGTGTCAACGTAGAGCATATAGGGGTTTAGGGTAGCATAGATCACACCTGGGCCCTGCGCCATAGGGTGTCAATGTAGAGCATTTAGGTTTTTTTAAATTATTGCCATGGAGCATGGCACCTTGTTGTCGTAAAACAATAGAAGAAAAACCTAGAGAAATGGTGGTTTCTTATTAGCAAATGGCACAACCTCCATTAGATGCCCAGATATAGACCATGGAGAGTTTTCCTTAGTATTCAACAAACCCTATGGCCATAAAGAGATCATCGTATGGCCATAGGTTGCCAAAAAAATCTCATAGTGGTTTCTAGCATACAAGGTTCCATATAGAGCATAGATCCGTTCTTACTAGCATAGAGCGGACCCTATGGACTTTAGGCAAAAGGGTGCCAATATAGAGCATGGAGAGACTCTAACTAGAATAGAGGGGACCCTATGGCCTTCAAGCCACATGGTGCCAATATAGAGAAAATAGTGTTTTTTATTGACAAATATAGCTCCCTATTGCATACATGGGACCCTATGGCCTGAAGGCCATAGGTTCCTAATATAGAACATAGAGCATAGAGGGTTTTTTTGAAAGAATGAGGGCACCTTGTGGCCTTGGGGCCATAGGATCTTACTAGCATAGAGGGGACCCTACGGCCTTCATCCCTCGATGGCATAGAGAGAACCCTATGGCCCTGGGTCACTAAAATAAAACTACACATAGAATCTTTAGAAGGGCAGACAGGGTGTGGCTACAAAGGACACCCTATGGCCATAAGGCCATAAGGTCTCACATCAAAATAGAGGGAATCATATGGCCCCAGGGCACAATATGGCCATAAGTCCATAGGGTGTCACTTCATACTAGAGGCCATAGGATCTCATCTCATACTAGAGGGTAACCTATGGCCCTAGGGCACCCTATGGCCATAAGACCATAGGGTTTCACCTCATACTAAAGAGTAACATATGGCCCTAAGTCACCCTATGACCATAAGGCCATAGGGTGGTCTCACATCGTACTATAGGGTGACCAATGTCCCATCTGGCCATAGGGTGCCAATGTACAATCTCAAGGGTCATAGGGTTCCCTATGTTCCTATTGAAGATCCTATGACCCTAGGGCCATAGGATCACATGGTGCTCTATATCCAAAAGAAACAATAGAGCCACAAGATCTCTAAAAGGAACAATATGGTTTCCTAGGACCATAGGACCACAACTTGCCCTATGTCCCATCTGGAGATCTTGTGGCCCGAGGGTCATAGGGTGGCAATGTGCAATCTCAAGGGCCATAGTGTTCCCTATGTTCCTTTTGGAGATCTTATGGCCCTAGGGCCCTAGGGGCATGGGGCTGCCATGTTGCCCGTTAATGTGCACCATGGGGTTCCCTATGCTCGTTATGGCCACCCTTGGGCCCTAGAATGCCCTCCAGTATGATGTGAGACCCTATGGACCTAGGGTCACATGGTGCCCTATGTTCCTTTTGAAAACCCTGTGGCCCAAGGTCCATAGGGTGGCGATGTACAATCTGAAGATCCATAGGCTTCCCTATGGTCCATTTAGAGATTCTATGGCACTAGGGCCATATGATTCCCAAAAGGAACATATGGCCGTAGGGCCATATGATCAAAGGATGCCCTATATCTCATCTTAATTCCTTGTGTCCATAGGGTGCCAATGTACACTCTCAAGGGCCATACGATTCCATAAGTTCCATTTGGAGATCCTATGGCCCTAGGGCCATAGGATCACAAGGTTTCCTATCTCCCATCTAGAGACCTTTGTGGCCTAAGTGCCATAGGGTCAAAGGGTGCCCTATGTTCCATCTAGACACCTTGTGGCCCAAGGGTGATAGGGTAGGAATGTACAATCTCAAGGGCCATAGGGTTCCCTATGTTACTTTTGGAGATCCTATGGCATTAGATCCATAGGATCTCCAAAAGGAACATAAGGAACCTAGGGCCATAGGATCAAAGGGTGCTATGGCCCTACTGCCAAAAGGAACATATGGCCCTACTGCCATAGGATCACAGGTTTTAGGGTATCCCATCTACAGATCTTGTGGCCCAAGGGCCATAGGGTAGGAATGTACAATTCCAAGGTCCATAGGGTTTTGTATGTTCCTTTTAGAGATCCTATGGCCCTAGGGCCATAACATCTCCAAAAGGAACATAAGGAACCTAGAGCCATAGGATCGAAGGGTGCTCCATGTCCCATATGGAGACCTTGTGGCCTAAGGGCCATAGGGTGGGAATGTACAATCTCAAGGGCCATAGGATTCCCTCTGTTCCTTTTGGAGATCCTATGGCACTAGGGCCATAGGATCTCCAAAAGAAACATAAGGTACCTAGGGCCATATGATCAAAGGGTGCCATATGTCCCATCTACAGACCTTGTGGCCCAAGGGCCATAGGGTGGAAATGTACAATATTAAGGGCCATAGGGTTCCATATGTTTCTTTTGAAGATCCTATGGCCCTAGGCTCAAAGGATCTCGAAAAGGAACATATGGCCCTAGGCCATAGGATCACAGGGTGCCTTGTGTCCCATCTAGAAAGATTATGGCCCAAGTGCCATAGGGTGACACTGTACAATCTCAACCGCCATATGGTTCTCTATGTTTCTTATGGGGATCCTATAGCCCTAGGGCGATAGGATATCCAAAAGGAACATAAGAAACCTAGGTCCATAGGATCAAAGAATGCCCTATGTCCCATCTATAGACCTTGTGGCCCAAGGTCCATAGGATGGGAATGTACAATCTCAAGGGACATATGGTTCCCTATGTTCCTTTTGGATATCCAATGGCCCTAGGCCCATAGGATCTCCAAAAATAACATAAGGAACCTATGGCCAGAGGATCAAAGGGTGTCTTACGTCCCATCTATAGACCTTGTGGCCCAAGGGCCATAGGGGGGAAAGATACAATCTCAAGGGAAATATTGTTGTCTATGTTCCTTTTCGAGATCTTATGGCCCTAGGGCTATAGGATCACAGAGTCTCTTGTGTCCCATCTAAAGAGATTATGGCCCAAGGGCCATAGGGTGACACTGTACAATCTCAAGGTCCATATGGATCTCTATGTTCCTTATGGGGATCCTATGGCCCTAGGGCCATAGGATGTCCAAAAGGAACATAAGGAACCTAGGTCCATAGGATCAAATAATGCCTTATGTCCCATGTACAAAACTTGTGGCCCAAGGGCCATAGGGTGGAAATGTACAATCTCAAGGGACATATGGTTCAGTATGTTCCTTTTGGACATCCAATGGCCCTAGGGCCATAGGATCTCCAAAACAAACATAAGGAATCTATGGCCAGAGGATCAAAGGGTGCCTTATGTCCCGTCTAAAGACCTTGTGGCCGAAGGGCCATAGGGGGGAAGGGTACAATCTCAAGGGCCATATTGTTCCCTATGTTCCTTTTCGAGATCTTATGGCCCTAATGCCATAGGATCACAAGGTGCCTTGTGTCCCATCTAGAGAGCTTATGGCCCAAGGGCCATAGGGTGGCACTGTACAATCTCAAAGGACATAGGGTTTTCTATGTTCCTTATGGGGATCCTATGGAGCCAGGGCAATAGGATATCCAAAAGGAACATCAGGAACCTAGGGCCATAGGATAAAAGAATGCCCTATGTCCCATCTACAGACCTTGTGGCCCAAGGGCCATAGGGTGGGAATGTACAATCTCAAGGGCCATATGGTTCCCTATGTTCCTTTTGGAGATCCAATGGCCCTAGTGCCATAGGATCTCCAAAACAAACATAAGGAACCTATGGCCAGAGGATGTAAGGGTGCCTTATGTCCCATCTAGAGACCTTGTGGCCCAAGGGCCATAGGGGGGAATGGTAAAATCTCAAGGGCCATATTGTTCCTTATGTTTCTTTTTGAGATCTTATGCCCCTAGGGCCATAGGATCACAGGGTGCCTTGTGTCCCATCTAGAGAGCTTATGCCCCAAGGGCCATAGGGTGACACTGTACAATTTCAAGGGCCATATGGTTCTCTATGTTCCTTATGGGGATCATATGGCCCTAGGGCCATAGGATCTCCAAAAGGAACATAAAGAACCTAGGTCCATAGGATCAAAGAATGCCCTATGTCCTATGTACAAAACTTGTGGCCCAAGGGCCATATGGTTCCCTAGGTTCCTTTTGGAGATACAATGGCCCTAGGTCCATAGGATCTCCAAAACAAACATAAGGAACCTATGGCCATAGGATCAAAGGGTGTCTGATGTCCCATCTAGAGACCTTGTGGCCCAAGGGCCATAGGGGGGAAATGTACAATCTCAAGGGCCATATTGTTCCCTATGTTCCTTTTCAAGATCTTTTGGCCCTAGGGCCATAGGATCGCAGGGCCCTTGTGTCCCATCTAGAGATCTTATGGCCCAAGGGCCATAGGGTGGCACTGTACAATTTCAAAGGCCGTAGGGTTCTATAGGTTCCTTATGGGGATCCTATGGAACTAGGGACATAGGATCTCCAAAAGGAACATAAGAAACCTAGAGCCATAGGATGAAAGAATGCCCTATGTCCCATGTACAGACCTTGTGGCCCAAGGGACATAGGGTGGTAATGTACAATCTCAAGGGCCATATGGTTCCCTATGTTCCTTCTAGAGATCCAATGGCCCTAGGGCCATAGGACTCCAAAACAAACATAAGGAACCTATGGCTAGAGGATCAAAGGGTGCCTTATGTCCCATCTAGAGACCTTGTGGCCCAAGGTCCATAGGGTGGGAATATACAATCTCAAGGGCCATATGGATTCCTATGTTTCTTTTGGAGATCCAATCGCCCTAGGGCCATAGTATCACAGGGTGCATTGTGTCCCATCTAGAGAGCTTATGACCCAAGGTCGATAGGGTGGCACTGTACAATCTCATAGGACATAGGGTTCTCTATGTTCCTTGTGGGGATCCTATGGCCCTAGGGCCATAGGATCTTGAAAAGGAACATAACGAACCTAGGGCCATAGGATCAAAGAATGCCCTATGTCCCATCTACAGACCTTGTGGCCCAAGGGCCATAGGGTGGGAAGGTACAATCTCAAGGGCCATATGGTTCCATATGTTCCTTTTGGAGATCCAATCGCCCTAGGGCCATAGGATCAAAGAATGTACTATGTACCATCTAGAGACCTTGTGGCCCAAGGTCCCTAGAGTGGGAATATACAATCTCAAGGGCCATATAGTTTCCTATGTTCCTTTTGGAGATCCAATCGCCCTAGGGCCATAGGATCAAAGAATGCCCTATGTCCCATCTAAAGACCTTGTGGCCCAAGGGCCATAGGATAGGAATGTACAATCTCAAGGGCCATATGGTTCTCTATCTTTCTTATGGGGATCCTATGGCCCTAGGGCCATAGGATCTTCAAAAGGAACATAAGGAACCTATGGCCATAGGATCAAAGGGTGCCTTATGTCCCACATAGGGGGGAAAGGTAAAATCTCAAGGGCCATATTGTTCCCTATGTTCGTTTTGGTGATCTTATGGCCCTAGTGCCATAGGATCACAGGGTTCCTTCTGTCCAATCTAGAGAGCTTATTGCCCAAGGGCCATAGGGTGGCACTGTACAATCTCAAAGTCCATAGGGTTCTCTATGTTCCTTATGGGGATCCTATGGCACTAGGTCCATAGGATCTCCAAAAGAAACATAAGGAACCTACGGCCATAGGATCAAAGAATGCCCTATGTCCCATCTATAGACATTCTCAAGGGCCATATGGTTCCTTATGTTCCTTTTGGAGATCCAATCACCCTAGGGCCATAGGATCTCCAAAACAAATATAAGGAACCTACGGCCATAGGATCAAAGGGTGCCTTATGTCCCATCTAGAGACCTTGTGGCCCAAGGGCGATAGGGGGGAAATGTACAATCTCAAGCACCATATTGTTCCCTATGTTCCTTTTTGAGATCTTTTGGCCATAGGGCCATAGGATCACATGCTTCCTTTTGTCCCATCTAGAGATCTTATGTCCCAAGGGCCATAGGGTGGCACTCTACAATCTCAAAGGCCATAGGGTTATCTATGTTCCTTATGGGGATCCTATGGCACTAGGGATGTAGGATCTCCAAAAGGAACGTAAGGAACCTAGGTCCATTGGATCAAAGAATGCCCTATGTCCCATCTAGAGACCTAGTTGCCCAATGGCCATAGGGTGCGAATGTACAATCTCAAGGGCCATATGGTTCCCTATGTTCCTTTTGGAGATCCAATGGCCCTAGGGCCATAGGATCTCCAAAACAAACATAAGGAACCTAATATGGCCAGAGGATCAAAGGGTGCCTTATGTCCCATCTAGAGACCTTGTGGCCCAAGGGCCATAGGGGGTAAATGTACAATCTCAAGGGCTATATTGTTCCCTATGCTCCTTTTCGAGATCTTATGGCCCTAGGGCCATAGGATCACAGGGTGCCTTGTGTCCAATATAGAGAGCTTATGGCCCAAGGGCCATAGGGTGGCATTGTACAATCTCAAAGGCCATAGGGTTCTCTATGTTCCTTGTGGGGATCCTATGGCCCTAGGGGCATAGGATCTCCAAAAGGAACAAAAGGAACCTAGGGACATAGGATCAAAGAATGCCCTATCTCCCATCTAGAGACCTTGTGGCCCAAGGGCCATAGGGTGGGAATGTACAATCTCAAGGGCCATATGTTTCCCTATGTTCCTTTTGGAAATCCAATGGCTCTACTTCCATAGGATCACAGAGTGCCCTATGTCCCATCTAGAGATCTTATGGGCTAAGGGCCATAGGGGGGAAATGTACAATCTCAAGGGCTATATTGTTCCCTATGTTCCTTTTCAAGATCTTATGGCCCTAGGACCATAGGATCACAAGGTGCCTTGTGTCCAATATAGAGAGCTTATGGCCAAAGGGCCATAGGGTGGCCTTGTACAATCTCAAAGGCCATAGGGTTCTCTATGTTTCTTATGGGATCCTATGGCCCTAGGGCCATAGGATCTCCAAAAGGAACATAAGGAAACTAGGGCCATAGGATCAAAGGATGCCCTATTTCCTATCTAGAGACCTTGTGGCCCAAGGGCCGTAGGGTGGGAATGTACAATCTCAAGGGCCATATGTTTCCCTATGTTCCTTTTGGAAATCCAATGGCTCTACTGCCATAGGATCATAGGTTGCCCTTTGTCCCATCTAGAGATCTTATGGGCTAAGGGCCATAGGGTGGCAATGTACAATCTCAAAGGCCATAGGGTTCCTTGGGTTCCTTATGGGAATCCTATGGAACTAGGGCCATAGGATCTCCAAAACGAACATAAGGAGCGTAGGGCCATAGGATCAAAGTGTGCCTTATGTCCCATCTGGAGACCTTGTGGCCCAAGGGCCATAGGGTGGGAAGGTACAATCTCAAGGGACATATTGTTGCTTATGTTCCGTTTCAAGATCCTATGGCACTAGATCCATAGGATCTCCAAAAGGAACATAAGGAACCTAGAGCCATAGGATCAAAGGATGCTATATGTCCCATCTTGAGACCTTGTGGCCCAAGACCATAGGTTAGGAATAAACAATATCAAGGGCCATAGGTTTCCCTATGTTCCTTCTGAAGATCCTATGGCCCTACTGCCATAGGATCACAGGGTGCCCTTTGTCCCATCTAGAGATCTATAGGGCCATAGAGTTCCCTATGTTCCGTTTGGAGATCCTATGGCCCTAGGGCCATAAGGGCTGCCATGTTTCCCACTAATGTGCACCATGGGGTTCCCTATGTTTGTTATGGCCACCCTTGGGCCCTAGGATGCCCTCAAGTATGATGTGAGACCCTATGGAATTAGGGTCACAGGGTGCCCTATGTTTCTTTTGAAGGCCCCATGGCCCAAGGGCCATAGGGTGCCAATGTAAAATCTCAAGGTCCATAGGGTTCCATAAGCTCCTTTTGGAGATCCTATGGCCCTAGGGCCATATGATCACAAGGTGTCATATGTCCCATCTGGAGACCTTGTGGCCTAAGGGCCATAGGGTGGCAATGTACAATGTTGAGAGATTAAGCATGGCTAGATAATGTGAGGTAGTTTTCTATTTGACCAGTAGCATTCAATATAGAGACTCTACTTGGGCACCTAGGCCAGCCATGTGCACGAGAGCCATTTATAACAAAGTAATGTTATGCTGTTAAGTTTACATAAACTTGGCTCAATCATATTCAAATCGAACATAAATACAAATAATGTTATATTGTTATGTTTTCAGAGATATGGCTCAATCCTCTTAAAAGAAAGAATGCCAAAGTCAGTTGATGCAACAGGCTCCACTCCAAGCCCATGGTATCTAGATTTTCACTTACCAAGTGGTAAATCTGATGAGAGAGTCCACTTGTTCTTTAGAGATAAAGAACAATCTCCCTTCAAAGATTGTGGAATTGTCAAGGAGATAAATAAAGATTGCTCAGATCTTGACATGTCCCCATTTCTTGGTGTGAAAGTACAAAATGGTGATTGTTACTTGCTAGAGCCCATGGCCTTTGCTTGGGAGTTGCTAAAAGATATCAGCGATGGAGAGACAATGATAAAGGCAGGGTGGATAGAAATCAGAGAAGATACTCCCAGCGAGAATCTCATGGACATGTTTACTGAAGGCTTCAAGAAAGTTATTCAGTATTTGGCCAGCTTGAAGGCACAGAATAGTAAGAAGCAAAAAAATGAAGGTACAAGTCAAGTTAATCAGAAGAAGACTTTAAAGGAGAGTGAGACGCCCTCAGTTAGAAATAGCACCGAAAATGTGGAGCAAGAAAGTCTTTCACTTGTACCTCTAGAGGCTCCAAGTAGGGATGAAGCTAGCTTAATTGAACCTCCTTTAATAACTCCTTCAATAGCAGTAATTGCAGATTCAGCCTCAGTGAAGGTGCTAGCCTCAATTGTTCAGCCGAAATAAAAAGATCTTGATAAGGATAATAAGAAGACTTTCAAGAGTGGGCTAGATGGGTACATTGGAATAGAGCACTACTTCAAGTTTGGGGTGCAGTTTACACAACTCATCTCTGTTGACCAATGCAATCTTGCACCTGATCACTTCAAATGTAGGCCATTGTCAGGTGTGTATGTAAAGTTCCTTTTGAGACAATTTGCAAAGCATTCTAGACCAGTCTCCAATGCAGCTGACCTTATTCCATATGATCCCATAAAAAAGGAGCCTCTAAAGGCTAATGAAGTACATGCAGACAAGCTGGCAACATACCACTATTGGATTCTTTTTGGTCAACACTCCATAATAGCAGTTAGAGCATTTTTGCGCAACAAGAGCACAAAGTATGCTTCAAGGATAGAGTTCTACAAATATAGAACTGCAAGTATTGTTGTAGATGCCCCTAAAGAGATTGCAGTGCGAATCTCCAAAATGGAGAACATAGAGACACAGACAACAATGAAAACCCAACCTTATGTGGAAGTCTTGAAGCATGGGCGTGGACAGTGGCTAGCATATTCTTGTCCAAAAAAACCAAAGGCCTGTTCCCCATGGTCATGAGAGTCGAAAGGATTGGGATGTAAGTTCTATTTCTTGTTTCTAATTTTCTTAATCTGCAGTTGTAGATAAAGCCTTATTACTTTTTGTTTCTTGTAGGCCTTTGTGATTGTGGAAAACATCACATTTAACCATAGCTCATTTGCGAATAGAGAAGCCCGCATGGTCATGTATCCAGAAGACATCTATGAGGAGTGGATAAACATCCTAGAGAACCATCAAGCCTCATTTGCACGTGGACGCCAACCAAGTATAACTACTTTTAGATGCTTACGAGGCTTAGAAGATAACGATGTTAAGCTAATACAAAAGAAGCTCAAAGAAGAAAAGATTTGCTTGGTGAAGCAACCACATCAACCGGACATGATCGACCTCTCTGCACGTGCAACAAACATAAAACAAACGAAGGTGTTTTTGGCTGAGATGTTCAAGTTATTCAAAGAGCTTGATCTAGTAGAAGCCATTACTTCATGGGAGGAATGTAGATCTCATTATAACATTACAGATGAGATCTACAAATCTCTCTTTATCAGTTGCACCCAATGGCTACATCTTAGGCTTCAAAAAAAAAAGGAGACCCCAGCAATTCCAGAAGTTACCAAGGGATATGTGCAATGGATCATTGCACAAAATAATGGTTCATCTAGATTACAATTCAGCTTGCCATGGACCATAAAGTGCGTGGGGAAGAATCTAGAAGGCATTGAGTTTCTCCAAGGTGAGAATAATTTTACAGTGCGTGTTGGTGTATGTATCATAGACACAACACACAAGGGCACTATATCTAGTGGTTGGAGTGCTGCTCAATTTGGAAAGGTTATTGATGGAGTTTGTAGGATAGCACATCAACCAGCAGAATTTGTTATTGTTGGTCTAGTCAAGTACCAACATGCTGCTTCTCTTGAGAAGGCAATCTCTGAAAAAGAAAAATGGTATGAGTTGTATGATTTGCCTCTTGGCTCTTTAATAGCATCAGGGACCGTCCAACCCATTGCTCTTCGTGAAGTAATTTTTGAAGTTTGGGCTTTCTTTAGTCAAGAAGAGCAATTCGCCAATCACTCTAGTCTCAAGGAGTCTCTCTTTCAACCAATGTCTACTCTAGGCATTGACAACAATGAAGAGTTTGATGCTATGACTACCGCCAAAGCTTTTTTTGTTCGGCGCGCCATCAAGTGTATTTGTTTCAAAGAGGATGGTAAGGTAGTGGACATATTTTCACTTGGTTACGGGAATAAAGAGGCACTTCTACAACAACGAAAGGTGATCTCACTTGCTTGTACCAATGAGCAAATGACTGAGCTAGAAGTTCTTTGCCATTCTACAATAGATGAAGATGATGAGCTTAAAAGGTGGACAAGTTTGGTCTCTACTCCACAAAATGATAATGGAAAGGACTCAGAGAATGAAGAAATCGATGAGCCATTAGATGTTGAGGCTGATGCCATTCTAGAGCTTCTACAGGAAATAGGTTAAGCTAGCCAAAATTTCAATTCTTTCATGATCTTTAGAACATTGGTATTTGGTTTGGTGTTTTTCTTTGACTTTGTAATCTTGAACGTTGATTTTGAAATCTTAAACATTGGTCTGATTTTATTTCACAAAACAATTGTGTATGCTTATGATTTAGAGTATTTTCTAATGAGATGATTTGAATTGAAGTGTGCAAATATTTCATAAACAAATGGTGCCAAAGAGAAAAGAGCACCTTTTAACCATGTGCCAATAAGATATGTATGCTTGGTAATTAAAGTATCTTCAAAATAGATGAATCAAATATAACCACAAAATATGAAGATGTGAAAGTTTTCTAAATCTTTCTATCAAAGTTTTGAGTAGCATGTGAGTTTGATGTGCCAAATCTTTAGTTTTCATATTTAAAGATTTCTCTTTATTTTGTAACTTGAGTTTATTTTCGATGTTAAGGACAATGTACATTGTCATAAGGACAAAAGTTGATTTATAAACACAAGAAAATTTTCACTTTATGGTATCAACACCCTATGACCATAAGCCATAGGCTGGATCAAATATATTTACACTTGAACAGATGATGGAGCAATATTTTGTAATGTTCTATCATTATGTACTTTGTGATAAATCTTATGTTTTCAAATAGATTTACACTTGAAAAGATCATGGAACAAGAGTTTGTATTGTTTTGGCATTATGTACTAATGGATCCATACTAGAACCCTACGGCCTTAGGGCCATAGGGCTCCTTTTTAATGTAAGGATGCAAAAGGATGAGATTATGACCATGGGGCCAAAAAATACAAGTAGAGAGCCATTATTTCATCTTTGTATGTAGCACACACATATCTTGTATCTAGTACGCAGCACAACTAGACCACCTTATGGCCTTAGGGACATAGGGTTCCTTATTGACGTATAAGTGCAAAATTGATGAGCATATTGTTCTTAGATGCAAAATAGATCACTTACAATTTAGGTTTATAAGCCCTTGATAAAATTGTATCAATTTAGGTTTATAAGCGCTTGATAAAATTGTATCAATTTAGGTTTATGGAAATTGTATGTAGCATGTATAGAATTTAGAGAAACCCATGAATCTAAAGTTTAGGGTCATAGGGTAGTGTGACCATTGGGTGCAAAGTATATGGTTCCCATGACACCCTATGGCCTCAAGACCATAGGTTTATGACTCTATGAAACAATAAAATATCCTAAATAGGAGTGTCAAATATTTTATGTTATAGCTTAACTAAGAGGCTTAGACTTTTTCCAAAGTTTCCAAAAAAGAGATCCAAAGTGTCTTGCTAGTGACCTTAAGGGTAATAAATGTAGACCACACTTTGTAAGTAGCTTGTAGAAAAACAAAAAACAAATTATGGCCTTAGGATCATAGGGATCATACACCACAAAAAGTAAGGTGAAAATCCATGGCTCTTGTTTGTAGTACATAAAGCAATATGACCACCCTATGGCCTTAAGGTCCATAGGGTTTCTTGTAATCATAAAAAACACCCTATGGCCCTATGGCCATAGGGATCCTTGTTAACATTAAGATCAAATATGGCCCTATGGTGCTAGTACATAGGCAAAAAGGAGACGAGTCTATGGTCTTTAGCTTCAAAATATAGCACCTCATGGTCATAGAATTTCTACATAACACCTAAGCAACCTTATGTACACCTAATGGCCTAAGATCCATTAAGTGTACTTTGTAGGTAGTACATAATGCTCTTGTAGGCCACTTTGGTGACCTTAGGCTGTTAAGACAAATATGCAATATAATAATCCTATGGTTCAATGTCTCAAAATAGAACACCTTTTGGACATGAGGTACATGAATGTAGTATATAGTACTTTTGTAGGGCCATAGAGATCTTCACTAACAAAGAGAGGACCGTATGGCCCTAGGACCTAAGGGTGGCTTTTTACAGGTGAGTCAAGAGTTTTTGGTATAAATTTGAGCACCGTATGGTCATAAATTTGATCACCGTATTGCTTAGAGTTTTTTTGAATCGTTAAAAAAGGGATCCAAAGTGTATTGCTAGTGAGCTTTTGATTATAAGGTGATAATTGTGGACCACACTTTGTAAGTAGCTTGTAGAAGAACATATAGCAAATTATGGCATCATGATCACAGGGTCATACATCACAAAAACCAAGTGGAAATCTCTAAGCTCTTGTTTGCAGTACATAAAGCAACATGACCACCCTATGGCCGTGGGGCCATAGGATTCCTTTTAGAAAAATTATGTCCTCATGATCACAGGGGTCATACACCACAAAAACCAAGTGTAAATCCCTAAGCTCTTTGCAATACATAAAGCAACATGACCACCCTATGGCCTTTGGCCTTGGGGCAATAGGGTTCCTTGTAGACAAATTATGGCCTCATGATCACAGGGGTCATACACCACAAAAACCAAGTGGAAATCCCTAAGATCTTGTTTGCAGTACATAAAGCAACATGACCACCCTATGGCCTTGGGGCCATAGGGTTCCTTGTAGACATAAATAGCACCATATGGCCTTAGAACCATAAGGCTCATTTTCAACATGAAGATCATCCATGGACCTATGATGTTTGTACAAAGAAGCTATACATAGTACATAGGCTACCTTATTTACACCTAATGGCTTAAGAGCCGTTAGGTGACCATGTAAGTAGTACATAATGCACTTTTATGTCAATTTGGTGGCCATAGGAATTGTATTGAGCATAGAAATCACCTTGTGGCCCTAGGGTCATAGGTGCCAATACAAATGTTTAATGTAATGATCATATGGTTCCAATGACCCAAAATAGAACACCTGATGGACGTGAGGTACATGTATGTAGTACAAAATACTCGTGTAGATCCATAGAATTCTTCACTAACAAAGAGAGGTTGGTATAGCACAAGGACTAAAGATACCTCCATAGAGGTGCAAAAATATAAGTCTATAGTCCCAATGTGTGAAATGGAGCACTTTATATTCATGAAACTATAAACTGTCAATATAGAGGGCACCATATGATTCTAGGGCCATAAGATTCTTGACCAACATATAGAGCACCCTATGGCCCTAGGGCCATAGGGTGGTAGTATAGAGCAATTAAGTGAACTTTGCATATAGTATATAAAGCATTGTAATTTAATTCTCATGTATATGTCATTTGGATACTCAATATTTTTTCTAAGTGCTTGATTATAGAAATTCATCACATTTGTAAGTATTTTCAAAGCTAAAAGTAGCTGTTGTTTAAACTTTCAGGTCATCAACAAGATATTGCAATTGAGGATGTTTCATGTGAGTTCATCGGTACAGAAGATGTTCAAGCTATTGAAACTGTTGAAAAAGAGCCTCTGAATCCCCATTTAAACCAAAATGTCCATAAAGATTATGACAAAGAGATCCAAGCTTCCGAAGGTCAACCAACGATAATTCTCCCATGATATCGAGATTGTTGTTTCTCTTTGATTTTGTAAATATTGACCAACAATATTGTTTTGTTTTAAAAACTATTTTGCACACTTGTGAGTTTTAATGTTTTCAAATTAGATGAATTAAATTTAAGTGTGTAAATATCATGTCATGAACATATGGTGGCAAAGAGCACCCATTATCTATGTGACCATAAGAGTGTATACTTGTGAGCTTGAGTATTTTCAAAATAAATGAATTTAATTTAAGTGAAAATTTTATACATAGACATGAGGTTACAAAGGTAATCCTTTAGCTTTTTGATCAAACGATGTATGATGTAAAACTTTAAAGCTATGTGGTTATTGATATATTATGTAATGCTTTTAAGCTATGTGATGCTATGAGGTTTATTGTCACACATATGACATTGTACCACTTAAGGCTAGGGGTCTTGTCAAAGCATTCTATGATCTTAGGGTCAGAGTTTTTTCATTGTTGAAGACAAATTTCATGGTTGTAACATCATATCATTCTTTGTAGACATGTAACCTTATGGCCCTAAGGCCATAGGGTGGAAATTGTATGCATCCTCTCAAATATTTTAAAAAATATATGACTAGTGACCTCATGGTCAAAGGTTCTAATTGTAGGCCACACTTTGTAAGTAGTAGCTTGTAAAAGAGCATATAACAAATTACGGTCTTAGGATCAAAAGGTTCATACACCATAAAAACCAAGGTAAAAATCCCTCCGCTCTTGTATATGTAGTAGTGAAACAACATGACCACCCTATGGCCTTAGGACCATAGGGTTCCTTGTTATCATAAATAGCACCCTATAGCCTTAGGGCCATAGGCTACCTTGTAATGCAAAGATGATCCCATATCCCTAATGTGATAGTACATAGGTCGAAAGAAGATGAATATATTGTCCTTAGCTTCAAAAGAGAGCACTTTATGGTCATTGAAGCTCTACATAAGTACGTTATGTACACCTAGTCCCATAAATTTCACTATGTGTACTATATAGGTAATGCTCTCATTGGCCACATTAGTGATCATAGGTTTCTTAGTTAGCAAAGAAAGCACCTTGTGGCCCTAGGGCCATAGGGTGCCAATATAGATGTGCAATATAATGTTCCAATGGTTCGAATGACTCAAAATAGAGCACCTTATGGAAAAATGGCCATAAGGTTCCTCACTAACATATGGCTCCACACAAATATAGAGAGGACTGCATGTCCATAGGGATAGAGGATGTCATTGTAGAGGTGCAAAAAGATGATCCTATAGTCATTATGTATAACTCAACACCTTATGTCCATATAGCTATAAACTTTTCATATAGAAGGAACCCTACGGTCCTAGGGCGATAGGGTGCTAGTATAGAGCCATTAAATAAACATATCATGTAGTATATACAACATTGCAATATAATTATGAGATATTTAATATGTAGTTTGGATACTTAATGTTTTTTTAAGCCATCAAGATTGTAGGTATTTTCAAAGCTAAAAGTGGGTGTTGTTTAAACTTGCAGCTCTTCAACAAGACTTTATAGTTAACAGTGTCTCTTGTGAGGTCATTGATACAAAGGATTCTCCAGCTATTGAGCCTATTGAAGAAGAATCTATCAATCCTCATTTGAACCAACAAGCTTGTAAAGAAGATGACAAAGAGATACAAGTTTTTGAAGGTTAACCATGGCAGTTTTTGGACAGAAATTTCGGCGATACAATGGAAGTAGATGATGATGCAAGCTCCAAAGCATATAGAAGGACAGAAGAAGACTCTGTCAATAACATTTTAGTAGCTCAAGATTTGAGCATTAGAGTGCATGGTGATCCAAATCTTTCATCCAATGATGGACCAACGTTGACTATAATACTGAGCTTGTGTGGATTTCTTTTGAGGCGTTGTTGGAAAAAGTCCAAAAAAATGAAGAGCTTGAAGTTTAACATGAGTATATTGTTTTGCGACCAAGATGCATTGAGTTTTTAAAGAGTCTCCTAAGCATCTCCAATGTTGGCATATGGTCAACAGCTAATAATACACAAGGTATGCAAATCATCAAGATTTTAGAGAAGGAAGCTGGAGAACAATTTCCATTCTTTATGATTTGGGGGCAAAGACAATTTCAACAATGTGTAGAGTCAAGAATCACTTGCCCCGACAATCCTGGAGTAGAGGCATTTTTCAAACCTTTAGCTATTGCATCAGCAAAGTTTGGGATTAATTTAAAAAGATTGCTTCTTATAGATGATGCACCATTGAAAGGATGCATTAATCCTGCATTAAATTGTATATTTCCACCATCATTTAACATTGATGAGGAGGATAATATTCTCCTTGGAGAGCTGCTACCATATACCAAATCTCTTCATCATGTCAACGACATTGGTACAATTACAAGATCTTCTTTGTATGGACAAGCTCCCATAGTGCAAGGTCACGAGCTTTACAATCATGTACAAAAGGTTGTTTCAGAGTGGGAGGAGCGCAATTTGGTTTGTCTACAAAAAACCTACTCTACAAGCAGGCTACCAGAAGCTCCTCGCGTTCTTGATGATGAGAATGGTGCGTCATCTAGCAGTACTGGAATGTCCACTAGAAGTCAAGATAAGAAAAGGCTGACACTTGATCAAGAAAAAATGAGGATATTGAAGAATATAAAATCTATATCAACCTTGAAAGGAGTTGAGTTAATTATGCTTGCTCAGAAATTGGGGTACAAAGAGCCTGTGATCAAAGCACATGAAGCCAAGAATTATATCAAAAAACTCAAAAGTCAATATTGTATTAAATAGGTTCACATTTGTAGAGATGATGGAACAAAATGTTGTAATGTTATGGCATTTACAAATGATCTTTGTGTATAGAAAAACCTTTGTAAGAGTGCATATGTTTTCAACATACATGAAGATGTGAAAGTGTTCTAAATGTTTCTATTAGAGGTATGAGTAGCACATGAGCTTGATGTGCCAAATGTTTAGTTTTTTTATTTAGAAAGATTTTATAGTCTTTTATTTTGTAATTTGAGGTCATTGAGCTATTAAGAACAATGTACATGGTCATAAGGCCAAAAGTTGATTTGTAACCATAGGAAAATTTGCACTTTATTGTATTAACACCCTATGACTCTAAGGCCATAGGCTGGGTCAAATAGATTTACACTTGAAGAGAGGATGGAACAAGGTTTTGTAATGCACTGTCATTATGTACTTTGTGAGAAAGCTTATGTTTTTAAATAGATTTACACACAAAAAGATGATGAAACAAAGTTTTGTATTGTTTTTGCACTATGTGCTAATGGCTCTATACTAAATCCATATGGCCTTAGGGCCATAGCGTTCCCTTTTAATGTAAGGATTCACAAATGTGAGATTATGACCATGGGGCCACAAGATGCGAATAGAGAGCCATTCGGTCATCTTTGTATGTAGCACATACAAATCTTGTATCTAGTACACAAGGCAACTAGACTACCCTATGGCCTTAGTGCCATATGGCTCCTTGTTGACATAAAGGTGTAAAAAGATGAGCATATTGTCCTTAGATACAAAATTGAGCACATACACTTTAAGTTTATAAGCCCTCAGTAAGAGAGGACATCATATGAATTTGGCCATAGGATCTTTTACTAACATCGAGAGCATCTTTTGACCTTAGGACCACAAGGTTCTAGTACAAAGTCATTAGTGCATAATGCTTTTGTATGTAATTTTACCTAAAGCAACCTAACCATCATATGGCCCTAAGGCCATAGAGTTCATTATTAACATAAAGGTGCAAAAATATGAGCATATGGTCCTTGATTAAGGCTACTTCACCACCCTATGGCCTTAAGGCCATATGGTTGTCTATTAGCTTAAGGGTTCAGCAAGATAAGATTATGACCTTGTGGCCACAAAATTCCAATAGAGAGCCATTAGGTCATCTATGTATGTAGTACATAAGGATCTTGTATGCAATTACAGAAGGAAATTTGTGACCACCATAGGGTTCAAGCCCTCAATAATAGAGAGCATCCTATGACCCTAGGGCCATAGGGTTTTCCACTTACATAGAAATCATTCTTTTAACCTAGGGCAAAAGGCTTATAAGACCACAATATTAGAGAGCATCCTATTACCCTAGGACTAAAGGGTTATAGTACATAGCCATTAGCACATAATGCTTATGTATGTATGAGATAAGGCAGCCTTATCACTCTATGACCCTAAGGCCATAGAGTTCTCTATTAACATGAAGGTGCCAAAAGATGAGCATATTGTCCTTACCTAAGGAAACTTGACCACCCTATGGTCTTAGGGCCATAGGGTTCCTTGTCAACTTAAGCATGCAAAAAGATGTATGGAACAAGCTTTTGTAATATTTTAAATCTTCTTGTATCTTGAAACCATAAGCACTCTCACAAGAGATTCCAAAGAGCATCCTATGACCCTAGGACTAAAGGGTTATAGTACATATCCATTAGTACATAATGCTTATGTATGTATTAGATAAGGCAGCCTAGCCACTCTATGACCCTAAGGCCATAGGGTTCTCTATTAACATGAGGTGCCAAAAGATGAGCATATGGTCCTTAGCTAAGGATAATTGACCACCCTATGGTCTTAGGGCCATAGGGTTCCTTGTCAACTTAAGCGTGCAACAAGATGTATGGAACAAGCTTTTGTAATATTTTGGCATCTACAAATGATCTTTGGAATCTCTTGTGAGAGTGCTTATGGTTTCAAGATACAAGAGGATTTAAAAAATTTAAAGTCTTTTTTACCATTTGATATTTTTTTATACGTTTACTAAATGTAGCTACATGAAGCCAAATTGTAAGAACCTTGCTATTTTTTTTTATGCAAAGCACCCTATGGTCTCAATGCAATAGGGCACCACCTCTATCTTCTACAAGACCTTTACCAATTGTAACTATAAGAAGCCACATGATTTTCACTCCATGACATTTGCACCCTATGAACATAAGGCCACAAGGTGGTATAATTGATTCCCCAAATCACTTACTGTGTGTGGCTTGAATTTAGCACCCTATGATCCTAAGTTCAAGGAGTTTACTTCCACGTCACAAAGTAAAAAGCAAAAGCCTCTATATTGAGAACTGCAAAGAAAAACATAAGCCTATTTGTTCACACTTAGGCTCAATTTAATGATAGCTAAAAAGGAAGGCCTTTTTTTAAAAGGGAAAAGAAAACCTTTTTGAGAATCTTCTGAAGTGTTTATCATTTTAAATTACCACTCCACAATTTTAATGTCAAAAGAATCCAAGGGATTTTCATCATATGCTATTAAACCCCTATGACCTTGAAGCTATATGACAAACAAGGTGCTTTTTCTAAAGTGTACCACAAAAGTTGTCATGTAACATATTGGGTGCCATGTGTAGAATGTGCTCATTGTTTTATAATCACAATTTGATTATTGACTGTATGATCATACATGTTAAAATGATATTATATTTTTTGAAGGATTCCAAATCTGAAGGAAAAGAGTTTAAACATAACTTGATCTTTGTTGTACTCATCATGCATCATAAATATCATCCACCAAAACTTTTGGTGTTGTATATATTGTCAATATTTTTATTTAATGAGAACATGCATGTTATAGCTTGAAAAGTAACAAAGATTTGAATTTGTGAGGTGCATCTTATTATGAGGATACTTTTCTTATTTAAATAGCATTGTAAGTTAATGGTTTAATATTTATGGCATATTGCTATGGTTTCTTTCTTAGTAATGTTTTTTTTTGGGAGTGATATAAACTACCAATTATTGTTTATAAATGTTATTGCTACAAAAATGGTGTTTGTTTAACACCATTTGTTTAACACCCTCAGACTTGGAGATACCATACTCTTTGTACTTAGTACTTTGTTTGATATAAGATCAAGATCATCAATTTTATGAAAAGAGTGGAGTACTACAAAAAGGTGTTTGTTTAACACCCTCTATCTTGAAGACACCATACTCTTTGTACTTAGTGCTTTGTTTTACATGATACCAGCACCTGTTGGTAATCTTTGTGTCTACAATTCATATGATTTGGCATAATCGATGTACAAAATTTTATGGTAGTCACAACAAATGGTGTTTTTAAACATGTCTTTTCCTAGAGACAACAACTCTAAGATCTTCCATTAAAGTCTTAAAACATGTATTAAGGAGTAGATATAGCATATTTGTATAGAATCTTAATCTCATGAACACAAAATTATATGGAAAGTTCTTATATTGTATTTCTATGTAAAGAAAAAATTGTACTTAAAACTATAAAGTTATATTTATGTAAGTGTCTCATATAACAACTTACAGTCACAAAAGAGATATAGTGCCATAAGTAGGATGTTATGATCTTAGGACCATAGGATACTTTAATATTACTATTTAGGTTATCTATTTGCTAAATATTAGTTATGGTTCTATTATACAATATTAAAATGTAATTAAAACTTGATAGTGTTGCAAAGTTAAGACATTTTATTTCTATAAGTGTCTCATGTTACATTATAGGACACAAAATATATCAAATGGCACTAAAAGTGCCATATGTGGCATCTTATGGTCTTAGGGCCATAGGGTACTCTATAGTATTGTTAAGCTTTTCCAATTGCTAAATGTTAGTTATGGTGTAATTGGTATTTGATAGTGATGCAAAGTAAAGACTTAGTACTTTGCTATACAAGCAAATTAAGGTCATTGATATTATGAGAACATTCGATATTCGTGCAATAAACCTATATAGCTTAGTAGCCATATTATTGGGTGTTGTTGGATACCTCTTCTTTTAAGATGCCATCTCTAAAAGCCTTGATTAAAGTTTTAAAAGCATTTATTGATTGCAAATCCTTTTGTTGTAACTTACATTAGTGGTTTTATTATAGATTATTAAGTAGGAAAATAAAAATAATAGGTAGAATGTTGACATCACATCTAGACTAACGACAAATTGAGCCTTAAAAGAGTTAAATAACACAATCTTGACATCCCAATTAGCATTTGGGAAACGGGATTTTCCCAAATTATCTAAAATGGTGTTCTTTCCGCCCTCATCGATCTTTTCAGTTCATAAACTCACCTTTCACTTATGCACTAAAGATGTTCTGAAATACTTTTTATTTTTATGAGATTGGGGAGACCTGATAGGATCATCCTTCCCCCCCCCCAAACCAAACCATCCGCCTAGTGTCTACCTCACGGTCGCCATCGCTCCCTCTCAAATATGTTGCAATGCAAATGTATATCTCTATCTATTTGCATTCACACTCACACATACCATTGAGTTGCTCGACACTATAGCAGGACGAACAAGGTAATATCCACCATTGACCTTTTGCTAGGCCACACACACTTGAGTTGTACTTATCGCATTGGTCAATCACTATTGCAGTTTTTCCTCACCTTTTCATTGGGACACCTTCATCACTCTTTGTTGATACCTCTCACCATTACACATGCATCGAGAATCTCTACCTCGTCCAATGCTACTCCTGATGCACGACATCTGTTATGGAATTGATATCTTATTATTTGTTGCAGCTGTGACAGGTGGAAAAGGCTTGACCGAGCTAGGCTATTGCAAAAGTATATCATATTTTATGGATATTTTATTATTCAAGTGCTCTTTATGAGCTTTGGCCATTTATGACCGGCCGGCCAGTTTGTAACCAATTTGACCATTCAAGAAATCTATAAAACAAATACGTACAAGAGGAAAATGGTCACTCTTGCACGGGGGGAGATTGCACCCAGTGTCTGTGTACTTCTTCTCTCCTCTCCCCTCTTCTCTCTTGCCGTGCCGGTGTAGCACTCCGCTCTAGGAGGTGTGCTTGCACGTGCTCTCTCGTTCTATCACGCTCTCTTCCTCTCTCTGCTCGTGTACAACTTGGATTGTGCTTTGTGTGATTCGAGGTATGCAGATTTGTTCGTTTCATGGCTTGGAGTATATTGTTTTTGCTATTTTTCAGGGCCCGCGACGTTTTGGTTTGTAGCAATGGTATCAGCTATGTTCTTGGTATGGATTAATCAAGGAGATTTCACAATTGGCATCCGAGTTAAGATCTTTGCGATGATGAAGTAAAGATAAGAGCATTTACCCATTTTATTTTTCTATTCTATTTAATTTTTGCATCCTTGACTTTACCACTTATCGCTTATCTCTTTATTTGGTAATTAGTAAAAGATCTCTGATTATCTATTTATACCATGAGTGTAGCTTATATAGTGTTAATACATATATTACATAGATCAATAATCACGATCAATATGATAAATATAGATATAGCTGGCTTATTAAAAAAAACAAAAAAAACAAAAGAGTGATAAGGTGCACCTGCGGTTGCATAAGGTTAAGAAGAGCACTTCAAAAGACGAAGAGCACTTCAAACTTTAACACCGTTAGAACAACCTGCAAAGACCTGGACTAGAATTTAACACCTACTACTGCGATAATCAACCTATCATAGTTGGCCAAAAGAGAAACCCCATCGTTCATTGCAAAAGGAGAACAATAACATTGTACGAAACCATCCCACTAAGTTCTTTTTTTTTTAAATAAAAAGAGCTGTAAATTTTGTTCCATAGCTTACTTGTGTCGGGCATACTCAGCGCCGGAGACTGTGGCACTTTACACAGCCTGTATGTGCTGATACACAAGCCATCGAAAACCATCGGCATAGTTCGATGCACCGCTGCTGTTGCCACGTTCATGCTTACGGAACCCTACGACACAACATGACAGGAGCATGACGTGCCAGACGCTTGCCATGCAACTTTTCGTGGATGGGGCCTGTAGGTAAAAACTATCCACCACCATTAGAAGGGTGCAGTAGCACAACCTCAGGACTCGCATGCAGCCCACGATTACTACCTGTTCTCTGTTTCTCAACTACTTCCATGCACCGCAACTCGTCTGTAGACCCTATCCACACAAGTAAACTCTCTCTCTCTCTCTCTCTCTTTCTCTCTCTCTTATCAACTATCGACTCTCTCTCTCTTTCTCTCGTAGTTTCCTAGCCACACCTCTTTAGCTTCCCAGCCATCCACCTCTCGCTTGTTCACCTATAAAGCATGCAGACCATAGACCACTCGAAACTCTCTCTCTCTCTCATGCGTTCTCATGCAGTTATCTATCTCTCTCCTCCTCATCGGTAACTGACAGGCACCCGCACATCCACAAACTGCCACCTTTTCTCCTCCTTCGAATGACCATGCAACGAACAAAAAAAAAAAGTACGACTCTGTTTACTGCTGCTGTTCTCTCTCTTTTACTCCAGTCGCCATCCACTTACCACTACCTGATTGACATGCGTGCACTGCTCATCTCTTACCTTCTCAGAACCGCCACCAACCATCTCTCTCTCTCTCTCTCTCTCTCTCTCTCTCTCTCTCTCTCTCTCTCTCTCTCTCTCTCTCTCTCTCTCTCTCTCTCTCTCTCTCTCTCTCTCTCTCTCTCTCTCTCTCTCTATTTTCAGTCGACTTCTCTCCTTTTTCTCTTAGCGTATGGTCTCCACAGACCCACCAACCACCCCCATGTAGAAGCGACCTATTTCTTTTCTCTCTCTCTCTCGTGGCAAACCAGATTTCTCTCTCCCTCTCATGTAGTGACTTGCAGGCAACTCTAGCTTCTCCAAAATTTCATCTTAATTTTTTTTCTTCACTTGCCTACTAGCACACAATTCAACCACCTCTCGCATGCATTTTGCAGCCTCTCAAGGCCCGACAGCTTGTGAATATCACGAATCTTTCTTTGTACTTAACTGGCACCACACCAGCAGCTCTACGCACACACCCAGCCTACCCCAAGCATGGCAGTTGTGGGTCCAGGCATCCCCAACACACACACACAGGAGCAAGGTCGAGAGAAAAAAGATTGTGGTGGATCGTTTCGTAAGATGGATTGGAACAGGCAGCGGCGATGCCGCTAGTCAATGAGAAGCAGCAGGCATGGAGTTAGCAAACAAAGGTCAGCAGTGCTAAGTTTGCAGCTCATGGCGGAAGCTTTTGACGTGGCAGCTTGGCTCAACTCACTGCCTCTCTCTATCTCTTTCGCGCTATGACAAACCCATCACACTCCCTCTCTTTTCCCCCCCTTCAAGTTCGACTGCTTACAGAAGGAGGCATTGAGGACGCCACTGCAACGCCCTCTACAATACGTTTTCAGGCGACACTTGATGTAGAGCATCCTCGAGTCACGACTACTCATGACGATTTTTTTCCTCTTAAAAAAATAAAATAAAATAATAACTCAGTCTTTAAATATTGTTTTTCATTTTATTTTGTACTCAGGCATTGGCTTAGATTTACAAGGATTGTATGAGTTTATTCCCGATTCCCATAGGCCTTTTTGCCGGCGTTTTATATAACATATCATTTCATTCCACCCTCCCACTACAATTCCTTACCGCAGGGGACATTGACGAAGCTCTATGGTGACCGTTGCATTACTTTCTCAGATAAACGTCCACTGACGGGCATCCACAGGAATCGACGACAATGATGACAATATTAGTATCACGCTTTTAGGGTTTTACTTTTAAGTCTGTACCCAAACTTTGGATTAGATTCACGCTGATTGCATCAGTTTTCACTCAAAATGTATTTTTGGCCTTTGAAGGCATTTAATGTAATATTTTATTTCATTTCTCGCTCTTTCCCCCTCGTCTACTGCATCTAACACCACCAGAGCAGTGCTCTCGCCCCTTTTTTATTACTATGGCTCTGGCACGCACAACCCCACCTTCAATACATTGAACAATAGTGGCTTCTACACCACTGTGCACTGACCTAATAGTTTGCAAGATGAAGAGGAATGCCTTGTTGATATTAACAATATATATATATATATATATATATATATATATATATATATATATGTATATATATAACAAAATAATCAATAATCTATAAGACAATACAACTAGCCGCTTATGCGTAGTTAGTCTGTCCGCACAACTTCAAATTGCTTATGGCAATGACCTCACATTGCGGCTCACTACACATACTCAAACATTGGACAAACTTGACGTTATATTACGACCTCACACAACCCAAACACATATTACCAATCCCTACTTAGGGGTGGCTAGTACCACATTACATCTATGCTCTAGGCAATTAAGTTTCTATTAACAAGGATTATTCATTTGTGCTCAACCGTAATTTTCTTTCTCTTAATTGATTTTTTAAAACTAAACATAAACAATGTGCAGCGAATGCTAACACATTGTGATTAATTATTTTCATTAAGTAGTGAGTGCAGCACTTCTGTAGTATTGCAGGTATCCAAGGAATTTATTCATGGACACACTAATAAGCACGGACTTACAATATAAGCATTTATTGTTGATAAATATTACCTTCAAAAGAGATGTTTGTAGGTGTCTACGATCCTTTCACTTTCTGCTTTTGATATCGACATTCCCCCATGTATAATAGTTTGAGTTTTTATAACCAATTGTACCACTCTACATGTTAAATCATTGTTTACTTATCATACGTTAATCAACATGACATATTTTTTTATTTCATGGTCAATTGTTAACACAAAATTAACACATTTTGAATTTACTTTGGTGTAAGTTTGATAGTTACAGCTTTCTCCTACTTGTACCTCTCTCCCCATGCACAAACTAGTATATATTTCAAATGCAGTACATTATCCAGGTACGTACACCCAATACTTCTCCGCATTTCTCTTTTCGCGTTATCTTTTGAGCTATGAACCCAACCATCTCTCATATTGTGGCTTGCACTTTGAACTAAATTGAATTACTTTTGAGAGCATTTGACATTAAGATATGACCATACTCACACGAGCTGAGGTACCTCCATAATCCAGAACTTCCTACGTAGTTTGATATACTCCAAAGTGGTGTCAAATAGATCGTAAATATTTTTTTCCTTTTATGCCTTGCTTGGTCCATTGATCACACGCACACAGATTCGCCGATTTAGGCAGTGTGTACATACTCATCTTGGTGCAGATCCGCCGATTTAGGCAGCACATTGATAAATTGCAGATTCATGATTTTTAAACTTATACCGCATGCAGATTCACCGATTTAGACAGCATTAGTGCAGATTTGCCGATTTAGGAAGCACACTTTATTGGTGTAGACTCGCCGGATGAGGCAACACCGATCACAAAATCATGCTGCACTGGCTGGCCACCACTGTAACTGGTATGATTTTGTTACCCGGGTATAGAAAATGAAACATATTTTGGATTTGGATTTATATTTTGGAGTTGGAATTGGATTGGGATTTGGTATCTGGTGATTTTTACAGCAGTGTTTATGTGATGAGATTGACATTATGAGATTGATGATGAGTGTGACCAATGATATCCTGATTCATCAGGGTATGACATATACTGCTTATTCTAGTGGTATGGGACACTAGAATAGGTAGTATGTGGATGACGGTAGGCATAAGAAATGTTGTCTAATTTTATGGATTTTTCTTTTACTATTTGTTGTCTGCAGATTTCTAATCATTGTTTTTGGCAAGTACTGTTTGTAGATTTTTATCTTCGCAACTGAGGACAGTTTCTTTCCAACGGAGAGGTATGTTATGGAATTGATATCTTATTATTTGTTGCAGCTGTGTGACAGGTGGAAAAGGCTTGACCAAGCTAGGCTATTGAAAAAGTATATCATATTTTATGCACATTTTATTATTCAAGTGCTCTTTATGAGCTTTGGCCATTTATGACCGGCCGGCCAGTTTGTAACCAATTTGACCATTCAAGAAATCTATAAAACAAATACGTACAAAAGGAAAATGGTCACTCTTGCACGGGGGGAGATTGCACCCAGTGTCTGTGTACTTCCTCTCTCCTCTCCCTTCTTCTCTCTTGCCATGCCGGCATAGCACTCCGCTCTAGGAGGTGTGCCTGCACGTGCTCTCTCGTTCTATCATGCTCTCTTCCTCTCTCTGCTTGTGTACAACTTGGATTATGCTTTGTGTGATTTGAGGTATGCAGATTTGTTCGTTTCATGGCTTGGAGTATATTGTTTTTGCTATTTTGCACGGCCCGCGACATTTTCGTTTGTAGCAACATCTCTCTCTCTCTCTCTCTCTCTCTCTCTCTCCCCATGTGTTGTTCGGTCTTCTTTTCTTCTTGAAAGCTATCCAACAACTTGCAAGATACCTATTAAGGAAGAAACTCACAAAGACTAAACAAACTGACTTGTTTACTTGTTGAATGTGAGTCCTAAGATTTTTCAGCTTGACTCTTCAAAACTTAGTTATTTTGGGTTTTTAAAAAAATCTTTAGTTATTTTCCTAAGGCATACCTTGTACTCATTTCAAGGTTCTCAATTTTATGTTTTTCTAAACATTTTTTTTTTTGCGCAAGAGATTACACTTAGGTTTTCTTTCAAAACAATTTAACATTCTCTCTCTCTCTCTCTCTCTCTCTCTCTCTCGCTCTCCAACATACATGGAACCTCTAGCTAGTGTCCAATAAAACATGTGACAAAACATGCTTTTTCAATCTTGCGGAACTTTTGCAACTTTTGCATGACTTTCTTGGAAGGTGAAAAGTGTACATCAATTCAAAAAAAACAAGCTGAGGAGGCACGAAGGCTTGCTAAGTTAAGGGGGGCATGAGATTTATGGAGAGTAAGTTTCAATGAGTGCCTAAAATCACATGGAATTTTTGTTGTGTTTTAATATAAAATTATATTATCCATTATACATACATAATCACAAATGGTTAATATATAAGAGAATGCCCCACTTAAATAATAAGGTGAAAGGTGCACATTATCATTTGAAAACAAATCAAAAGAAAAAGGAAATAAAATAAAAATATACATTATATTATCCATTATTCATACATAATTGCAAATGGTTTACCAAAATACCCCTCTAATTTGTGATTTTTTTTGAAATATCTCTAAAATTTCAAAATTCCTAAAATATTCCCGAATATTTAATATACATTTTCAAAATGCCCTTCAAATTTTCCAAAATTTCCAAAATAGAAATTGTGAGATTAAATATCTCCAAAGACTAAAAAGAGCATCAAAATTTTTGATGATGCTAGGGATTGGCTATTCCTTATTGTCATATCTCCATTAAGAAGAAAATAAAGAACTACGCCGGGCTGTGTCGTCTCTCTCAGTTATGATTAAGTTATTTTCAGTTTCTCTCATGTGTGTTACGTCAGATTCAAAAATTGAAAATAACTTAATCACAAATGAGAGAGACGACATGGCCCGGCATAGTTCCGTGCCCAGAGAGATTGGCCCCAAAGTGTAGCGTACCTTTTGGTATTTCTTTTTATATTAATCTTGGAAAAGTACAATGTCCAATGGCCCTCTCTTTGCTCAGTGCTCCCAAGCCTATCAAGAGAGGGAGAGAGTGGCACCAAATTTATAGGCCCATGGCCTTCCAAAAGCAGTTACATGAAAAGCTTCAAGTCTCAAAAGCATCTGGTCCTCATTCTAGCCCTGAAAGATGCCACTGTAATTTTTTCCGCAGATCGTGGGCGTCCGTATAGCTTGCCATGTCAGCAGTCAGCGCTATTTGCGGGTATCCGTACGGCTTGCCACGTCAGCAACCAGTGCCAGAAAATAGTCTTCACTTTATTTTTGAATCCTTGTGTCCCTTGGGCCCTATCAGACAGGACCTCATAAGTTGGAACAACCTAAAACTGTTCATTTTGTCAGTTTCCATCAATGCTTGTCTGGGTGGGCATGCCACATCATCATTTTGTGACGGCCATCTTGAGGTCGGTCTCACTATAAGAACTTTCCAGATCGCCAAAAAATTGAAGTGTTGATCCGGTTGGAAATAACCTCTTCAAGTTCTCTCCATACTTCTGCTCCACCACTATAACATATGCGCGGAATTATCGCTCACATTACCGCAAAAAAACAAACAAACTTGAAATATAAAATTTCCCGTATGCGGAAAATACTGCGGCAAAGTTTGCGGTAATGGTCTAGCGGTAACTTCCGTGGTAATGGCTGCGGCAATATTTCCGCGAACATTACAACGCCTTTTGCTGCACAGATACCCGCAAACATTACGGTGACAGAGTTATCGCGAGCATTACCGCGGCGGGATTTATTATAAAAAAACAGATGACCGTTTGGATTGTCCTTTGCAGGACCATCCAAAAGGTCATCTATTTTTTTATTTATTTTAGTTATTTTACAAAATTATTATTAATTACAACAAAACAATTGGACAATACATTGAGCCAAAAAAGATTGATAATTTCATTTACATAAGTGGAATTACAATTGGGGGAGGTATTGAGCCAAAAAATGATAGGTATTGCATTTATATAAAGGACAAAAAAAGCCCGCGTGTACAAAATAGAGTATGGTCATGTGGTATAGGGCAAACGGGGCCCACATATACAAAATAGAGGATGCTCATGGGGGAGTTGGCGGCATTTCACGTGGAACTCCTTGACTCTGCAAAACCGTAAAAAAGAAACAATTAACACTTTGTTATTTAATATTTGATATAAAATCAACAATTTGATTATTTAGATAAGATTAAACTTACATGTTGCAAACTTCTACACGCATTTTTGAACTCCTCTCGAGAGATCATTTGATTTTCAAACAACCAATTTGATTCTCTCTATATCTCTGGACATGATCTCTGGTCAGGTGACTCATGGTAATGTTATACTAACAAAAAATAGCAACCAATTAATTAAATGAAAAACATTAGATTTTTTACAATAAAACTAATATTTTTACTTACATATTTTTCTTTCCAAGCCGTTTTTCCTCTCGAACCATAATGCGTAGGAGTCTGATGGGATCTGGCCTCAACTTGACGCGTATACATCCTCGCACCCGTTGCCCTTTCGTCCTCTTTCTCGCCCATAGCGGTCTCCCACTCCACATCATGGACATTTCCTGGCCGATAGCTATGCTCTGGAGACTCCATTGTCTTCTTTGCCGCTCTCCTCACACTAGATTTTTTGTTCTTCAGAATTTTTTTGACATGCTCTTGCAACCATTGCCTTGAGAATTGTTGCCCCTCAGGGTTGGGGAAACGCATGTGCATGGCTGTCTCTATATATGTGAGGTTGTAGGGATCTTGCTGATCAAATTTGATAAAAAAATTGATATATGTGGAGTGGATTAATTGGTTGACGTGTGTGCGGAATCTCCTGCCCTGCGCTGTCCCGAGATCCACCATACCTCCTCTATGAACCTGGTAGTATAATCCGCGAGCATCTGGTGAAGGCATGTCATGGTCCTTATCTTCTGCTGGAGCAGGGAGCGGTGACTGTGGAGGAGAATTTGTAGTACTCCCCCCCCTCCCCTAAACAAAAACTAGCTCCGCTCCCTCGTCGAGATCGATCGGCGCTAGCGCGCGAGCTGCCCTGACGCCGACTGCCAAAAGAGCGCCGACGTGAATCTGGGGCAGAAGGTGGGATAGCTGGACACCCGTGGCGTTGGACCCTGTGGCGTCGCACCCAACGGTGTCGGACCCTGTGAAGGAAAAGTTGAACCTGGAGCTGTAGCTGGAAAACTCTGCAGGTATGGAGTGCCACCAGTAGGAGTATAGACCTCTGATAATCCAAAAGCTGCTAGCTGCGCCGGTGAATAGTGCTGCGTAAGGGTTTGCTGTGAACCTAACCACTCAGCCCAAAGACGCAATGCCCTCTCCACATCTGGATCGTTCACAGGTACGGCAGTGGACCCACCTACAGCGTCCCGAAATCAGCCGAACACTGACGATGACTGTTGAGACGACGGCTGTGAATGATAGGCAGAGAGAGGGTCGCGATATGACATCCCGTCTGCCATGAAATCCTCAATGCTGCAAAAGAGTGGTGTGGAAGAAGAAGACATGGTCTACATTTATTACGACAAAGATTAAACTAGGGTATAAAATTTGAATATATGATTAAAAGTTTACACATTGATTTTTTTCAAACATTGGATTCTCTATAGTATCCAATGTTGAAAGAATCCAATGTGGAAAGAATCCAATGTGTGTCTACAACCTATAAAAGAGTCTGGCAAAGCCTTGAGTGCTAATAAGATATTAGTATGTGTATTGAATAATAAAGATTATTGTGTTTATGATTAGTGTGACCGATTGCGCGATCACTTGGACGGTCATGTGGGCCTAATACGTCACCTACGACTTAATCATGGAGGTATGTTTCTGTTTTTGTGTTGATTGTTGTTTAATATAACATAATTAGTGTGTGTTTTAGTGTTGACTTTTTTAATTGGCTTGTGCACACACTAATTAGTGTGTGCATTGGCTTGTGTAATTGGCTTGTGCACACACTAATTAGTGTGTTTTAACATACACTAATTAGTGTGTGCATTGAATTGTGCACACACTAATTAGTGTGTGTTAACATACACTAATTAGTGTGTGCATTAGTGCGTGCACACACTAATTAGTGTGTGCATTGGCTTGTGCACACACTAATTAGTGTGTGTTAACATACACTAATTAGTGTCTGCATTGGCTTGTGCACACACTAATTAGTGTGTGTTAACATACACTAATTAGTGTCTGCATTGGCTTGTGTAATTGGCTTGTGCACACACTAATTAGTGTGTGTTAACATACACTAATTAGTGTGTGCATTGGCTTATGTAATTGGCTTGTGCACACACTAGTTAGTGTGTTTTAACATACACTAATTAGTGTGTGTTAACATACACTAATTAGTGTGTGTTAACATACACTAATTAGTGTGTGCATTGGCTTGTGTGATTAGCTTGTGCACACACTAATTAGTGTGTTTTAACATACACTAATTAGTGTGTGCATTAGATTGTGCACACACTAATTAGTGTGTGCATTGGCTTGTGTAATTGGACTATGCATTGGCCAATTCCATTGGTCAATGCACACACTAATCACACACTAAATAGTGTGTGTATTGGCCAATCCAATTGGCTTGTACACACACTAATCACACACTAAATAATGTGTGTATTGGCCAATCCAATTGACCAATGCACACACTAATCCCAAACTAATGCACACACTAATTAGTGTGTGAATTGGCCAATCCCATTGACCAATGCACACACTAATCACACACTAATTAGTGTGTACATTGACCAATCCCATTGGCCAATGCACACACTAGTCACACACAAATTAGTGTGTGTTAATGAGCACTAATTAGTGTGTGAATTGGCCAATCCCATTGACCAATGCACACACTAATTAGTGTCTACATTGACCAATCACATTGGCCAATGCACACACTAATCACACACAAATTAGTTTGTGTTAATGAGCACTAATTAGTGTGTGAATTGGCCAATCCCATTGACCAATGCACACACTAATTTGTGTGTACATTGACCAATCACATTGGCCAATGCACACACTAATCACACAAATTAGTGTGTGTTAATGAGCACTAATTAGTGTGTGAATTGGCCAATCCCATTGGCCAATGCACACACTAATAACTCACTAATTAGTGTGTTCATTGACCAATCACATTGGCCAATGCACACACTAATAACACACTAATTAGTGTGTGCATTGACCAATCACATTGGCCAATGCACACTAATTAGTGTGTGCATGGCCAATCCCAAATTTAACATATTAGGTTATGCAAGTAATAAATTTAACAAATTTGACAAATCTAACAAGTTTAGATTTTGCAAGTAACTAATAATTAACAAATTTAAGTTTTGGTGTGTCTTTACTTACACTAATTAGTGTGTGTAAAGAACACATGCACTAATTAATGTGTAAAGAACGTACACGTGCACTAATTAGTGTGTGTGTATGCATGTGTGTGTATGAGTGTATACATGTGTGTATGCATGTGTGTGTATGCGCGTGTGTGTATTCATGTGTGTGTATGCGTGTGAAAAACTCAAAAAATATAACAACAGAACTTACATGGAATTGAAGCGCTTGTTGGGAGAGGGTAGGAGGGTGGAAGAGTAGAGATGGTGGAGAGTAGAAGAGTAGAGATGGAAGAAGAGCTCAAGGTTGTGAGGTTCGTGCTCTCGACTTCTGTGGAGAAGACGATGAAATTCGAATTTTAGGTCTTTGAACTTCGCGGGGCACGCGGGTGCCCCTATTTATAAAAAAAATTGAAATTTGATTTTCCGCTCCTATTACCGAGAGCATTACCGCGCTGATTACCGCACCTATTACCGCGGCACAAATTTGGGCCATATAAACAGATGGCCACGTTCTGACATTATTACTATTGATCCTCAAAATCTATTGGTACTATGTTTTTTATAAAATATATATAAAATGAAAGTATTTCTAGTACTTTGAAAATGACATTTTTACTTTAAAGTTTAATTTTTACTTTTTAGTTATATTTTATTAACATTCTTTGGTAATTTGATTTTAATTAGTGTATGTAATTTATTAATGTAGGTTTCTTGGGATGATTTTGGCCCGTCCACTGAACCGGATAGATCACGGTGGTTGGCCGAGCGATTACCATGCCCATGCGTGCGGTGCAAATGCGCCATTGCTCGACTTCGACGGATATGCTTGAGCCATGTAGAAGATTATGGACTATGGGACGATCCTCGCAAGCGTGCACGGATGGAAACAAACGATCCGCGAATTGTAGCGGCTATTGACGTCACCCCTCATTGGCGTGTGGTTGGTGGAGGAGGGGAAAGGAGGGTGGAAGAGCGCATGCGCCAAGAATCCATTAGAGAGGGAGGAAGCACATCAAATCAGCCAAGTACTGCTGCTCCCTCTTATCCGAGTGACCACATCCCATCTCCTGACGTGGATGTAGAAGACGACCATTTGCATAGAATGGTTGAAGATCTCTTTGCACGAGATGAGGAGCATGAACCAGAGTGTGCATGCGAAGAAGCTTCCGAGCGAACGAGGAGTGAGCTACTCGATTCGGCACACACCGCACTATATGATAGATGCTCTTACTCCATTTTAAGGGCATCTCTTGAAGTCCTTAACCTTCAGGCGATGTTTGGATGGAGCAATGGCCACTTTGCTTTAGAAACCCTAAGAGGTTCTTCACATCATCGTACAAATGGCTTTCGATATCTTGGCTTTCTTGACAAGTTTGATTGGATTTATTTGTCAAAGTTATGCATTGCAAGTGAATGCCCAATGTGTTTCTATTTATTTATTTTATCATTTTAGGTATTTTAAGACTTATTTGACATGAAAATTGGGCCGAGCAATTCAGTTGAGGGGTATATAAGGATCCCTAACCCCTGTTGTAATAATCATTTATTTCATTTTGGAGTGTGTTGGTTCGGAGAATCTCTCTCTCCCCCTCTCGTGCATTCTCTCTCTATCTCTATGCTTCCTCATTGTCAATTTTGACATGGTATCAAATCAATTTTGACATGGTATCAAAGCAAGTTGGCTCATCATCGTGGGAGACGCATGCAAAGAAGAAGAGGAGTTTGAGCTTGGTGCAACTTTAAAATTGGCGAGTGCGATCACGTGGAGCAAAAGCTTGAAGAGAACTTGAAGAAGGTTGGAAAATCTCTACACATTCACATTGTCTACTTTTTGACATGGTATCAGAGCAAGTTGGATCATGATAGTAGGAGACGTGCGTGAAGGAGAAGGGGAGTTTGAGCTTGGCGGCGGTGTTGGAATTGGTGAGCGTGATCACGTGCACTATGAGAGATCGTGGTGTTTACCGCGGGCCATTACCGCAAAACAAGAGAGAGGAATTCAAAATGAGGAGAGAGAATTCTTTTGATGCTGAAGCGGCACTTTACCGCAAATATTACCGCGATTATTGCCGCTCACATTACCGCTAAGATAGGATGGACCCCCTTCTCCCTCCCTCTCCCGCGGGTTTCCATTTAAATCCAATAAAACTCCTACACTCTCCAGAATGCTTGCTCACTTCACTTAATCTCTCTTTCACTCTAAAAATTCTATACATAAATCATTGAACTCACAACAAAACCATTACAAATACTATTTATAAGCACATAACGAAACATTTGCAAATTAATCATATACTACACCAAGTGAAAGAATGGAGAGTTTTATTAATTCTCATCTTGTATAAGATCTATACAAGCACTAGGATACATATTTAGACCCATAGTATTCAAATCAATAAACAAATTTAGAGATTCTTCCTTCTCTCCATCACCTTGTATAGAACCATCATCGCTTTCTCCCTCTTCCTCCTCCTCAAGATGACTATTTTCAAGGCTTGGCTGACCTTCTTCAACTTCTACTACATTTTCCTCTGCATCTTGTGGTGATGGTATGATGGGATCAATTACTGGCTCAGTGTCTGTCTCTGCAAAGATAGATCTACCCCGTGGCATGACTGGAATGACATACCAAAGTCTTCTTTGATATATACATGGCACTGACAGGAGCCAAGCAAACCCCGAACCCCGACCGCCTCTAAAACACCGGGGACCGAATGGCGCGCCTCGAGCCTGTCATGGTAAAGCAAACAGGGGGCACCACCTAGCTTCAGCGGCTAGGACGCAAACAACACACCACCATAACAAAGTTTTCATCCAAGAGAGATGGATGCTTGGGAGTAATGATGAAAAGGAAAGGGAATGAGATCAAGTGAGAGAGAGAGAGAGAGAGTGAGGGAGGGGGTATAGCGGCTTAGTACTTAGGCATCACAAAAGGATGGCGAATCCGCACACCCTTCACATATACACAAGCTCACTCCAAAACACAAGACTAGGTGGCGATTCTGCACACCTCACATGGGCAAAACATTGCAAGAAAACATACTCACAAAACCTCAAGCTTTATTTAGAGAATTAGGCGATGAAATGGGGAGCATAGGGTAGGGGAATGAGAAGGGAGAGAGTGGTAGAGCACATGGCGGATAGGTGGGAGTTGATGGAGAAGACTCGCACGAGGATTATGGCCATCATCCTTCATTTAGTTGCCCTTCATCTTCCATAGCCAAGGGTGTAGAGGTCATGCTCAAGACAAGCATGGTGATTGCGGTGATGGTGATGGTGTGGGTGTGTGTGTGTGCACTAGGTACACACAGTGCATAGTGTGTTCTTTGGTGATGTTGTGTGTTTTTGTGTGATGGTGACCCCTCTTTATATAGGGGAGGAGGGGGGGGGAGAAATTCTAGAATTTAGAAATGAAGAAATCATTATCTACATAGGCCATGTGACTGTGGGCCCCACTTGTCTGGCTGTGTGTATATGTGCCAGAACAGCACTCTCATGAGAGAGAGACTAAGAGAGAGAGATGGATTGATGAAAAAAAGTGAGAGGTGACATGGAGAATAAAGTAATTACAAGAGGGGAGAGAGAGGAGCGTGTTCAGAGGTGAATGTGTGTGCAGATGTGTGTGAACACAAGAAAAATCAGGTAACCACCGGGTGGGGATGGGTCTGTGGGCACCTTTTTTAGTGAAACTGAGTATGTGTGAGTGTGGGGGAGGTTATTTAGCTACAAGACAAGAGACATGGCGCCCTTTAGAGAGAGGGGGGGGTATTTGGGTCATGGGATATGATAGGAGAGAGAAAGGGGGGGTGGGGTATACTATTTTGGAAGATACGGTAAGTTGCATGTGAGTTAGGGTGCATTATTGGTGAGTTAGAATGCATTATTGGTGAGAGGTGGGGTAGCTTGAGGGGAGAGAGAAAGGAGAAAGGACAAGGGGAAGAGAGAGGGGGTTGACCTTTTGAGTGGAGGAGAGGAAAAGGGACACACGGCGGGGCAACAGTGAAGAAAAAGGAGGCAAGGTGGGGATGGGCTGCCCCGCAGGCATGAGGTGCCCTATTTTACCTTTCTCATATATTTACATAATCATACTTTATTTTTTTCTTACTTTTTCCAATGTCTTTTATCACTCCCTCCCTAAGAGGGGATTTTCATGGGGTGGGGACGAGAGAAGAGGGGTATGGGAGCTTGGCTTGTGAAAAGCCCCCATCATTAGCCCTCCCCTTTTGGCTAGAGGCATTCATGTCTCTAGCTCATATGTTTGATCATTATCGTCGGAGGTGGCGGCTGATGGTGTGTCCTCATCTGGAATGTCAATAGGTGGAGCGTGGTCAAATCGAAGAAAATAAGGTTTAAGTCGCCAACCATTTACCCTGGTTTTATGAAGTTTTCCATCAGCCTCCATAAGCTAGTAGCTTCCATTGGCATACTTTTTCCTGACGATGAAAGGACCTTCCCATCGGAGTAGGAGTTTCTTATCCTTGCGCGTGTCGAAGCGATTGTCGTAGCGGAGCACCAACATTCCTTTCTTCAATTCTTTTTTCCGGAGATGCTCGTTAAAGCTAAGCCGTCTATGCTCTGCTTGTGCTGCATAATAATTTATTGCTTCTTCTCTGTCCAGCTGCAGTCTTTCCAAGTTGATGATGTGATCTCTCAAATGCATGTTGGGCTGTTGAAGCTCGCTTGCCATTACTCTGAGACTTTGTAGTTGCACTTCAATGGGCAAGATTGCTTCCTTACAAAATACTAGATGATACGGTGTGAATCCCAAGGATGTACGAAATGAAGTTCTGTAGGCCCATAAAACTGGTAGTAGATACTTATCCCAGTCTCCAGGATGATTGTTTACCTTCTTGGTAATAATTTTAGAAACCATTCCATTTACCTTTTCAACTAGGCCATTACATTGAGGGTAATATGGTGAAGAGTGCCTCCTTGTAATGCCCAGTTTCTGCATTAATTCTCCTACCAAGTCTGCTCTGAAACCTGGCCCTCTATCAGAGATGATCTCTAAAGGTGTGCCAAACCTACAGCATATGTGCTCGTAGATAAATTTAGCTACCTCTACCGATGTGATTCTAGTGGTGGCTGTAGCCTCTGCCCATCTAGTCATGTAGTCGACCCCCATGATAATGTAGAATTTTCCTGAGTTGGCCCTAGGTAATGGCTCAATGGCATCGATACCCCATTTTTCAAATGGGCCATATGAGAGAATAGGTGTCTGTGGTTCAGGCATAAGTGACCTAGTGCCGGCCTTTTGACATAACTTACATGTTTTGCACCAGTGGTGTACATCACGGTTGAGGCTAGGCCATATGAAGCCTGCCTGCAAGATTTTCCTACTTGTTATGTCTAGGGCAAAGTGACCACCACAAACCCCGTCGTGAGAGCTAGCAATCACTCCCGTGATTTCCTGAGAGAGAGGGACCTTCCTGAGTATTTGGTCCTTACCCTTACAGTACAAACCGTCATTGATGAGTCGATACCTTGTGGCCCTCCGCGTCAGCCATTGCTTCTGTCCCTTTGTTAAATCTGATGGGCATTCCCCTGTTTCCAAAAAATGCATGATGTCAGGCAAGGCATCACTTCCTTGAAATAGAGGGAGCTTTAGTTTTATTGCTCCAACCACCACTTCCTGTAGTCTTTCACTTGCTAGGGCATCTGCTTCTTGGTTTTGAGCCCTTGGGATATGGTGTATTTGAAATTCTTCAAACTTACCCAACAAGGTTTTTACACCACTTAAGTGAGTCCTTAAACTAGGATTCTTGCATGTCCATGCTCCATTTACTTGCCTTACCAGAAGTAGAGCATCCCCAAATACATTAAGGCGTTGTACACCTTGCGAGACGCACCATTGTAGACCCTTGGTTAGTGCTGCATACTCAGCTTCATTGTTAGAATGTGAATCTAACAATTGGCCCAACGAAAATACCTTTGTCCCTTTGTCATCAAAGACCACTAGGCCTGCAGCTGCTTTGTCGGACGCTCGCTTGTAGGCTCCATCAAAGTAGAGAGAGTATGCTCCTTCTACCATCGGTGGTACTGGAGGTAATCGGACTTCTCCTTCCTTAGATTGCTTCTCCTTCCTTTCAAAGACTTGGTAGGTCATGAGTCCCCCCAAACTTGCCCTTGTCGTGCTTTCTACCTGTACCGTGTAGTCAAACTCTTGCAGACGAACTAGCCATTTAGTAATTCTAGCAGACACATCCATGTGTTGTACAACATAGGGAAATATTTCATCCGTGGTTAGAATCACAAATTGCTTAGGCGGCAAATATGACCTAAACTTTGTAGTTGCAAATCTAAGAGCTAGGACTAAGTGTTTCACATGGGTGAAACCTTTCTCTCCTGCTGTCATCATTCAACTAGAGAAGTAGATTGGCCTCATGAAAGATGTCGTTGTATCCTTTTGGAGTAGCACAGCCCCCAATGAGTCATCACCAACACTTGAGGTGACATAGAATTTTTCATCCCACTTAGGTGGTGAGATAGTTGGCAGAGTGGCTAAGACCTCCTTTACCTTGTTGTAGTGATGTTCGCTTTCCTCGTCCCAAGTGAAAGTTGATCTTTGAGTGAGTTGTTGCAGTGGTAGAACAAGTTGTGATAGTAGATGTATGAACCTACTTAAGTACCTCACCTTCTGTAGAAAAGAGACCAGTTGACGTACGGTCGTTGGTGAAGGTAGGGCTATGAGTGCGAACACCTTACTTGGGTCGGCGTTGATACCTTTTGCTGAAATTTCATGGCCTAGTAGAATGACTTTACTCTCCCCAATGTGGCATTTATCCACATTTAATTGCCCACCTAGGCTCTGCAACCTGGCCAAACCTTCAGTTACCTTTTCTAAATGTGAAATATGGGAGCTATATATACAAAAATCATCAATGAACACTCTTATGGATGTTCCAAAGAACGGTTGAAAAACATATGTGACATATCTTTGGAATGTGGCAGGTGCATTTGTGAGACCAAATGGCATAACCCTGTATGCAAAACAACCCCATGGCGTGATAAAAGTGGTTTTTAGATGATCTTCCAAGGCTATGCATATTTGAAAGTATCCAGAATAACCATCACAGACGGTATAGCATTCAAAACCCGCTACTTCATTCAGAATTTCATCCAAGAAAGGGAGAGGAAAGTGGTCTCTCTTTGTAGCTGCATTTACTGGTTTGTAGTCAACACAGACCCTCCACTTACCATTATTTTTAGGCGTCACCACTACGGGTGACACCCATTCTTAGTTTTCTACAGGATAGATGAATCCCGCCTCCAGCAGTTTCCTTACCTCGGTCAAGAGTGCCTTTTCTTGTATGACCCCCAATCGTCGTAGCTTTTCCACAACTGGTTTTACCCCTTCCTTCAGCTTAATATGATGTTCCACCACTGTAATGCCTGTGATTCTTTCATAGTTGTCAATGAACAGGTTAGGAAATCCCATCAACATTTGCAAAAAACTATCTTTCTCCTCAAGTGTTAATTCCGTAGACAACATACCCTTCAATCTACTTCCTCCTAGGCCAGGTGATTTTCTCTCCTCTTCATTGGGTTTCCCTTTTGGTGATGGATCACCAATTGTGCTTACCCTTTGTGGATCCTTCATAAGGATACCCATCACATCAATGGAACTGTCACTTTCGTCGGTGGATGTGGTCTCCTCCTCAGAACTGGAAGATTCGCTAGTGGTTTCATCTGCTGATGTTTCTAGATTCATTTGCTTCTGCTTGCCAATCCTCATGTCGTAGTAGATTGTCTCCCCTTTCTTACCGGTCATGCGTAGTAGGCCAGTACCCCAGTCCTGTTTTGCCTTCATGGCCATCAACCATGGCCTCCCCAAAATTAGTGGATAGCCCTCCCCCTTAGTAGGCGTTACAAAAACATCTACCTCTACCTCAGTGTTGAAAGCTTTGATTTTCACGGCACTTACCACACCCACACACTTTACTTTTGCGTTGTTTGCCATCTTTGCCTTGCATGAAGAAGGCCTGTCAACCTCGAGCCCTAATCGAAGCATCATAGCTTTGCTCATTACACAGATTTGTGCACCTCCATCAATGTAGGTGTTTCCAACCCTCTTTCCTTTTATGTTTACGTCGACAATTGGAAGGATGTCATCCATGTTGCATCCCGAAATTGCTCCGGCTACCTTTGTTTTGGAGCGTCTTGTACTTACCATTTTAGACCATTGTCGCCTTACTTTTGGTGCAAGATGTAGCAGCTGTGGCCATGTAATCTTCGGTCCTTGCTCTACCACATCCAACGTTAGATCATAGGGCTTAGAACTTTCCCCTAGCTGGAAGTCGGTGATGCCCAATTTCCGTCGTGGCCTGGATGGCCTCTTGCTAGTTTCTCCTCTCATGCTTCTCTCATCATCTGATTGTGTAGCTTTCTCCCTCCTAGCTCTTTTCACAGTCATGGCTTCAAGTGGTTTTAAAAAGGTTACCTTCTCCTTACCCTTGTCACTCTCCTTTGCTCTGGGTGGATCCACTACTATGGCTTTTACTTTCTCTTCTAGCCTTATGATGTTTACAGGGCGATCAGGTGGTGGGGCTGGTGGAAGAGGTGGGATGGATGCTTGTAGTGGTGTCTGGGGTGGACGTAGAATTTGTGTTGGTGGGGGTGGTGTTCGGGGTGGGAGTGTTCTTTCTCTAGGGGGTGACAATTGGTTCCTCCTACCTCCTCTATTATAGTTTTGTCGTGGTTTGGGACAGTAGTACATACCGTGACCGTCTTCTCCGCAGTTGTAGCAATGATACTCCCTGTTTTGTCGTCGTGCTCTTCCAGGGTCTTGATCTCTTTCTTGACTCCTCCCTTGTTGTATTAAGTGGACAGAAAAATTTTGCAGTTGGTCAGTAATATGGGCCAACATATCTTGTTGGTCATCTCTTACCCTAAGAGCCGGTGGTGGTGGTGGAATGGTGGTTGTCGTAGTTGCTGGTCGATGCGATGTTCCTGATTCTGTTGACTCGGTTTCTTTGGCTTTCATTCGCAGCTTCTTGTCTTTAAGGCGAGCAATCTCAACGGCTAACTCGTACGTAGCCGGGAATCTACCTTTCACCTTCTCCTTGAGAAGCGGCCATAAGCCATGCGTGAACCGATCTTTTTTTAGGAAATCGGGTGCAGCTTCCCCCCTAGCCAGTGACTCAACCCACTGTTCCCACAAATCCACAAATTTGGACTCATAGGTGGCATATTCTAAAAGACCCTCTTGCAAGTCTCTCGACTTGTCCCACAACTTTTCTGAAGTGGTACCTCCCCCAAAGCGCCTCTTAAAAGCGGTTTTTAAGGGTTCCCAGTCATCCTTGGTTGCTTGTGGAAGTGCATTGTACCATGATCTAGCTTCTAGCTTCATGAGATGCTTAAAGATTCTAACCCGGGATTCATCCGTATCTTTGTTGCTCACTACACATGCTACTTTAAAGTCATCTAGGAAGTCTGTTACCAAATCCTCCCCCTTCTTTCCTTTAAATGTTGGAAATGCTACACTTGCCATGATTACTGAGAGAGAGCTAGAAAGACACACTGCTTAACTTGCAAAAGTTTTTTTCTTCTTTACAAGGAGGCGTGTATACCCTCTTATACTAGGACATACATTAAAACTTCAAATGGTATATTGCCTTGTACCAAAGGTAAGACAAATGGTTGATCTGATGCCAGAACCTCCAAAAACCGCTCCCCACCTGGCATGGTGTCAATGACGTGCTGGTAGTGAGCCTTCAAATCCAGTATTACCTTGATTGAGCGTACACGTGTTGGTATGTGTGATCTTTCTTGAGGTAGGTTGTACTGATTCATGTGAAGCTTAGAGGTGCTTAGTCACTATCCAAGCTTGTGGGAGAGGGTGGTGTTCTTTCCTGAAACAAACTCGGTAGATCCCTAGTTTCTCTAGTGAGGGTGTGAGCCAATGCTTCCGTTATTTGTGCTGCAGCATTAGGTGCGACTTGAAAATTGACTGTGATAATCACCTCGGTGAATTGAGTTACCTGATTCTCAAAGTAGAATAGTGTTGATTCTCTATTGTGTAGAGCTCCTTCCATTTTGTTGTTGTGGGTTGGTTGTAGGTTGCGGACATGGTTTCGACCTTTTCCTTCTTCTTCTTGGCACTTGGCCTATGTATATCCAATGGGTTTGGCGTGTTGGTTGACTCTCCCACTGCAAATCGATTACCGTTACGCCTGGCACTCGAGCTTCGATGGAGATGCGGAGTTCGTCTAGTTGTGCTTGGAGCTCTTCTTCTTCTGTCGTCTAATTAGCAAATCCTGCTAGCCATTCATCCATTCACAATAGTTTAAGGGTTTCAGTCTTGTAAACTGAAGGGTTTCATGAAAAGATCCTCAGTGGGGGCACCAAATGACGGGAGCAAAGCGAACCCCGAACCCCAATGGCCTCTAAAACACCGGGGACCGAATGGCGCGCCTCGAGCCTGTCATGGTAAAGCAAACAGGGGGCACCACCTAGCTTCAGCGGCTAGGACGCAAACAACACACCACCATAACAAAGTTTTCATCCAAGAGAGATGGATGCTTGGGAGTAATGATGAAAAGGAAAGGGAATGAGATCAAGTGAGAGAGAGAGAGAGAGAGTGAGGGAGGAGGTATAGCGGCTTAGTACTTAGGCATCACAAAAGGATGGCGAATCCGCACACACTTCACATATACACAAGACTAGGTGGCGATTCCGCACACCTCACATGGGCAAAACATTGCAAGAAAACATACTCAAAAAACCTCAAGCTTTATTTAGAGAATTAGGCGATGAAATGGGGAGCATAGGGTAGGGGAATGAGAAGGGAGAGAGTGGTAGAGCACATGGCGGATAGGTGGGAGTTGATGGCGAAGACTCGCACGAGGATTATGGCCATCATCCTTCATTTAGTTTCCCTTCATCTTCCATAGCCAAGGGTGTAGAGGTCATGCTCAAGACAAGCATGGTGATTGCGGTGATGGTGATGGTGTGGGTGTGTGTGTGTGCACTAGGCACACATAGTGCATAGTGTGTTCTTTGGTGATGTTGTGTGTTTTTGTGTGATGGTGACCCCTCTTTATATAGGGGAGGAGGGGGGGGAGAAATTCTAGAATTTAGAAATGAAGAAATCATTATCTACATAGGCCATGTGACTGTGGGCCCCACTTGTCTGGCTGTGTGTATATGTGCCAAAACAGCAGTCTCATGAGAGAGAGACTAAGAGAGAGAGATGGGTTGATGAAAAAAAGTGAGAGGTGACATGGAGAATAAAGTAATTACAAGAGGGGAGAGAGAGGAGTGTGTCCAAAGGTGAATCTGTGTGCAGATGTGTGTGAACACAAGAAAAATCAGGTAACCACCGGGTGGGGATGGGTCTGTGGGCACCTTTTTTAGTGAAACTGAGTGTGTGTGAGTGTGGGGGAGGTTATTTAGCTACAAGACAAGAGACATGGCGCCCTTTAGAGAGAGGGGGGGGGTATTTGCGTCATGGGATATGATAGGAGAGAGAAAGGGGGGGTGGGGTATACTATTTTGGAAGATAGGGTAAGTTGCATGTGAGTTAGGGTGCATTATTGGTGAGTTAGAATGGATTATTGGTGAGAGGTGGGGTAGCTTGAGGGGAGAGAGAAAGGAGAAAGGACAAGGGGAAGAGAGAGGGGGTTGACCTTTTGAGTGGAGGAGAGGAAAAGGGACACACGGTGGGGCAACAGTGAAGAAAAAGGAGGCAAGGTGGGGATGGGCTGCCCCGCAAGCATGAGGTGGCCTATTTTACCTTTCTCATATATTTACATAATCATACTTTATTTTTTTCTTACTTTTTCCAATGTCTTTTATCACTCCCTCCCTAAGAGGGGGTTTTCATGGGGTGGGGACGAGAGAAGAGGGGTATGGGAGCTTGGATTGTGAAAAGCCCCCATCAGCACATAAAAGACCTGTACGTCACACACTAAGAATAAGCTGATATACATAACTTAAATTTTTAATTTAAGTTAATTGCACATAGCCTAAAGTACCTGCTCGCAACTACTAGGATACACCAAGTTGTTAGTTTTTCCCCGATGGAATTGGGTGGGCCGGAATCCACCATAATGAGCCCATTTTCATGTCTTTTGACCTCACCCGCAAACCATCGACACTCAAAGAGGAATTTGTGAAAAGATTTGAAATCCACTTTGATTATTCTCTCTATAGTACCACAATATTTGACCTCATCTGTTGTTGTGTCAAAGTTTCCCATCACGCCACAATCATTAGTGGTCCGACGCTCATCTATCTTGCGGGTGCGAAAATGTCGGCCTTCGGACCAAATGGAGTTGAAAATGAGACCCTACAATCACAATGCATAAGAGGTTACATCGCATTTCATTAAGTGATTTGCATACATGCATACATAACATATACACACTCACCTTGTGCAAGAATCCTCGCGCATACTCCCATTCTTTAGGGATTATTTGTTCTCCTTGTGCTTTGGCATTGGTCATGGCATTATGTATCCACTCTACTTGAATCAAGTCAGGATATTTTGCAAGCTCTTTAGGAAAAGGAGGTGCACGTCTACCTCCATGGGACCTCTTCCATGCATCTCTATCCCTTTCTCTAGCTGCGCGGGCTTCCAAGTACATATTGACCCATTTGGTCATGATAGTGGCATTGAGTAAAGAGTAGTTGTTGACTATGGCATGAAACTCTCTATCCATGACCAAGAGTGAGCCTTTTCCACTGGGAATGGTTGAGTGCTTCCTAGGATCCTCTTCTTCACTCCACAGACGAGGCAATGATGGAGCCACTGTGATGAGATACTGTGAGACATACACAAATGCCTCTTGCACCACCCAACCTTTTGTCATGCTCTCCTGAAAACATTAAAACCACATACTTTTATTAGTAACTCCATAGCGTATAAATGCTATTTATATTGTATTTGTTTTTCATACCTCTAGTTGTGACCTCAATCTAACAAAATCCTTTAAAGTCTTCAAGAATCTCTCCAAGAACAACATCCATCTAGAGTGAACCACCCCACAATGGAAATATCCTCAACAAGGTGAAGCAATAGGTGTATTTGGCTAACAAGGATTGTATTTGGCTAACAAGGCTTCTACTTCTATCTCCTTGGAGCTCACAAATCTACAAGGCAAACGTTATATAGTAGATGAAAAAAAATTCCAAAGTTCATGCATGCACAACATGATATAGTACTTGAAAAAAACCCATTACCTCACAATCTCACCCACTTTGAATATTGCAGCCTTCACCTTAGTGTCCCCATAACCAATAGTTATGGGAAGTACAAACTACAAGCAATAAAACATCTTAGTGAATGTCAACCTATATATAAGGACACATAGACACCACAAACTGTTCTACTCTTACCTGAAGGATTTTATGCCAATCATGGGATTTCAATCCATACAATTGAGTGGAGCCACACTTTTTGGTTTTTGTGAAAGCACCTTTGAGTGACCGCATATAGCCCGTTGGAGTTCTGATGGATGCAATAACTTGATTTGTCCTCTTTTCGTCTGCCTTTGACATTATCCACGGTGCTTTTGGGAGAATCATCTTTCCCTGATCCCCCATGCGGGGCGTGGCTGAAGGGGGGAGACGTCTAATGGCTCTTAAATCTTCCCTAGCACCCAATGAATCCTTCTTGCCAATTATGTGATCCCATATAGCTTGCCCAACATTTTTGAATACATGCATAGGGTTAAATAAGTGCTGAATTTTCAACGAAGCCCAATAGGGGAGCGACAAGAAGATTGAGTACCTCGACATACCCTTTGGCAACCCATTGGGAGGCGGTGAGGTACCATGATGCTCCTCCCAATGCTTCGCCCAATCAGCCATGTTCCAATGGAACGGCTGCACTCCATTGATAAGGGGAGCATATATACGATGTGAAGGAGGTAGGAAGAGATGGTTGTTGGGATAGATCACCTTCCCAAGAAGAGGAGGTCTCTCTGTCACAAGGAAAGGGCCACAAGTGGGACACGCACTATGTCCAGATGTTGCCAATCCTGCCAAGAGGTAAACAAACGTTACACATGAGATGATAAACCTAAATCAAAGAGTACAATTAACATGTGTATACTTACCAGATACCTCTCCAAATCCTGGGTAATCATGCATGGTCCACATGAGGATGCACTTGATGACGGCTTTGGGGTCTCGTGGTGGACGTGAAATGTCAATGACATCTATGCCTCTCCATAGTTCTTGAAGCTCATCAATAAGAGGCTGCAGATATACATCCATGTTTTTTACCTTGTGCTTTCCTGGAATGAGAAGTGATAGTAAAATGTTTCCCTTTTTTGTTGCCTTCCAAGGCAGAATATTGTAGTTTACAACAACCACCGTCCAAGTGCTCCATGAAGTAGAGCGGTGCCCAAATGGATTCACTCCATCACTAGCTGACCCAATCCTCAAGTGACGAGGCTCATCTCTGAACTCTGGCCATGTGTCCTCTATGTGCTTCCACGCTGGTGAGTCAGTTGGAACTCTCATAATACCATCTGTGGAGCGATTTTTTGCATGCCAACTCAAAAGCTCGCTCGTACCCTTCGATCTAAACATGTGTTGGATGCGAGGGATGAGTGGAAAATGCCTCAAAACTTTACGTGGAATTCTGTTTCTCTGCATTCCTTCTTTGAACCTAGGCTCCCGGCACGATGGACATGTGTCACAATCGGCATGCTCATTACGAAAGAGCACACAATCGTTCACGCAAGCATGAATGCGATCATAATCCATCCCTAATGCAGTCACCACTTCGCGGGCTTTTCGTCTGTTCTCTGGCATGTGATTGCCAGCTGACAGCATCTTTCCTAGCAATCTATCACAAGAAGAAAGTACATTAGAAGCTAATTTATGCACTCCACAAGCATCCTTCACAATCTGTATACATACCTCAAAAGTGCGTCGACATAGAATTGATGTGAATACCAGAGTTACCCGGAACGCAGAACGGGAATGGCGACGAGGACCCGCAAGGGAACGGCCAAGGGTTCGGAACGGGAACGGCGCGGAACGGGAGGCATAAAAAACACCCAAATAATGCTTGAGAAGGGAATGGGTGTGAGGGGGTGCATTTTCATTTTTGAGTCCTTGCACACTTTAAAAAACACCTAATGTTCACTGCAAATTTGCAAAAAATTGCCTATTTCTTCCCATTTTTGAGAGTTGGCCGTTCCGGAGCCGTTCCGCCTGGCCGTTCCGGTATCAGGTTGTCACCTGAAACGGCAAAACGTTCCGGGGCGTTCCAGCTTGGCAGAGGTGGAGGAACGGCGTTCCGGCGTTCTAAGGCCTACAAAATGCGTTCCCAGGTAACTATGGTGAATACACATAAAAAGCCTATGGAATCTTTGCAATAGTGTATAGGTTTTTAGAACGAAGTCGTATTCACCCATGGTGGGCTGTAGAATGAGTATCGAACTACTTGCATTGTCAAGAGATGCTCTGCAAGCCTTGAAGACTCTGATAATGCCTGTTGTGTAAGATTTCGAGATGGTCAACTTTTTCTCATTCTCCTCTACGGGAGATCTTTCCCACGAGAGGTACAAGCCAAGTCTATGGAGGATGAAAATCACCACGCTCTAATACCTTGTTTTCTAGCATAGTTTCCAGGGCTGAGGGAGATGGAGAGTACAACACGAGCAAAGAGAGGAGAGGAAGAATTCCATGTAAAGCAATAAGCAAAAGAGAGAGAGAGTGCAATTAAACCAAAGGTTACAATAGAAAGGATGGTCTCCAAACACCACTATTCACATGTATTCTTGGCCTCTATATTGGATGCATGGTTTAAGGAATGAAACCCATGGTGGTGTGCACTTGATTATCCAGCAACGCTAGCCCCCATATCACCGGTGGCCCACGCCAGTTGCAGCACTGGTCTCGGCATCAATTCTCTCCTACTTTTTGGTTTCAATTTTGGTCATGCATCTAGAGCCATCTTACTTCATGTGATGATTGCACATGCAAGACTCCTTGTTGACACTTGGGCTGCACATTGTGGCCATGACCTAACATGTCAACGATTTACTACATAGCCACATGAGTCCCTAAGACATTGATTTTGAATATGCCCATGGTTTGGCGGGTAGTATGCTGTTTGCTTATCAGAATTGGCATTCATGATGTGTTTGTTGCATGGCTTTTGTGATTTCTTGGTTACATACTCTATTCAAGGGTTCTCCTACAAATCCAGTCTTTATGCTCACGTCTTTAGGCTACAAATGAGGCGGTCTAGGGATGCTTCCACCCACTATGGACTAGTTTGATCTACATCCGTGGGAAACAACTGTTGCAATAATTTTTTGCATTACGTTATGGATTACGCGGAAGGCTTTGTGTGCTCACATCATGGGCCCATAGCCTTCCCAAATAACTACTACCTTGACTGCTATCCGGTGGGAGTTGGTGCATACTCTGCTTTGCCATTGGGATACATCAGCAGGCTCCTCCAAGACGGGAGAGGAGCATCATGCATGAATACTCTTTCCTTTGGCTATGTGCAGTCTTCAATATCTTTCAATCTGAATCAAGGACACATTACATGGAACTATGCACATCCTCGATGGTTTATACTCCACTCTTCTTATATGCAGCCATGATGTATAGCTAGCACTCACATTGTACTCCTCCAATTTGTACATTCTTTAGGAGAAAGGCCCATGAGCATCCCAAGAGGTTTTTTGTTCACACTATATAGATCCTTTTCAACACACATACACACTCATAGAGAGAGAGAGAGAGAGAGAGAGAGAGAGAGAGAGAGAGAGGAAGAAACGAAATGTTATATGAACGTCTTCAAAATGCCAAAATGACCTACGAGACCAAAAGTTTACATCCATGCCTAGGGAACATAAAAATAAAAAGAAATGAGGGTACCAAGAAAGAAAGAGAGAGATGGCAATCCAAAGTGGAACGTAACTAAATTAAACTATCTAGCTGCCCAATTGGTTGTTTGAATTAGAAATAAATAGGTATTCTTTCATTCTTTGTTTCTTCCTCAGCCCACTGTCCATTGCGCCCACCCCATGCACCTATAAATCCGATCAACCTTAAAAAACATACCCTTAGCCCACTGTCTTTTGTTCAACACGAGAACACACACACTTTTAATTAAACCGTAAAAAACATAGCCAAAAGAATCTTAGGCAAGTTGAAGAGAATTTGAAGCAATATCCCAGATAAGGTTTTGCCTCGCAACTCCGGTTGAGTGATCTATACATCTTTGCAGCACACAGCAACCATGGCGATGGGTGGCGATTTCGACACAATTGTGAGCAGCAGCCTCAAAAATGAACTGTACATCACCATCCATCACACACATAGCTCTGTCACATACAAAACAATACAAGTTGTGGGGGGATGGTGGTGGTAGTAAGAGGACCTGATTGTCCTCATTGCTGAGGTGCAGCAAGCAACGCTGGATGACATGATTACCATTCAAATCCTTGATCAAGGTCACCACCCCCGACCTCAAAGAAGCCGTAACAATAGCCACATGCTGATGGGACTTCAATATCTCTATCAACTTTTTCACAACACGAGTGTTGTTCAAAAATCACTAAATGTTAGGAAGCCATTATCGACTGGAACCACAACAACTACATTGTAAAGCTTGATAGCAAGGAGTATTACATACCCATGCATGTTAAGGGACACATTCACAAGTTCCCCTTTGCTTGTAATGGATTGTAGCAAGTTTGATCTCAGATCGTCGGTGCAAACCTCCAAGAGCTTCTGAATAAGGTAGTTACCAAATGGGTCCACTATTAGGTCAACTGCATGACCTAGTACTTCAGCAAAAATCTTTTGAACATCCTCATGAGAACCTTCATCAAATTTCCTCTGCAAAAAACGGCATCCATGTTGGTCTTTGGCAACAGCAAGTATGCGTCCTTTAATGTCAGCTAAAGTGCTATAGAAGGGGCCTTGCTGCATTGCATCCGTGGCCTGATATGCTTTACGCAGTTCCCAAGCAGGCTTTATAGAATTTTCGTGCCCTGGTGACTTGTTAGGTTCAGCTAGCGAACCTTGATTGCACGCTCCTTTTTCTCGGAAATTACACGCGTTTTTGTTGTTGTGACACCATCCCACCAATGGAGTTGAGGCAGGTGTAGATACTCTCGAGCTTTTCTTTGACAAAATTCTCACTTGTGGCTTCTCCTCATACAGAGGAGAACAAGTGGGAGCCTTGAGCAAACCATTGCTGAGGAGTGCCGATTCGACCTGAAAAGGCTTATTATTTCTAGAACCTCCTAGCATAGTTTGGAAAGCTGAACAATCATCTCGCTTGCCGCAAACGTCTTGTGTACAGCATGAGCAAAAGCTATCTACATAAGGGTTAACAAGATTTTGCCTAAGGGGGTACCCACATCTTATAGGACATGTGTTTCCAATGCCTAAACGAGCATATCCATGGTCTCTATCAGCAGGAAATGCTGACATACCATTATTATGTTCAACATCTATAAAGTCCCGAGGGTAATGAGCCAAAACTTCATTAATTGTCTCTCCCTCTCTCACCTGCTGTAAAAGCTTCAGTTTGTGCACCTGTTGAGGTTGAAGGTAGGCAAGCACTTTGGAGTTCTGATACCAACCATCCTTTCCATCAATATAAATCCTAGGCACACATTCGTCTTGAACAGAGGAGGGCATTGGTGCTTGACACATGAAAGGCTGATTTGTCATCACTCGAACCCCAAAAACCTGATGCACGTAATCAATGCCTGAGTCAAGGCCCATAGGCTTCAAATTTGTCATATTCTTGTCGCCGCTGCACTGAGAGAGTGGCGAGCCTCTATGCTCCAAACCCACAGGTCTGCCATAGGCTACCATAACCACCATTCTTTGGAACGCCTCGCAAATGCTCATCGGTCACTGCCTGTGTGATTGGCCTTGAGTATTTCATACCAGACTAGAAGGAACTTGCATCGGCTACCCATGTTGAGCTGGCATTACGTGGTGTATCCAGAGAAAATTCTGCGCAATGATGCACAGCAAAAGTTGACTGCAAGGGAGCAACTACCTCCAACTTAAGATTGGCAAACACAGTACCAAGAGAAGCATCTGCAGGTACCTCTTTGTTTACAAATCCAAAAGTCTACGCTTGCACATCCGATGCCTCAGAAGGGGGGTGGAAATCCATAAAGGCGTTTGTGGTCAATACCCCATCGGAATGAGAGGAATGCATGGAATACATGCATTATTCATCGTCTCGGGTTGGTTCGAAAGCTTGAAATATGCCCTGTATTGATTCGATATTGTGTGATCGCATCATGTAAGTGTTCACCCCAGTATGCACAACCTCTGCTGATTCCAGATCATCTAGCTGAGTATTGCTCTCCATAGCTTGAGGGATCTCCCCTAAAAGCTTCTCAAACTCTCCTCACCCTCCATACTGACACTGAGCTTGCTACGCTATGAGGGCGATGCAAAGTCACTACACAGTCTCTCTCTCTCTCTCTCTCTCTCTTAATTTAAAATGTAGAGGTAAATCTCAAATTTTGTAGGTGGGATTACACTAAACCTTGGTGTTTTTTGAGCATTTTCCTTTGTCTACATACTAGGTGGATCTCTCTCTCTCTCTCTCTCTCTCTCTCTCTCTCTCTCTCTCTCTCTCTCTCTCTCTGTGTGTGTGTTTTCCATGTATTGGGCTCTCTCTCTTTCGCTAGCTAGAGAGAGAGATAGAGCTCTCTCTCTCCTTTCCTCTCTCTCTCTCTCATGCTTGATAAGAGAGAGAGAGAGAGAGAGAGAGAGAGAGAGAAAGAGAGAGGTACTGTATGTGTTTGAAATTTATAAGATGGACAACATGAAAACCTTTATGCATCAACCTAAACAAAAGTCATCACAACATATTTTCAAACTAACTTTACACGAACATATATAGAGTAAGTGATATTTCCCATGTCAAAAAATATAACATGCGTAGAGACTTAAGATTTATACGCTCAAAAGCGTAGCCTACGACATGCCCTGCTGCGGTATCCAACCACGCATGCCCCACGATGTAAAACACATCTACCAATCACTGGAGGAAGAGATCCTAACACAAAAACACGTAGGAACCAAGCACCAAGACTAAGATTCTGAGCAAACATAGCATTAATTGGACGGGTTCTGCCTAACTCTGCAATGGCGACACATGCTCTGAATCCTCTCTGAATAACAACTTGAATGTAGCACAAAAAGAACGGATCATATGAAGCATGATATATACCCACCATTAAGAATTGTGGGTAATATTTTGATCTATAGCCAAACAAAAAGCTATTAGTATAGATAGATATTTTGATACACAAAAGCTATTACTTTACTATATCAACATCAACATTCTTACCTTGCTACATCCAAGTCCTCGAGTAGATGAATCACCTGCATGACTGTGATTGGACCCCTCCATAATGGTGGATCTAATACATAATCGTTGATTGTGAGATTTAAATTCTTTAAAGTATCGAAATGTCACAAACACACATATACAATATTTTACCTCGGACGTGTCGAGGTCGTCTCCCTAGTGTGTAAGTCACAGAGGCGTTAGGATCCATCTTCATTCATACATATACATATACATAAAGGATTAGAAATTCATCAAAAAGCACATGAATCATAAATCTCTCATCACTAATAAATCTTAGTCAATTGTTTCAGCGAATATACTTTGCTTGAGGCTACACTATGTTTCATAAGAAGATACTTTGCTTGAGGCTACACCATGTTTCACAAGAAGATACTCAGCTTATAACTGACAAAGAAATAGTTGCGAGAGTCACCGTGCTTTTGTATTGGATGAAACATATCTAGCCACGTTAAACCCCATGGCAAGGGGATGGCAGGGGGGCAGGTCAATTGCAACACCTCTTTGTAGACAATGTTAGAAGTGTATGTTCTTTGATCTCCATGTCTACTAATGCTTGTGAAGTGACTATCACCAACCACAACCTTGATGGCAGAAGAGGATCTCATGCAAGACATTGCCACATACAGTTGACCATGGCTGAAAATAGGTGTTGGGATATACAATCCAAGAACTCCCGATGTTTGGCCTTGCACCTTGTTGATTGTCATCCCAAAAGCACAACGTAGGGGAAATTGGCAACGTCTCAAATAAAAAGGGAGACCTTCTCTAGATCCCATGAGAAAATCAATCCTTCGAATGAACACTGCATTTCCTGCATGTGACCCTGTAATGATTTCTGCTTCAATCACTTTCCTATGGAATTTCTTACAAATCAAGCGTGTCCCATTACAAAGACCACTTCTTGGATCCAAATTGAGAAGCACCATAACTAGAGCATTCTGTTTCAATTGTAAAACATGCGGTGGAAAACCTCTCCTAAGATCTAAACTATTTACAAACTCACTTGTGAATAAAATGCTATCACAATTTGATTCACACACTAAGTCCGCATTGGGAGTCTTCTTCTCTATGGCAATGCACGAATTGGACATCTATGCTATCAGCAGCTTCAACAAGCTACTAGGACCTCTATGGTGGAGGGTTTACCAGCGATAGGCTCCTCATCAGACGTATGCGAGGCTTGCCAGATGGGCAAGCAACATAGGGTTGCCTTTCGGAAGCAGGCATCCAACAAAGCTTCGGCACCACTCACACTTGTTCACATTGATCTATGTGGCCCGATGAGCACTCACAGTTTTTGCTTGTGCTTGTGGATGATTTCAACAGGTACACTTGCTTCGTTCTTAAAGCTCAAGTCAGAGGCTTTCAGTTTCACTTGGAATGTAAGGAACGTAAAGCGCCTCCGCTGAACTAAACTTTCGGGCTTAAGGTTGAACGGAAGAAGGTAATCTGGCCTGTGTTAGACACTGGAATCTCATGGCTGTCACCCATAATGACGGTCTGCCCATGCTGACATATTCCTTATAAGTACCAGGAAATTGCTGCAAGCCCAAATTGTTTATAGTATCCACCTTCTTGTTCCGTGGAGCCAAAGTGAGCATTGTCTTTTTGCTGACCTCTCCCTCCATCACACTCTGTACAGTCGCTCTGTCGCTAAATATGACTTGATTTTGATGAGGCAAGTGAACTTGGAGCCCTTGTATGTCAGGTTTCTCTTGATGCATGTGAAACCCAAGTATACGCCAGATAGCCTTAGATGCTGATACATATCAAGCATTAAGATCATTTGTAACTTCATTTAGAAGCTCTTCACTATCTTGTAGAACAACAGTGGCCCTGTCATGTCCCTTATACACATACTTGTAGAGATATTTCACAGCGGATATAGTGGAGCAAACCTCCACACTGATATGTCCATTGTACCTTATTGAAAAAAATGGATTGTATGGAACAATCCATTTATTACTCATTTGTACTTTATTACGAACAATGTAATTTCCATCATCCCTCCTCATGTACGTTGGGTATCCATCCCTAGCCACAGTAGTCGATGCACTAAAGCTTCGAGGATATTTAAACCTGCACTTCCCATCTTTCATACATGGAGCATTCTTATTCAAGTTTCCACATGGGCCATGCACATTACACCGACTGATAACATCATACATCTATGGAAACATTACTTTATCAGGAAGCTCCGCACACACAATCTTATCATAATGCAATGTCTCTGTTGGCTTATGCTCAGATACAAGTATCAATAGAATGTGAGCATGAGGAAGGCCTCTCTTTTGAAACTCAATCACATAAATGTGTCCAATGACCTTACCAAAAATAGCTCTCTGAGTCATCAAGCCCATCAAATCCTTGAACTTATGGTAGAAAACACGGGTAGTAAGATCAAGACGATCATTGGATGTTTGTCCAGGCAGTAATGCATCCTATATCACCTTCCATCCAGGATTGCATGTGAATGTAATGAAGAGATCGGGTTTTCCTCTCTTGCGTACAATTGCCATGGCATTCTGGTACAGCTGGTGCATATAGCAAGGGCCACCAACATACGAAGAAGGAAACACAACCCTTCTTCCAGCATTAGCACCCAATAACAGTTCTCTATCATCCCTTGTTCCATCTCTTGCTACAACCATATCTGTCAAGCCTTGATACACCTCACTGCGAAGTTCACTTTGATGATTACGAACCCACAAAAGCCTCAACTCCTCCATACAACTATATGCATCAACAATATATTGTTGCAGTAGCCTACCACCATGTAAAAGACATTGTGTCGTGTCATCTCTAATTTGCAATCTATACTTGTAGAAATCCATTATAGAAATATACTTTGTAGTTCCATTTACTCTCTCTCTGCTTACTTCTGCTCTGTTCACTTGGGGTATGTAAGGATTCCAACCTTCTTCACCATTTGGAAATAGAAACACATATAATAGAGGCATGTATGACCTATGGCAATTTGAGATTCTTTTTAGACCACCACCCAAAAGATTCAACACAATATCACAATGGCGAGTGTTGCTCTCTTCACCCTGACCAGGCATGATTGCAGCAACTTCCACACTTGTTGGAGCAACATATTGCGAGCCATTTGTACACTTCTCAGTAATGACCATCCTAATCTCCGAAATATTGGAAGTTTGGACCATTGTAGCAAACCCCCTAAAAGCTTGAACATACGGATTTACTCGATGCATCATTGATTGCAAGCTTTCCAAAACATTTGGTTTCAGTTTAGAAACATGACTCATCCTGTTTTGCAACTCATTCTCAGTGTCAAAAAAATACAACTGAGCAAAGCGAGGGATTTGACCTGATCTCTCTTCTGGCATCAATGGACCAATGTTATGATAAATAGATCCATGCATCTTGAAGGTATAGATTCCTTTTCTTTGGTAGAGAGATTCATCTATATGAGCTCCCAAAGAAGCAAATGCCAACACACTATTGTATGCTCTGATATGTTTCAAGAATTTTCTACTTCTAGTATTACCCTTGTGCATCAATTCCCTTAATTCTAAAGGAGGTTCACTTAATGGTGGCAAAGAAACATTTTCTCAGTTGCAACAACTCTTCCCCACAAATGTGCGAATGGTCTTTTCTTCTGTTTTCCAAGCTAAATCACCACAAAGGAACATGCAAAATCCAAGTTGCCTATGTTGTGAAGAATACACTTTTCATGAGAAATAGACAACATAGAGAAGTGGTCTCAGAATATAAGTAGGTGATAGATAGGCAAAGTGTCTCAACTTTGGAGTAATCTCCCTCTTTCGAGAAAATTACATGCTCCTCAAGAACATCTCCATTATTGGCTTCCAAATTGTCTTCCACTTCAATCCCTATATAACTTTGCGAGAGAATTAACTCATTATCTACATCCAATGCAATCCTTCCCTGAGGAAATTCATTGCATCGATTCACGTTTATCAAATGCTGAAAATCTTCCAAGCGAGGCACATCAATTTCACCCAGAGAACGTGGAAGTCTATCTCGCACTGTTGCACGTCACGTAGCCCGAGAGGCTTGACATATCCTACTACGTCTTGCATGTCAAGGAGACAACACCTTTGGACCAATAGCCATCTATCCAAAAAAGAACTCTTATAAGTACTCATAGATATATACAGGTTAGTATCTAGAGAATTAAGAAGAGAGTATGGAGAAGAAAGGATTTCCCAACTATGTCTATCTTTCTTTGAGGGAGTTAGTGAGAGGAGGCTTGCCAACCCACATGGTAAATGTCTATATACTTCTATATATGTCTCTCTATATCTCATCTAACTACTACTAAGGATATAGTTGGGGGAGCGAGTCCATCTGATTAGCCCATTGACGATTCGGTTAAGGCCTGAGTTTCAGCCGGCAATTTTTCACTGCGGTTACAATGCGCCAGTCTGCACGTCAACCGGATTATCGCAGTTGATGCAGATGTGCCAATTTAACCCATTATTGGTCAACCCATTATTGACCATTGGCAACCTTTGCTCAAGACGGATTCAAAGGTGCATCCAAATCAGCCTCGAAGTGCTTCATTATGAAGAGTTACCATGGTGACAGGTCCCCATTTGAGTTGGTAGAGTTGCATTGAGGCTTGGATTGTTGTGTGCATTCCGTTTACGCAATCAAAAGCAAATACCACATCGGCAATGGTGTGAATGTGATTACATTGGGAGAGACACTCTCGGTTTGCATCTGCCAAAAATAGCCCAGAGCTTCTTGACCCTACCCAAATTGGACATATCTCGCAATCATTGCATTCAAAGAGACGGCATCCTATATAGGAAGCTCACTCCCACTTTTTGTGCTTTATGAAGTGCTTCACATTTGTCATACCTAGAAAGAAGTCAGAGATTGCACACACCTATAATACTTTGTGTGTGTGTGTGAGTGTGTGTGTGTGTGTGTGTGTGTGTGTGTGTGTGTGTGTGTGTGAGAGAGAGAGAGAGAGAGAGAGAGAGAGAGAGAGAGAGAGAGAGAGAGAGAGAGAGAGAAAGAGAGACAGAGAGAGAGAAAGAGAGAGAGAGGGAGAGAGGGAGAGAGAGATTCACTGCTACATAACTTGAGAGAGAGAGAGAGAGAGATTCACTGCAACATAACTTGAGAGAGAGAGAGAGAGAGAGGGAGGGAGAGAGAGAGTTTCACTGCAACATAACTTGAGAGAGAGAGAGAGGGGGGGGGGGAGGGGGGGCAGGGAACAGGAGGTGTGACCCAAAAGACACAGTGGCAAAAAAAATACTACAATTATGGAGATCCTCTGAGAATGTAGTATCCAAAGAAGACAACCAAGAGTCGTGAGAAAATTGGTATGCACTACATACATAAGCTTCCACCAAAATGTAGTCAATATCCCCAAAGCCACCAAAATATAGATCCGCTAAGCCTATAAATGGGAAAGAAGTGAGTATGTATTTTGGAGATCCTTTGAGAATGTAGTATCCAAAGAAGACAACCAAGAGTCGTGAGAAAATTGGTATCCACTACATACATAAGCCTCCCCCAAAATGTAGTCAATATCCCCAAAGCCACCAAAATATAGATCCACTAATATAAATGAGAAAGAAGTGAGTATTAGTATCGATTACATAATTCACTTCTTGCAAGGGTTGCCCTGCTTTGAACTGGATGGAACATCTCCAACGGCATTAATCCCCTTCTTGGGCCAATGGGTCGTTACCAATGCATGGAGCTTGTTTGAGATAGATCTAACTTTGGAGACACCTGTAGTATGTTGTACTGCTACGGCGGTCAATTTGTTGCTAGTACTTCATAATTCAGGCACAATGCTTTTGAAATCCATGCTATCCTTGTCAAGAAGGGACCTCTCCAAGAGACTCATGATTTTTGCCTGGTTGCTTTCTATGCGAGAAAGTTGTCCTTGCACTGAGCTCTGCTGCTGCAAAATACCATTGATCTGTAGCTGCATCTGCGCCTCTAGATGATGAAGATAAACCCCTTGCTCATATTGTGAATGGCTCAACCAGTGAATGCTCTCTCTATAGGAAACCTGTGATGCCTCCACTCTCTCACATGAGGCTTGAATTTTGGAGCATACTGTGTGGATGATACCTAGTCCATCTACAATTTTCTTCTTTGCAGGTCCATCCCCACCTGGGGCAACGCGCTTGGCATTTCGTAAATTGTTGCTTGGGTCTCTCTCTGGGGTGGAAAATGTCACCTCCGAAGAATCTCCTCCAGAGGTAAGCACGTGCTCCATTACTGTAAGAAAGAATAAGATATATATTTAGCACGGGTTATACATGTTTTTCTCTCTATCTATTTTTCCCCTATCCACCTCTCTTTACCTCCTCTCTCTCTCTCTCTCTCTCTCTCTCTCTCTCTCTCTCTCTCTCTCTCTCTCTCCCCTACTCATGTGTAGGCATATCCCATAATGAGTGCACTCCAAGAGACGACATCCCATAGATTAAGCTAATTGAAAGAACCTTTTGTGCTTTATGAAGTGCATGGCATTTGGCATACATGTCGACCAAGGCAATGCTAGAATTCAAGGGTGGAGTTTCTCCTTTTCCCGAACACTGACTCACAGTCTCAATCTCACGTGGAGAGGAGGGGTATGAAATGAAACAAAATGAAATGTTATATTAAACGTCTTCAAAGGTCCAAGGTCTATGAGACCAAACATTACTTTTGAAGACCTATTTTTTGTAACTGTTGGTAGACTGGGAAAACCAAGCCCCAAATGGAGGGGATTCCAACCTAAAATTTTAGCGTTTCAAAAAGTGTAGCTCACACCACCAAGAGGTCTTCAAGGTGATATCCGCTGCCATATCTCAAACCCTCAACTGTTAAGAGTGTCATATTGTTCTAAGAGTGTCACCTAGTGTCCGGTGGTACAAACTGCGCTCAAGATGTTGTCAGTGCTTATCTCAAACCCTTAACTGCTAAGAGTGTCACATAGTGTCCGGTGGTAGCTGTTCCAATCTATGAGTGAGGTACACTTTAATTTATTTAGCTTGTTGTGCAATGCTTAGCCCTACTCACATAGGGATCTGATCCAGTTTAAAACTCAAACAATAGCCTAATTTTCTAAAATTTTCTCTATTTTGGGGCGGAATTTCTCCTTTTCCCCTTGCGCTCAAGCGGCATTTTGGAAATTGAAAACAACACGATATTAAGCTGAAACACATTTTTCATGAACACTGACTCACAGACTCAATCTCACGTGGAGAGGAGGGGTATGAAATGAAACAAAATGAAATGTTATATTAAACGTCTTCAAAGGTCCAAGGTCTATGAGACCAAACATTACTTTTGAAGACCTATTTTTTGTAACTGTTGGTAGACTGGGAAAACCAAGCCCCAAATGGAGGGGATTCCAACCTAAAATTTTAGCGTTTCAAAAAGTGTAGCTCACACCACCAAGAGGTCTTCAAGGTGATATCCGCTGCCATATCTCAAACCCTCAACTGTTAAGAGTGTCATATTGTTCTAAGAGTGTCACCTAGTGTCCGGTGGTACAAACTGCGCTCAAGATGTTGTCAGTGCTTATCTCAAACCCTTAACTGCTAAGAGTGTCACATAGTGTCCGGTGGTAGCTGTTCCAATCTATGAGTGAGGTACACTTTAATTTATTTAGCTTGTTGTGCAATGCTTAGCCCTACTCACATAGGGATCTGATCCAGTTTAAAACTCAAACAATAGCCTAATTTTCTAAAATTTTCTCTATTTTGGGGCGGAATTTCTCCTTTTCCCCTTGCGCTCAAGCGGCATTTTGGAAATTGAAAACAACACGATATTAAGCTGAAACACATTTTTCATGAACACTGACTCACAGACTCAATCTCACGTGGAGAGGAGGGAGATGAAATGAAATGTTATATTAAACGTCTTCAAAGGGCCAAGGTCTATGAGATCCCGCAGAGATGACGACGATGTTGCTGCAGTAGCCAAGAGGAGGATGTCGAGCCCGCGTGCGCTGCTGCAGTAGCCGGCTTAGATAGCAATGAGCCCACAAAAATGACGATGGCGATGAGGAGCGATGACAGCCCGCTGCGCTGCTGCAGTAGCCGGGAGGAGGATGGCATGCGCTGTTGCAGTAGCCGGGAGGATGAAGGAAGGATGCAATGGCGAGCCTACATGAGAGTCGGTGGTCAACACTACGCCATGCTGAGAGCTGTGAGAGGCAGGTGCAGGGGCATGAGGTTCTGTGGTCACCGCTGCATGCCGAACATCCTCGGGCATTGATGACGATAACTCACGGTCTCAATCTCACATGGAGAGGAGGGAGATGAAATGAAATGTTATACTGGCCACTTCAAGCTGGACATTTCCCGCAATCAGTGCATTCCAAGAGACGACATCCTAGGCAGGAATCTCCTCGTACACTTTTTGTGCTTTATGAAGTGCACCACATTTGGGATACATGTCGACCAAGGTATTGCCAAGCACGACGTTTTCTTTCAACGACCCCAATTTTACGATATTATCATGATTTTTTTTGCCCATATCAGCATCTTGTGTGATGCCACATACCTTCAAGGTTCATGCATTTGGAGATATGCCTTCTCTTTGCATTTGTTAAAAACAACCTAGAGCTTTGTGACTATGACCCTTCCCCTCAAGATGCAAGCGTATGTGATTGCATCCGAAGCGACACCCTCGCTTCGCATCAGCCGCCAAAAACAACCCAAAGCTTCTTCGCATCTCTGAGTTCAACTCTTGTTGATCCTTGAGGTCCTGGGATTGAGCCTGCAACTTTAAAACCTGTCTTCTTCTTCTCTCTTTCTCTCTATAGTTCTACAACATCTGTGACGTAGCACTCATACATGTACCCATGGTCGTCTGTGCCAGAGTAGCACCCAACATCGAGATGGAGTTCTGTCTGATGTTTTGAAGAGGAGTAGGAGGAAAACCTCTTTGGGTTACTGAAGGGGCATTCAGTCGGCGGCTATTGTAACAGAGAATATACGTATGTTTGCATGCGATAAAGGAGGATAGTGGCAACACTAATACATGTGGCAAGGCATTCGAGTGGAAGGTGTGGGCCGTGATGGGGGACTTCGTGGGCATCCACAAATACTGGCTGCAATCAGTGGTTCAAAGCTCCCATCCAATGGATGGCCAACTCCAAAAATTAGGCTGTGTGGAAAAAGCCACCATGACCTCCACATCAACACCCTACCCCTTCATAGCCAAGAAGCTTCTAGAAATGGACCAGCTCCATCATCGCTAATCCTACACCATCCTTAATACCACCCTCCCATGCTTCTCTTATGGACGACTATGTCAGCACCTTCATGCTCTTTCCCATCCCCAACGCTTGCGATCCTCAAGTTGGACCCAACACCCTCCTCCACTGAAGCTTCACCTATAACTCCACTTCATCCATCTCCCCAGAGAATGCTCTCTCTACCATCTTCTCCTTGTATCTAGCTTAGAACTCAACTCTCCTTGACTGTTGACGATTGTGAGTAGCCAAGGATGTTGAAGAAGGGAAAGAGGAAAATCTCTTTGGGGTTCTTTGGTGGTCATTTAGCTGGCGGCTACCACAATAGAGAATATACGTACTCCTAGAGGCTATAGATGAGGGTAGTGGCAACTCTAATACATGTGGCAAGGCATTCGAGTGGAATATCAAGGGCATTGACACGCAGTAGGTGTGGGCCGTGAGTGGCAACTTCATGGGCGTCCGCAAATATTGGCTTATTGGCCACTTCCTAGGTAGGAATCTTCGAAGGGCCAAGGTCTATAAATGACCGCTCTTACAGTGCAAGACTATCAATATCATCATTTGGAGAGGTGTCCTCACTTTGCATCTGTTCAAAATAGCTCAAAGCTTCCTGACCCTACTATTTGAAATATCTTACGATCAATGCACCCTTGCGAGGGTCGATCGCAACAAAAAACAGCCCACAACTTTCTCTCTCTCTCTCTCTCTCTCTCTCTCTCTCTCTCTCTCTCTCTCTCTCTCTCTCTCTCTCTCTCTCTCTCTCCTTCCTTCCTTTACATCTCGGACAGGAAGCTCCTCAAGCACTTTTTGTGCTAATTCCCAAAATACCCCTTAAATTTCAAAATTCCCGAAATTACCCTTGTATCTATTTTGATTGGACTGTTCAAGATTTTCTAATCTTTATTCTTTTGTGACAATTAAGATCCGTTTTTTAGTGCTTAGCATGTAATTTGTCACAATTATCTATTAAAAAAAAAGGCATCATGTCTTAAAATAATGAAGCAATTCATCTCCAAAGCCTACATAACCGACACAAATTCTAGTCTTAGCATATTGTATTGATAGAGGATCAGCCTTCTCATTGAAAGCTACAATTTTTTTTTGCATCTCTGGAATCACGTAATTTGTCACAAATTATCTATTAAAAAAAAAAAGCAATCATGTCTTAAAATAATGAACCAATTCATCTCCAAAGCCTACATAACCAACACAAATTCTAGTTTTAGCATATTGTATTGATAGACGATCAGCCTTCTCTGGAATCACGTAACCACGGGTATTTTTGGGATTTTGGAAATTTTGAAGGGCAAAATATTGGGGTTCGAAATTTTAGGGTCGAAATTTTTCGGAACACTACACTGGCTCGAAAATGAGACTCTCTCTCTCTCTCTAACACACACACACACACACACACACAGACGTTCATATCAATATAACATTTCATTTCATTTCTCTCATTTCATGCCCACAGGGGCGATATAACATTTCATTTCATTTCTCTCGGACCATGCCCACAGGGGCGCAGGGTGTCCCAGTGTGACAGAGGCGCAGGAATCACACGTGGCAGGGTGGAAACAAAGCGAGAGAGAGAGAGAGAGAGAGAGAGAGAGAGAGAGAGAGAGAGAGAGAGAGAGAGAGAGAGAGAGAGAGAGAGCACTACCTGCAGCTGGTGTGAGCCGGAGTCTGCGAGGTGAGCAAGCGCAGGTCACCGCAGGCCGCGAGTTGAGGAGCCGCAGGTCACCGCAGTCTCGTGGTGCAGTAGCCGGGTGGTGCAGTAGCCGCCTTCGTCTCGGTGGTGCAGTATCCACCTTCAAAGTAGCTACAACAGCAGCGTCAGCAGCGTGCTGCATGGAGGATGGCGATGGCGATGTGGTGAGTAGCAGCAGCAGCGTCATCAGCGTGGAGGATGGCAATGAGGACCTCTCTCTCTTTCTCTCTTGAGGATGACGATGAGAGTGTGGCAAACCTCTCTCTCTCTCTCTCTCTCTCTCTCTCTCTCTCTCTCTCTCTCTCTCTCTCTCTCTCTCTCTCTCTCTCTCTCTCTCTCTCGGACAACGTGGCAGACCTCTCTCTCTCTCTCTTGAGGATGACGATAAGGAGCAGAACCTCCCGCCTCTCTCTCTCTCTCTCTCTCTCTCTCTCTCTCTCTCTCTCTCTCTCTCTCTCTCTCTCTCTCTCTCTCTCTCTCTCTCTCTCCCGCTACCATTGATCGACCTGGCGTTGCCAACCGCGCCATCTTGAGTAGGCGGTGTCAGGAGTTTTTTGGATCAAGGGATTGCGCATATGTACATACACATGCACGGTGCATCGAATAAAGGATTGCCCGTTTTCCATAGCCAGGTGGTTACGTGGGGCCCACATGTGTACAGGTAGGACAACATGTACATAGTGCATCGATTTTCACTATCACCAGTACCAGTGTGTTTTTTCTATGATAATGAGAAGTTGATAGCGCGTAAAACTTCTTGAGGAAGCTATCCACGGGCCGACGACATGAGGTAAGCAGGTGCGTCAGATGGCATCTAGTGGCGTCAAGAGGTCGAATGGGGTCAATACTTGCACGTGGAGAAGTACGGACACAACGTGGATGTTTTCTTGTGATAATTATGCAGAAAGATCATCATGAGGACCATCTTTTGGGGCCACTTCACGTGGTGGTGGGATGCATCATTGAAAAAAGCTGAGTGCCAGGTGTGCGGATGATGCAAAAGGGTGACAACTATGCACTACGAGGTCAGTTTTTGGCCTGTTCGGGGTCCGTTTGAGGTCATGTAAAAGGCCAAGGGTTCCCAAGTGAAAAAGTGAAGTGTGGGAACCAAAAAAACAGAGAGAATTCCAGAAAAAGAGTGGAGAGAAGAGGAGGAACATCCGCAACTGTGTTTTTGGTGTTTTTGGAGCATGTTTTGGCAATAAATTGTTCATCCGAGGTCAGATTTGAGCACTTTGACATTGTAGACTGGGATTTGGGGCAGTTCCGGACGCGATGGCGCTGTCCATTTTGCCAAATTCCTCACTATTTTTTTTGCTATTTTGGCTGTGTAAGTTTCTCCTATGAGCGAAGCTTCTGCTCCAATTTGTGATTGTATATGGCATATTTTACCGATATTGTGTGAGCTATTTTCCCCCTTGGTGTTCGCCCAAGCTCATTTGTGTCTATATATCAGAAGCTCTCCTCTTTTGAGCTGAGTTTTTGTGTGTGTGTGTGTGTGTGTGTGTGTGTAGAGTGGGCACGTGGATAGTCTCTCTCCTCTCACTCAATCGGTGTGTTCCCTGTCTCGGCCAGGTGGGTTGTGTAAGCCGAGTGGTGCCCCATAGTGTGTGTGTATCCTTCCAAGAGTGTGTGTCGGGTCATTTTAGACGCGTTCTGTGTGTTTCCATCCCACTCACATTCTTTGGTGCCCCCATGGAGGATCTTCTTCGAGTACCTTCTGCTTCGAGCTTCAAGCTTCGAGATTCGGGATTACAGGTTGTAGACTACACGTTATAGGTTACAGGGATAGGTATAGGTACAGGTGATTCACATAGGTACAAGTAGCTGGAGTACAGTGATATACTAGCAGTGGTGTCACTTGCAGTTGTTGTGGGTATGCATCACTTGGCGCCTGTTTGAGCGCATTGTCTGCTGGATTGTACGTTACTTGTGGAAACTGCCATTGTACGCCTTTGTGGAGCCATATTCGGTTTTATTTGGCATACCCAGCCATTTCTAAGACTTGGTCTGGAAGATAGTCATTTCTGAGACTTGACTATACGAGATTTGAGTAAGCCTTCGTGTGAGGGTCGATAGCGTGAGGTTTTATTGAGCTGGGGGATTCTCAAATGTGGAGATCCTTTCGGTGATACAGGTAGCTGGAGCACCCTTTTCTTGACCTCGCCATAGGGTATGTACTAGTGATTCCTACTTGATGCTCAGGTTCTATTGTTGGTAGTTTATGCATACATATACAGTTTATATTTTGGGTTCTTACTGCTCTACTTCTGGGGAAACTCTGCCAAAATTTTTCCAAGTTATGATGGCTGGTTTTTTGGTCTTTTGAGCCATTTATGTTGTTATGCTGCTGAAATTTTGGCAAAATCAGAGGATAAGAAAGGTGTGCCTTCTTGGGACCTGCATGGTTGGCTTTAATGGATAATCAAAATGGCCATCAATTCACTCCATTTTATTTAACTCAGAGAATCCAGATAAATGTTCATGTGTCCAGGAAGATTTTTTTCCAGCACCGCATAGTCTTTATGTTCGGTCTAAGAAGATTACTAGAGATCCTGGAATGTCCTTTTCCTGTTGTGATTCCAATGATCAATTATGAAAACTCATTTGATGTGCATGTCTTTGTCCTTATCTAAAGTTGAGCTCCATTGAAGTTTTTTGGAATTGAGTCCGTCAAAAGTTTTGGGTTCTTGCACGTGTGTTCGAAGGGGTTCTCAAAGCATCGTAATTTGGGTAGCCATGGCTTTCTCTTATCCGGAGTTTCATGGAAGAAGTGATGAAGATGTGGAAGACTTTTTGGAAAAGATGGAGGTTTCTTGCCTTAGCAACCAGATTCATGACCTGCGCAGATGTTATGTCTTCTCCAAATCTGTTTGAAGAGTGATGCACGAGTTTGGTCCAAAGCATTTGAAGAGGAGTTGTGTGTGGTTGATCCATCTGTAAGATTGAGTTGGGACAATCTAAGGCATGGATTGGAAATGGAGTTTGTGAAGATAAAAGATCCTGACAAAGTGTGACAAGAAGTACAGGCTTTAGTGAAAAAGGAAGGTGAGCTAGTAGATGCGTACATATGAAAATTTTCATTGGCATGGGAGCGAATGTGCAAGGCCTTAGCACCACAGGTACCCTTGCCTGACATGATGAAAAAGGATAGGTTCTTGGCTAGTCTTTGGGATAATATACATTGAAGAGTGGAGCTAAAGAAGCCTAGGACATATGAAGATGCACTAGAGGTAGCAAGGAACAAAGAGTGGAAGCTGAGGAAAATGAGCCAGTTAGGAGTGGAGTCTTTGCCCATGAGGTCTGAATTTCAACCTATGGATTCTTTGCCAGGTCGCATGCCAAGGGTTCATCATGAACCAGTGGTTTCTGTTACTCCTCAGGTTATGCTAGCAGTGGTCACTACAGCAGTGCAAGATGATGGGCTAAGGCAAGACATGAGGCAAGTGGTAGATTTAATGAAGAATCTCAGCCTCAACCTGCTAGGTCAAGTGGGAAATAATCGAGGTCGAGGGAGGCTTGCAAATCAGCCATGAGGTGAAGAAAGGCCTAGTAATGGTGTTGGACAAAGCAATGGTAGGTTCTGGAGGCAGACAGGCACATGTTATAATTGTGGAGATTTGGGACACATCCACCCGCAATGTGATAAGCCACCAAGGATGGGGGGAGACGTGTATCCATTGCCAAGAGAGGTGCTAACTAGGCAAATGATTATGGCATCGAAATTTATGGGAGATGAAGGAACCAGTGGATCAACCCAGGAGGAAAAGGGGAAGACAAAGGTGCTAAGTGTAGTCACCTTGGAGAAGGCATCAAAGCTAGAGGATACATTAGTGATGCATATTGGGAACAGGACCACAAAGGAAAAGGAAGAAAGAAGTGCCCCAGGTCCTAGTAAGAAGAAGGGAAAGAGCCATGAAGGCGAGGATGTCAAGGCCAAGAGGAAAAGGAGGGCTCGTCGCAAGTTTCATGTTTTAGATTTTCCACTAGGGAATGGGCAATTGAGATATGACTTGAAGGAGGATCTGACAAGCAGGAGGGCAGATGTTACTTTTGGGCAGCTTATAGAAATGGTGCCTAAGCTAAAGAGACAATGGAAGAGGATGGTTAACCCAATGGAGAAAGAGCCAGAGAGAGGTTCATTGAAGGTGCTGGCGATGGATGAGCTACCAGACATTTGCCCAATAGTAGATGTACGGCACAAAAGAAAAAACCTGGGACAAGGTTATGTGGATGGTGGAGCCCAAATATGTGTCATAACACACTCATGTGTTGAGAAGATGGGTCTCACAGTGACTGGGGTGTCAGGCTTCCGGATTAGATTGTCAAACCATCAAAAAGTAAAATGGGTGTTGTAAAGAGCTTATAAGTGGAGGCATATGATGCAAAGGCAGTGGTTGATTTTCATGTGATGCCAGCGGGATTGGGAGCATATCCTATTATACTTGGTAGACCATGGTTACGTGCAGTGGGAGCTGTTCAAGATTGGCGACGTGGTACGATTAGCCTCTATGGAAAGACAAGTGCCAAGAAGCTATATAATATGGAAACAAGGAAACGGTTGGAGGAGCTTTATGAAGATGAGGATGAGTTTAATGATGAAGACTATTCCACAGTGATTGATGAGGAGACTGATAGCACTACCAGCAGTGATGAGGATGCTGATGTTGCATTTCTTTTGATGGACAAAGGAATCCAGGAGTCTGGTTTAGTTGCATTTGCAAATGACGTTGAAGATGAAAGCAAACGGCCTTATGGAGTGATTGAAGGGCTGATGCAGACCAAGGTTGAGTTGTCAAAGAAGCAGGAATTGATGACACAAATGATCAGTGGAGACCTGTCAACTATGGAGAAGGAGATATATTTGCACATGCTGGCTAGTTTTCCTGATTTGTTCATTACTTCATATGAAGAGATCAGAGGGTTCAAGGGTGAAGAGATGCATATAGAGCTGAAAGAAGGTTCTAAGCCAGTGCGTCAAAGGCTAAAACGAATGGGTCAAGAGCAGATGGAAGCCTTGCGAGAAGAGGTGGACAAGTTATTGAAGGCGGGGTTCATAGTCCCAGTGGAGACCACAGAATGGGTGAGTCCAGTAGTAGTCAGTCCAAAGAAGGATGGGAAGTAGTCAGTCCAAAGAAGGATGGGAAGTCCAGTAGTAGTCAGTCCAAAGAAGGATGGGAAGTGGAGGATTTGTGTAGATTTTAAACCCTTAAATGAAGCCACTAAAAAAGAACCCATATCCTCTTCCATTCCTTGATAAGATCTTGGATTCAGTGGTAGGTTATGAGAGGTACAATGTGTGTGATGGTTTTTCGGGCTATTTTCATTTGAAGATTGCTCTTAAAGACCGAACAAAGACAACTTTCATTACTCCATGGGGTTGCTATTGCTACACAGTATTTCCATTTGGGTTGTCAAATGGACCTTCCTTCTATCAAGAGAGAGCAAATTGGGTGTTGGAACCATTCATTGGTAGTTGTGTTAAAGCTTTTATGGATGACTTCTGTGTCTACAACAGTAGGGTTGAGCACCATGAGAAGTTGCAGATGGTATTGGCTCGATATGATGAATGTGGAGGACAACTAAATCCCAAGAAATGTCATCTAGCACAGCCAAGGGTGAAGTTATTGGGTCATATGGTGTCAGAAAATGGCATTGAGGCTGATCCAGACAAGGTTAAGTCTATTATTCTTCTTCCATCACCTACGAGTACAAAGAAATTGGAAACCTTTCTAAACAAAGTGAAGTACATGGCATGGTTTCTTCCACTGTCTTCACAGTTTCTTTATCCATTACAACAGGTGGCAAAGCATGATCCATTGCAATGGGATGACAAGTGAAGAGGTGTTTCATTATGTAAATCCATCAGTAGGGGATGATGCCATTGGAGCCATGCTATTGCAAAAGGGGAAGGGAAGCCATTATATGAGGCCAGTGTATTGTGCAAGCCGAGTGAAGTTGGTAGCGGAGAGAAAGTTCTCGAAAGTAGAGCTAGTGATGGCCAGTGCAATATTTGCTTGTCGACGATTTCATCATTACTTGCTACCACGACCTTTTGTTTTCTTGATGAGTTATGCCTTTTTGCCATAGTTAATTAATGGCACTAACATGTCAAATGTGGTGAAGAAATGGGTGATTGAGCTGCAAGAGTTTGAGTTCTCTTTTCTAGTGGAAGATATTACAAGAGCTACACTAGCTGATTTGTTGACTTACAAGGAGAATCCCCTCCTTGTTAAGGATGAAGTGGTGAGAAAAGTAGTTGAATAAGTGCCACATATCAGCAATGCACATGTGTTGTTCTTTGATGGTTCATACAGAGAGAGCCATGATGCGGCTTCAGGGGGTATAGCACTTTATGATCCAAAGGGGAAGCTAGTATGCAAGAGAGGCTTCAAATTAGATGCGCATAGTAATAATGAGGCTGAACAAATTTGTTTGAAGCATGGGGTTAGAAGGTTGAGCATAAAAGGTGATGCCTTGTTAGTTGTGAAGCAAGTGTTGGGTGTGTGGAAGAGCAAGAACACCTCATTGAAGGAAATATGTTTCAGAATTAAAGGCCTATTAAAAAATTTTGAGGCATGGAGCATCAGGCACATTGAACGTGCTCTAAATGGAGAGGCACATGAAGCAGCTCAAAGCATGATTGGGGAGCTATTTGTGTTGAGGACCACTTTACCTCTTTATCATGGCCGGGAAATTTTGGCTCAAGAGGAGGAGTTTTTGCTAACAGGAATCATTCCGAAGGACATTCAGAAGTCTAAGAATTATGGTTTTGTGCGTAGAGCATACAGGTACAAATTGATTGGTGATGTCGTGTACATGAAAGGGGCTGATCTTGTGTTGAGACGTGTACCTTGGCGGGAGGAGCTTTATAGAGTGTTGGAAGAGAATCATGAAGGCGCATGTGGCGGACATTTTGCTCTAAACATCACCTTGCATAAGATCTTGCAAGAGGGGTATGTATGGCCTAGTTTGCACAAGGATGTTCACCATTGGTATAGGTCTTGCAATAGGTGTCAAGCATTTGGGAAGAGAGTGTTGAAGCCAGAGCTACGGAAAACCATTATGGCGTTTGATGTGTTTGAAAAGTGGGGGATTGATGCGATAGGCCCGTTACCTATCACAAGCAGAGACAAAAGCTATATTTTGACTACGGTGGATTATCTCTCTAGATGGGCAGAGGGTATAGCAGTAAACAGATCATTGCAAAGGATGTGGCAAAATTTGTGTACAATGAAATATGTTGCAAGTTTGGGGTGCCACTGGAGCTACTTTCAGATAAGGGGCCAGGATTTAGAGCTAAACTGCTAGACTTTTTATGCGCAAAGATGAAGATTAGGCACGAGCATACCACTCTTTATTACACGCAGTGTAATGGCTTGAATGAAAGATTCAATGGTGAGTTGGTATAGTTTCTTTCAAAAGTGACAGAGCACCAAGGAAATAATTGGGATTTGGAATTGCCTAGTGCATTATGGGCTTACCGTACTTCGGTGAAGACAGGTACAGGGTTTACTCCATTTCATTTGGTGTATGGGAAGGAAGCACTATTGCCTTTGGAGGTAGAGTTGTCTGCAGTAAAGATGCTAGAGAAGTTGCTTGGGCCTCCTAGTGACGCATTCAAAGAGAGGCTCTTACAGTTACAAGAGGTTCAGCTGGATAGGATGAGTACAATGGAGCCATATGGGCTGAGGCAAGATAAGGCTTTGGCAAAAATAAATGAAAAGGTAAAAAGTAAGGGTATCAAGAAGCATGGCTTGGTTTTGCACTACAACAGTAAGCTGGACAACACCTTCCAAAAGAAGTTTCAGATTAAGTGGGAAGGTCCTTTCAAGGTAGTGGAGTGTTTTCCGAATGGTACATATCAGCTGGCTAACCTGGATGGGATTCTACATAAGCCAAGAGTAAATGGATTCCATCTGAAATTTTATCATGCCAGGTTAATGATGGTGGAGCAAGATGAGATGTTTGTGGAGCGAGTAATGTGTGTGAGGGATGAGGAGACCTGTGACGCGGTGAGTCTCATATCTCTCTTTGCTATTGCTGATCATGAATGATCTAGCAGGCTAGGGGATGGGCAAATTATGTCAAGATTTTTTTGGATCAAGGGATTGTGCATATGTACATACACATGCATGGTGCATCGAATAAAGGATTGCCCATTTTCCATAGCCAGGTGGTTACGTGGGGCCCACATGTGTAAGGTAGAACAACATGTACATAGTGCATCGATTTTCACTATCACCAGTACCAGTGTGTTTTCTCTATAATAATGAGGAGTTGATAGCATGTAAAACTTCTCGAGGAAGCTATCCACGGGCCGACGACATGAGGTAAGCAGGTGCGTCAGATGGCATCTAGTGACGTCAGGAGGTCAAATGGGGTCAATACTTGCACGTGGAGAAGTACGGACACAACGTGGATGTTTTCTTGTGATAATTATTCAGAAAGGTCATCATGAGGACCATATTTTTGGGCCACTTCACGTGGTGGCGGAATGCATTATTGAAAAAAGTTGAGTGCCAGGTGTGCGGATGATGCAAAAGGGTGACAACTATGCACTGCGAGGTCAGTTTTTAGCCTGTTCGGGGTCGGTTTGAGGTCATCTAAAAGGCGAAGGGTGCCCAAGTGAAAAAGTGAAGTGTCGGAACTAAAAAAACAGAGAGAAGACCAGAAATAGAGTGGAGAGAAGAGGAGGAACAGCCGCCACTGTGTTTTTGGTGTTTTTGGAGCATGTTTTGGCCGTAAATTGCTCATCCGAGGTCGGATTTGAGCACTTTGACATTGTAGACTGGGGTTTTGGGCCGTTCCGGACGCGATGGCGCTGTCAATTTTGCCAAATTACTCATTGTTTCTCTGTTTTTTTGGCTGTGTAAGTTTCTCCTATGAGCAAAGCTTCTGCTCCAATTTGTGATTGTATCTGTCATATTTTACCCATATTGTGTGAGCTTTTTGTCCCATTGGTGTTGGCCCAAGCTCTATTGTTTCTAAACATAAAAATTATCCTCTTTTGAGCTGAGGTTTTTGGGTGTGTGTGTCTGTGTATCTCTGTGTGGAGTGGGCAAGTGGATAGTCTCTCTCCTCTCACTCCATCGGTGTGTTCCCTATCTCGGCCAAGTGGGTTGTGTAAGCCGAGTGGTGCCCCATAATGTGTGTGTATATCCTTCTAAGAGTGTGTGTCGGTTCATTATAGAGCGTTCCGTATGTTTCCATCCCGCTCACAGCGGCTGGCGATGATGTATTTATGATTTTTTTGAAATAGCCCGCCCGACTGAGGTCGCCTGACTCTTGAGGAGTCCCCACGTGGCAGGGGGGGGGGGAGGGAATCCCCTCTCCTTTTATCTATTAGTATAGATAGTTTTAGCATATTGTATTGATAGACGATCAGCCTTCTCTAGAATCACGTAACCACGGGTATTTTTGGGATTTTGAAAATTTTGAAGGGCAAAATATTGGGGGTCCAAAATTTTCCGGAACACTGCACTAGCTTGAAAATGAGACTCTCTCTCTCTCTCTCTAACACACACACACACACAGACGTTTATATCAATATAAAATTTCATTTTATTTCTCTCATTTCATGCCCACAGGGGCGATATAACATTTCATTTCATTTCTCTTGGACCATGCCCACAGGGGCGCAGGGTGTCCCAGTGTGACAGGGGCACAAGAATGACACGTGGCAGGGTGGAAACAAAGCGAGAGAGAGAGAGAGAGAGAGAGAGAGAGAGAGAGAGAGAGAGAGAGAGAGAGAGAGAGAGAGATAGAGAGAGAGAGAGAGTAAGCGAGAGCTACCTCCAGTAGCTGGTGTGAGCAGCAGTCCGCGAGGTGAGCAGCCGCACGTCATCGCAGGCCGTGAGTTGACGAGCCGTAGGTCACCGCAGTCTGGTGGTGCAGTGTCTCGATGGTGCAGTAGCCGCCTTCAAAGTAGTTGCAGCAGCGTCAACAACGTGGAGGATAGGTTGGCGATGTGGTGAGTAGCTGTAGCAGCGTCAGCAGCATGGAGGATGACCTCTCTCTCTCTCTCTCTCTTGAGATTGACGATGAGAGCGTGGCAGACCTCTCTCTCTCTCTCTTGAGGATGACGATGAGGAGCAAGACCTCCCTCTCTCTCTCTCTCTCTCTCTCTCTCTCTCTCTCTCTCTCTCTCTCTCTCTCTCTCTCTCCTGCCCACATTGATCGACCTGGCATCGCCAAGCGCTCCATCTTGAGTAGGCGGCTGGCGATGATGTATTTACGATTTTTTAAAATAGCCCGCCCGCTGAGGTCGCCTGACTCTTGAGGAGTCGCCACGTGAGCAGGGGGGAAAATTGTACATCAATTCACGAGAAAAAAATTCACCTCCAATGAGAGCAAGGGAAATTAAAATATGCCCACGTCACTTTTTTTGTTTTTTTGGCAAAACTCACAACATGTGACATCTTGACACCTTCAATTATGTCTCACACTAAAAGTGGCGAGAAGCAAGTTTTGGTAGGAGCAATGGCCACATGCTAAAATGTGTTGTAGTCACCAACCAAGTGAGCCAACACATGGGATGGATATTTGAATTCTCGTTTACATCTATCATTGGCACAAGGTAGTAGACACGATGATCATCGTGTGTGTCTTGTAAACTTACTGCAGCTAATTATTGAAGGTGTGAAGCTTTCCATAGCAAAGGGGAAAGGGAAAGGGGGGAAGAGGACAAGGGACAAGGAGAAGAGATGGTATGAATTATTTGCAAACATGTTCCGTCCCTAGTTGGGTCCTAGTAGAGAAAAGTGATACAATCTTTTCATCGGCTTCTAAAGAGGTCTGGCATTGACGTAATAAGTTAACCCAAGTTTAGCGGAGGTAAAGGAAGTCACTATCAGGAATTCAACACAATATTTTGAAGAGAGCTTTCAAGACTTAATACAAGCTTTTGAGAGGGCCTTTCAAAAGGATTTTCCTGCAAAAATATGGGATGTACCCACCTCAAAAGTTGGAGCCAAAGGGACGCAAAGACTTAGGAAACTAACTCCTAGAGGGTGCTTTGGGGGAGTGTTTGAAATAGCTCACAAGATGACAAAAAATGGCTTTCGACCTACAACAAGGTGAGGAGTCACTAAGGACTGTTGATGTTAAGGGGGAATGAAAGTTATGAGAAGTAGGTCCAGATGAGTGACTACAATAAATAACTTGTCATTTTTGTTCTAATTTAGTCCAGCACAAATGCTTTATAAGTTAGCAAGGGCATCACTTAAACAGCAAGGTGAGGAAGCACGAAGGCCTGCTAAGTTAAGAGGAGGATGAGATTTATGGAAAGCAAGTTATAATGAGTGTTTAAAATCACATTGAATTTTTGTTGTATTTTAATTTAAAATTGCATTATCCATTATACATATATAATCACAAAGGGTTTACTAAAATACCCTTCTAATTTGTGAAACTTTCCAAACTATTCTTCAAATTTTGAAAATTCCCAAAATACCCTCAATATTTTGTCATGATATCCAAAATACCCTTCAAATTGTCCAAAATTCTCAACCCCCCGTGACCTCCGCCGTTGTCTCCTCACTAGCCACCACGTGCACCCATTCCCACCTTTGCTCTTCAATCCTCCAACACACCTTTCTAGACTCCCTCAAATAGAAATGGCCCAAAACCGTGGCAACATATTTTGGTTCATTTCTTTATATTGATAAGCTTAAAAGTGCAAGGAGAAAATTGTCACAAACATTGCCCTCAAAAGAACTTTTAGAGATTTTAGATGTGGCTTTTTATTCAAAACCTCCAAAAAAGAAAAGCACACTTAACTTGTCTTAAGTATTCTATTTTGGTACAAGATTAGTGTTATTGAAATTGATCTATGGAAGGCTCTTAAAAGATTTTTTTTTTGAAAATTAAACTAAAACAAACAAGGTGAAGACTCCTCGATGGCCTCAAGAAGGTAACATTGGTTGTTGTAATAAATTGAACATTATTAAAACACATTTGACATGTTTATGGAGAGAGACTATAGATAGAGAGAGATGTGTTGGAGCTATACATGGCTCACTCTACTCAATTTGGTCTCACCTATATATTTGTATCTTGTCTTCAATATGAATCAGTCTTTGGGAGCGTATATGGTGTGTCTCTTGTCTCGTCTCTCTCTCTTTCTCTCTACATCTCAACATGGTATCAGAGCGGTAACGATCACGCGCCGATTCAATTCATGGTGACAAAACAGTATGTGTATGCGATTTGCATGTAAGATTCAAAATTGCTACAAATTTTATTTTTGAGCGTTGATTCTTGTTAACTATGGTTGTTTTGTGTTAAGAAGAATATAATTAGTGTATTGTGTGGCGTTTATTGCTAATAAATCTAATCGTTGATTACATTTTCTTGTTGATGACACCCTGAACTTTATCTCAATTTTTCAGGGTGTTTTGCTCAAAATTTGGAGAAACGAAAAAAGCGCAATGGAGTGTAGCGCAATGGAGCGTTGTCAATAAATTTACGGTCTTGCCAGGAAAGCACCGGGCTTATGGCTGTGAGAGTTTGTGATATAACTCCAAAAAAGTATATAAAGGGGTTAAACCATAGATGCCATGAAGACTAGGGTTTGGAAAGCAGTGCCATCAAAGAAGCCCCACTCTTTCTCTCTTGCACTCACACACACATAGAAAGAACACAAAAGAGAATGTCAAAATAACACAAAGATGAAAACATCAAAGATATGGTCATACCGTATCATGGGTAGTATGAAAGGGTTAATAGATGAGTTAATGGCATTCAATCTTGGTTGACCAAATAGGCTACGAATTGTTCTTTGGAATTGTAGTTTTGTGCTTACCATAATATATATATATTGTCTAGTGATTGGGATTAATTGTGTGTATAAAACCTCTTGGTTCATAGCAAGATAACTACGCTTACGTCAAAAGAAAAGTTATAGTCTATGAGAGGTAGTATAATGGGATTCGGTGATAGAAATATTTCATTGAGCCTTTCTAGGCCAAAGAGAAACACTATACGTTGTTGAAAGTGTATTTTACGGCTAATCCATACGTTAATTCTAATAGATCGTACAGAGTGAAAGCGATAGAAATTATCATCATGTGGGTTATTCATCTAGGATAGTATGTGAGAAATAGAGATATGAGAGAAGTGAAGAGATGAAAAGTTTCCCTCCCAAGCCCTATTCTTGCCCGTAGGCAATAAGGATACTATGGGGAGAGATGTACATGTAGCAAAGAGAACCTAGAATTTGTAGAGAGGATGAATTACTAAGAGTGAGAGAGATAGGTTTGGTTAAGGAGATGAGATTAGATATATATATATGTTGGATTAGAGATGAAAAAGAAAACAACAAGAAATCAAGAAAACATCAATGTAGAACACATCTTACTTGACAACCCTTCGACACCATTATTGATGGAGAGAGAAGAAGAGTGGAGAATTCCACTTTGATTGAGACACCAAGTGCAAGACCTTATTTGATTAGAGTTCATCTTCCAAGGTTAGCTTGTTGCAACGATAGCTAGTGTTCCTCTAGGAGAAAGTGTAGGCTTAGGCTTATGTTAATGGCTAAGTACAATTTGGCATTACTACTCACTCCCTCATGAATTCCTCTCATCAATGGCTTGAATGCTTGAGTTCTTTTCAAGGAGGAAGAGGTCCCCTTTTATAGGTGAAGGGAACCCTCAAGGGCTTACACAAGAAGAGAAGAGCCAGTGTGAAGAGAAACTGGAAAAGTTGAAAATGAGCTGTCCCTGCATGATGTGGGCAGACTAGGGTCCAGTATTTTGATCATATCTTCTCAACCGTGGATTCAAATAAAAAAGTAAAAATATGGGCAGAAAATTCAGCTCATTAGCTACGATTTTCATTTTCAAATCATTTTCCAATTCGGATTGGAACCTTGTGTAAACAAATCATCAAAATAGGATCCATTTCTAGCAGCAAAAGTCTTCCTGTGGTCCCCTTAGCTTAGACTTTCATTTGATTCCAAAGGACACCTCATGCCATATGAAAGCATGACATTGCTCCTTGACAAAGTTTTGTAATCATGCTTGCAATAATGCATTAAAATAAGTGTATCTTTGAAATCATGCCACCTAGTATCCCACTAGGATTTGATTCCCTCCTAGTAGCTATTTAAAAAGAAATATAAGAAAAATATAAAAAATACATAGAATATATATATATTGGAGTTTACCCTAGATATAGGATCTAGCTAGGGTGTGAGATGATAATGAGATAGTAGAAATAAAGAATCAATGCTTTTTGCCCCAAGTTAAAGAGGCGGAGCTATTGACGCTTTTCCCATAATATTTTTTTATGGTAAAGTAAGAATAGGTTACCCTTGAGATAAATAATAGGATGAGATAGAAAGCATATTATTATACTTAAATATGCATATGTACATTATAGAAAATATAACTATGTATCTAAAAAGTTACAAGATAACTCTTGTAGCATGTGTTCCCACTATGTACGTGTCACAGCACGACATCCACCCCCTCTAAACCTGCACATCCTCCGGCATGTGCCAGCCTCATGGTAACTTGTGAAAGCAATTGCATCCCCTATCATCATATGACCTCCTCCAGGATCATATGGGTAACTCAAAAACTTGTATTTTATTAAGCATTGAGATTCTCCGCATTTTGCAATTCCTCTTGGATCAGAAGGAATTGTTATATACATGTGTCTCCAAAACATCTGTAACAAATCTTCATTATGCGCAAAATCTTCATGACGTAGAGACATAAGTTCCTCATACTCCTCTTCAAAAAACACTTCCAGGCTTCCTGTAATATAGTTGAAATATTTTTGAAACTGCACTTCAACCCTCTTACCAACCTCTTAATCCATATGTACCTCTTTTGCATAGAAGTCTGAATCTGCATCTTTATTCTCAAAAGAATCCTCTAGATAGCCTTTCTCAACATCGAGAGAAACCTCAGAAATATGCATGGTAAATCTCTCATCATTTCTCTCACCTTTTACCAAATACCTCTCTAGCTTTACATCATAAAACTTTGCATACCTCTCAAATATGGTGTCTAATTCCCTTTCCAAATCATCTTGGTAGGTATGCTCCCGGTCACTTGTAACCGACTGATCAAAAACCTCCTTGGAGTTAGTCTCTGACACAATAGCTTCACCCCTTCTTTCTTTTTGACCCATTGCTAAATTATCTTCAACTGAATCATGTCTCCACTTATCTAGGGAGAACCCTTCTTCATTACATGACTCTGGTGTCAGCATAGAGCTAGCATCCTCTTCTTGCTTCAAGGCATCACTGTTGGAGCTATATATACCAACCCCTATACTATGTATAGCTAGGAGTCCCCACTATATATTTGTACTCAGTGTGTGTTCTCCATACACTTTGGGGCTTGTACATGTTGGTGTCGTCTCTCTCTCCTCTTGTCTACATGCGCTCTCTCCCTCCGGGTCAACATGGTATCAGAGCTAAGTAGTCTTTATCTTTCGTGATAATAAATTTATTTGTAAAGCATTGTCACGCAAAATTCAATAGTTTTTTGGCTTGCTTAAAATTAGTGAGATGGCTTTTAAAGGGTAGCGCTGTGAGGCAGTCCTGCTCATGTACCACCGTGAAAGCACAGAGATGAAAGATGGAACCAGCAAATAGCCTAGTGGATTGTATGCTCTAGGCACAGGTGTAAGCCTCGCTAGTGGGTTGTCTGCCTTGCACCTCTCGTAACTCTCATGGTTGGCTGCTAGAAGCAAATCTAGATGATGATCGAAAGACCGAATCGAAATACTCGTGGCATGTATGCCATGTGCGCCTAATTTTTCAACCTTGTTAGTACATGCTCGCGTAATTGCAGAACTGTTGTATACGTTGCTGAAGAGGTGTCTTGTTTACGCATGCAAAAGAGGCAGCTTGTCTTGATCCAAAGTCCTCATGGGGGACGGTTCCACTTCTTGGAAGCATTAAGGACTGATATCAACAGTTCAAATATAACTTCTTGGAAGCGTTGAAGATTAATAACGTCAAAGGCCGTCCTATCTCAGTAGTCACGGCAGCTATGCCGGGAGGGGACTCCTTGATTTGCAGTAGGCATGCTATTTTAAAATAATATAACGTTATTATAAGAGTGACAAGCATGGATGACCAGCTTTTTAGGAGCAGAGAGGTAGCGGCTACCTTGATTCATAGCCAATTATAGCTGACCGCATGTTGTTTTAAGATAATATAATTTTGTTTAAGAGTGACGAGCATGGATGATGGTTGACCAGCGTTTTAGGAGCAGAGCGGATCTCTGGGTACATGCCACCCTAGAAAGTGTGTTGGGACTTTGTAATAAGCACGTGCTTGTGACGAAGCTGCTGGATACATGCTTATGAGTAGAGAGAAGCTTTCCCATCGAGCAGAACCAGGTCGCGATGACCATAGACGCTATGAGAAGGTGCTTCTATCTTCTTGTTGGCCTGCATTGCTTCTTGCATAGATTTTCAAGGGTTGATTTATTATGCTTGCGCCCTTGTTTCTCGAACTCAGCATTGCTAGTGTATATTCGGCGAGTGGTTTACGGAAGCATCCTAGTATATTTTGTCATGGCCGGCAGTTTATGCCATCTTCTATTTTCTTTTTCTTTTTTTTTTGGCCTTGGTCGTCACTTAAATTTTTTCGATAGTGACCTTGACCTTGCCCAAATAACATAAATATGGGTTCATGTTCATGTTCTCACCAGTTATAGATAAGAACCAATCGTAAGTGACCTTGCCCAGATAACGTAAATATGGGTTCATGTTCATGTTGTCACCAGCTATAGATAAGAACCAATCGTATATGACCTTGCCCAGATAACGTAAATATGGGTTCATGTTCATGTTGTCACCGGCTATGAATAAGATCCAATCGTAAGTGAACGTATATTTATCTTCTAAGAGGTTGCAAATGTTTATATTAGCTAATCAAAGATGACTGTTTATTTGTCTAAGAGGTTTGCCTTATAAATCAATTGTTCCATGGAATCATCTGTTTATAATTGATTATTAAATTGACTTTGTGACTACCACGGTGAGTACCACGATGCCATGGGACGTACAGCCATGATGATGATTGCTTTTCTTTGATTTGTTGAAAACGTCTCAAATGCCATGGTGAGAACCATGATGCCATGGTACGTAAATCCATGATGATTATTGTTGTTTTTAAATGTTTTATTTGTTTAAAGCGTCTCTGATGCCATGGTACGTAAAGCCATGATGATTCATATTTCAAAGTTTTTCTAAGCGTCTCTGATGCCATGGTACGTAAATCCATGATGCTTATTGCTATTTCAAATGTTTTATTTGTTGAAAGCGTCTCTGATGTCATGGTACGTAAAGCATGATGATTGCTATTTCAAAGTCTTTACAAGCGTCTTTAATGCCATGGTGAACACCATGATGCCATGATGACGACAACTGTAATTGAGATCTTGGAGACCCCAATGTATGTATTACATGCCAGCTTTGTATATATGTGTGCATATGTGATTACATTGATGTTATGTTTGTTTCTATGTCGTCTACACATGTGATTGTATCGGTCTTATGTTTGTTTCTATGTCATCTCTAGAGCAGCGTCGCGAACCGTATCTAAGGATAATGTGATGTTGTTATCTCTAACCTTCACGTCTCGATATGTTTCTTGAGTTGATGTTGCTTACAGGGAATGTCAAGTAGTGTGGACAGGGGCTCAAAGATATTGAAGTTGCTCAAAGATCTTGAAGAATTTTCACCAATTCAATTGTATATATAGGGCTAGTGAACTTCCAAAGATACTTGAAAGCACACATTGTATATTATGGAGTGATGTAGATCGTCAAAATTGAATTTTGTAAACTTTGATAATTGTTAATATAACAGTGCATGTATATGGTGCTGTGGGTTTTTCCCTTGTACCCCCAAGGGTTTTTTCATCCACAGTTAGGGACTCCTATTTGAGTGGGGGTGTTGGAGCTATATATACCAACCCCTATACTATGTATAGCTAGGAGTCCCCACTATATATTTGTACTTAGTGTGTGTTCTCCATACACTTTGGGGCTTGTACATGTTGGTGTCATCTCTCTCTCCTCTTGTCTACATGCGCTCTCTCCCTCCGGATCAACAATCACCATGTATACCCTTCCTATCCATAGCAGATAGATGCTCACAAACGTGCTTGTAATTTATACCCTGTGACACAAGACCTAAATCCCTTTTATGCCTCAGATATTGTTTGCATACCTGCAGGCAACCGAAATTCTTAGAACCCTGTATAGTAGGCACTTTATGGCAAGCATCTTTATTTGCATCTTCATACAGATAAGAAATATCACCCCAATCACAGACCATATCCGAAGAGGTTTCTTGCTCTTCTACTCTATCCTCTGATGTCACTTCAACATGTATAGCATAACCAAACACTTATCTATCTTTGATTTGTGAATCTTGAAGATTCATAGCTTCATCTGCAGAACCCTAGTCCTCATGCAGAGAATTTGCATCTATCATTCCTTCCTCTACCATGGAATTGTGAAATCTTGCTGCATCTAGCTCTAAATAAGGCACAATTTCATGAGTCATCTGCTACCCCATATATACAAGACATACATATTACTCTGTCAATGCACTCCTCTTCTTCCACCTCGTCTAGCTGAGGTACTTCACAATCCGCAATGCTACTAGCAGAGCTATACTCACAAAGGAAGAGATTTTCAGTCACCCCCTCTAAATTATCACTTTCGCAGCTAGGCATATCCATTTGGGTAGTACCACATGCATCAAACTCGCATAGGAAAGCATTGATAATGTCTTATTCATCCCGGTATATGTCTTCAGTATAGGCATCCGGCTCTTCTAAACTTGGTAAAAGTTCCTGGATTTGCTCAAAAGTAGATTGTAGCACATCACTTATATAGCAGTCTTCCACCTGTTTTCCCTTCACATCCTCTGTCAAAACCATAGCATCCTCATCCTTGTATATACACTCATGTACATCTTCAAACGAGTCAAAAGGAGCATCCAAATCATCTATCATATCCGGCGAGTTTGCATCATCCTCTAAGTCGCTTTGAGCCGTTTCAAACTCTTGGATAGCATCATGAGAGTCATTATCTTGAGATACGAAGGTTACAAGACCCAAACATGCATAAATAGCTTCCACTATGCTTCATCTGCATACAATAAATTTGCATCTTGCAAAAGATATGCAATATCTATTACTGCTTCTAAACTAGCCTGTATGGATGTGTTGACACTTGCATGGCTTACAGGAGACACCAACTCTAGCTGGTCACATCCACTTCCACTCTGCTCCATCTCTTGGTCTTGATGTTCCAAGCATACCTGTGTTATAGCTGTAGAAAACTCACCCCAGTTGCTTGCATATACACTTGCATAGTCTTCAACTTGGTGCTTGAAATCATCACTCCCAAGTTCAACAAATGCTGCAATCATCCGAGCTTCTGGAATTGCTTGAAGCCTCATCTTTGTCACATAGCACTCAAGATATCCTTCTGGATCATAGCCTTCGAATATATTAAGCTCATTATATACGGATTGCCTAGCGCTTTCAATCGCTTTTTTAATCCGGTCTTCTTCTTCAAGCCATTTGCGTCTGTCTGCAAGCTCTTTCATTTCAGCATATAGCTGCTCCACTTTGCTAGCCATCTTTATGTACTTCCACTCTGCTCCATCTCTTGGTCTTGATGTTCCAAGCATACCTGTGTTATAGCTGTAAAAAACTCACCCCAGTTGCTTGCATATACACTTGCATAGTCTTCAACTTGGTGCTTGAAATCATCACTCACAAGTTCAACAAATGCTGCAATCATCCGAGCTTCTGGAATTGCTTGAAGCCTCATCTCTGTCACATAGCACTCAAGATATCCTTCTGGATCATAGCCTTCGAATATATTAAGCTCATTATATACGGATTGCCTAGCGCTTTCAATCGATTTTTTAATACGTTCTTCTTCTTCAAGCCATTTGCATCTGTCTGCAAGCTCTTTCATTTCAGCATATAGCTGCTCCACTTTGCTAGCCATCTTTATGTACTCTCACCCCGGCTTGTTCACGTCGGGTTCACCAAAAAAATGTCGAGAAATTTGCGGTCTTTCCAAGAAAGCACCGGGCTTATGGCTCTGAGAGTTTTTGATAGAACTCCAAAAAACTATATGAAGGGGTTAAACCATAGATGCCATGAAGACTAGGGTTTGGAAAGAAGTGCCATCAAAGAAGCCCCACTCTTTCTCTCTTGCACTCATACACACATAGAAAGAACACAAAAGAGAATGTCAAAATAACACAAAGATGAAAACATCAAGGCTATGGTCATATCGTATCATGGGTAGTATGAAAGGATTAATAGATGAGTTAATGGCATTCAATCTTGGATGACCAAATAGGCTACGAATTGCTCTTTGGAATTGTAGTTTTGTGCTTACCATAATATATATATTTTGTCTAGTGATTGGGATTAATTGTGTGTACAAAACCTCTTGGTTCATAGCAAGATAACTACGCTTACATCAAAAGAAAAGTTATAGTCTATGAGAGGTAGTATAATGGGATCCGGTGATAGAAGTATTTCATTGAGCCTTTCTAGGCCAAAGAGAAACACTATACGTTGTTGAAAGTGTATTTTACGGGTAATCCATACGTTAATTCTAATAGATCGTACAGAGTGAAAGCGATAGAAATTATCATTATGTGGGTTGCTCATCTAGGATAGTATGTGAGAAATGTAGATATGAGAGAAGTGAAGAGATGAAAAGTTTCCCTCCCAAGCCCTATTTTTGCCCGTAGGCAATAAGGATACTACGGGGAGAGATGTACATGTAGCAAAGAGAACCTAGAATTTGTAGAGAGGATGAATTACTAAGAGTGAGAGAGATAGGTTTGGATAAGGAGATGAGATTAGATATATATATATGTTGGATTAGAGATGAAAAAGAAAACAACAAGAAATCAAGAAAACATCAATGTAGAACACATCTTACTTGACAACCCTTCGACACCATTATTGATGGAGAGAGAAGAAGAGTGGAGAATTCCACTTTGATTGAGACACCAAGTGCAAGACCTTATTTGATTAGAGTTCATCTTCCAAGGTTATCTTGTTGCAAGGATGGCTAGTCTTCTTCTAGGAGAAAGTGTAGGCTTAGGCTTATGTTAATGGCTAAGTACAATTTAGTATTACTACTCACTCCCTCATGAATTCCTCTCGTCAATGCCTTGAATACTTGAGTTCTTTTCAAGGAAGAAGAGGTCCCCTTTTATAGGTGAAAGGAACCCCCAAGGGTTTACACAAGAAGAGAAGAGCCAGTGTGAACAGAAACTGGAAAAGTTGAAAATGAGCTGTCCGTGCATGATGTGGGCAAACTAGGGTCCAGTATTTTGATCATATCTCCTCAACCGTGGCTCCAAATAAAAAGTAAAAATATGGGCAGAAAATTCAGCTCATTAGCTACGATTTTCATTTTAAAATCGTTTTCCAATTCAGATTGGAACCTTGTGTAAAAAAATCATCAAAATAGGGTCCATTTCTGGCAGCAAAAGTCTTCCTGTGGTCCCCTTAACCTAGACTTTCATTTGATTCCAAAGGACACCTCATGCCATATGAAAGCATGACATTGCTTCTTGACAAAGTTTTGTAATCATGCTTGCAATAATGCATTAAAATAAGTGTATCTTTGAAATCATGCCACGTAGTGTCCCACTAGGATTTGATTCCCTCGTAGTAGCTATTTAAAAAGAAATGTAAGAAAAATATAAAAAATACATAGAATATATATATATATATATTGGAGTTTACCCTAGATATAGGATCTAGCTAGGGTGTGCGATAATAATGAGATAGTAGAAATAAAGAATCAATGCTTTTTGCCCCAAGTTAAAGAGGCGTAGCTATTGACGCTTTTCCCATAGTATTTTTTTATGGTAAAGTAAGAATAGGTTACCCTTGAGATAAATAATAGGATGAGATAGAAAGCATATTATTATACTTAAATATGCATATGTACATTATAGAAAATATAACTATGTATCTAAAAAGTTACAAGATAACTCTTGTAGCATGCTTTCCCTCTATGTACGTGTCACAAGACGACAGCGTAGCGCAATAGCGCTTTTCATCCAAAAATTGTTCGTCTCCTCGAGCTCTTTGATTTGAGTTATAGGTTTGCGTCAATTGGAGTTCGCATCAGAAAGTTATGTTGTTTTTACTGCAATTGAGCTTCACGCAGCTTTCTTCGTCCTACTTCTTCGTGAAGCGTCCGCGATCGTTTTTCTTATTTTGGCGTTAACTTTTTCGAGAAGATTTAGCTTTTTTCTATTCGTATTGTGGCCGTCAATCTTGCGTCTCACGCTACTCTATTTTGAGGACTCTTTTATTATTAACGTCCCCTTTACCCTTCCTTTTTTGGGTGACGTCTCTCACATCTTTGGACGTTCCTTGAGCATCCTTCTTACGTTTATCGTTGATAGAACGTAGTTCTCATATCTCTCTCATTCTCAATTGCGGCCTTCACCATATATGGTGTGCAGATTCTGCGATCTTATCTTATACGTCTTCTCGCAACAAGATATGGCTATGAATATTATTATCAACGGCTTTCCCTCTGGCCAGCGTTCTGTTCCTCCTTTCCAAGGTCAAGGTTTTCCAGGCTGGAAAGCAAAGATGTTAATTCTTGAAGGCGATGAACTCTCTGATTTTGTTCTTGAAAATCGTGTTTGTCCGCCTCAGCCTATTGATACGGATAATGATAACGTGCTTATCACTGAAGAACCTATATTTGAAGATTGGAATGTTGCCTATACGGATTGGCAACGATGTGATAAAGCACCTCGTCGGTATATTCTTTCTGCTCTTACTGATTCCCTTTTGCTTGATATGTATGAACTGCCTACTTCCCATGACGTATGGAAGTACCTTATTGGAAACTTTTAGAAGAAATCTATCACAGAAATACTTTATTTGAGAGGGTTTCTTAACAAGTTACAATATGAAGTTGGTACTGCCATGACGGGACATATTGCATATTTCAAATCTATTATTAATCAACTTGCTGCTGCTGCCGGTGATCCTGTTCCACAAAAGCAACTGATTACACTTCTCCTTGATACGGTGAAGGACTCTTCTTATGATAACATTGTTACTATTCTCTCTAATAAAGATGGTCTTGATTTCAACCAAGCCTGCATGTCTTTAATTGAATACTCTCAACGTCAAGAGCTTCGTAATGCTGGTCATGATATAGCTATGATTTCACAATAGGAGACTGAGTCACAACAGATGGAACGTGCTTTTTATGCTCGAAGGCATCCATTTCAACAAGGAAACCGCAGAGGTGGCCGTTGCGGTAATATTTTCTCTCGTCTCAAATTTCCTAATAAGCAATGTTCTTACTGCAACAGAAATGGCCATACTGAAGATGATTGTTGGGCACGTCAATATGATGAAGAACACAATATTACCACAAAACAACCACGTTTATCTAGAGACTCTTCTTCTTCTTCTTGTGAATATTGTGAACGATCTCATCATCCCACTCATATGTGCTATAAGCGTCGATTTGACACAGATCGGAATAGAGCATATTCCAATGAACATCGAAACAACATTGTACTAGAAATAAGCTGCATCCTATGTTCAATTGCTTTAGATAGAATACTTCATGTACGTGATGGATCACTTTTTATTGTCGATTCTGGTGCTACAAGAAATATGGCATATCAGTCTAAGTGGCTCCATAAATATCATCCACTACCAGCTCAACGTGTTGTTTATCTTGTTGATGATACTACTTATCAAGTAAAGGGCATTGGAGACTTATATCTTGGTACCTTATCTTCTTCCACTCGAATTTTGCGTGGAGTATTACATGTACCAGATCTTCAACGTAATCTTCTTTCAGTTGCCAGACTTGTTGATCTTGTTCTGTTTGTTGGATTTGATCATACCAAATGCCGAATTGAGAAAGATGGACAGACTATAGCCACTGCTCCTCGAAACGGTAATTTGTTTGAACTCTCTCTCAACGATGTTTTAGAAAATGGTGTCACTGCTCTAGGTGATCATGATTGCAAAGTATGGCATCACCATTTTGTTCATGCTGATTTCTCAAAACTCCTTGATCTTCAATGTCGTGATCTTTTTCATGGCATGGATCTAAAAGCCCATCCCCATATGGGAATTTGTGAATTTTTTGCTCTTGGGAAACACAATCCTAAACCCTTTCCTCTTTCAAATACAACTCATTCTCATGACATATTGGATCTTGTTCATACTGATATATGTGGACCTCTACCTTCTTCGAGATCACAATATCGCTACTTCATTACTTTCATTGATGATTTCTCGAGTCATACGACTCTATTTCTACTTAGACAAAAATCTGAAGCCTTATCTGTTTTCAAACAATTCCACAAGGCTGCGGAACTTCAAACTAGTCGTCGCCTTAAGAAGCTTCGTAGTGACAATGGAGGCAAATATGTTTCTCGAGAGTTTGTGAGTTACTGTGTTGACAGTGGAATTCATCATGAACACACTATTCCATATTCGCCTCAACATAACGGTGTTGCTGAACGAAAGAATCGCACTATTCTCAATGTTGTAAGATGTATGGTGATTCATTATGGCTTAGCTCATGTTTTTTGGGCTGAAGCTACTTTGACAGCAGTATTTATTCAGAATCATCTTCCTACTACTACACCCTCTAGTAAGATACCCATCACAACATGGACAGGTGACATTCTTTCTGTATCTCATTTTCGAACCTTTGGATGTATTACTTATATTCATGTTCCCAAAGAAACACGAACAAAGCTTGATGCTGCTGGTCTTCAAGTTATTTTTATTGGATATTCTGACACTTCCAAAGGCTACAAATTCTATGACCCTTTCTCCAAGAAATTAGTTGTGAATCGTGATGCTACTTTTAACGAACAGCTTATGAGAGGCTCATGGTCCATGGATGATTCTGATGAGACTAAATCATTGCTTTAGGCTTTTCCATTTCTTTTAGAAGATGAAACTCTTCCTATAGAGCAACTTTCCTCTTCACAAACATCCATTCCGAATGTTGCCAATGATGATATTGATATTTTTGTTGATCTGCCTATTGATTTTGAAAATGGCTCATGTCATGTTTATGATGACGATATTACTGATAATGCTTTTTCTACTTCCGAAGATCCCATTACTTATGATCAAGCTATATCTTCAACACAAAAGGATCAATGGCAAGAGGCTATGGAAGCAAAGTACGATTCTCTTATCTCTAAAGGTACATGGATACTAACGGAATTACCTCCTGGTCGTACAGCTATTAAATGTAAGTGGGTGTATAAGACAAAAGTAAAAGCAGATGGATCTTTTGACAACTTCAAGGCGCGTTTAGTTGCAAAAGGTTACTCCCAAGTAGCTGGTGTTGATTATCAAGAGACTTTTTCACCGGTTGTTCCCATTACAAGTGTTCGAGTTTTACTGGCATTTGCTGTTCAATTTGATTTAGAAGCTCGTCGGACCCCAACTTATACATATAACGCCAAGGTAGCAGTTTTGTGATTCTTTCTCTTTATGTGGATGATACCATCCTTGTTTCCAATGATTTGGGATTTCTTTAGCAAGTGAAAAAGTTATTGTCTTCTGCATTTGATATGGTGGATCTTAGAGAGATTCACTTGTGTCTTGGCATTCAAATCCAACCGAACCGTACAAAAGGTATTTTATTCCTTCGACAGTCAAAGTTTATTGCAGATACTATTCAAAAATTTGGTATGGAATCTGCATATTCAGCCAACACACCTTGTCTTGTGAGCTCTATGAAGAACACTTCTGACAATGGCGGTCAACTTGTTACAAATCAACCTTATGCTAACTTTATTGGATGTCTTCAGTTTGTTGGCATGAACACTCGTCTTGATATTCTGTTTTCTGATAATTATCTTGGACAACATCTTGCATGTCCTTCTCTTAAGCATTGGTCTGCTGCAAAGCATGTATTGAAATACTTGAAAGGCACTACAGATTTTGGTTTAGTCTATCGACGACAACTCACATCGGATTCTATGCAATCTCTTTCTCTTTTGTGTTACATAGATGCAGACTGGGCAAGCTCACATTTATCTATGCGATCTACTAGTGGAAATTTCTTCTTTATAAATGGTTGTCTTGTTTCTTGGACCAGCAAGAAGCAATGTTGTGTTGCAGTTTCTACGACCGAGTCAGAATATGTTGTGGCATCACTTGCAGCTCACGAGTTGATTTGGCTTCAACAAATGCTGGTTGATATTGGTCACTCTCCTCTTTCTAGCACACCCTTGCGGTGTGAGAACCAAAGTGCTACTAGTCTTGCAAAAGACTATGTTCAAGTCAAAGCACATTGTTGTCCATTATCATTATGTCAGGTATGAAGTACGCAAAGGAACCATTATGGTTGAACACTGTCCAAGTGACTAGATGATTGCAGACATTTTGACCAAAGGCCTCAACGAGTCATGTTTCATCCTCTTACGCTCGGATCTTGGAGTTGCTTCAGCCTCACTCTTTCTAGATTAGCTTCTTTGCTATTGTAATAGCTTTGTACATATGACATTGTAATCTTTTAGGTACCATGCACTATGCACACTCCACATTTGCACATTTTGATCTCTAAGTCACTTGAATATTTGTACATAGATGCACAATTCACTTTCACATTGTATAGGGGCTTGGGTTTTTCCCTTGAACTCCCCAAGGGTTTTTTCATCCAAAGCTAGAGACCTTTGTTTGAGTCGGGGTGTTGGAGCTATATATGGCTCACTCTACTCAACTTGGTCTCACCTGTATATTTGTATTTTGTCCTCAATATGAATCAGTCTTTGGGAGCGTATATGGTGTGTCTCTTGTCTCGTCTCTCTCTCTTTCTCTCTACATCTCAACAAGATGCACGTGCAAACATACACTCACTTTCATAATGAAAATGTTAAATTGAGTATAGTAAAACTTCTCTACAAATAAGGTTCTTTCTCATGTGTGTGTGTATACATATATACATACATACACACACACATATATATATATGTCTGTGTGTGTGTGTGTGTCTCAAATAACATACCAGCAATTCAAATAATGCAAGTTTTCAATAGCCATATTTCCATTCCCCCCACCTTGTTGTAGCTGTGACTGGTAAAGGTATTTCCAATCGCGGTCATTGCATCCTAACCACCATCCAATCTACAAGCAGTCGTTTCGGTGCACCAATGGTCATCCATGCATGAAAACGACATATATTGCAGGTGTATGCTCAGACATCCCTATAAAGAAATGAGAGGGAGAGAGCAGGGCCATGCCACTAGAGAGAAACAAGTGGGAGAGAGCAGTTCCTTCCCCTAGATAGAAACCAAAGGGAGAAAGAGAGAGTGGATATGTTCCACTCTCGGCTATACTATACAGGAAAACACACACACACACACACACACACACACACACACACACACACACACACACACACACACACACACACACACACACACACACACACACACACACACACACACACACACACACACACACACACAGAGGTTGTCGTTCCATGGTGATCCTCCCTTGGATGGCAATGCAAAGAAGAGAGAGAGAGAGAGAGAGAGAGAGAGAGAGAGAGAGAGAGAGAGAGAGAGAGAGAGAGAGAGAGAGAGAGAGAGCATGTGTGTGTGTGTCTTGGCTTTGTATTGATGATTGACCTAACACATTTAGCCTTCCCTCTCTCCTCTGTGACACTTCCCCACTTTTTTACCTCAAAGGGTTGGCATCTCTCCCCCCTTTTTCATTCGTACCCATGCAAGGATCGCCCTGGATTCCATCCTATAAACCACTTTGAAAAATTTTGACCCACCTATTTTTCACTCTAAACTTGCTTCCACTACTAAGATACAAGATACCCTTCCTATGTGCATTCCTTAGCTTTTACATGTAGATAGCACCCATCACCTACCTACAACTCATAGAGAACGCTCTATCGCAATCACTTCACCATCGTTGCAAGCCTGCAGAACTCTACCAGACCACACTTATTAAACCAAGATGAAATTTCACTATGGCCTACATATTATTATTGAGAGGAATTTACTAATAAGAGGGTTCTTTATGCGGGGAAAAAAAAGAGAAAGTGACATTACCATTTTTTTTTTTTTGTGGTCAAGATAGAGTACTACCTAAGAAAGATGAATACAACATTGAGAGAGAGAGAGAGAGAGAGAGAGAGAGAGAGAGAGAGAGAGAGAGAGAGAGAGAGAGAGAGAGGAGAACACTAAAGAGAACTTAGAAGAAAATGCTAAAGGAAAAATGAAAGAGTAGAGAAACATCTATTTATATGGACTTTCCATCTTCATTTGTCTTTTAACTTTCCATCTTCATTTGTCTTTTGACTTTCCACCTTGATCTGTCTTTTCATTTCCTAAACTCACCCTTCACTTATGCTCTTAATATGTTTGGAAGGATTTTTATTTTTCTCAGATTGGAGAGACCTATTTGCACTTTCCACCTCATGCTCAGACTGAGCCTCGAGGGTCAAAGGATTGCAAGTTATCTGCTTGGCAGAGAACGACTACCACTCCTATTCTCTACTTATTACAAGATGTTATGTATTGTTCTAGACCAGTCCTCTGAGGCTTGTTTGCCTCCGATCATGTGTATCATCACTTTGCTCTCTTGTATGATTTCACAAAAGCTTGCCACAGCCATATCCCCCTCAAACACACGGAAACTCCTTGCTTGCCAAATATGGTGCAAGAAGTAGTACCTGATTATTTGAGTGCAGACAAGAAGACCAGGACTTCCCAACCTGTTACTACCAAAGAACACATCATTCTTGAAGAACTTAATGTGACATGTCCTTTGAATCCACTTGCATATTTTCCCACCCATGCCCCTGATTGCCGGAATCCCATGAAAAGGTGGACTAGGTCTTCACTAGCAATTTTGCACCCCGAGGAACGATCGGACCCGACGCCTCTTTCTTGTACCTTTACTCTCGTCTGCAGAGCACCCCACATCACTTTCCACAGAAATATCTTCATATACTGAGGCCACCTTGGCTTCCAGATGTTCTCCATGACTACCTCCCACTGTTTTTCCATACAGTGCCTCTTCCATAGTTTGTTGAGGGGGCTACACCAATTAGCCTCATGCATTAATGCATGGGAGATGCCTTTAGAGTGTGGTTTCCAAAAGAGGCTACTCCCGGGCCATCTCCAGGCGTCCCATTCAAAGTTGGATTCACAAATTGGCATCACCACCTTATCAAGCTCTTTCATCACCCTGTAGACTAGTAAGATCTCAAAGCCTCTTGTCCTATATGACAACATATTCAAACTTTTGGGGAAGACGAATCAAGAGGACCTTCTCACTTCCAAGGTGGATACCATGCAGGTTCCAACAGAAAAGGAGCCAATGGAAGAGGACAACCTAAATGGGAACTCTATTGGAGAGTTTCTAGAGGCAGAAGAATTTGTCCCCCTTTCCCAATGATGGATACTGTCTCTATTCAATCTTGGAACGTGAAGGGATTAAAAAGCTAGAAGAAGGGAACTCTCTTCTGGGAAGAAGTGAAGAAAGAGAAGGCAGTCAATTGTTGGGCCATCCAAGAACACCATTTGGATGCTTGTTGCAAGAGAAAACAGGTTGTAGGAAAAAAACTCATCTTTTATGGGGAAGGAAACGACGGTTTCAGTGGTGTCTTGTTCATTTTGCTGACAGAGATTTGGAGCCAAAGATGGTTCTAAACCACCCCTCGAAGGAGTCCTTGGTGTTAGAACCCGATGGGACAATCAACCGATCACCATAGTAAATGTTTACGGCCCTTGCAACGCAAAGGATAGAGCTAAACTATGGATGCAGCTCAGGGATACTCCGATCGAAGGGGAGTGGCTGATGGTTGGAGACTTCAATATGGTTTAGAAAAGCAAGGACAGAACAGGCTCCGTCAGTCTTCTGGCTGGCTCGGAAAAGTCTAAATGGATGAGCTTATGTGAGAAGTGGGCTATGATTGACTTGTGGTAACTCACCTCATGGAACAGCATGCCTGGATTCACGTACACAAGCCTTCAGTATGCCCTCACTGCCTCCCGGTTGGACAGATGCTATTGCGAGTCTCATCAAGCTGACTGGATCTCATCATCATTAGAGATGAAGGTAATCTCAACAAAAAGCCTCTCCAATCACATGCCATTACACTTACAACTCAAGAAAGATAAAGGGGGGGGGCAATCCCAGAGAGGGGACAAAAAGCTTGTTGTTACAGGGACACACCTGTTCAAAGACCCTCTCTTCAGAAGCATCACCAAGAAAGTGCTCGGAAAGCTCAAGAAAGATGTGGGGATAAATAAACCTAGTGCTTGGAATGTATTTGTTTGGAGTGTACAAAAAGTTATCAAATCTTCGGGTCCGCGGGTTAAAAAAGCCACTGAGGCACATATCAAACATCTCAGAGAGGAGGTAGCGCAATTAGCCTCTAGGAAGGCTGCTGGACTGGCTACGGAAGATGAGCACAAGCGATGGCTTGAAGCTAAATCTTACCTGGCCAACGAACAACTGGAAGAAATCAAGAAGGCGAGATTTCTCTCTAAGGAAACTTTCCTTCAACCAGAGCTTTCTAACCAAGCACGCTTTTTTAGGGCTCTGAAAGTGAGAAAAAGTCAAGGCCGCATGCAAGTACTCGATGATGAGAAAGGGAATACAATTCAAACCCAAGCTGAGATGGGTGCACTTATGCTCAAGTATCTTAGCCAGATTATCGGCTAGCCAGAGACCCAATATTAGGAAGTGGAAGAAGAAAAAAGTAATGACTAAACCAATATTAAATGGCCGTCTTTAGAGAGAGAGGTACACGAATGTCAACACCTCTCACAAAGACCTAGAAGAAATATTAAAAAAGAAAGTTTTTTGGCCATGTGACACGAATTTGCAAGCTTTATCCAATGGTCCACAATTGCACCAAAAACCCAACGCTCTACTAAGGACTCCTTATCTAATCCAAAAGACAAACATACTCTCCTTTGCCCTCTCACGCACCTATGGACACATGTGACGGCCTGCCTTGCTCGCATCGCATGGCACGTGCTAACTCTTCCCACGCCGTGCCTTGCTGTGCTTTGACATTTGCATCTTCATAATTGATTTCTAGTAAAACCCAAAGCGCAGGGAATCCCATGAGATCCTCTTTAAAAGCACACAACCCAAAAGTCGTGGCCACATATGGACTCCTAAATTCATACATGACTTCATAAATTCATACATGACTTCATAAATTCATACATGGCTACTACTAAACTTCCATATAGCCTTTAATTATATCTACACACAATGGAGAGGTGGGCTTGCTTGCTTGAAAGCCACATATTGTCTTAGCTTACAATCATGCCATGTCACTTAAAAATTAAATAAATTGCTGATTACATGCAAGAAGAAAAGGAGTTGTTTTGCCTACAAATAGTATAAAAGTGTAAAACTAAACTCAAAATTTTTATAGTTCCTCTTTTCCAAAGAGGAGAGAGGATTTTTGTCCAATTGCAAGGAAAATGCAATTGTTTGGTCCCACGTCTGCCGCTCATCGTCGATACAAGAATTGAAGTAGTCGATTGAGAGGAGGGGGAAAGGGAGAAAAATCAGCTTAAAAGGACAGAAAATTAGTGTAAATTTATGAATTTCAGGTTTAATTTGCTCAAATTTCTCTTGGGAATATCTCAAAAGGGTTTCTCAGATGTTGTGAAAATTGATTTATACCGAACCTACATGTAAAGTTCTAATGAAAGTACACCTTTTCTCCACCTTTGTTGTCCTACTCATTTTAGGCCACAAAGAGTACATTCTTTTGTGGAGACAAAGATTCCTATTTGACAAACAAATAATGATTATTATTATTAAGTTCCAAGGGCAAACAAACAGTTATTTGCCCTTCTTCAACAAACAGTCGAGATAGATTTAAAAAAAGGAAAAAAAAAACTATGTCCCAAAGAGGGGAAAGGGGCAGTCGAAAGGGGAAAGAAGGCCTTTGTAGGCAAGGCCTCACCAGTGTTAGAACCAAGGTCGAACCAAGGTCTAGCGTATTTTAACCGAGGGACATTGTAAAATCCCGGTGAGAGATTGAGTTTGCCTTGAGTTAGGGAAAATGTATTTTTCTAGCCCTGATCCGGTTACTTTTTACACCAAAAGGTTATCTTCCCCATCAATCGTCATGACGCACAACCATGGGGGTATACTTTCAAAACATTAATTTTGAGATTTTTAATATAAAACTAATCTCGAGATCTTAAGATTAAATTTTATAGATCAACGGTCGAGATTCGACATTAGCGTGGGATTTAAATATGGGTCCTGGGCACCTTGTGGCACATAGAGATGAGGGAAAGCTTCCAAAATGCAATGATTAAGACAATTAGGTGACATGACAGCGACCCTCGTCACTAATTGACACCTCCCCAGGGAGGTGGGATCAATGGCCCATAGTAGGCATCGTGAGGCAAGTGCAATCCGGGCCGTTCGATCGCATGTGAACTGTTGAGATGTAGAGAGAAAGAGAGAGAGACGAGACAAGATACACACCATATACGCTCCCAAAGACTGATTCATATTGAGAACAAGATACAAATATATAGGTGAGACCAAGTTGAGTAGAGTGAGCCATATATAGCTCCAACACCCCCACTCAAACAAAGGTCTCTAGCTTTGGATGAAAAACCCCTTGGGGAGTTCAAGGGAAAAACCCAAGCCCCTATACAATGTGAAAATATGAACCAGCGATGATGATGTGAAAGTGAATTGTGCATCTATGTACAAATATTCAAGTGACTTAGAGATCACAATGTGCAAATGTGGAGTGTGCATAGTGCATGGTACCTAAAAGATTACAATGTCATATGTACAAAGCTATTACAATAGCAAAGAAGCTAATCTAGAAAGAGTGAGGTCGAAGCAACTCCAAGCTCCGAGCGCAAGACGATGAAACGTGACTCGTTGAGACCTTTGGTCAAAATGTCTGCAATCATCTGGTCACTTGGACAATGTTCAACCATAATGGTTCCTTTGCGTACTTCATACCTGACATAATGATAATGGACAGCAATGTGCTTTGACTTATTATGTTGAACATAGTCTTTTGCAAGACTAATAGCACTTTGGTTGTCACACCGCAAGGGTGTGCTAGAAAGAGGAGAGTGACCAATATCAACCAGCATTTGTCGAAGCCAAATCAACTCACGAGCTGCAAGTGATGCCGCAACATATTCTGACTCAGTCGTAGAAACTGCAACACAACGTTGTTTCTTGCTGGTCCAAGAAACAAGACAACCATTTATAAAGAAGCAATTTCCACTAGTAGATCGCATAGATAAATGTGAGCTTGCCCGGTCTGCATCTGTGTAACCCAAAAGAGAAAGAGATTGCATAGAATCCGATGTGAGTTGTCGTCGATAGACTAAACCAAAATCTGTAGTGCCTTTCAAGTATTTCAACACACGCTTTGCAGCAGACCAATGCTTAAGAGAAGGACATGCAAGATGTTGTCCAAGATAATTAGCAGCAAACAGAATATCAGGACGAGTGTTCATGCCAACAAACTGAAGACATCCAATCAAGTTAGCATAAGGTTGATTTGTGACAAGTTGACCGCCATTGTCAGAAGTGTTCTTCGTAGAGCTCGCAAGACAGGGTGTGTTGGCTGAATGTGCAGATTCCATACCAAATTTTTGAATAGTATCTGCAATAAACTTTGACTGTCGAAGGAATAAAATACCTTTTGTACGGTTCCGTTCAATTTGAATGCCAAGACACGAGTGAATCTCTCCAAGATCCACCATATCAAATGCAGAAGACAATAACTTTTTTACTTGCTGAAGAAATCTCAAATCATTGGAAACAAGGATTGTATCATCCACATAAGGAGCAAGAATCACAAAACTGCTACCTTGGCGTTTTATGTATAAGTTGGGGTCGGACGAGCAAGAGATGAATCCTTTAGAGGTGAGAAAAAGATCAAATTTTGTATACCAGGCTCGCGAAGCTTGTTTGAGACCATATAGTGCCTTATGGAGTTGAGCAACAAGGTCTTCTTTACCTGGAATAACAAACCCTTCTAGTTGTTCCATATAAATTTCCTCTTCCAAGTCACCATTAAGAAAAGCAATTCGGACATCCATTTGATGAGCTTCTAAATCAAATTGAACAGCAAATGCCAATAAAACTCGAACACTTGTAATGCGAACAACTGGTGAAAAAGTCTCTTGATAATCAACACCAGCTATTTGGGAGTAACCTTTTGCAACTAAACGCGCCTTGAACTTGTCAAAAGATCCATCTGCTTTTACTTTTGTCTTATACACCCACTTACATTTAATAGCTGTACGACCAGGAGGTAATTCAGTTAGTATCCATGTACCTTTAGAGATAAGAGAATCGTACTCTGCTTCCATAGCCTCTTGCCATTGATCCTTTTGTGGTGAAGAGATAGCTTCATCATAAGTAATGGGATCTTCGGATGTAGAAAAAGCATTATTAGCAATATCGTCATCATAAACATGACATGAGCCATGTTCAAAATCAATAGGCAGATCAACAAAAATATCAATATCATCATTGGCAACATTCGGAATGGATGGTTGTGAAAAGGAAAGTTGCTCTATAGGAAGAGTTTCATCTTCTGAAAGAAATGGAAAAGCCTGAAGCAATGATTTAGTATCATCAGAATCATCCATGGACCATGAGTCTCCCATACGCTGTTCGTTAAAAGTAGCATCACGATTCACAATTACTTTCTTGGAGGAAGGGTCATAGAATTTGTAGCCTTTGGAAGTGTCAGAATATCCAATAAAAATAACTTTAAGACCAGGAGCATCAAGCTTTGTTCGTGTTTCTTTGGGAACATGAATATAAGCAATACATCCAAAGGTTCGAAAATGAGATACAGGAGGAATGTCACCTGTCCATGCTGTGATGGGTATCTTACCAGAGGGTGCAGTAGTAGAAAGATGATTCTGAATAAATACTGCTGTCAAAGTAGCTTCAGCCCAGAAAACACGAGATAAGCCAGAATGAATCAACATACATCTTACAACATTGAGAATAGTGCGATTCTTTCGTTCAGCAACACCGTTCTGTTGAGGCGAATATGGAATAGTGTGTTCATGATGAATTCCACTGTTAGCATAGTAACTCACAAACTCTCGAGAAACATATTCCCCTCCATTGTCACTACGAAGCTTCTTAAGGCGACGACCAGTTTGAAGTTCCGCAGCCTTGTGGAATTGTTTGAAAATAGATAAGGCTTCAGATTTTTGTCTAAGTAGAAATACAGTCGTATACCTTGAGAAATCATAAATGAAAGTAATGAAGTAGCGATATTGTGATCTCGAAGAAGGTAGAGGTCCACATATATCAGTATGAACAAGATCCAATATGTCATGAGAATGAGTTGTATTTGAAAGAGGAAAGGGTTTTCGATTGTGTTTCCCAGGAGCACAAAATTCACAAATTCCCATATGGGGATGGGCTTTAAGATCCATGCCATGAACAAGATCACGACGTTGAAGATCAAGGAGTTTTGAGAAATCAGCATGAACAAAACGGTGATGCCATACTTTGCAATCATGATCACCTGGAGCAGTGACAACATTTGCTACAGCATCGTTGAGAGAGAGTTCAAACAAATTACCATTTCGAGGAGCAGTGGCTATAGTCTGTCCATCTTTCTCAATTCGGCATTTGGTATGATCAAATCCAACAAACAGACCAAGATCAACAAGTCTAGCAATTGAAGGAAGATTATGTTGAAGATCTGGTACATGTAATACTCCTCGCAAAATTCGAGTGGAAGAAGATAAGGTACCAAGATATAAGTCTCCAATACCCTTTACTTGACAAGTAGTATCATCAGCAAGATAAACAACACGTTCAACTGGCAGTGGATGATAGTTATGGAGCCACTTAGACTGATATGTCATATTTCCTGTAGCACCAGAATCGACAATAAAAAGTGATCCATCGCGTACATGAAGTATTCTGTCTGGAGCAACTGAACATAGAACGCAGATTGTTTCTGGTACAATGTTGTTTCGATGTTCAGTAGCATATGCTCTATTGCGATCTGTGTCGAATCGACGCTTATAGCACATATGAGTGGGATGATCAGATCGTCCACAATATTCACAAGAAGAAGAAGAAAAGTCTCTAGATAAACGTGGCTGTTTTGTGGTATATTGTGTTCTTCATCATATTGACGTGCCCAACAATCATCTTCAGTATGGCCATTTCTGTTGCAGTAAGAACATTGCTTATTAGGAAATTTGAGACGAGAGAAAATATTACCGTGACGGCCACCTCTGCGGTTTCCTCGTTGAAATGGACGCCTTCGAGCATAAAAAGCCCGTTCCATCTGTTGTGACTCGGTCTCCTCTTGTGAAATCATAGCTGTATCATGATCAGCATTACGACGTTCTTGACGTTGAGAGTATTCAATTAAAGACATGCAGGCTTGGTCGAAATCAAGACCATCTTTATTAGAGAGAATAGTAACAATGTTATCATAAGAAGAGTCCTTCACCGTAGCAAGGAGAAGTGTAATCAGTTGCTTTTGTGGAACAGGATCACCGGGAACAGCAAGTTGATTAATAATAGATTTGAAAGATTCAATATGTCCCATCATGGCAGTACCAACTTCATATTGTAACTTGTTAAGCAACCCTCTCAAATAAAGTATTTCTATGACAGATTTAATTTCTTCTGAAAGTTTGCAATAAGGTACTTCCATACGTCGTGGGAAGTAGGAAGTTCATACATATCAAGCAAAAGGGAATCAGTAAGAGCAGAAAGAATATACCGACAAGCTGCTTTATCACGTCGCTGCCAATCTGTATAGGCAACATTCCAATCTTCAAATATAGGTCCTTCAGTGATAAGCACGTTATCATTATCCGTATCAACAGGCTGAGGCGGACAAACACGATTTCCAAGAACAACATCGGAGAGTTCATCGCCTTCAAGAATTAACAACATCTTTGCTTTCTAGCCTGGAAAACCTTGACCTTGGAAAGGAGGAACAGAACGCTGGCCAGAAGGAAAGCCGTTGACGAGAATATTCATAGCCATATCTTGTTGCGAGAAGACGTATAAGATAAGATCGCAGAATTTGCACACCATATATGGTGAAGGCCGCAATTGATAATGAGAGATATATGAGGACTGCGTTCTGTCAACGATAAATGTAAGAAGGATGCTCAAGGAACGTCCAAAGATGTGAGAGACGTCACCCAAAAAATCCAGGGTAAAGGAGACGTTAATAATAAAAGAGTCCTCAAAATAGAGTGGCGTGAGACGCAAGATTGACGGCCACAATACGAATAGCAAAAAGCTAAATCTTCTCGAAAAAGTTAACGCCAAAATAAAAAAAACGATCGTGGACGCTTCACGAAGAAGTAGGACGAAGAAAGCTACATCAAGCTCAATTGCAGTAAAAACAGCATAACTTTCTGCTGCGAACTCCGATTGACGCAAACCTATAACTCAAATCGAAGAGCTCGAGGAGACGAACAAGTTTTGGATGAAAAGTGCCATTGCGCTATGCTCCATTGCACTTTTTCCGTTTCTCCAAATTTTGAGCAGAACAGCAAAAAAAATTGAGATGAAGTTCAGGGTGTCATCAACAAGAAAACGTAATCAACGATAAGATTGATTAGCAATAAACGCCACACAAAACACTAATCATATTCTTCTTAACGTACACAAAACAACCACAGTTAACAAGAATCAATGCTCAAAAAATAAAATTTGTAGCAATTTTTGAATCTTACATGCGAATCGCATACACATACTGTTTTGTCACCATGAATTGAATCGGCGCGTGATCGTTACTACTCTGATACCATGTTGAGATGTAGAGAGAAAGAGAGAGAGACGAAACAAGATACACACTATATACGCTCCCAAAGTCTGATTCATATTGAGGACAAGATACAAATATATAGGTGAGACCAAGTTGAGTAGAGTGAGCCATATATAGCTCCAACATGAACTAGGTGTGAACTCAGAGACATGTGCACCACACCAAATTTAGTGTGAACTTGGTGTGAACTCAACGTGAACACTGTGTGAACTAGGTGTGAATTGGGAAGGGTCTTCATACCACACCAAATTTGGTGTGAGCTTAGTGCGAACTCGGTGTGAACTAGGTGTGAACTTGTCTGCGACGTTGTGATCTATAAACTTACCACACACACACCTTTCAATGAGTGCACGCTAGTCCAGTGGTTTGAGTCAATCCCGTGGGGGAGATCAAGGTAGCGGGTTCAAGTCCTGAATCCGAGAAAATGGGAATCTTTTACATTCGGTAGGCAATCCAACGATCAAGATCAACCGGTGATCGTGAGCCATTGATCCCACCTCCCAAATGGAGGTGTCAATTAGTAACGAGGGACGCCAACCCTCTTCGACGCATGCCCTCATGCACAGGAGCACTCCGTCTCCACCCATAATATATGCATCATCAGCAGATCAGACTCCCCCGCCAGATGTACGTCGTCAGTTTTGCTTCAATATTCACCTAGATATGGTGCTCTCCGAGGCCGGCCAACCCACGGCCCCTGCTGCAGATCACCCACCTGCAACGCCGTCTGTCGCATCCCAACTAGAGTTTGCACCCGCGTCTGACATCACCTCCTTCGTCGACGAGTGGAGTTTCATCGTGATGCCGCGTTGTCTCCTACTTTGCACACAGAAGCCAGCCATGATCATTCTTATATTAATGAGCATGGGCTTCAATCGCATGATACTCCGGCCTCCCATGGTATCCCTTCTGCAACGGAATGCAGCTTTCCTGCAAGTTCGATCGTCGATGCGGTCGATGTTAATGGGAATCACTACAAGTTTTGGATCTTTTCACAGCTGCGAAAACGAGTGGAAAAATCATGTGCTTTATTAGATAGGTGTGATTCATGTGCTAGCTGCGCCTCCCAAACTAGAAGATTTAAACGCCTGCTAGCGCTGCACGGGGTTAACGAGGAGACCAAAGCTTCTTCGTCCGTCTGAATGCTTGTCAGACGACGGCGACGAAGTAGAGAGAAGCTCATCCAGTGGCGATCATAATATTGCTGTTCCTATGTCTAAGAATCTTGTCTCGGAAAGGTTGAGAAGGCAGAAGCTCAATGAAAAGCTTCTCCACTTAACGGCCCTAGTTCCAAACATAAGCAAGGTAGGTAGTAGAGAGGTATCTCATCTCATCCCATCCAATTTTTCCTGATCAGGAGATGTATATTGTTGTCCGCCATGGCTGCTCGTACCTCTTTTCATCTCTCTTGTCTCCCTTATAACGCATGTAGATTACTTGTCTCCGCAGCTTGACAAAGCTTCGATTCTGCAAGATGCCATGGAGTATGTCAGGAACCTCGAAGTGCAGGTTGATCACAGCCAGAAGGAGATTTCGAAAATTCAAGGGATTCATGTGCTGGCGCAGCAACGTCGCACAGAGTATGACATATTAAATGTGTGTATGATGTGCAATTATTCGCGAGATAGTTAACAACATGGTGGTTGCAAATGTAGTATCGTAAACTATATTGTAGTCTTGATACAATATTGTAGTATGTGTGTATGGTGCAGCTAGATATATACTGTAAAGTTGCAGGGAGCCATGTACCACCTCAAAGTAGAGTGCAGCAGAAAAGGAGATGGGGCATTTGTGCAGATCACAAGAGCCCTTGAGGCTTTAGAGTTGAATATACTAAATGCAAACCTCATAACATCCGGGGTGACCGTCTCCTTAACACTCACTCTCCCTCATGCAAGTGTGAATGGGTTCAGCTTGCATCCCCACAAGAAGATTTAGAAATTTTCTCATGTAGGAAAACGGAGTCTTTCTCAGAGTTTTTCATACAATGCATAACATCATGAGCTTCTGCTCCAGAGGCACCGCATAGCTAGGTACGATTGGGGGCAAGAGACCACCGACCCCCCCCACCGGGCCGGCGGTCCCTTGCCCCCAATCGTACCTAGCTAGGTATGCAACACCTCCCTCACAGAAGCTCATGATGTTGAGGTAAGTTACAATGTGGGAAATATTATGAGAATTTGTCCAAAACTTCTATATCTACTACCACGCCAATTGTGATTGTAAATAGAGCTTTAAATGCTTTTAAAATCCCAATTATCAATACTTTTAATTGATGTCATTAATGCTGTCTTGATTTGCAGGTGATCAAGTCTTGATAATGCAGGTGATCAAGCCAATAGCATCAGAAAGAAATGAACATCTCATTAAAGACAGGATCTTGAAGAGTTTCTCAGAGTTTGTCCTCCAAAGAGCCAACATAAGGATCTTTATATGTTCAATTTTTGAACACTAAAACTTATTTGCAGTATGTTCAACTGAGTTGCGGAGTGCGTTTGTCAAAGTTCATTAATTTAATTGAGCTCATCAAGTTGCTCAAAATTGCATCTCCAACGCCCAAGTACCTTTTAGAGTCCAAGTGTCCCTAATAGTGTCCTTTTTAGGCCACCACCTCTCTCTCACTTGCATGTTATATGTCTGACGTATGGTTCACTAGGTTTCTAAAATAGAAACCACATTTCAAAGTAGAAATTTTCACATGATGTCCAAGTGACAACACTATTCTAAAATAGAAACTTATAATGAGCGTAATTATTTTTAAGAAAATCACATTTCAACATAGAAATTTTCACATGATTTCCCTCAAAACTCGGATAATATATAACAACTAGCTACTTGTGAGCTACTTGTGAGGATTGGGCCTTTTGTTTTTGTGATGTTTAAAAGAATTGCGGACGTCGCTTATCAGTCATTATTAAAAGAATGGCTCATACTTTCTCAATTGAATGAATAAAAGTGTTGCTAAGCTTATCATTAGCGACGTCAAATGGCATCATCTATTTGATGCAATTTTTGCGACGTCTATAGCGATGTTTGCAAACTGCTTGGTGTCGCATAATTAGCGATAGTGACAATGACATTTGTGATTTTAAAAAAATTATGAAGAAACTGTGGGGAGCCATTTGCTCCTACAGCTTCTTCAACACAGAATAGAAGAGAACTATCAGGCGTAGGGTAAGATAGGGCAGGTCAAGGGCCAGGATGGACATGCGGTACACCGGGAGTCCTTATAATTACACTATAAAAGAAAATTTCCAGAACCGTTAGCATTGCAGAGGAAAAACAAAGGCAATAGAAAGAGAAAATATTGTGTGTGCAGCAATAGCGACGGCAAAATACGCGGTAGTGGTTAAACAACAACATACGCGATAATAGTCGTGGGAATATGTCTACCACTATTACCACGTGCATTTCGCTGCTATTACCACGTATATTATCGCTAAACACCTATTCAAAAATAAAGGCGCTCATTTGGCCACCCAAAATTGTGTGGCCCAAATGAGAACCTTTATTTTTTACCTGCATAAAACATATGAAACATAAATTAGTTTTTGAAAGTGTATACAGAAAAAACAAAAAATCAAAATTGAATATACTTTATCTTGACAATGTAATGTGCTGAAGATCAACTATTTAAATAAGTTACAAATAAAATAAAAATAGTTGTATATACATTGTACCACATTGACACTTTAGACAAATAATTTTTCATCTAATCCTCCTCCTCATCGTCGTCCACAGGCATGTACGTTTGATCGCCCTTACTCTACATTAATCCAAACAAGATTAAAGAAATATCAACAGCTCAAAACAATTGATACAATATTATTTGTTTAAACTTACTGCTTGTAGTGATCCAATCGCTACGTTTGATTGCTCGTGAGAGATATGGTTGTTCTCCAACAACCATCACCAAGGTTTAAATTATGTATGCCACTCCCGAAACTTGACGGTCTCTCTGGTTGGTCGACTAAGAGTGATATTTTTTTAATGTAGCAACAACAACAAGTCTCAACTAAAATATGTATAATCACAAATTTACATTATAATTTAACCAATCTTACACATTTATTCTTCCATGCTGCTTTGGTTCCCAAGCCATAGTGTGTGGAAGTTCGTCTGGTCCGAGCTTCGCCTGTTGTCTGTAGGATGAGCCCATTGCAGCCTGATCACTCTGTTCTTGCATTGCCCACTCCCACTCCACATATGTCATGGTACCACCACGATAGCTCTTGTGTGGATCTATAACTTGGTAATTGGCTGCTGCGGACCGAACACTAGACTGATTGTTTTTAAAAAATGTTTTTATGTAGCTCTCCAGCCACTGTTGTGAAAAACGATGATCGGCGTATTTGGAAATCTAGCATGCAGCATGTCATCAATATAGCGTGCATCATTGGATAGCTTGTGTCTAAACTTTACAAAGAAAATCTTATACGTTCAATGTATAAGAATTTGAAGATGGCTTGGAAACACCCTACCGTGTGCTGTACCGAAGTCTACCTCCAGTGTATTTTTTTTTGCTAAAATTTACCAATTTGGCAAATCTTGAAATTTTTGAGCATTTTCTTGGCTCTCATTAGTGTAGATCTATAGATGTTTTTCTCCATGCTTTGGTATAAGGTTTTGTATTTTGGGGTAGTTGGTGGCCAAAGATATGCCCAAGAACTTGACAGGGGATATGGAGGGCCAAGTAGGTTTCATGAAACACATCACATTATGACATGGGACCCAAAATACTATAGCCTACATGTGGTTGTGAGATTTTGCTACATGGAATTTTAATGGGATCCTATCATCATAATTACTTTTTTTTCACTCTCCTAACTTTTTCATGATTGACCTATACATGATTAACTAGATTTTATGCAAGAGGTCTGAGATCTTCACACTTCTTCATTTAGATTTCATGTAGATTTCAAAGACCTTAATTACCCTACACAATAAGGTGTTGTCTCATAGCAAAACCCTAGTACATATAAGGTGTGTTGTGACATTGATAGCTTTTAATGGACTCCTATCATCATAATTACTTTTTTATCACTCTCCTGACTTTTTCATGATTGACCTATACATGATTAACTAGATTTTATGCAAAAGGTATGAGATCTTCACACTTCCTCATTTAGATTTCATGTAGATATCAAAGACCTTACCCTACTCAACAAGGTGTTTTCTCCTAGCAAAACCCTAGTACATATAAGGTGTGTTGTGACATTGATAACTTTTTGAAAAGTATGGGTGAAACTACTTAGACCGCTTCTTTCTATTATATAAAAAGCTATAAGAGATGCTCCTTTTATCCTTACATGTGATATTGATAATGTGGGTCTAATATGGAAAAAAATTGACCAACTAAGGTCTAATTAACTTTCTTGTTGAAAAAATGATAAATTTGAATTTAGAATATATTGCTCGTCAAATTCATAAGTTTAGGTTATAATATTCATTTGATCGCCAAAAACATGAGTAATATTTCAAGGTCGTTGTCCAAAAAAAGTACATTGTCCACCTCTTCGCCATACTTACCCTATAGTAACGCCCATGCGTGTCTGACACGGGTGCATCAGTATCCTCGTCTTCATCTGGGACGGCACACTCTGCAATAGGGGACTCCATCTCCCCCCACTACCAAAACTAGAAGAGCCACAAGATCTCCCATCGCTCGACCCGTCTCTCTTCGGTGCTTTCTCTCCTGAGATGAATGTCGACATGCGTCCCTAGAATAAGTGCGTTGATGGTGCTCTGGCAAAGCAGGAGTGGAATAAAGTGGTGTGGGACCTTGTGATGCCATGGGAGTGGGAACCTGCGATGGAAGAGAAATAGGATGGTAAGAAGGGGCCGTAGACTGAGGTGCCATCGATGCGAGGCTTTGGATGTAAGGAGTCCCTCTCTCACTCCCCCATGGCGTGGACTGCTAAGAAAGACCGTAGCTTACAAGGTGCTATGGAGTGTAACATCCAAACAATGCATCCGTCGAACGGAGGTACTGGTCTCATAAAGAGATTGCCCGCTTTAGGTCTGGATCTGTCACCGGTTGAGAAGCCTGAGTAGAGTAGGTGTAGGATGTCCATGTCTGCAAATAACCAAGAGAAACCTATAACACTCATGGTCAAACAAAATTATCCACAAATAATCTTAATTTCTTTGTCTGGTCTCACCGCCTCAAGACTTGGGTCCACTGGAGGCGATCTCCACCCTGGGTGAGAGCCCACCTAGGATGTGAACAAACCAATAGAAGAACCAGATGGTTGCTCCCTACCATGTGGTCTCTTGTCTGACATCTACATTATAGAGAGCAATATGAGATTTAGATTTCTCCCCTACTCACTCATCTATACATATGTACACAAGTATATATGCACACAAGCATGCAGATACATATACATACTAGTAGACCTAAGTAGTGACTAGTAGTGCCAAAGGTCCAGTGACACTTCTTTAGATATCATCACAGTCTCAACCATGCTAAAACCAAAGGTACATTGTGGTAATCCATGCCTAAGTGGATCAATAACCGCAACGCCATGATTAAAATAGGACTATGTCCATGAGGAAGCGTCTAACCTTTGGGTGCTATGCTCCCGTACTTAGTGCCTACATACATGCATAAACAAATATATACATACACCCCACTATAATTCAAGTATATACAATTATGTACTCTCTACAATTAAGTATACTTTAAGTATATACAATTACGTAAATGTAGCCATCGTTTTGAGTAGAGATAAAGAGTTATTGTTGTAGATATAGCCACCCGTTTGTGTTGTGTGCACGTAGTGGGAGAATGCTTCTGCCTCTATAGAGTGCTTTGAAGAAGAGCTTCTTTATTGTGCTTCTTGCACAACATCTCTTCAAAGCAGCTCCTTGTTTGAGGAATTACTGTGCACATTACATGCTTGCCTCCATTCTGAGATACTGTGCTGTTAAAAGCTTTCCAACCTAATGCGGCATCCATAGAGAGAAAGAGATCTATAAAGATAGAGAAGAGCGTAGAAAGTCATTTCTGAACTCCATCTTGGGGACGTAAAAAATATCATTTTCAAAGTACTCTAGAGAACCCTCTGCACTCTCGCATGGCGCACCCCACAAAACGGTGGCCATCACTTACAACCATTGCTATTTACTTACTTGCAAGCTCACATGCTATTTACTTATTTGCAAGTACTCTAGACAACCCTCTGCACTCTCGCATGGCGCACCCCACAAAACGGTGGCCATCACTTACAACCATTGCTATTTACTTACTTGCAAGCTCACATGCACAAACGGTGGATCCAAAGCCGTTTGCACATGTGAGCTTGAGAGCAACTACAGGTTCCGGCCTCTCTATCTCTCGTTCTCCCTCTCATTCTATCTCTCCCTCCTCTCATTGTATCTCCCTCTCCCTCTCTCTCTCTCTCTCTCTCTCTCTCTCACTCTCTCTCTCTCCCTCCCTCTCATTCTATCTCCCTCTATCTCTCTCTATTTCTCTATGGGTAGAAGCAGTTTAATGTGTCACTGAACATGTTGTCCCAGATAGTACTAGCTACTTGTGCTTGTTAGCATATACTGAAAACAGATGGGCAAGTCCTTTGAATTTCAAATGTTCCATAAATTTTTTTCCTTCCTTCCTCATGCGCTTTTGTTTTCAATTACTAAAGACGACGTGGGGAGTCTCTCTCTCTCTCTCTCACACACACACACATACACACACTCACACAGACTAGTAGGCAGTTTGTTGAGTCTTACTCTCTCTCTCTCTCTCTCTCTCTCTCTCTCTCACACACACACACACACTCACACAAACTAGTGTTGAGATGTAGAGAGAAAGAGAGACAGACGAGACAAGAGACACACCATATACGCTCCCAAAGACTGACTCATATTGAGGACAAGATACAAATATATAGGTGAGACCAAGTTGAATAGAGTGAGCCATATATAGCTCCAACACCCCCACTCAAACAAAGGTCTCTAGCTTTGGATGAAAAAACCCTTGGGGGGTTCAAGGGAAAAACCCAAGCCCATATACAATGTGAAAATATGAACCAGTGATGATGATGTGAAAGTGAATTGTGCATCTATGTACAAATATTCAAGTGACTCAGAGATCACAATATGCAAATGTGGAGTGTGCATAGTGCATTGTACCTAAAAGATTACAATATCATATGTACAAATCTATTACAATAGCAAAGAAGCTAATCTAGAAAGAGTGAGGCCGAAGCAACTCCAAGATCCAAGCGCAAGAGGATGAAACGTGACTCCTTGAGTCCTTTGGTCAAAATGTCTGCAATCATCTGGTCACTCGGATAGTGTTCAACCATAATGGTTCCTTTGTGTACTTCATATCTGACATAATGATAATGGACAGCAATGTGCTTTGACTTATTATGTTGAACATAGTCTTTTACAAGACTAATAGCACTTTGGTTGTCACACTGCAAGGGTGTGCTAGAAAGAGGAGAGTGAACAATATCAACCAGCATTTGTCGAAGCCAAATCAACTCACGTGCTATAAGTGATGCCGCAACATATTCTGACTCAATTGTAGAAACTGCAACACAACGTTGTTTCTTGTTGGTCCAAGAAAGAAGACAACCATTTATAAAGAAGCAATTTCCACTAGTAGATCACATAGATAAATGTGAGCTTGCCAAGTCTCCATCTGTGTAACCCAAAAGAGAAAGAGATTGCATAGAATCCGATGTGAGTTGTCCTCGATAGACTAAACCAAAATCTGTAGTGCCTTTCAAGTATTTCAATACACGCTTTGTAGCAGACCAATGCTTAAGAGAAGGACATGCAAGATGTTGTCCAAGATAATTAGCAGCAAACAGAATATCAGGATGAGTGTTCATGCCAACAAACTGAAGACATCCAATCAAGTTAGCATAAGGTTGATTTGTAACAAGTTGACCGCCATTGTCAGAAGTGTTCTTCATAGAGCTCGCAAGACAAGGTGTGTTGGCCGAATGTGCAGATTCCATACCAAATTTTTGAATAGTATCTGCAATAAACTTTGACTGTCGAAGGAATAAAATACCTCTTGTACGGTTCCGTTGGATTTGAATGCCAAGACACGAGTGAATCTCTCCAAGATCCACCATATCAAATGCAGAAGACAATAACTTTTTCACTTCTTGAAGAAATCCCAAATCATTGGAAACAAGGATGGTATCATCCACATAAAGAGCAAGAATCACAAAAATTCTACCTTGGCGTTTTATGTATAAGTTGGGGTCTGAAGAGCAAGAGATGAATCCTTTAGAGGTGAGAAAAAGATCAAATTTTGTATACCAGGCTCGCGAAGCTTGTTTGAGACCATATAGTGCCTTATGGAGTTGAGCAACAAGGTGTTCTTTACCTGGAATAACAAACCCTTATGGTTGTTCCATATAAATTTCCTCTTCCAAGTCACCATTAAGAAAAGCAGTTCGCACATCCATTTGATGAGCTTCTAAATCAAATTGAACAGCAAATGCCAATAAAACTCGAACACTTGTAATGCGAACAACTGGTGAAAAAGTCTCTTGATAATCAACACCAGCTACTTGGGAGTAACCTTTTGCAACTAAACGTGCCTTGAAATTGTCAAAAGATCCATCTGCTTTTACTTTTGTCTTATACACCCACTTACATTTAAATAACTGTACCACTAGGAGGTAATTCAGTTAGTATCCATGTACCTTTAGAGATAAGAGAATCGTACTCTGCTTCCATAGCCTCTTGCCATTGATCCTTCTGTGGTGAAGAGACAACTTCATCATAAGTAACGGGATCTTCAGAAGTAGAAAAAGCATTATCAGCAATATCATCATCATAAACATGACATGAGCCATGTTCAAAATCAATAGGCAGATCAACAAAAATATCAATATCATCATTGGAAACATTCGGAATGGATGATTCTGAAGAGGAAAGTTGCTCTATAGGAAGAGTTTCATCATCTGAAAGAAATGGAAAAGCCTGTAGCAATGATTTGGTATCATCAGAATCATCCATGGACCATGAGCCTCCCATAAGCTGTTCATTAAAAGTAGCATCACGATTCACAATTACTTTCTTGGGGGAAGGGTCATAGAATTTGTAGCCTTTGGAAGTGTCAGAATATCCAATAAAAATAACTTTAAGACCAGGAGCATCAAGCTTTGTTCGTGTTTCTTTGGGAACATGAATATAAGCAATACATCCAAAGGTTCGAAAATGAGATACAGAAGGAATGTCACTTGTCCATGCTGTGATGGGTATCTTACCAGACAGTGTAGCAGTAGGAAGATGATTCTGAATAAATACTGTTGTCAAAGTAGCTTCAGCCCAGAAAACACGAGATAAGCCAGAATGAATCTGTATACATCTTACAGCATTGAGAATAGTGCAATTCTTTCGTTCAGCAACGCCGTTTTGTTGAGGCGAATATGGAATAGTGTCTTCATGATGAATTCCACTGTCAACACAGTAACTCACAAATTTTTGAGAAACATATTCGCCTCCATCGTCACTACGAAGCTTCTTAAGGCGAAGACCAGTTTGAAGTTCCGCAGCCTTCTGGAATTGTTTGAAAACAGATAAGGCTTCAGATTTTTGTGTAAGTAGAAATACAGTCGTATACCTTGAGAAATCATCAATAAAAGTAATGAAGTAGCGATATTGTGATCTCGAAGAAGGTAGAGGTCCACATATATCAGTATGAACAAGATCCAATATGTCATGAGAATGAGTTGTATTTGAAAGAGGAAAGGGTTTACGATTGTGTTTCTCAAGAGCACAAAATTCACAAATTCCCATATGGGGATGGGCTTTAAGATCCATGCCATGAACAAGATCACGACGTTGACGATCAAGGAGTTTTGAGAAATCAGCATGAAACGGTGATGCCATACTTTGCAATCATGATCACTTGGAGCAGTGACAACATTTGCTACAGCATCGTTGAGAGAGAGTTCAAACAAATTACCGTTTCGAGGAGTAGTGTCTATAGTCTGTCCATCTTTCTCAACTCAGCATTTGGTATGATCGAATCCAACAAACAGACCAAGATCAACAAGTCTAGCACAACTGAAAGAAGATTACGTTGAAGATCTGGTACATGTAATACTCCTCGCAAAATTCGAGTGGAAGAAGATAAGGTACCAAGATGTAAGTCTCCAATACCCTTTACTTGACGAATAGTATCATCAGCAAGATAAACAACACGTTGAACTGGTAGTGGATGATAGTTGTGGAGCCACTTAGACTGATATGTCATATTTCCTGTAGCACCAGAATCGACAATAAAAAGTGATGCATCACGTACATGAAGTATTCTGTCTGGAGCAACTGAATAGAGGACGCAGCTTGTTTCTGGTACAATGTTGTTTCGATGTTCAGTAGCATATGCTCTATTACGATCTGTGTCGAATCGACGCTCATAGCACATATGAGTGGGATGATCAGATCGTCCACAATATTCACAATAAGAAGAAGAAGAGTCTCTAGATAAACGTGGTTGTTTTGTGGTAATATTGTGTTCTTCATCATATTGACGTGCCCAAAAATCATCTTCAGTATGGCCATTTCTGTTGCAGTAAGAACATTGCTGATTAGGAAATTTGAGACGAGAGAAAATATTATCGCGACGGCCACCTCTGCGGTTTCCTCGTTGAAATGGACGCCTTGAGCATAAAAAGCACGTTCCATCTGTTGTGGCTCAGGCTCCTCTTGTGAAATCATAGCTGTATCGTGACCAGCATTATGACGTTCTTGATGTTGAGAGTATTCAATTAAAGACATGCAGGCTTGGTCGAAATCAAGACCATCTTTATTAGAGAGAATAGTAACAATGTTATCATAAGAAGAGTCCTTCACCGTATCAAGGAGAAGTGTAATCAGTTGCTTTTGTGGAACAGGATCACCGGCAACAGCAGCAAGTTGATTAATAATAGATTTGAAAGATTCAATATGTCCCGTCATGGTAGTAACAACTTCATATTGTAACTTGTTAAGCAACCCTCTCAAATAAAGTATTTCTGTAACAGATTTCTTCTAAAAGTTTGCAATAAGGTACTTCCATACGTCGTGGGAAGTAGGCAGTTCATACATATCAAGCAAAAGGAATTCCGTAAGAGCAGAAATAATATACCAATGAGATGCTTTATCAGGTCGTTGCCAATCCGTATAGGCAAGATTCCAATCTTCAAATATAGATCCTTCAGTGATAAGCACATTATCATTATCCGTATCAACAGGCTGAGGCGGACAAATACGATTTCCAAGAACAACATGAGAGAGTTCATCGCCTTCAAGAATTAACAACATCTTTGCTTTCCAGCCTAGAAATCCTTTGCCTTGGAAAGGAGGAACAGAACGCTAGCCAGAAGGAAAGCCGTTGACGAGAATAGTCATAGCCACATCTTGCTACGAGAAGACGTATAAGATAAGATCGCAGAATCTGCACACCATATATGGTGAAGGCCGCAATTGAGAATGAGAGAAATATGAGGACTACGTTCTGTCAATGATAAACGCAAGAAGGATGCTCAAGGAATGTGCAAAGATGTGAGAGACGTCACCCAAAAAAGGCTAGGTAAAGGAGACGTTAATAATAAAAGAGTCTCAAAATAGAGTGACATGAGACGCAAGATTGACGACCACAATACGAATAGAAAAAAGCTAAATTTTCTCAAAAAAGCTAACGCCAAAATTAGAAAAACCATTGCGGACGCTTCACGACGAAGAAAGCTGCGTCAAGCTCAATTACAGTAACAACAACATACCTTTCTGTCGTGAACTCCGATTGATGCAAACCTAGAACTCAAATCTAAGAGCTTGAGGAGACGAACAAGTTTTGGATGAAAAGTGCCATTGCTCTATGCTCCATTGCGCTTTTCCCGTTTCTCTAAATTTTGAGCAGAAGACCCCCAAAAATTGAGATGAAGTTCAAGGTGTCATCAACAAGAAAACGTAATCAACGATTAGATTGATTAGCAATAAACACTAATCATATTCTTCCTAACACAAAACAACCACAGTTAACAAGAATCAACGCTCAAAAATAAAATTTGTAGCAATTTTGAATCTTACATGAGAATCGCATACACATACTGTTTTGTCACCATGAATTGAATTGGCGCGTGATCGTTACCACTCTAATACCATGTTGAGATGTAGAGAGAAAGAGAGAGAGACGAGACAAGAGACACACCATATACGCTCCCAAAGACTGACTCATATTGAGGACAAGATACAAATATATAGGTGAGACCAAGTTGAGTAGAGTGAGCCATATATAGCTCCAACAACTAGTAGGCGGTTTGTTGAGTCTCAATCTCTCTCTCTCTCTCTCTCTCTCTCTCTCTCTCTCTCTCTCGTTCATTCCTTGCGTCGGACATCCTGCCTCAAAGATGAGTTGTCAAAGCTGAGCTCTTTCTCTTGTTCCGACACAGGCCTATAGATATGGAGAACTAGCAGCCAACATTATTAAGCAGAGTATTAGAGGGATAGTTAACAACATGGTGGTTGCAAATCTTGATACAATATTATAGTATGTGTGTATGTTGCAGCTAGATGTTGTAAAGTTGGAGGGAGCCATGTACCACCTCAAAGTAGAGTGCGTAAAAGGGGAGGGGCCTTTGTGCATATTACAAGAGCCCTTGAGGCTTTAGAGTTGAATATACTAAATGCAAACCTCATAACAGTCGGTGACCGTCTCCTTAACACTATCGTCTTTCATGTATTGCCGTTGTACATTAAACGGTAACTCACTCTCTCTCATGCAAGTGTGAATGGGTTCAGCTTGCATCCCCACAAGAAGATTTAGAAATTTTCTCATGTAGGAAAACGGAGTCTCTCTCAGTGTTTTTCATACAATGCATAACATCACGAGCCTCTGCTCGAGAGGCACCGCATAGCTAGCTTGGTACGATTGGGGGCAAGAGATCGCCGACCCCCCCACTGGGCCGGCGGTCCCTTGCCCCCAATCGTACCTAGCTAGGTATGTAGCACCTCTCTCACAGAAGCTCATGATGTTGAGGTAAGTCACAATGTGGGAAATATTATGAGAATTTGTCCAAAACTTCTGTATCTACTACCATGCCAATTGTGATTGTAACTACCTCTTTAAATGCTTTTAAAATTCCAATTATCAATAGTTTAATTGATTTCTTGAACAAGTAAGAATAAACGCCTCATTAATGATGTCTTGATTTGCAGGTGATCAAGAATATTATCAGAAAGAACTGAACATCTCATTAAAGATAGGACCTTGAAGAGTTTCTCAGAGTTTGGCTTGAGGCAAGCTAGATGTCCTCCAAAGAGCTAATTGATCTCATCAGTTTGCGCATTTCTCAAAGTTTGTTAATTTAATTGAGCTCATCAACTTTCTCAAAAATTTCATCTCCAACGTCCAAGTACCTTTTAGAGTCCAAGTGTTCCTAATAGTATCTTTTTTAGGCCCCTTTCCTTGCACCACCTCTCTCTCTCACTTGCATGTTATATGTCTGAGGTATGGTTCCAAGAGAGACGAGGTTTTTAAAATAGAAATCCCATTTCAAAGTAGAAATTTTCACATGACAATGTAATGTGTAGAAGATCAAATATTTAAATAAGCTACAAATAAAATAAAAATAGTTGTATATACATTGTGCCACATTCAGACTTTAGAAAAATAATTTTCTATCTGATCCTCCTCCTCATCATCGTCCATAGGCATGTACGTTTGATCGCCCTGAATCTACATAAACCCAAACCAGATTAAACAAATATCAACTGTTTAAAACAATTGCTACAATATTATTTGTTTAAACTTATTGCTTGTAGTGATCCAACCGCTACGTCGGTTTGCTCGTGAGAGATATGGTTGTTCTCTAACAACCATTGCCAAGTTTTAAATTTTGTATGCGGCTCTCAAAACTTGACCATCTCTCTGGTTGGTCGACTAAGGGTGATATCTTTTAAAGTTAGCAATAACGACAAAAAATCATCAACTAAAATGTTTATAATCACCGATTTACATTGTAATTTAACCAATCTTATACATTTATTCTTCCATGATGCTTTGCATCCCGAGCCATAGTGTGTGGAAGTTTGTCTGGTCCGAGCGTCCCCTGTTGTCGGTAGGATGAGCCTATTGCAGCCTGATCGCTCTTTTCTTACGTTGCCCACTCCCACTCCACATATGTCATGTTGCCACCACGATAGCTCTTGTGTGGTTCTCTAACTTGGTAATTGGCTGCTGCGGACCGTATGCTAGATTGATTGTTTCTCAAAAATGTTTTTATGTAGCCCTCCAACCACTGTTGTGAAAAACGATGATCGGTGTATTTGGAAATCTAGCATGCAGCGCGTCCTCAATGTAGCATGCATGATTGGGAAGCTGGTTGCCACCACCATAGCTCTTGTGTGGTTCTCCAACTTGGTAATTGGCTGCTGCGGATCGTACACTAGACTGATTGTTTCTCAAAAATGTTTTTATATAGACCTCCAACCAGTGTTGTGAAAAACGATGATCGGCGTATTTGGAAATCTAGCATGCAACGCGTCCTCAGTGTAGCGTGCATGATTGGGAAGCTGGTCTCTAAACTTTACAAAAAAATTCTTATACGTTAAATGTATAAGAATTTGAAGATGGCTTGGAAGCACCCTACCCTGTGCTGTATCGAAGTCCACCTCGCCGCCATACTTTACCCTATAGTAACGCTCATGCACGTCTGACACCGGTGCGTCAGTATCCTCGTCTTCTGTGTCTAGGATGGCACGCTCTGAAATAGGGGACTCCGTCTCCCCTTACTAGCAAAATTAGCGAAGCCAGAAGATCCCCCATCGCTCCGCCTCTCCTGATGCTCACTGCCCTCAGACGAACATCGATGTGTGTCCCTACAATAAGTTCGTCGACGGTGCTCTGGCAAAGCAGGAGTGGAATGGAGTGACGTGGGACCTTGTGATGTCATGGGAGTGGGAACCTTTGATGGAAGCGGCGTAGGATGGTAAGAAGGGGCTGAGACTCAGGTGCCATCGATGCGAGCCTTTGGAATAAGGAGTCCCTCTCTCACCCCCACATGGCATGGACTGCGAAAAAATACCGTAGCTTGCAAGGTGATGCGGAGTGTACCAGCCAAACAATGCATCCATCAAACGGAGGTAATGGTCCCATAAAGAGATCGCCAGATTCATATCTAAATCTGCCACCGATTGAGGAACCTGAGTAGAGAAGGTGTAGGATGGCCATGCCTGCAAATAACAAAGAGAAACCTATAACACTCATGGTCACATGAAACTAGCCACAAAAAATCTTAATTTCTTTGCTTGATCTCACCGCCTCAAGACTTGGGTCCAGTGGAAGCGATGCCCACCCCGGGTGAGAGCCCATCTGTGATGGAAACCAACCAAAAGAAGAACCAGATGGTTGCTCCCCACCAGGTGGTCTCTTGTCTGACATCTACATTACATAGAGCAATATGAGATTTACCTTTCTCCCCCTACTCACTCATGTAAATATATGTGTAACACAAGTATATATGCACACAAGCATGTAGATACATATACATAATAGTAGACCTAAGCAGGGACTAGTAGTGCCAAAGGTCAAGTGACACCTCTTTAGATATCATCGCAGTCTCAACTGTGGTAAATCCAGAGGTACGTTGTGGTAATCCATGCATAAGTGGATCAATGACCGCAACACCATGATTAAAGAAGGACTTTGTCCAAGACCAAGCGTCTAACCTTTGGGTGCTATGCTTCGGTACTTATTGCCTACATACATGCATAAACAAATATATACGTATTCATGTACTCTCTACAATTAAGTATACTTTAAGTATATACAATTACGTAAATGTAGCCATCATTTTGAGTAGAGATAAAGAGTTATGGTTGTAGATATAGCCAGCTTTTTGCTTTGTGCGCAATGGGAGAGTGCTTCTACCTCTATAGAGTGCTTTTAAGAAGAGATTCTTTATTGTGCTTCTTGCGCAACAACTCTTCAAAGCAGCTCCTTGTTCGAGGAATTACTGTGCACATTACATGCCTACCTCCATTCTGAGGTACTATGCTATTGAAAGCTCTCCAATCTAATGCCGTTGAGTGGCATAAAATGGTAACCATCTTTTTGCAACATTTGTCAGCCTACTCAACGTCCTCTTCCTCATATGTGTATATATTTTTCTACGCTATTAAGTTATCTAGAGTAAATTCCCCCTCTTCGTTTAACCTTTGTGGAGACACATACATTATACTCTTCCCAAAAATGTCACCTTAGTCATATATTTATATTACCACCCTTTTCTTTTTTGCTTTGTAAATAGAATAAGCATACAATAACCAACTATATACCCCCAAACTTTCTTACCTCTTGTGAATTAGTAGTAGAAAAATAATATATCCATCTTTCACCCCATATATATAAATTCCCATGAAAATCAACTCTCCACTTGTCTTTACCAAAGATTATGGTCCCTCTCTACAAGTCTTCTATGCCCCCTACATAGGTGGCCCAATATCTCTTAAGAATATACATATAGTTTCTCTCCTTTAAAAAAGACTCCAATTGTATATTCTTTTCACAAGCAAATAATATTGGGCCCTCCTCTATTTGTTTAAGCATCATAGCCTTTTGAAAAAGCATGATTCCCCTTGGATGCATACAAGCAAAGGGCCCATACAAGAAGACTTGGAAGCAAAAGGTTCCCTAGCCTAGTGTGGACCTTCCAAACCAAATTCCTTGATGCATGGGTGTGAAGAATAGTCCAAATTCATATCAAACATGTTGAGAAGGTCAATTTTGCCTTTTGAAGCATGTCATTCCGAGCTACAGGTAAAAAGTTATGGTCAAAATAGTGTAAATCTATCAGATTCGCAGCAAAAGGGAACTGTAAATCAAGTAAATCAAGAGGGTGAGATCTTATTTTCCCCCTACTCATCTTCTAGAAGAGCAATGAGTGTTCAAGGTCACTTGCATGTGATTGGACCAACCTAAAGATGCTTTCTAAATGCCAAGACAGACAAGTTGAGATACCCCGCAGGAGCCACCCGTAGGGCCTCATGGTGCGGCCCACCTACATTATGCACCCCTATGGAGCCTTCACGGTCTAAAATGATATTTTTGGTGAATAAATAGTCCCTTTTATGTCCAATATTCAATGAGTGGTCAAAGGACACTTAATTAGGTCTAATCACTTACTCTAATTAAGTGTAGCATAATCCCACTTCTACACAACTATAAATAGCCCCCCTTGGAGAGACTCAAGGACACACCTATATTTTCAACTTCATGTTGTTTCTTGATCAATAGTAGAGAAAACCCCAACTCTCCCTCTTTCACATCCTCCCTCCTAACCCTCCTCTTTGGAGGAAGTGCAACTCTATTCTCCACTCTTTCCATTCTACAATCTCTTACTCCATCAACCCAATAAATCATTTGTAGCACCTCAATAACTTGTAAATACATCATGATCTCTCTCATGGTTATGTTAATGATCATGAAATCATCTTCAAAACTTTCAAGTGTCGCAATTCGTGATGGTTAGCCAGCGTCTGTCCTCCCCTTAAAAGGTGTGCGAGAAATCAAGTAAGTGTTCTATTCTCAATTTACCATTGGTTTGTTTCTCCACACTTATTCAATTGGTCTAAAGAAATTTCTCACTCCAACTCTCTTTTGCTTCATTACATATGCATGTGGCTACCTCTCATGGTGATTTTATTTGTGTCACGGCATTGCATAGATGGAGATGAGCTCTCTATGCAAAGTGTGTTAGTTTGATGTAAGTGGTTCTCTTGTGTGTTTGAGAGGCAAGTCTTGTGCGCATGATTTTTTGATGAGTGCTTGAGAGAGGAAGAGTTTGGATGTATTATGGGTATTCTTATGGGGAGAAGGTGAATGCTATTCCACAAATTGCATATTTCATTTTGATGCACGGCATTGGGTTGCATAATCGTTGATGGTGTTCAAGTGTCCAAAGTGTATATAGAGTAAGGGGGTTTTCAAAGTGTGTTGCTTGAGTGGGTGAGTGCAAGTGTTATTTTGATTGGTTTCCTTCTCCACTCCCAAAATAAGGTGGTGCCCCAAGTAGTGTGCGTACCTCTTTATGAACATTTTGTGAGGGTAGGCCCATTGGTTTGGGTTTAGAGGCCCCATTTCAAAAAGCTCGCCCTCACCGTATCCGTAGAGAGAAAGAGAGAGATAAAGATAGAGAAGAGCGTAGAAAGTCATTTCTGAACTCCATCTTGGGGACGTAAGAAAGATCTTTTTCAAAGCACTCTACAGAACCCTTTGCACTCTTGCATGATGGCGCACCCCACAAAACGGTGGCCATCATTTACAATCATTGCTATTTACTTACTTGCAAGCTCACATAAACAAACAACGGATCCACAACCGTTTGCACATGTGAGCTTGAGAGAAAATACAGGTTCGGGCCTCTCTTTCTCTCGCTCTCCCTCTCATTCTGTCTCTCTCTCTCTCTCTCTCTCCTCTCATTCTATCTCCCTCTCCCTCTCTATTCTCTCTCTCTCTCTCTCTCTCTCTCTATTTCTCCCTCTTATTCTATCTCCCTCTATCTCTCTCTATCTCTCTCCCTCTCTCCCTCTCCCTCTATATTCTCTCTCTATCTGCCTCTATATTCTCTCTCCCTCTCCCTCCCCCCCCCCCCTCTCGCTCTCTCTCTCTCTCTCTCTCTCTCTCTCTCTATCTATCTATCTCCCCTTGTCTTTCTCTTTTTCTCCCCCCCCCCCCCTCTCTCTCTCTCCGTATCTCTCTCTCTCTCTTCTTCTTTCTCTCCCTTTCTCCCTCTCTTTCCATACTCTCTCTCTCTCTCTCTCTCTCTCTCTCTCTCTCTCTCTCTCTCTCTCTCTCTCTTTGTTCCTCGCTCTTTTTGCATGGAGGCACATCAAAATTCAATGGCCAGAGTTTGGGTTGGAGCCTCGACACTTGAAGCCTAGGTTAGCAAGTGATGGTGTCAACCCCTTTGGCACTAAGTATACTTCATTGAGCACTTAGCCTGTGGTGATTGTCAACAACAATATTCCACCGTGGGAGACAACCAAGAAGGGAAATATACTTCTTTCCTTGCTTGTGCCAGGGAAGTACACACTGGTTAATGTTGATGTCTACCTCGAGCCCCTCATTGAGGAGTTAGAGGGGCAGGGTTTTCCACATCGGGCCACAATGCATGTCCTACTTGCTTGGTGATAGAGAGGTCGGATGCCTTGTGCAAGTTAATCTATCTAGACAACCATCATTTCTTACCCCAAGGTCATAGCAAGCACAAGGCTTCAAAAAAAGGGAAGTCGCCTCTAAAGCTCACAGTGGAAAATTGGGCAGGTATTGGGGAAGAGCACTACAACAACAATACGGTTCTAAGTACTCTACCAAAAGGTATGTCAAGATACTCCATATTTTTAAGGGTTCCCTATTGGAAGGACTTAAAAATACAAAACCTCTTGGATCCCATGCACATATTCAAGAATGTAGCCCACACCATGTGGGACCACATTATTGGCAAGAAAGACTCATTGGAGACAAGGAAGGATTTGAGGGTCTTGAAACATGTCTCTGCCTCTACTACACCACGCCATGCCCCCAATGGAAATATTGTGCTTCCTAAAGCACCATGGATGCTAGCGAAAGAAGAATTGGACCAAATGAAGGGCACCATTTATCTATTCGCACACCAACACGATACATGAGTTCGCTAAAGGGAGCTTTCACAAAAGTGAAGAAAGGTGGAAGCGTTCAATTCTATGGGTTGAAGTCCCATGATTGGCACAAGGTGCTTCAGGTAATGTCCCTTTCTCTATTCTCTCTATTGCTTGTTTTCTAGGACACATATGATTTGTGTGTATGACTTTCTCTCACTTTTCCTTCCTCTAATTTACATTCTAGTTCATTCTGCCGGTGAGTATGTGCATATGCCAGGACAATAAATTAAGGGATGTTATTTTTAAACCTAGAGCTAGTAAGGTACACCACAAGACTCCACTCAACTATGTTTTTTTATGCACACAATAACCTCACCTAGCACTTAGTGTATTCTTGTGTGTTTTGCTGCAGATTTGTGAGCTCCAAGGAAATTGACATAGATGCTATCCCTGCTGCTCAAACACTTGCAACAAAAACTGTGTGTGCCATTGAGGATGCATTTTCTTGATCGGTTCTTCTTAGTCAAATCAACCTCTTGGTGCACGTGGTTGAGGAGATTGCTATATGTGGAGTAGTGCGCGCACGATGGATGTTCTTTTGAGAGAGTTTTTTAAAGACTCTCAAAGATTTTGTGTGGCTACTGGCATGTATGGCCGAAGGGTGGATTGTGCAAGAGATATTTGTTTACATCTTAGAGTATTTGGCATAAGTTGATCCTTCAATGCCTCGCATATGGTCAGATGAGGAGGATGCAAGGAAAACTTTACATTTTCCAAGTGGAAAGGAAAAATTATTTGACATGAATATGAGTCTATCCTGAGTGGTCAATAAATTTTGTATTCTCAATGAAAAAGTTATCACCAAGTGGGTGGATTTGTGGACACTAGCAAAGGAAAGACGTTTGCAAGAGAGAGAAGCATGGAAACAATTACATAGAGGGTAGGTACCCCCAGTGGCTAGACACCTTGCGTGTCTCCCAAATCTCATTAGTGCAGAGTGGATTCATGAGAGAATGACCAAAGCAAAAGCGCGTAGAGAAGACATCACCAACAAAGAATGGGAGGATGCATGAGGCTGTGTAACAAAGGTAGAGTACCTATATACCTAAACCATGTTGTATAGTTTCTTCTTTATTTTATCTTTGTAATTGATAAAAGATATACTTTTTAGTGCCTTTTCTTTAACTCTATGTTGTCAAATGGTTGTCACTTTCGTACGCGCCACATTGACGAGCGTAGAACCACCATGGGCTGTAGCATCATGGGAAACTGACACAGATGGTGATGAAGCCATGTATTGTGAAACTATTGAAAGGATACTAAAGGTTAATTTTAGAACATTTCATACCTTCATCTTTAAGTGCAAGTGTTTTGCAAATGTGGTTTGCTCTCGGGTGTGATAGTGATATTGGCTGAACGTTTGCTCACATGTGGGAGTATATGATGTATGATCTATGTGGTCAAATGCTCAAGGAGACTCATGTGATTGTAGTTTGAGCTCGGAAATGTATGTCTCAAGCATATTTTTTGGCAGTCACAGGCAGAGCAGGTATTTATGTACTAGATTCGCAAGTGTTTGCAATTATGTATACAAAGTGTGGAGATTGGTGTATGCATTTGTAGAGTGGTTTGATGCGCTTTCGTTGCTCATGATTTTGAGCATGCAATCACTTTGATTACTGGTTTTGTAGCCATTTTATCCGCATTGTTGGTGTGATCGAGATTGTGATAGCTTGTAGCACTCAGGATTTGCGTGTACTGTTTTTCCTTTTTGTGGCTATCTAGACGGCATGAGAATGGCCTCTACATGATGGTGGACTCTACTGTGCGTCACACAGGGAGATATGACAATTTCGTTTTTCCACACAATTGAGAGCATGTGAGTGACTACCTTTTTTATTCTTATTTACTTATGTAACATTAATAATACCAATGTTAATCACATTGAACTTCTCTTGTATAGGTGATCTATATCCCAACAATCCACCAACCAAAATTTTGGTTCATAATTCCCATAACACCTTGCGGGAGAACTATTTTCTCCACTAATGAAGTGACCATCTTCGACCCTTTTCCACCTCCTTCTTTGGATGAGAGGCAGACATAGGAGAGGGAGATTGATGATTCAAGCCCCGAAGCCGCAAGTCTTAGCGAGGATGATTGCCATGATGATGATGATTATGAGATGGAGGATGACGAATTTGAAGATGATGAAGCCAACGCATCCACAAAAGATAATTCTATTCTCTCTTTATTGATTTAGGAGCCATGGGCTTAGAATTGAATGGCGCTTCTTGTAGGGATGTTTTGGAAGATGATTCATAAACATTTTGTATACTTTAAGTCATAAATTTTTTGGTCGTGTCATCCATTCATCTCTCTCTCCCCCCTCTTCCTCTCTCTAATTTTATGAAGCATGCTAAATTATGCTAATCAAGTGATAGTGATTAGTTTAGTTGTAATCAAGTTTAATCTCACATAGCTAACTATTGTTCCATGTTTTGATAGCTTTGTTTTTATAATTTGAAAATTTCATATAATGTTCTTTAATTTTTATATATAATGTTCCATGTTTTCCTATCTTTGTTTTTATAAATTAAAAATTTCATTTAATGTTCTTTAATTTTTTATTAAGGGGGAGGGAAACACCAAAATTTGAGGGGGAGGGAATGTTTAAGCCAAAATTTGAATGTTTAGGTGCTAAATTGGGCTTCGTGAATAAACACAATAATTTTTGCGACAATAACAGAGGTAGCTTTTATGGTAATAAGCACGGAAATAAACACCGTAGTATTTGAGATGAGCCCCCTCCCCCTCTCTCTTCCCTCTGCAACTGATTTTGGATCTTCTTTCTACAAAACACGGTAAAAGGCCATGGTAAACAATTAGAGATTTTCATAGTGTTAGCTAGGCAAGGCCTATGTAGGGTATGTTTGGGTGGAAAGTGACATGCTCTAGTCTCCTCAGTATCACAATGGTATCACATCCAGGGAGGGGGAATCTATGCAGGGGGGGGGCAAAAGAAGTGCATGGCTTTGCATGCTGTGTGTGTGTGTGTGTGTGTGTGTGTGTGTGTGTGTGTGTGTGTGTGTGTGTGTGTGTGTGTGTGTGTGTGTGTTTGTGTCTCTCTCCTCATGACTGGAAGGAGAACAACTGTGTGAACAAAGGCTTGGAGGAAGCATGGACTTGTTGTCTGCACTTTCAATATCTACCTCTCTCTCCCTCTCCAAGAAGTACGGAGGCTTATGGTGGACACGATGGCTTTGCAAGCCAAGGATGAAGGAAGAGAGATGTCATAGTGTGGGCATGGCCCCTTGGAATGAAGAGGATTGAGGTCGACCTGGGCAGGATCATGCTTGCTTAGGTTTGATGGGTGTGCAACGGAGAGAGTATAAAATGACAGATCCACATCCATTTGCACATGTGAGGTTGAGAGCAACTACAGGTTTGGGCCTCTCTATCTCTCGCTCTCCCTCTCATTCTATCTCTCTCTCCTCTCATCCTATCTTTCTCTCTCTCTCTCTACTCTCTCTCTCTCTCTCATTCTATTTCCCTCTCTCTCTTTCTCTCTCTCTCTCTCTCTCTCTCCTCTATCTCTAATCTCTATCCCCTCTCTCTCTCTCCCTCTCCCTCTATCTTCTCTCTCTCTCTCTCTCTCTCTCTTTTTCTTCTTCTTCTTCTTCTTTCTCTCCCTTTCTCCCTCACTTTCTATATTCTCTCTCTCTCTCTCTCTCTCTCTCTCTCTCTCTCTCTCTCTCTCTCTCTCTCTCTCTCTCTCAATCTCTATTCTTTCTCTCTCGATCTCTATTCTCTCTCTCTCACACACACTTTCGCTTTCTCTTTCTCTATTCTCTCTCTCTCTCTCTCTCTCTCTCTCTCTCTCTCTCTCTCTCTCTCTCTCTCTCTCTCTCTCTCTCCATCCTTTGTCTTTCTCTCTTTCTCTGTTCCTCGCTAGTTTTTGCATGGAGGCACATCGAAACTCAATGAACAGAGTTTGGGATGGAGCCTCGACACTCGAGGCTTAGGTTAGCAAGTGACGGTCTCAACCCCTTTGGCACTAAGTCTACTTCATGGAGCACTTGGCGTATGGTAATCATCAAAAACAATATTCCACCATGGAAGACAATCGAGAAGGGCAATATAATTCTTTCCTTGCTTGTCATTAAATCTAATATCGAACCAACCCAAATAATTTTCTTATATTAAACTGATCATTTAATGTGGGATAATAAACTAGAACAAGTGTTAGAATATAGACATGTGCTTACGAATCTATCTCCACACGGGGCCAATGATAAAGGGGCCCAAATGAGAGATGCTATGTCAAAGAGCAAGGGCAACTAAATGAGCTTAAAAGACCTTAGGGTCAGCTTCATTAAAGACCTCTAATGGTTAGTGTTAAAAGTCCTTTGACCTTAGGCAAGATAGGGATGAGCTTGACCTAAACTTACCTTTGACCTTAGGCAAGCTAGGGCTGAGCTTAAGGTGGGAACTCCACCTAAGGTGCTTGTCATGCTTGATGACTAAGGTACTTGAGGTACTTGTCATACTTAATGAGGAAGGTGCTTGAGAAGCTTCCTTTGCATGGGGGGTAAGGTGCTTGAGTAAAAAAGAGACCATAAAAACTGAATGAGGAAGTTTCTTGAGAAGTTTCCTATGCATGGGGGGTAAGGTGCTTGAGTCAAAAAAAGACCCTACAAACATAATGAGGAAGTTGTTTGAGAAGCCTTTGGTGGCCGGAAATGACATGCCATATGGGGTGGCCTCTACACCACAAATAGCCTCAACATCCCCAAGCATCATGTCAAGGTAGGAGTGATCCTATGGGTAGGAAGGGGCACCACCTAGCATAAATGCGGCTAGGACGCAAACCTACATGACCTAGGCTAGCAAACGTGAAATGCTCTCTAGGCAGTCAACACGCAATGGTGGTGTGACAACCGTTCATATGTAGAGAAATGCCTCATCACAAATCATTAGTATGTGCACGAGAGAGATATGTGAAAAGCTCGTAACAGGGCACACTGACTGGCGAAAGATATTGCACATGATGGAGAATGAGTAGGGTGATATACAAGATACAAAATATCCCGTAACTATGGGAATTTAGAATAGAGAATGGACTCGAAAGATCAAGACAAAATTACACCCCTTTATTGGTGATGAAGATACTTACAAGTGATGGTCTTGACAACTACAAACCTGGCTCTTGGCATTTGGGATGCAACATGAGATACGAGCGCCATATGGTGCATGGCGAGGCTCGAGTTAGCGGGAGGGTTAATTGAGGGAGAACAGCAGGACGATGCAGTCATAGACGACCTCAATCACCAACATTGAGAGCGGGCCAAGGTGGAATGGCGTTGATACCTTCAATCCAAGCGTGCTCATGTTTCTTGGTGGGAGAGTAGCGACTACCTCACGTGCATAGATTGATCATGGTTTGGTGAATCACGGGGAAGAATGGTGATGTTTCCAATGCTAAGTGCCAAAGATTTCAACAAAACATGATGCCATTAGCTCTCAAGTATGGGTGCCCTACGTGCTTAGTGGTGCTTACAATGTAGAGTGCATGGAGCTAGTATGCCCCTCCTTCAGTTGGGTGTTCTCTCTTGGGTGTCTCCTCCCCCCCCCCACCCCCCCCCCCCCCCCCCCCCCCCCCCGTGTCTTGTCTGCCTCCTTTGTGCTAAGTGGAGGCCTCTTTGTATAGGCTTGAGAGGTGGTCCTTACCCACTGGCCATTGCAAATATCCTCTGGTCATAGTAGAAGGCCTAGATACCTCTCTCGTAAGAGTGAGAGAGAGAGAGAGAGAGAGAGAGAGAGAGAGAGAGAGAGAGAGAGAGAGAGAGAGAGAGAGATAGATAGATAGATAGATAGTTCTATTATCGTCCTGGGAGGTCAAATATGACCTATGGGACCAAATGAACATGTCACGTGGTGTGAGTGGAGTTCATAAGTGACTCTCGATGCTCAAAAATGGCTGAAATGAGCGTCGCAATAGAGAGTCCACATCGTGGTTGGGAGAGGAAGGTATGTAGGGAGAGCTCATGGCTGAATATATGGGAAAAGAGGACCTAATGTGGTCAAAAGCTGAGCACTCAAGTAGTGTGTGGTACTCACTCTCTCGCACTTGACGAGGGCATAAGGTGCAAAGTCGATGACACTCCTCGCCAGTGCCCCAACGTCCTGTCTCGCAGCGTAGAGAATGGGAGCTAAGACGAATGGAGGCAATGGTGCGGATCGCACTCAACGGGATGGGCTCAAGGATGTAGGAATGGGTTCGGTTACCTCGTTCCGAGAAGAAGAGAGATTTGTAGTTTGGGGCAACGTGTGTGGTGTAATGGCTGAAGCGAGAACCTCCGGATTTCTCCCAAGCCATGATACATTGGCGTTGTAAGAAGGCCTCATTAACTTGGGAGTCGATCGACGCATCCTTGACCAAGTGACATGCATCCCATCTTCCAAACCATTTCTTGATATCAAGCATCCACCCCGAACTTAGTATTTTGCTCTTGCATGTCTTTTGAACCTTTTGACTTGCTTCATATGCGATTCTAGGAAGTCGATGCAAAGGGCTACGTTGTGTCTTACGCATGTACTCCACAACCCTTTCCATGCCCAAGACCTCAATGGGAAGCGATCCGGACTCAAGAAGTAAGAGCATGTAGGGTGTTTGTGTCTTGACTTGGAGAAAGTTGGTGAGAAAACGCTTTTGGACATTCTCAAACTCTTTCCAAGTAGACTTCCCGATGCTTCCACCCCACACCTCCACTCCATAAAGAAGCACCGGTGTCACCAATGTGTCAAAGAGGTACTTTTTGAGAGCCCAACACTTGATCTCTCCTGCATTGCACATGTTCTCAAATGCATAATAAGCCCTCTTTCCGGCTTCCAAGCGACGCATTGCACAATCCTTCCATTTATGATTGGATGGAACCTCAAGGCCAAGGTACTTGAAGTGATCTACCACTTCAAGTTTCTCATTGTTGTATACAATGCATGGATTTTCGTCATTGAGGGTCTTTACAAGCATAACCTTGGTTTTGGATCCATTCACGATCAGCCCGCTATGTAGGCAAAAGCGTTCCAAGACACTCATAAGCTTTTGTGCATCTTCTAAGGTATGTGCCAAGAGCACTACATCATCTGCATAAAGCAAAAGCATGATCACCGCATTTCCAATCTTAACCTCTTCTATGCCTTCTTGCTGCATAAAATCAAGAACCATGTATTCCAATTCATCAATGAGTAGCCCAAAGAGGGTTGGGGAAAGTGGGCATCCTTGTTTGACACCAATAGTGCTTGCAAAAAATTCTGAAATTCCATCTCCCATACGTAATCGACATATCACTTTTTGGTAGATGCGAAAGACTGCATGCATAAATTCTCTCGGCACTTGAAGGCTTTGCATACGTCTCCAAAGATTTCCTCGCGGTACCATGTCAAAAGCTTTCTTGAAATCCACAAAGCAACAATACAACTTTTTTCCTTTCAATCGAGACGCTTCCATAAGAACTCGAAGAGTGACAAGGTGATCAATAGTGCTATGATGCTTTCGAAAACCTGCTTGGCCAAGCGAGAGAGAGTGGGGTTGGGGGGGAGTTTTTTTTACAATCCACTAGCCATGGCTAGGTTATTCGGGAAGAGTGGGGGTTTTAGGATATCTACACGGGTTTTGTTGATGGTTCGCGTGGTCGGTGTGAGGTTTTAGTGCTGCTTAGAGAGAGAGAGAGAGAGAGAGAGAGTGGGGTTGGGGGGGAGTTTTTTTTACAATCCACTAGCCATGGCTAGGTTATTCGGGAAGAGTGGGGGTTTTAGGATATCTACACGGGTTTTGTTGATGGTTCGCGTGGTCGGTGTGAGGTTTTAGTGCTGCTGGAGTCGGTTTTTGTTGTGAGAAGCCGAGATGTTTGAGTTACCCCCTTTTGGTGTTGGCCGGGGCATTCCTTCGGCGACGCATGCTTTGGCCGCCTTCTTTCTTTGTCGGTGTTGATGTCATTCGGGTTTTCTTTTTTATGTTTTTTTTGTGGTGTGTGCGTATACACGTGCGTGTACTGTGTATAGGTGAGTGCGCGTATGAGTGGGTAAGCGGATGTGTGTGTGTGTATATATGTGCGTGGGAATGGGGGGGGGGGGGAGCATTATATACATATAAGTATATATATACATATATATATTTTTAAAAGTTTCCGTGGTTCTGTTTGCGACGCAGAGACGGGAGATATGGAGTGAAAGAGAGAGTGTGTGTGCGTGAGCGTGCGTGGGTGTGTGTGTGTGTGTAAGAAATTATGTGTGCTGGTTTTGAGCGTGTGGTGCTGTGGTGCCTGCACAAGCTGCGAAGGGAGAGAGAGCGCGAGTGTGCGTGTCCTCCTGTGCGCGCGAGCGCGAGGGAGAGAGGGTGTGAAGAGTGAGGAGGTGGGGGGGGGGGGGGGGGGGGGGGGGGGGGGGGGGGGTGTGAGAGGATAGGGGTTGGTGTGTGGCTTCAAGCGCCCACACGGGCTGGGTTTGAGGATGGCGAGGAGATGGTGTCTACAGCGGGCGCAAAACGGGGGGAGATGCTCAGTCAACAAAAAAAGGGGGGGGAGGTATATTAGAGAGAGAGAGAGAGAGAGAGAGAGAGAGAGAGAGAGAGAGAGAGAGAGAGAGAGAGGAGAGAGAGAGAGAGAGAGAGAGGAGAAAAGGAGTGAGAGGGGGTGTGAGATTGTGAGGGGGGGGGGGGGGTGAGAGGATAGGGGTGGGGGAGTTTAGAGGATAAAAGAGAGAGAGGGGATAGAGTGAGAGAGAGAGGAGAGGAGAGAGAGAGAGAGAGAGAGAGAGAGAGAGAGAGAGAGAGAGAGAGAGAGAGAGAGAGAGAGAGAGAGAGAGAGAGAGAGAGAGAGAGAGAGTTTTTTTAAAGGTTTGCGGGACCGCTCCTAAGAGAGGGTAAGAGAGAGCTAGAGCTAGGGCTAGGTGAAGATGGGGGGGGGGGGGGGGGGGGGAAGAGATAGTCCACCAGGGTTAGGAAAAAACACAGGGGGGCGGTATAAGGCTGAAGGGAGTGTGGGGTGAGAGAGGGAGAGGAATATATTAGGGCGGCCCGCCGGGGTTCCGGCAAGATAAAAATAATTTTTTTCTTTTTTTCTTTTTTTCTCAAAATCGGCTATCATTAGCCCTCCCCTTTTGGCTAGAGGCATTCATGTCTCTAGCTCATTTGTTTGATCATTGTCGCCGGAGGTGGCGGCTGATGGTGTATCCTCATATGTAATGTCAATAGGTGGAGCCTGGTCAAATCGAAGAAAATAAGGTTTAAGCCGCCAATGATTTACCCTGGTTTTAGAAAGTTTTCCATCCGCTTCCATAAGCTGGTAGCTTCCATTCGCATACTTTTTCCTGATGATGAAACGGCCTGCCCATCGGAGTAGGATTTTATTATCCTTCCGCGTGTCAAAGCGATTGTTGAAGCGGAGCACCAACATTTCTTTCTTCAATTATTTTTTCCGAAGATGCTGGTTAAAGCTAAGCCGTCCATGCTCTGCTTGTGCCGCATAATAATTTATTGCTTCTTCTCTATCCAGCTGTAGTCTCTCCAAGTCGATGATGTGATCTCTCAAATGCATGTTGGGTCATTGAAGTTGGCGTGTCATTACTCTGAGACTTCCTGATGATGAAACGGCCTGCCCATCGGAGTAGGATTTTTTATTATCCTTCCCGCGGTCAAAGCGATTGTTGAAGCGGAGCACCAACATTTCTTTCTTCAATTATTTTTTCCGAAGATGCTGGTTAAAGCTAAGCCGTCCATGCTCTGCTTGTGCCGCATAATAATTTATTGCTTCTTCTCTATCCAGCTGTAGTCTCTCCAAGTCGATGATGTGATCTCTCAAATGCATGTTGGGTCATTGAAGTTGGCGTGTCATTACTCTGAGACTTTGTACAACTTACACGTTTTGCACTAGTGGTGTACATCACGGTTGAGGCTAGGCCATATGAATCCCGCCTGCAAGATTTTCCTACTTCTTATGTCTAGGGCAAAGTGACCTCCACAAACCCCATCGTGACAGCTAGCAATTACTCCCGTGATTTCATGAGAGAGACGGACCTTCCTGAGTATTTGGTCCTTACCCTTACAGTACAAACGGTTATTGATGAGCCGATACCTTATGGCCTTCCACGTCTGCCGTCCCTTTGTTAAATTTGATGGGCATTCCCGTGTTTCCAAAAAATGCATGATGTCAGGTAAGGCGTCACTACCTTGAAACAGAGGGAGCTTTAGCTTTATAGCTCCAACCACTACTTCCTACAGTCTTTTACTTGCTAGGGCATCTGCTTCATGGTTTTGAGTCCTTGGGATATGGTGTATTTGAACCTCTTCAAACTTACCCAACAAGGTTTTTACACCGCTTAAGTGAGTCCTCAAGCTAGGATTTTTGCATGTGCATACTCCATTTACTTGCCTTACCAGAAGTAGAGCATCCCCAAAAATATTAAGGCATTGTACACCTTGCAAGACGCACCATTGTAGACACTTGGTTAGTGCTGCATACTCAGCTTCATTGTTAGAATGTGAATCTAACAATTGGCCCATCGAAAATACCTTAGTCCCTTTGTCATCAAAGACCACTATGCTTGCAGCAGCTGCTTTGTCAGAGGCTCGCTTGTAAGATCCATCCAAGTAGAGGGAGTGTGCTCCTTCTACCATCAGTGGTACTGGAGGTAATGAGACTTCTTCCCCTTTAGATTTCTTCTCCTTCCTTTCAAAGACTTGGTAGGTCATGAGTCCCCCAAGTTTGCCCTTGTCGTGCTTTCCACCTGTACTATGTAGTCAAATTCTTGCAGACGGACTAGACATTTAGTAATCCTAGCAGACACATCCATGTGTTGTACAACATAGGGAAATATCCCATCCGTGGTTAGAATCACAAATTTCTTAGGCAACAAATATGACCTAAACTTTGTAGTTGCAAACTTACGAGCCAGGACTAAGTGTTCCACATGGGTGAAACCTTTCTCTGCTGCTGATGAGTAGATTGGCCTCATGAAAGATGTCGTCGTATCCTTTTGGAGTAGCACAGCCCCCAATGATTCATTACCAACACTTGAGGTGATATAGAATTTTTCATCCCACTTAGGTGGTGAGATAGTTGGTAGGGTGGCTAAGACCTCCTTTACCTTGTTGTAGTGATGCTCCCTTTCCTCGTCCCAAGTGAAAGTTCATTTTTGAGTGAGTTATTGCAGTGGTAGAACTAGTTGTGATAGTAGATGTATGAATCTACTCAAGTACCTCACTTTTTGTAGAAAAGAGACCAGTTGACGTGCGGTCGTTGGTGAAGGTAGGGCTATGAGTGCGGACACCTTACTTGGGTCGGCGTTGATACCTTTTGCTGAAATTTCATGGCCTAGTAGAAAGACTTTACTCTCTCCAATGTGGCATTTATCAACATTTAATTGCTCGCCTAGGCTTTGCAACCTGGCCAAACCTTCAGTTACCTTTTCTAAGTGTGAAATGCGAGAACTATATATACAAAAATCATCAATGAACACTTTTATGGATGTTCGAAAGAACAAATATGTGACATATCTTTGGAATGTGGCAGGTGCTTTTGTGAGACCAAATGGCATAACCCTTTATGCAAAACAACCCCATGGCGTGATAAAAGTGGTTTTTAGCTGATCTTCGAAGGCTATGCATATTTGAAAGTATCCAGAATAACCATCACACATAGTATAGCATTCAAAACCCGCTACTTCATTCAAAATTTCATCCAAGAAAAGGAGAGGAAAGTGGTCTCTCTTTGTAGATGCATTAAGTGGTTTGTAGTCAACACAGACCCTCCACTTACCATCCTTTTTAGGCGTCACTACTACGGGTGACACCCATTCTGAGTTTTCTATAGGATAGATGAATCCCGCCTCTAGCAGTTTCCTTACCTCGGCCAAGAGTGCCTTCTCTTGTATGACCCCTAGTCGTCGTAGCTTTTGCACAACTAGTGTTACCCCTTACTTCAGCTTAATATGATGTTCCATCACTGTAATGCCTGTGATTCTTTCATAGTTGTCAATGAACAAGTTAGGAAATCCAATCAACATTTGCAAAAAACTATCTTTATCCTCAAGTGTTAATTCCGTGGACAACATACCCTTCAACCTACTTTCTCCTAGACCAGGTGATTTACTCTCCTTCATTGCGTTGCCCTTCTTGTGATGGATCAACAGTTGTGCTTAACCTTTGTGGATCCTTCATAATGATACCCATCACATCGATGGATCTATCACTTTTGTCCTTGGATGTGGTCTCCTCCTCAAAAGTGGAAGACTCGCTAGTGGTTTCACCTGCTGATGTTTCCAGATTCATTTGCTTCTGCTTGACAATCTTCGTGTCATAGTAGATTGTCTTCCCTTTCTGACCGGTCATGTGTAGAAGGACAGTGCCCCAGTGTTGTTTTGCGCTCATGGACATCAACCATGGCCTTCCCAAGATTAGTGGATAGCCCTCCCCCTTAGTAGGCATTACAAAAACATCTACCTCTACCTCACTGTTGAAATCTTTTATCTTCATGGCACTTACCACACCGACACACTTTACTTTTGCTTTGTTTGCCATCTTTGCCTTGCATGGAGAAGGCCTGTCAACTGGAGCCCTAATTGAAGCATCATAGCTTCGCTCATCACACAGATTTGTGCACCTCCATCAATGTAGGTGTTTCCAACCCTCTTTCCTTTTATGTTGACGTCGACAATTGGAAGGGTGTCATCCAGGTTGCAACTCGAAATTTCTCCGGCTACCTTCGCTTTAGAGAGTCTTTTACTTACCATTTTGGACCATTGCTGCCTTACTTTTGGTGCGAGATATATCAGCTGTGGCCACGTAATATTTGTTCCTTGCTCTGCCACATCCAATGTTAGATCATAGGGCTTAGAACTTTCCCCTAACTGGAAGTCGCGGTGATGCCCAATTTTCGTCGTGGCTTGGATGGCCTCTTGCTAGTCTCTCCTCTCATGCTTCTTTCATCACCTGATTGTGTGGCTTTCTCCCTCCTAGATCTTTCCACAGTCATGGCTTCAAGTGGTTCTAAAATGGTTACCTTCTCGTTACCCTTGTCCCTCTCCTTTGATCTGGGTGGATCCACTACTATAGTTTTTCCTTTCTCTTCTAGCCTTATGATGTTTATAGGGCGATCAGGTGGCGGTGCTGGTGGAAGAGGTAGGATGGATGCTTGCGGTGGTGTCTGGGGTGGACGTAGAATTTGTGTTGGTGGGGCTGGCGCTCGAGGTGGGGGTGTTCTTTCTCTAGGGGGTGACAGTTGGTTCCTCCTACCTCCTTTATTATAGTTTTGTCGTGGTTTGGGACAGTAGTACATACTGTGACCATCTTCTTCGCAGTTGTAGCAATGATACTCCTTGTTTTGTCGTCGTGCTCTTCCTGGGTCTTGATCTCTTTCTTGACTCCTTCCTTGCTGTATTAAGTGGACATACAAATTCTGCAGTTGGTCAGTAATATGGGCCAACATATCTTGTTGGTCATATCTTACCCCAAGAGCCGGTGGTGGTGGTGGAATGGTGGTTGTCGTGGTTGCTGATCAACGTGATGTTCCTACTTATGGTGACTCGATTTCTTTGGATTTCATTCACAGCTTCTTGTCCTTAAGGCGAGCAATCTCAAGGGCTAACTCGTACGTAGCCGGGAATCTAGCCTTCACCTTCTCCTTGAGAAGCGGCCAGAAGCCATGCGTAAAACGGTCTTTCTTTAAGAAATCGGGTGCAGCCTCCCCCCTTGCCAATGGATCAACCCACCGTTCCCACAAATCCACAAATTTGGACTCATAGGTGGCATATTCTAAAAGACCCCCTGCTTCAAGTCTCTCAACTTGTCCCACAACTTGTCTAAAGTGGTACCTCCCCCAAAGCGCCTCTTAAAAGCGGTTTTTAAGGGTTCCAAGTCATCCTTGGTTGCTTGTGGAAGTGCATTGTACCATGATCTAGCTTGTAGCTTCATGAGATGCTTAAAAATTCTAACCCGGGATTCATATGTATCTTTGTTGCTCACTACACAAGCTACTTCAAAGTCATCTAGGAAGTCTGATACTAAATCCTCCAAGAGCCAGTGGTGGTGGTGGAATGGTGGTTGTCGCGGTTTCTCGTCGACGTGATGTTCCTGGTGCTGTTGACTCGATTTCTTTGGCTTTCATTCGCATCTTCTTGTCCTTAAGGTGAGCAATCTGAATGCCTAACTCGTACGTAGCCGGGAATCCACCCTTCACCTTCTCCTTGAGAAGCGGCCATATGCCATGCGTAAATCGGTATTTATTTAGGAAATCGGGTGCAGCTTCCCCCCTTGCCATTGACTCAACCCACCATTCCCACAAATCCACAAATTTGGACTCATAGGTGGAATATTCTAAAAGTCCCTCCTGCTTCAAGTCTCTCAACTTGTCCCACAACTTCTATGAAGTGGTACCTTCCCCAAAGCACCTCTTAAAAGCAGGTTTTAAGGGTTCCCAGTCATCCTTGGTTGCTTGTGGAAGTGCATTGTACCATGATCTAGCTTCTAGCTTCATGAGATGCTTAAAGATTCTAACCCGGGATTCATATGTATTTTTGTTGCTCACTACACAAGCTACTTCAAAGTCATCTAGGAAGTCTGTTACAAAATCCTTCCCTTTATTTCCTTTAAATGTTGGAAATGCTACACTTGCCATGATTACTGAGACAGAGCTAGAAAGACAAATTGCTTAGCTTTCAAAAAGTTTTTTTCTTCTTCTTTACAAGGAGGCGTGTATACCCTCTTATACTAGGACATAGATTAAAACTTCAAACGGTACATTGCCTTGTACCAAAGGTAAGACAAATGGTTGATCTAATGCCAGAACCTCAACAAACCGCTCCCCACCCAACATGGTGTTGATGACGTTGTGAAGGATTGGGGGGCTAGCCTCTACAACACCTCAAACCAACACCAAGAAAAGAGGATGAAGAGTATAGCTCTCTCGAGATAATATGGGCTGATCTTATCTCACTAATTTTCTCAATTTGACACAGAGTCAACCTCGACTAGCCTCGACTAGCTCCAATTAGCTTCCCTCTACACCGCTACAACTCCCACTACACTCCATTGCACTCAAAGACACCAAGGAAGCAATAAAATCAAGGAAAAAAGTGAGAAAAAAATGATGGAAATCTCTGCACTTTTGACCATAACTCAAAGAGCTTCACTTCTTTTGAAACGCCCTTTCATGTGCTAGTAGGGCTTCCATAGGCGCTCCCATATATACACATAGCTTGACCAAAACCCACTCAAATCAAGCTTAATTTGAAAACCCACAAATTTCAGCAAAAAAAAATTAAAAAAAAGTGATGGAAAACTTGGGGAAACCTTGCCCTTTGATATATGTACAAGCAAGGCATTGCAGCACATAGTGTACCCTCGACTAGCTGCACCACAAGGAGCTGCACACACCAAAGCCACCATACCTCAAAACAAGATTAAGAGAGGTCAATATGCAGAGCTAAGCACCCACTTTCATCATCCCATTGAGGAGAGACACACTCTCAACTCACCACATCGGGCCCTCGACTAGCAAGACAGGCTGCTCTACTCCCAAACGCCTCTATCCCTCGCGGCAATCAGGGCTTCTTGCTGCTAGATCTTCCTCTGTAAAATCCCCCACTCACTCACGACCTCAAGCTGATAAAAACTCAAATTTTTTCATATTTTTCAAGTACTAAGTGACTCTTTCAAGTCTCGACACGTCTATGTACAAAAACAACAAAACTATGCACCCCGCACAACAAGCCCGCATGCGTAGAGACAGCTGGCACACACCGCCTTTGTACACTTTGTACAAGCATGATTTATTTACATATAAGGGACCCAAAAGCATTAAAAAACCCTTTTCAAATTCTTTGGGGTGGCTTGCATCATTCCGTAAAAACACGTCACATATTGCCTCCCCAACAAGCATGGAACACTTTTAAGTGTTTCATGTACATTTCTTGCTTCATCACATGATTCTAGTCACATAAGGCCTGATTCGGATCCCATTGACTCTTGCCTTATGCATCTTTCCATCCAAGTCCTTGAGGTGATAGCTTCCATTATCATACACCTTATGCACCACAAAAGGACCTTCCCACATTGCCTTGAACTTTGTTTGAAAGGTATTGTCCAAAGCACTATTATACCTCATAACCAACATGCCTTCACATAGCCCTTTTTCCTTTATCTTTTCATTGAATACATCAGCCCTTCTTCTTCCCAAGTCTTCATAGTATCTAATGGCACTTTCTCTATCCAACAAGAGGCTATGCATAGATGCCAGTCTCTCTTTTACATGCTCCTCCTCAACCAAAAACTATGCTTCAAAATGAACTCCAATGAAGGAAGCATCACATTAATTGGCATAACAAATCTTCTCCATATACCAAATGAAATGGAGTAAAGCCCGTGGATGATTTTTGAGTCACTCTACATGCCACACAGTGCCCTCTTCAAATACATATCCCAATTTTGGATGTTCTTCACAAGCTTGAACAATCTCTTCTGTAAAACTCCATTGAATGCCTCCACCAACCCGTTGCATTGTGGATGATAAGGAGTAGCATACCTATGTTTGATCTCCAATTTCTCCACCAATTCAGTGATAAGATCATTCCTAAACTCTTTCCCTTGATCACTTACAAGCTCCAACGGCACTCCAAATCTACAACATATGCAATCAAAGATAAAGCTACATACATCTTTGCTTGTAGCCCCTCTACTAGCCTTTGCTTCTGGCCATCTTGTCATATAATCCACTGCACTAAGTATGTAGTGCTTCCCATTTCTAGTGCCTAGAAGAGGACCAATTACATCCACCCCCCACTTCTCAAAAGGTCCATAGCTTACAATGTGTCTCAAAGGCTTAGGCATCAGCTTTCTCTTTTGATATATTTGGCACTCGTGACAGCTTCTACACCAATGCACAACATCCCTATTCATACTTGGCCACATAAGTTGAGCATTCAATACTTTCCTTCTCGTAATTTCCACTCCAAAATGGCCTCCACGTCCTTCCTCATGACATGCTTTTAAGCAATCAAAAATTTCATCATGGTAGAGAACTCTTCTCATGACACCATCAGCCCCCTTGTGATACATTTTCTCTCCAATCAAGACATACCTCATAGCTCTTCGTGTGATTGCATGCCTTTGTTGAGAAGCCAATCCCTTTCTTGCAAAACCCGTTTGCAACACATGTTCTTCCTCATGGAGGGATTCCCTTCCAAGATACCTTGGCTTTCTAATTATCACCGCATGCACATCCTTTGTGAACACCTGTTCTGCCAACTCATGAGCCCTTACATTCATATTTCGTGGTACATGCCATATTTGAAAGGAAGTAAAAGACTTTAACAACCTCCTCACTTTGAAAAACCAGCCCTTCATGGCTTCTTGATTTACCTTCCAGGTACCTTGAACTTGCCGTACAATCAACATAGAATCACCTTTGATTAAAAGCCTCCTTACATGTCTTTTGACACATTCTTCCAAGCCCAAACAGAGGCTTGCATACTCAGCCTCATTATTACTCTTTACATCCACTTCTTGGCTTCCAAACCAGCACTCAATGCCATTTTTATCCACAAATATATAACCAATAGTGCCCTTATTAATGCTCCTTTTGAAAGCCCCGTCAAAGTATAAGGTACCCTCTACATCCTAATGCTCCACATGCATAGTTAAACTTGGTGCTATCTTCTTTTCCGAATCCTTCTTCAACTCACTCCTTGCATGAATCTCTTTAAAAGTGAGCATATACACCATATTTGCTCTCACACTATCCTCCTTAGTAAAGCTCATGTCAAATTGTTGCAAGCTTAGTATCCACTTTTGCAATTTAGGACTATCCCCAGGATACCTTAGTGCATGAGGCAATAAACTACATGATGTTAACACCACAAAAGTCTTACAAACAAAATAAGATTTCAGCCTTTTTGTTGCATATACCAATGCCCAAACCAATTGCTCGATCTCATGCCAAGATTTTTGTGCATCATTCTTCACTTTTCTTATGTAGTAAACCGGCCTCATATAAGATTGCTTTTATCCTTTTTGCATCAATACTGCACCAATAGCATGCTCACCCACGCTCAAGCTCAAATAAAACATTTCATCCCAACAAGGAGGCATCATCAAAGGTAATGTAGATAGATTTTCCTTGACATCTTCAAAAGCTGTTTGCTCATGCTCAGTCCAAAGAAAAGGGTCTTTTTGTGTTGCTTCTTGCAAAGGGTGCACATATTCAGCAAGCGTACAAAAAGACCTTGACAAGTACCTTAACTTTTGTACAAAACTCATCAATTCCTTTGTACTTTTAGGACTCTCCATCATAAGCAAACATTCCACTTTTGCAGGATCTGGAGCTATCCCATTATCACTTACCTCATGGCCAAGAAGTATCACTATAGCTCTTGCAATTTTACATTTTAAAGGATTGAGTTGACCCCCATCATCAGCAATCCTTTTAAACACCATATCAAGATTTTTCACATGAAGCATTCTATCACTGTAAACACAGAAATCATCCATAAAGACTTTTACAAAGCTTCCAAGGTAAGGCTCCAATACTTTGTCCATCCAACTTTGGAAGCTCGCATAAGAATTCATCAAGCCAAAGGACATCACCCTATAGCAAAACACTCCCCATGGGGATCAAAAATCTGGTATTCTTTTGATCTTCATATGCAATCCCAATTTGAAAATACCCACTGAACCCATCACATACCAAATATCTCTCATGACCTGCAACAGTGTCCAAGATCTCATCCTGAAAGGGAAGGGGATAGTGATGCCGCTTTGTTGCCGCATTCAATGGCTTAGAGTCCACACATATTCTCCATTTATTTCCCTTTTTTGTAACTATACCCACAGGGGAAACCCATTCTGCATCATCCACAAGGTAGATAAAACCAGCTTGCAAAAGCTTACTCACCTCTATCTCCAATACCTTTCGTTGAATGGTGCCCAATCTCCTTAGCTTTTGAGCAACAGGCTTTGCACCTCCTTCAAGCTTTATTTCATGAACAACACTCTTTGTTCCCCTCATTTGATCATAATCTTTGGCAAACAACTTAGGATACTTATCAAAAAATGCATCATATGCTTCTCTCTCTCGACTAGTCAGGTCACCTGCAAGCATATCCATTAATTCAGCTTTTGGTACATTCGGCTCATGATCAGCCCCATGGTCATTTTCTGATCTCATAGCATTCCCTTTATCACAATTTTCATCATATACATGTATCCCACAAAGATCTACATCAAGATCAAGAAGACTTTGATCATAAACCTCATCGTCAGTATATGTAGAGGATGCACTAGAAGAACTGTCACACATGTCATAAGTGGATGGTGATTAATCTTGATGCATAGCTGGGTTATCATCAATTTCCAGCACCTTACATGTTTTCATATCATATCTAATACTCTTCTCTTTAGGCCTGTCCACAAAGAGGTCAATACATCCCCTGTACATGTCCTGCCGTGACCTCATAGCAATCAACCAATGTCTACCCAATATAATTGGATATGCCCCAAGATTTGCAGGAATCACATGAATGTCCATGACAGCCCTTTGACCCAAAACATTAAGCTCCAAGTCATGAATAACTCCCAAGAATTTCACTACCACTATTTGCCATCTTCACACTGAACAAGGATGTGCTTGTGAGCTGCAATCCCAATTGCTGCATTGTTTCCTCTGTCATAACGTCCACCATCCATGTACACCTTATTCACCCTCCTTCCATGTATCCAAGCATCAACCACAGGCAAAACATCAGTAACTTTATGAATTTGCACTACATGTGCATCGCGTGTCTTTACCTTCACCCTTCTAACACTAGCTAGTTTATGCCAGTGCCTTCTCATACTTGAGCTCAAATGCAAGAGTTGCCCAAATGATATGTCGGCCCTCTTGTTATTCAAGTCTTCTAAGAGATTGTATGCTGATTGACCCTTCCCAAGCTGAAATTCATCCATGCCTATCTTCCTTCTTCTTGCCCTTACCTTTGCCTGCTTACTACTTTCAGCCTCTTCCATAGGTGCCTTGCCTTTATCTACATCTCTCCTTGGATTTGTCCTTGCTCTTTCCTCTTTGAAAAGGCCTTCACTCCCTGATTTTTGTGCCCTTGTTCTCTTATGTGCAAAGGCATCAACCTCATCATCTTCATCTCCATCCTCAACTGCCTCCAAAATTCCAACGTTAAATTGTGGAGGTGCTTGAGCTTGATTTTGTCCCTGTTGTTGTGCAAGTCCTTGACCTTGGAGAGGTTGCACATTTCCATTTACATTGCCTTCATTACCTATTTGTCTTTGTATGATAGAATACATAGCTCCTGGCTCTCTCCTTGGTTGATTGCAATTGGGCGATATATGCCCTCTCTCCCCACAATTATAACACATCACATTATCACCTCTATTCCTTTGAGGATGTTCTCCTTGAGGTCTTCTTACTTGTTGCTGGATAGCTTGCATAGCAAGGTTGAGGTTTCCTATTTGATCTGTCAATCTTTGAATGTCTTGGTGAAAGGATTCCTGTCCTCCATTGTCCACTCTTGGAGCTTCTACATGGATTTCCCTTTCAACATGCATATCCAAAGTCAAAGGCTCGACCACATTATTTGTTGATACATAAATATCCCTTTGATGTAAATTTTCTTCTCTTTCCCTATTTGCCATTTCATGCCTTCTCACCTTCTTTCTCCATTGCTCTCTAGCAACCTTTACTGCCTCATTGTAGGTCCCTGGGTCCTTGAGCTCCACCTTGTCTCTAATGCTTTGATGTAAGAAAACCACAAACCTATCTTTCTTCAAGAAATCAGGGGGCATTTGATTCTCTTCAAGTCCCTTTATGATCTTTATCCAACAAGATTCAAACCTGCTTATGTGCACATTGATGTCTTCATGTTCTCCTTGTTGCAGCTTGCTTAGCTCTCTCCACAAATACTCAGGATCATCCTCCTTCTCAAACTCTTCTCTCAAGGCATCGGAAAGAAGATTCCAATCTCCCTTTACACCACCTTCAAGCCTATCTTCATACCATTCACGTGCTTCACCTTCAAGTAGCAAACTCACCAAACGTACCTTGAATGCACCATCGTCCCTATTGCTCTTCAATGCAATCAATTTGATCCTTCGAATGAACTTGTCCACATCTTCTCCTTTCCCACCCTTGAAGACTTCATACCCATCTCCCACTATATGCCTTGAGTTGATCTTCAAATGGATGCCAATCTGTAGATCAAAACCCTGTTAGAAAGATTCTCTTCTCCTCAGTGGGGGCACTAGTTTCTGTGAAGGATTGGGGGGCTGGCCTCTACAACACCTCAAACCAACACCAAGAAAAGAGGATGAAGAGTATAGCTCTCTCGAGATAATATGGTATGATCTTCTCTCACTAATTTTCTCAATTTGACACACAGTCAACCTCGACTAGCCTCGACTAGCTCCGATTAGCTTCCCTCTACACCGCTACAACTCCCACTACACTCCATTGCACTCAAAGACACCAAGGAAGCAATAAAATCAAGGAAAAAAGTGCGAAAAAAACCATGGAAATCTCTGCACTTTTGACCATAACTCAAAGAGCTTCACTTCTTTTCAAACGCCCTTTCATGTGCTAGTAGGGCTTTCATAGGCACTCCCATATATACACATAGCTTGACCAAAACCCACTCAAATCAAGCTTAATTTGAAAACCCACAAAGTTCAGCAAATAAAAAATAAAAAAAAGTGATGGAAAACTTGGGGAAACCTTGCCCTTTGATATATGTACAAGCAAGGCATTGCAGCACATAGTGTACCCTCGACTAGCTGCACCACAAGGAGCTGCACACACCAAAGCCACCATACCTCAAAACAAGATTAAGAGAGGTCAATATGCAGAGCTAAGCACCCACTTTCATCAGCCCATTGAGGAGAGACACACTCTCAACTCACCACATCGGGCCCTCGACTAGCAAGACAGGCTGCTCTACTCCCAAACGCCTCTATCCCTCGCGGCAATCAGGGCTTCTTGCTGCTAGATCTTCCTCTGTCAAATCCCCCACTCACTCACAACCTCAAGCTGATAAAACTCAATTTTTTTCATATTTTTCAAGTACTAAGTGACTCTTTCAAGTCTCGACACGTCTATGTACAAAAACAACAAAACTATGCACCCCGCACAACAAGCCCGCATGCGTAGAGACAGCTGGCACACACCGCCTTTGTGCACTTTGTACAAGCATGATTTATTTATATATAAGGGACACAAAAGCATTAAATAACCCTTTTCAAAGTCTTTGGGGTGGCTTGCATCATTCTGTAAAAACACATCACAACGTGCTGGTAGTGAGCCTTCAAGTCCAGTATTACCTTGATTGAGCATACACGTGTTGGTATGTGTGATATGTCTTGAGGTAAGTTGTACTGATTCATTTGAAGCTTGGAGGTGCTTAGTCACTGTCGAAGCTTGTGGGAGAGGGTGGTGTTCTTTCTTGAAACAAACTGAATAGATCCCTAGTTTCTCTAGTGAGAGTGTGAGCAAATGCTTTCGTTATCTGTGCTGCAGCATCAGGTGCGACTTGGAAAATGACTGTGATAATTACCTTGGTGACTTAAGTTAACCGATTCTCAAAGTAGAATAGTGTTGATTCTCTATTGTGCAGAGCTCCTTTCATCTTGTTGTTGTGGGTTGGTTGTAGGTTGCGGACATGGTTTCGACCTTCTCCTTCTTCTTCTTCTTGGCACCTGGCCTATGTATATCCACTGAGTTTGGTGTGTTGGTTGACTCTCTCACTGCAAATTGATTACCGTTATGCTTGGCACTTGAGATTCGATGGAGATGCGGAGTTCGTCTAGTTGTGCTTGGAGCTCTTCTTCTTCTGTCGTCTAGTTAGCAAACCCTAGCTCTTTCATCGATGCATGGAAGTTTAGGGCTTTTAGTCTTGTAAATTGAAGGGTTTCATGAAAGGATCCTCGGTGGGGACACGAAGAAAATGATGGCCGGAAATGACATGCCATATGGGGTTGCCTCTCTACCACACATAGCCTGAACATCTCCAAGCATCATCTCGCGGTAGGAGTGATCCTATGGGTAGGAAGGGGCACCACCTAGCATAAATGAGGCTAGGATGCAAACCTACATGACCTAGGGTAGCAAACGTGAAATGATCTCTAGGTAGTCAGCACGAAATGGTGGTGTGACAACCGTTCATATGTAGAGAAATGCCTCATCACAAATCATTAGTATGTGCACGAGAGAGATATGTGAAAAGCTCGTAACAGGGCACACTAGTGGCAAAAGAGATTGCACATGATGGAGCACGAGTAGGGTGATATACAAGAAACAAACATCCCGTAACTATGGACATTCACAATAGAGGATGGACCCCAAATATCAAGACAAAATTATACCCCTTTATTGGCGATGAAGATAGTTACAAGTGATGGTCTTGACAACTACAAACTTGGCTCTTCGCATTTGGGATGCAACATGAGATACGAATGCCATATGGTGCATGTCGAGGTTGGAGTTAGGAGGAGGGTTAGTTGAGGGAGAACACCAAGACGATGCAGCCACCGACGACCTCAATCACCAACATTGAGAGAGGGGCAAGGTGGCATGGCATTGATACCTTCAATCCAAGCGTGCTCATGTTGCTTGGGGTCGAGTAGAGACTACCTCACGTGCATAGATTGATCGTGGTTTGGTGAATCATGGGAAGAATGGTGACATTGCCGATGCTAAGTGCCCTAAGCTTTCAGAAAAACATGATGCCATTAGCTCTCAAGCATGGGTGCACTACATGCTTAGTAGTTCTTACAAAGTAGAGTGCATGGAGGTAGTATGCCCCTCCTTCACTTGGGTGTTCTCTCTTGCGTGTCTCTTTATATAGGCTTGAGAGGTGGTCCTTACCCACTGGTCATTGCAAATATCCTTTGGTAGTAGTTGAAGGCCTAGATACCTCTCTAGTAAGAGAGATAGAGTGAGAGAAGGTAGAGATAGAGAGAGAAAGAGTGGGGTTGGGGGGGAGTTTTTTTTAACAATCCACTAGCCATGGCTAGGTTATTCGGGAAGAGTGGGGGTTTTAGGGTATTTACAAGGGTTTTGTTGATGGTTCGGGTGGTTGGTGTGAGGTTTTAGTGTTGCTCGAGTCGGTTTTTGTCACGAGATGCCGAGATGTTTGAGTTACCCCCTCTTGGTGCTGGTTGGGGCATGCCTTCGGTGCCTTTGCTCGTTTTGGTGACAGTGACGCCTTCTTTCATTGTCGATGTCGATGTGGTTCAGGTTTTCTTTTTTATATTTTTTTGTGTTGTGTGCATATATGCGTGCATGTACTGTGTATGGGTGAGTGCGCGCATGAGTGGGTAAGCGGGTGTGTGTGTATATATATGTGAGTGCACGAGCGTGCGTGGGAATGGGAGGAAGCATTATATAAGTATATATATATATATATTTAAGTTTTCGTGGTTCTATTTGCGACGCAAAGGCAGGGGAGATGGAGTGAAAGAGAGTGTGTGTGTGCGTGAGCGTGCGTGTGTGTGTGTGTGTGTGTGTGTGTGTGTGTGTGTGTGTGTGTGTGTGTGTGTGTGTGTGTGTGTGTGTGTGTGTGTGTGTGTGTGTGTGTATGTAAGCGATTTCGTGTGCTGGTTTTGAGCGTGTGATGCTGCGGCGCCTGCACAGTCTACGAAGGGAGAGAGAGCATGCTTGTGCGTGTCCTGCTGTGCGTGCGAGCGCGAGGGAGAGAGGGTGTGAAGAGTGAGGTGGCAAGGGGGGGGGTGAGAGGATAGGGGTGAGTGTGTGGCTTCAAGCGCCCGCACAAGCTGGGTCCGGGGATGGCAAGCAGACGGTGTCGACAGCAGGCCCAAAACGGGGGGGAGATGCTCAGTCAATGAAAAAAGGGGGGGAGGTATATTAGAGAGAGAGAGAGAGAGAGAGAGAGAGAGAGAAGAGAGAGAGAGAGAGAGAGAGAGAGAGAGAGAGAGAGAGAGAGAGAGAGAGAGAGAGAGAGAGAGAGAGAGAGCTAAAGCGGGTTCCCACCATAGAGGAGAAAGGAGTGAGAGGGGGTGTGAGATTGTGAGAGGGCGGGGTGAGAGGATAGGGGTGGGAGTTTAGAGGATATATATATATATATATATATATAGAGAGAGAGAGAGAGAGAGAGAGAGAGAGAGAGAGAGTTTTTAAAGGTCTACGGGACCGCTCTAAGAGAGGGTGAGAGAGAGCTGGAGCTAGGCTAGGTGAAGATAGGGGGGCGGGAACAGATGGTCCGCCAGGGTTAGGGAAGAAACAGAGGGGGGGGGGGGGGGGTATAAGGCTAAAGGGAGTGTGGATGAAAGAGGGAGAGGAATATATTAGGGTGTCCCGCTGGGGTTAGGGTGTGGACGAGCAAATGGAGAGACGGAAAATATCTGAAAGAAAGACACAGAGAGAGAGAGAGAGAGAGAGAGAGAGAGAGAGAGAGAGAGAGAGAGAGAGAGAGAGAGAGAGAGAGAGAGAGAGAGAGAGAGAGAGAGAGAGAGAGAGAGAGAGAGAGAGAGAGAGAGAGAGAGAGAGAGAGAGAGAGAGAGAGAGAATAATGGAAGAGAGAGAGAGGGGATATTATGAAACTGGCGGCCCGCTAGGGGTGTAAAAAAAGAGGGAGCAAGAGAGGGTGGGGCGAGGTGAAACCGAGAGTATGGATGAGCTAGGGCCGTGAGGTGGACCCGGGCATTGCTGAGTCTTTTGACAGTGTTTGCTAAAGCTCTGGCAGAGGAATTTTCTTTTTCTTTTTCTCCTTGTTTTCTCTCAAAATCAGCTATCATTAGCCCTCCCCTTTTGGTTAGAGGCATTCATGTCTCTAGCTCATGTGTTTGATCATGTGTCGATGATGTGATCTCTCAAATGCATGTTGGGTCATTGAAGTTGGCGTGCCATTACTCTGAGACTTTGTAGTTGCATTTCAATGGGCAAGATTGCTTCCTTTCCAAATACCAGATGATACGGTCTGAATCCCAAGGATGTACGGAATGAGGTTCTGTAGGCCCACAAAGCTGGTAGTAGGTACTTATCCCAGTCTCCATGATGATTGTTTACCTGCTTCGTAATAATTTTAGAAACCATTCCATTCACCTTTTCAACTAGGCCATTACATTGAGGGTAATATAGTGAAGAGTACCTCCTTGTAATTCCGAGTTTTTGCATTAATTCTCCTACCAAGTCTGCTCTGAAACCTGGCCCTCTATCACAGATGATCTTTAATGGTGTGCCAAACCTACAGCATATGTGCTCGTAAATAAACTTAGCTACCTTTACCGCTGCGATTCTAGTAGTGGCTATAGCTTCTGTCCATCTAATCATGTAGTTGACCCCCATGATGATGTAGAATTTTCTTGAGTTGGCCCTAGGTAATGGTCCTATGGCATCGATGCCCCACTTTTCAAATGGTCCATATGAGAGAATAGGTGTCTGTGGTTCAAGCACAAGTGACCTAGTGCCGGCCTTTTAACACAAATGATACGTTTTGCACCAGTGGTGTACATCACGGTTGAGGCTAGGCCATATGAAGCCCGCCTGTAAGATTTTCCTACTTGTTATGTATAGGGCAAAGTGACCACCACAAACCCCGTCGTGTGACAGCTAGGAATTACTCCCATGATTTCATGAGAGAGAGTGACCTTCCTGAGTATTTGGTCCTTACCCTTACAGTAAAAACCGTCATTGATGAGCCGATACCTTGTGGCCTTCCGCGTCAGCCATTGCTTCTGTCCCTTTGTTAAATCTAATGGGCATTCCCCTGTTTCGAAAAAATGCATGATGTCAAGTAAGGTGTCAACACCTTGAAATAGAGGGAGCTTTAGCTTTATAGACCAAACCACCACTTCCTGCAGTCTTTCACTTGCTAGGGCATCTGCTTCATGGTTTTGAGTCCTTGGGATATGGTGTATTTGAACCTCTTCAAACTTACCCAACAAGGTTTCTACACCGCTTAAGTGAGTCCTCAAGCTAGGATTCTTGCATGTCCATACTCCATTTACTTGCCTTACCAGAAGTAGAGCATCCCCAAATACATTAAGGCGTTGTACACCTTGTGAGATGCACCATTGTAGACCCTTCGTTAGTGCTGCATAATCAGCTTCATTGTTAGAATATGAATCTAACAATTGGCCCAGCAAAAATACCTTAGTCCCGTTGTCATCAAAGACCACTATGCATGCAGCTGCTTTGTCAGAGGCTCGCTTGTAAGCTCCATCAAAGTAGAGGGAGTGTGCTCCTTCTACCATCGGTGGTACTGGAGGTCTTCCCCTTTAGATTTCTTCTCCTTCCTTTCAAAGAATTGGTAGGTCATGAGCCCCCCCAAGCTTGCCCTTGTCGTGCTTTCCACCTGGACTGTGTAGTCAAATTCTTGTAGATGAACTTGAAGGAGTACGAGTGGAAGTGCGACGCGAGAGAGAGTGCGAGAATAAGAGCAAGATGATATGGTGAACACACTCTGTTGTAATGTGTAGAGCATAGTGAGTTCTTATTAGGTTTTTACAAAAGAATATGTGTACATACCTAGCGGCCCGCCCACTTACCTGGGCGACCACATTGGGCTTTATACCCCAACAACCTCCATGTGAAATTCCAATGTGGTACTTTAAGTGTGAGAGAAGCTACTATACAAGCTGATATACAAGAGATGTAGATAAGTGATGTACTACCCTACACCTAATTGCTTGAGAAAATGTGCAAAGCTCTCTGAAGGAAGTCCTTTTGTAAGTAAATCAGCAGGATTTTTTGTGGTGTGAACTTTGACAAGCTGAATTTGCTTATCATCGAGCATTTCCCTGATGAAATGATACTTCACATCCACATGCTTTGTCTTTGAGTGATAAACTGGATTGGGAGCCAATTGTATAGCACTCTGACTATCACAATATAACAAAGGCATCTCTTCTTTGATTCCCAAATCTGTTACTAGTCGATTAAGCCAAATTGATTCTTTGCATGCCTTTGATGCTGCAACATATTCAGCCTCTGTAGTAGACCGAGTAACACAATCTTGTAATCTAGAACGCCATGATATTGCTCCACCAGCCAATGTATATGCATAGACGTACCCTAATGTAGACCTTCGGTTGTCTAAGTCACCTGCATAATCTGAGTCTGGAATCAGCTCTTCTTACAGCATCTGATGGACATGCACTGAGTGACTGGATTATAGATTCAGGGGCATCACTTCATGTGTCTCCAAACAAGGAGTGGTTTACCTCTTATGTGACCACTAAAGATCATGTTCAGCTAGGCAAGGGGCAAACATGTGAGATCTTAGGTGTTGGAGATGTTCAATTGAAGTTTCAGAACGGCTCTTCTTTCACGCTGAAAAATGTGAGACATGTTCCCGCAATTACAAAGACCTTGATCAGCACAGGTTTACTTGATGATGCTGGCTACGTCACCACTTTTGGACAAAACATGTGGAAGATATCCAAGGGTTCTATGACAGTAGCACATGGAGTAAAGTCTGGAGGACTTTACATGACTTATGTATCAAATGTCTCTAAAAATGTAATCAATGTAACCCAGAAGCCGAAAGTTTCTTTGTGGCATATCCGGTTAGGACATATGTCCAAGAAGGGAATGGAAATCTTGTCTCATTCTGGTTATTTTCCTTGCTTTTCATTTAATGATTTTGAATTCTGTGAACATTGTTTGTATGGTAAGCAAACACAGCAGCCACATAAGCATAGAAGCAGTAGAAGAGATACACAGTTGGCACTTGTTCATATGATTTGTGTGGACCTATGCCTAACCTATCTCTAGGGGGAGCTTCTTACTTTGTGACATTTATAGATGATTACTCGAGGAAAGTATGGGTTAACTTTATCAAGCACAAGGATGAAGCGTTAAGTGTTTCCAAAACGTTTGTGACACTTGTGGAGAATCAGAGTGGCAAGAAGCTTAAATGCTTACGCACTGACAATGGTGGAGAGTATGTTTCAAAGGCCTTTCAGGACTTTTAAGAGTCAAAAGGTATAAAACGTGAACTTACTGATCCTTACAATCCTCCTCAAAATGGTGTTGCAGAGAGGATGAATAGGACCATACAAGAGAAGGTCAGAAGTATTTGTCTAATACACAGCTGCCAAATGGGTTTTGGGCTGAAGCTATCAACAACTGCTCATCTGATAAATAGATCTCCTAGCAAGGTTTTGCAGAAGGATTCAGTGGCAGAGATGGTATGGTCAGGCAAGGTGCCCTCATACAAGCATCTCAGAGTCTTTGGCTGTGAGGCATATACTCACGTTCCAAAGGAATTTAGGAACAAACTTGAGCCAAAGAGTAAAAAGTGCATCTTTCTAGGCTATGGTAATTCTGGTGAGATGGGGTACACACTTTGGGAACCCGAATCCAGAAAGGTTATCCGCAGCAATGATGTTCACTTTCATGAAGCCAAATATCATTCTAAACTAGAGAGGGTTGAGGAGATTAGAAGAGTTGTCTTCCAAGAAGATGGACCTGCACCTGCAAGACAAAATGTCAGGGCTCAAGAGGAGCAAGGACACGATAGAGTGGAACCATAGGTTGTGGCTGAGCCTGAGCCACCTATTTTGCGTAAATCTGGACGTATCACGCGACCTCCTGATCAGTTTGTTCCATCTATGAACTATGTCATGTTGACTGATTGCAATGAGCCTTCATGTTACAAGGAAGAAGTGCAAATGAAGGACTCCGCAAATTGGCAATTGGCCATGCAGTCAGAGATGACAGCTCTGCATAAAAATCAGACATGGAAGCTAGTTAAATTACCACAGGGAAAAAAGGCTCTACCTTGTAAATGGGTTTACAGGTATAAGATCACCTCTCATGTTAGTCAGCCAAAGTACAAATCAAGGCTTGTTGCCAAGGGATTTAAGCAAGAACAAGGCATTGACTTTGATGAAGTCTTTCTCTCCAGTGGTCAAGATGACTACATTGAGATGCTTTCTTGCATTGGTTGCCATATTAGATTTGGTGTTGCACCAAATGGATGTCAAGACAACGTTCTTGCATGGTGATTTAGATGTGGAAATTTACATGCAACAGCCAGAAGTGTTTGTTGAGAAAGGCAAGGAAGATTTGGTATGCCAGTTGTTAAAGAGTCTTTATGTCTTAAAACAATCACCGAGGGCATGGTACCATAAGTTCCACAAGTTTATGCTTTCTCAAGGCTACAAACGTAGTGAGTTCGATCACTGTCTATATACAAAGAAGGATAAGGATGGAAGTTGGCTGATCCTTATTTTGTATGTGGATGACATGGTGATTGCTCGCAAGCACTTGGAAGAAATTTCAGCTTTGAAGTCAAAGATGGAAAAATCGTTTGACATGAAAGACATGGATGAGGCAAGTCATATACTTGGTATGCGCATTCAGAGAGATAGATCAAAGAAGTTGATTTTGGTTATCTCAAATAGATTATATTGACAAGGTTCTGCAACGTTTCAATATGGAGAAGGGAAAGGCATTGAGTGTTCCATTTCCACCATATGTGTGAAACTTAGCAAACAAGATTGTCCTGTGTCTGAGGAAGAACAGGCTGAAATGGATAAGATTCCATATGTGTCTGCAGTGGGTAGTTTGATGTATGCAATGATTGCTACTCGCCCAGACATTGCATTTGCAGTGGGAGTAGTAAGTCGATACATGTCAAACCCAAGCAAGAAACATTGGGAGGCAGTGAAAGGAATATTGAGATACCTGAAAGCTACAAAGAGTATGTGTATATGCTATGGGAGTCAGGAGCTAAGTGTAAAGGGTTTTATAGACTCAGATTATGCAGGTGACTTAGACAACCTGCAATGCTGCCCCGAGCCTCAATCTGAGATTTGATTCCAGTTGAAGGAGTACGAGCGGAAGTGCGATGCACGAGAGAGTGCGAGAAGAAGAGCACGCCGATATGGTGAACTCGCTCTGTTGTAATGTGAAGAGCATACTGAGTTCTTATTAGGTTTTTACAAAATAATATGTGTACATACCTGGCGGCCCGCCGCCCACTAACCTGGGTGACCATAGTGGGCTTTATACCCCAACAGAACTAGCCATTTAGTAATCCTAGCAGACACATCCATGTCTTGTACGACATAGGGAAATATGTCATCTATGTTTAGAATCACAACTTGGTTAGGCAACAAATATAACCTAAACTTTGTATTTGCAAACCTAAGAGCTAGGACTAAGTGTTCAACATGGGTGAAACCTTTCTTTGCTTCTGTCATCATTCGACTAGAGAAGTAGATTGGCCTCATGAAAGATGTCATCGTCTCCTTGTGGAGTAGCACAGCCCCCAATGAGTCATCACCAACACTTGAGGTGACAGAGAATTTTTCATCCCACTTAGGTGGTGAGATAGTTGGCAGGGTAGCTAAGACCTCCTTTACCTTGTTGTAGTAATGTTTTCTTTCCTCGTCCCAAGTGAAAGTTGATTTTTTAGTGAGTTGTTGCAGTGGTAGAACTAGTTGTGATAGTAGATGTATGAATCTATTCAAGTACCTCACTTTTTGTAGAAAAGAGACCACTTGACGTGCTGTCATTGGTGAAGGTAGGGATATGAGTGCGGACACCTTACTTGGGTCAGCGTTGATACCTTTTGCTGAAATTTAATGGCCTAGTAGAATGACTTTACTCTCCCCAATGTGGCATTTATCCACATTTAATTTCCGGCCTAGGCTTTGCAACCTGGGTAAACCTTCAGATACCTTTTCTAAGTGTGAAATGCGGGAGCTATATATACAAAGATCATCAATGGAAACTCTTATGGATGCTCCAAAGAACGGTTGAAAAACATATGTGACATATCTTTGGAATGTGACAGGTGCATTTGTGAGACCAAATGGCATAACCCTCTATGCAAAACAACCCCATGGCGTGATAAAAGTGGTTTTAAGCTGATCTTACAAGGCTATGCGTATTTGAAAGTATCCATAATAACCATCACACACGGTATAGTATTCAAAACCCGCTACTTCATTCAAAATTTCATCCAAGAAAGGGAGAGGAAAGTGGTCTCTCTTTGTAGCTGCATTTAGTGGTTTGTAGTCAACACAGACCATCCACTTACCTTTCTATTTAGGTGTCACTACTACGGGTGACACCCATTTTGAGTTTTCTACAGGATAGATGAATCCCTCCTCCTACAGTTTCCTACCTCGGCCAAGAGTGCCTTCTCTTGTATGACCCCGAGTCGTCGTATCTTTTGCACAATTGGTTTTACCCCTTCCTTTAGCTTAATATGATGTTCCACCACTGTAATTCCTGTGATTCTTTCATAGTTGTTAATGAACGGGTTCGGAAATCCCATCAAAATTTGCAAAAAACTATCCTTCTCCTCAAGTGTTAATTCCGTGTACAACATACCCTTCAACCTACTTTCTCCTAAGCGAGGTGATTTTCTCTCCTCTTAATTGCGTTGCTCTTTTGGTGATGGATCACCAGTTGTGCTTAACCTTTGTGGATCCCTCATGATGATACCTATCACATCGATGGAACTCTCACTTTCGTCGGTGGATGTGGTCTCCTCCTCAGAGGTGGAAGACTTGTTAGTGGTTTTATCCGCTGATGTTTCCAGATTCATTTGCTTCTGCTTGCCAATCTTCATGTTGTAGTGGATTGTCTCCCCTTTCTTATCGGTCATGCGTAGAAGTCCAGTGCCCCAGTTTTGTTTTGCCTTCATGGCCATCAACCATGGCCTTCCAAAGATTAGTGGATAGCCCTCCTCCTTAGTAGGCATTGCAAAAACATGTACCTCTACCTCACTGTTGAAAGCTGTTATCTTCACAGCACTTACCACACTGACACACTTTACTTTTGCATTGTTTTCCATCTTTGTCTTGCATGGAGAAGGCCTGTGAACCTTGAGCCCCAATTGAAGCATCATAGCTTCGCTCATCACACAGATTTGTGCACCTCCATCAATGTAGGTGTTTCCAACCCTCTTTCCTTTTATGTTGACGTCGACAATTGGAAGGATGTTGTCCATGTTGCAACCCGAAATTGCTTTGGCTACCTTTGCTTTGGAGCGTCCTGTACTTACCATTTTGGACCATTGCGGCCTTACTTTTGGTGCGAGATGTAGTAGTTGTGGCCACGTAATGGTTGGTCCTTGCTTTGCCACATCCAATGATAGATCATGGGGATTAGACACTTTCCCCTAATTGGAAGTCGGTGATGCCCAATTTTTGCCGTTGCCTGGATGGCCTCATGCTAATCTCTCCTCTCATGCTTCTCTCATCATTTGATTGTGTGGCTTTCTCCCTCCTAGATCTTTTCACAGTCATGGCTTCAAGTGGTTCTAAAAATGTTACCTTCTCCTTACCCTTGTCCCTCTCCTTTGCTCCGGGTGGACCCACCACTACAGTTTTTTCTTTCTCTTCTAGCCTTATGATGTTTACAGGGTGATCAGTTGGCGGTGCTGGTGGAAGAGGTGGGATGGATGCTTGCAATGGTGTCTGGGGTGGACATAGAATTTGTGTTGGTGGGGCTGGCGCTCGAGGTGGGGGTGTTATTTCTCTAGGGGGTGACAATTGGTTCCTCGTACCTCCTCTATTATAGTTTTGTCGTGGTTTGGGACAGTAGCAGATTCTGGGACCATCTTCTCCGCAGTTGTAGCAGTGATACTCTCTGTTTTGTCGTTGTGCTCTTCCTGGTTCTTGATCTCTTTCTTGACTCCTTCCTTGCTGTATTAAGTGAACATACAAATTCTGCAGTTGGTCATTAATATGGGCCAACATATCTTGTTGGTCATATCTTACCCCAAGAGCCGGTGGTGGTGGTAGAATGGTGGTTGTCGTGGTTGCTGGTCAACGCGATGTTCCTACTTATGGTGACTCGATTTCTTTGGATTTCACTCGCAGCTTCTTGTCCTTAAGGCGAGCAATCTCAACGGCTAACTCGTACGTAGTCGGGAATCTAGCCTTCACCTTCTCCTTGAGAAGCGGCCAGAAGCCATGCGTAAAACGGTCTTTCTTTAAGAAATCGGGTGCAACTTGCCCCCTTGCCAATGGATCAACCCACCGTTCCCACAAATCCACAAATTTGGACTCATAGGTGGCATATTCTAAAAGACCCCCCTGCTTCAAGTCTCTCAACTTGTCCCACAACTTGTCTGAAGTGGTACCTCCCCCAAAGCGCCTCTTAAACGAGGTTTTTAAGGGTTCCCAGTCATCCTTGGTTGCTTGTGGAAGTGCATTGTACCATGATCTAGCTTGTAGCTTCATGAGATGCTTAAAAATTCTAACCCGGGATTCATATGTATCTTTGTTGCTCACTACACAAGCTACTTCAAAGTCATCTAGGAAGTCTGATACTAAATCCTCCCCATTCTTTCCTGTAAATGTTGCAAATGCTACACTTGCCATGATTACTGAGAGAGATCTAGAAAGACACACTGTTTAGCTTGCAAAAAGTTTTTTTTTTCTTCTTTACAAGGAGGCGTGTATACTCTCTTATACTAGGACATAGATTAAAACTTCAAACGGTACATTGCCTTGTACCAAAGGTAAGACAAATGGCTGATCTGATGCAAGAATCGCAACAAAATGCTCCCCACCCAGCATGGTGTCGATGACGTGCTAGTAGTGAGCCTTCAAGTCCAGTATCACCTTGATTGAGCGTACACGTGTTGATATGTGTGATCTCTCTTGAGGTAAGTTGTACTGATTCATGTGAAGCTTAGAGGTGCTTAGTCACTGTACCAGCTTGTGGGAGAGGGTGGTGTTCTTTTTTGAAACAAACTCAGTAGTTCCCTAGTTTCTCTAGTAAAAGTGTAAGCAAATGCTTCCGTTATCTGTGCTACAGCATCAGGTGCGACTTGGAAATTGACTGTGATAATTACCTCGGTGACTTGAGTTACCCGATTCTCGAAGTAGAATAGTGTTGATTCTCTATTGTGCAGAGCTCCTTCCATCTTGTTGTTGTGGGTTGGCTGTAGGTTGTGGACAGGTTTCGACCTTCTCCTTCTTCTTCTTGGCACCCGGCCTATGTATATCCACTAAGTTTGGCGTGTTGGTTGACTCTCCCACTGCAAATCGATTACTGTTATGCCTGGCACTCGAGCTTCGATGGAGATGCGGAGTTCTTCTAGTTGTGCTCTTCTTCTTCTGTTGTCTAGTTAGGGAACCCTGGCTCTTTCATCCATCCACATAAGTTTAGGGGTTTCAGTCTCGTAAACTGAAGGGTTTCATGAAAGGATCCTAGGTGGGGGCACCAAGAAAATGATGGCCATAAATGATATGCCATATGGGGTGGCCTCTACACCACACATAGCCTGAACATCACAAATCATCATCTCAAGGTAGGAGTGATCCTATGGGTAGGAAGGGCACCACCTAGCATAAATGCGGCTAGGACGCAAACCTACATGACCTAGGGTAGCAAACATGAAATGCTCTCTAGGTTGTCAACACGAAATGGTGGTGTGAAAACCGTTCATATGTAGAGAAATGCCTCATCACAAATCATTAGTATGTGCACGAGAGAGATATGTGAAAAGCTTGTAATAGGGCACACAGACTGGCGGAAGAGATTGCACATGATGGAGCACGAGTAGGGTGATATACAAGAGACAAAACATCCCATAACTATGGGAATTCAGAATAGAGGATGGACCCCAAAGATCAAGACAAAATTACACCCCTTTATTGGTGATGAAGATACTTACAAGTTATGGTCTTGACAACTACAAACCTGGCTCTTGGCATTTGGGATGCAACATGAGATACGAGTGCCATATGGTGCATGGCGAGGTTGGAGTTAGCGGGAGGGTTAGTTGAGGGAGAACAGCAAGATGATGCAGCCACCGATGACCTCAATCACCAACATTGAGAGCGGGCCAAGGTGGGATGGCGTTGATACCTTCAATACAAGCGTGCTCATGTTGCTTGGTGAGAGAGTAGCGGCTACCTCACGTGCATAGATTGATCGTGGTTTGGTGAATCATGGGGAAGAATGGTGATGTTGCCAATGCTACGTGCCCAAAGCTTTCAACAAAACATGACGCCATTAGCTCTCAAGCATGGGTGCACTACGTGCTTACTGATGCTTACAATGTAGAGTTCATGAAGCTAGTATGCCCCTCCTTCACTTGGGTGTTCTCTCTTGGGTGTCTCTCCCCCCCCCCCCCCCCCCCCCCCCCCCCCCCCCCCCCCCCTCGTGTCTTGTGTGCCTCCTTTGTGCTAAGCGGAGGCCTTTTTATATACGCTTGAGAGGTGGTCCTTACCCACTAGTCATTGCAAATATCCCTTGGTCGTAGTAGAAGGGCTAGATACCTCTCTAGTAAGAGAGATAGAGAGAGAGAAGGTAGAGATAGAGAGAGAAAGAGTGGGGTTAGGGGGGAGTTTCTTTACAATCCACTAGCCATGGATAGGTTATTCGAGAAGAGTGGGGGTTTTAGGGTATTTACACGGGTTTTGTCGATGGTTCGGGTGGTCGGTGTGAGGTTTTAGTGCTGCTGGACTCGGTTTTTGTTGTGAGAAGCCGAGATGTTTAAGTTACCCCCTTTTGGTGCTGGCCAGGGCATGCCTTTGGCGCCTTTGCTCGTTTTGGTGTTGATGACGCGTGCTTTGGCAGCCTTCTTTCTTTGTCAATGTCGATGTCGTTCAGGTTTTCTTTTTTATGTTTTTTTTTGTGTTGTGTGCGTATACGTGTGCGTGTACTTTGTATGGGTGAATGCGCGTATGAGTGGGTAAGCGGGTGTGTGTGTGTATATATATGTGCGTGCGCGAGCGTGAGTGGGAATGGGGGGAAACATTATATACATATAAGTATATATATATGTTTTTTTAAAGTTTCGGTGGTTCTGTTTGCGATGTAGAGACGGGAGAGATGGAGTGAAAGAGAGAGTGTGTGCGTGAGCATGCGTGGGTGTGTGTGTGTGTGTAAGCGATTATGTGTGCTGGTTTGAGCGTGTGGTGCTATGGCGCCTGCACAAGCTGCGAAACTAGAGAGAGTGCGAGTGTGCGTGTCCTGTTGTGTGCGCGAGCGCGAGGGAGAGAGGGTGTGAAGAGGGAGGTGGCGAGGGGCGGTGAGAGGATAGGGGCTGGGTGTGTGGCTTCTAGCGCCCGCACGGGCTGGGTCTAGGGATGGCGAGCAGACGGTGTCGACAGCGGGCGCAAAATGGGGGAAAGATTCTTATTCAACGAAAAAAGGGGGCAGGTATATTAGAGAGAGAGAGAGAGAGAGAGAGAGAGAGAGAGAGAGAGAGAGAGAGAGAGAGAGAGAGAGAGAGCTAAAGCGGGTGCCCACCATAGAGGAAAAAGGAGTGAGAGGGGGAGAGAGAGAGAGAGAGAGAGAGAGAGAGAGAGAGAGAGAGAGAGAGAGAGAGAGAGAGAGAGAGAGAGAGAGAGAGAGAGTTTTTTTAAAGGCCTGCGGGACCGCTGCTAAGAGAGGGTCAGAGAGAGCTAGAGCTAGGGCTACGTGAAGATAGCGGGGGGGGAAGAGATGATCCACCAAGGTTAGGGAAGAAATAGAGGGGGGGTGGGTATAAGGCCGAAGGGAGTGTGGACGAGAGAGGGAGAGGAATATGTTAGGGCGGCCCGCCGAGGTTAGGGTGTGGACAAGCAAAGGGAGAGAGGGAGAACATCTGAAAAGGAGAGAGAGAGAGAGAGAGAGAGAGAGAGAGAGAGAGAGAGAGAGAGAGAGGTTTTTATGAAACTGGCGGGGGCTGGCTAGGGGTGTAAAACAAGAGGGAGAGAGAGAGGGTGGGGTGAGGTGAAACCGAGAGTATGGACGAGCTAGGGCCATGAGGTGGACCCAGGCATTGCCGAGTCTTCCGACAATGTTTGCCAAAGCTCCGGCAGAGGAAAAATAAAATTTTCTTTTTTTTTTTCTTGCTTTTTCTAAATATCGGCTATCACCTCCTATGCATGAAAGTCCCAAAGTTAGGGGAATATTTGATATAACCTTCCACTCACCCAAAGGGCACCCCTTTTCTAAAAGGGCACATGGGACACATGTCAGACTCTCACTAAGCTTAACCACATGGTGTGCTTGAATGCTATTGGTTGGGCTAAAGAGGGGTCTAATGAGCTTCTAGTTCTATCCAACAACTATCTAGATATTTTCAAGATCTCTCTCTCTAAGGGGTAAAGAGGACACTTGTCAAAAGATTACCCATGTACTTGATTGCATGCTGCATTTGATTGGCTAGGGGAGAGGGGTCCAATGAGCTTGCAGCATGTGGAAAAGTTGCAACTCACCCCAAGCAAGCAAGGGGAGTGCTAGGGGGATATACACCACACACACACTCATTTTGTGGAGGAATTCTCAGTTAACGAAAGTTGATGAACTCCACCTCCTTCTCCAAGATTGTGAGAAGTGAGAGCCTACACCAACACTCTTGGCTATGGAATGCAAATCCAACCAAATCCATGCTTCAATGCTTAAGCTTACCATATACTCCATCTTCATTACTATGCTATTATGTATGTTAGAAAGAAGAGTGATGATAAGTGAGGAACTATTTCTTTCTCCTATGGAATGTTTCTTCTTCCTCTTCCCTACCCTCATTCCCCGCTAGCTCTCTCCACCTTCGAAGGTGTTTGAGGCCTTGGGACTGAGGCTTGGGATAGTTAATGCTTTCTACAAAGTTTATGTTTGTGATGCATTAAGCTTTCCATCTTCATTGCATCACCTAGGTCACAAGAAACAAAAGGATTGTGTTGTACCAAGTCTCTCTTGATCGGAGAAACTATAAACAAATGTCTATTGGAGGGAGGACCGGCTCCGTATGAATCTGTTCCTCAACTATTGTCATGTTCTCTAAATTCTCTCTCTCTCTTGCAAAAGTATTGTTCATGCCAAGTTAACTACGTACCATGTTTATGTTGCTACCATTTATTAAGTTCACCCGCTATGCATTTAAAGTAATCTCACAAAAGTGCTTCACCTAATTTCCTAATTCCACTACTCTCAAAGTTCATAGGCCATTACCATTACATTGGTATCAGAGCATTTGTTTTCTCTTTCTTGCTTAATAGGAGAGGTCCTCAAGTAGACTATTAATGGTTGTTTTTGTTAATTATACTAGGGTAAGTGGGATTGGGATCTATTATCAATTTTTTTGAGCCCACTATGTGGGATATGGTGCACACCTCAGGAGATTTGGTCTTAATAATGGAGTCTATTACAACTTGCCTAGGGATTTACCATTATTGAGCCATAAGAAGTCTGAAAGGAGATATCCCTCGGCAACTTCGCTATGTTAGAATCACTCCACTACTCTCTATCATTAACCAATTCGAGACATGCATGTAGATACTTAAGTGCCTATTTTCAAAGGCTAAGAGGAGTAGCAACTAAGGTTTTGAATTGCCAAAGAATACACTAAGTAAACACATAAGTTTAATTAGCATGGCTAACAATAACCAAGAGAGTAGAACAAACATTGATAACTTTGATTTTGCACATGAAGGTTCCAATGATGATGCCCCCATGTTTGTTAATTATCTTGTCACTAGGTTGCAACAAGCTATGGGAAACCCCACTTTGCAAGCCGAAGTTACTCAACAACTTCGTGCTTATGGGATTTCCTTTCCTCTCCAAGAGGAGAGAGAGATTATGAGGCCTCTTGATGAGACCCCAAAAGAAGAATCTCTCCCATACGAGAGGAGGATTCCAAAGATCCAAAAAGTAATGAATCCCTAAATTCCTTCGAAGATGTGGCTCCACGGAGAAGGCGGACTAAACGATCGCCAACTCCTCCCAAGAGGAAACGGTTAACCCATAGTCCTTCTCCTCGTCACTTCAAAAAGGAAGAGAGGAAACAAAGGAAGAAAAGGGCAAGAAAGAGGTCACCCTCTTCTCCTTCTTCTTCATCTTCCTCCTCTACCAATGAAAACTATGGCTATTCTCCTAGAGAATATAAGAGGGGAGGATATCGCAAGTATTACCCTGCATGGCAAAGGTCACAAAAGCTCAAGAAGGAGGAAAGAGGATCTCTTTTCTCACCTATGATGGCACCTTTGGTGCTACCGACAAAGTATTAGCCTTAATCGACCAATTTGATGTGGCCTTTGGAGAGGAGGACTTCACGGAGTCCTCGAAGCCACACCATATATCTATGCACTTCCAAAAATTGGCTCGTCAATGGTGGGCTAGCCTTTGTGGCAATGGCAAAGCCCCAAAGACATGGAAAACTCTACGAGTTTCCATCGTGAAGCATTTCCTTGCAAGCGATGCAAAGGACAGAGTGCTCACCGAATGGCGGACTTTGAGGATTCTCTCTCATGAGCCTATCCACAAATATGTGGACAAGTTTTGGGATTACATCTCAAGGATGCTGTCTTTCAAAAGATAGACTTTGCTGAGCAAAAGCAAAAATTCTGTGCGAGATTACTTAAAGAGATGGCGGAGTATCTCAACTCTCAATGACCTGGTTCTATTAGCGAAATAATCCACCATACCATGGTTGATTCACGCATCAATTTCCAACAAGGGGTTAGACGGAATGTCAAACCCATGGAAGATAAAGACAAAAGTTATGCAAAGGAAAAAATTAATGCCCATAATTTTTCCCCAAGGCCATTCCAACAACAACAACAACAATCGGTCCAAGGAGAAAGGAGTTTACAAAGGTAAAAATAAACTCTCTCCTGAAGAGCTTGAAACTTTTGGCAAGGATCACAAATGTTTTAAGTGTGGGGAGCAAGGACGTGGTTATCATTCTTGCCCCAAAAGAAATTCTTGCCATGAGACTCCTAGAGCTTCCACTATCGAAGCTCCAAAAGAGGATGGTCATTGTAAAGGATCACCTCTCTCCTATGCTTGGGGAAAGGTAAGGGAGCATGATGCCTTCATCTTGTTTGACCTTGGTTCTACTCACAACTTCATATCAATGGACTTGGCCACCAAGTTGGGCATTCAATCTTTTGAGATGGGAGATGATGTAATTGCCGATGCTGCTTTCAAGGGACATCAAGCCTTCGTTACTCCCTTGATTGGGAATTTGAGGCTTCATGTACAAATCTATGTCAACAAATAAGACTTATTTATCTCTCTCTCCAACATGAGGATGCTATCCTAGGGGTACCATGGTTCAACCGCATGGCTGCCAACATGAAGTTCCCTGAAAGGAGAATTTACTTCACCTATAAGGGAAAGAACGTGTATATAGATGCTAATGAGTCTGGTCATACTATACCACTTTTAATTCCTCTTGATCTTGATAAATCAATGAAGATATCAATTTCTGCATACATGATTTTTGTCAAAGAGTCCCTAAAAGGCCCTAATGTTTCATCAAAGGTGAATGGTAGGAATCAAAAAGAGTTAGACTTGTCTAACTTTCTAAAAGGATCCCAGGATGTTGTGAAGGATTGGGGGGCTGGCCTCTACAACACCTCAAACCAAAACCAATAAAAGAGGATGAAGAGTATAGCTCTCTCAATATAATATGGGCTGATCTTCTCTCACAAATTTTAATAGCCTCACTCGCACTCAGCCCCGACTAGCTTCGACTAGCTTCCCTCTACACCACTACAACTCCCACTATACTTGGATGCACCAAAGGAAGCAAGGGAACCAAGAAAACCAAAGTGAAAAAGTAAAGAAAAACAATGGAAATCTCTGCACTTTTCGTCATAAAACCAAGAGCTTCACTTCTTTAAAACGCCCTTCCATGTGCTAGTAGAGACTCCATAGGCGCTCTTATATATACACATAGCTTGACCAAAACCCATCCAAATCAAGATCACTTTCAAAGCCCACAAAGTTCAGCAAAAAAACTCAGAAAAAGTGATGGAAAACTTGGGGAAAACCTTGCCCTTTTGCGTATGTACAAGCAAGGAATTGGAGTGCATAGTCTACCTCGACTAGCTGCACCAAAGGGAACCACAAACAACATGGCTGCCATACCCCAAACCAAGATGAAGAGAGGTCAATATGCAGAGCTAAGCAACCACTTTCATCAGCCCATTTAGGAGAGACACACTCTCAACTCACCACACCAGGCTCTCGCACGGCAAGAGAGGCACCTCTACACCAAAACCCCCACCCTTCACCGCAGGCTGTAGCAACACATAGTTTCTTCTTCACAGCTGAATATCCCTCAAAACTCGCGACCCCAAGCTGATAAAAGTTCAGTTTTTACTCATATTTTTAAAGCACTAACTCACACTTTGAAGTCTCGACACTTCTATGTATAAAAACAACAAAACTATGTACCCCGCACAACTGGCCCCCATGCGTAGGGACAGCTAGCACACACCGCCTTTGTACACTTTATAAAATAATGCTTTATTTACATATAAGGCCCCCAAAAGCATTAAAAAACATATCTCAAAGACTTTGGGGTGGTATGCACCATTTCGCCAAAACCCGTCACAACGTGTTCATGGATGATAACCCTATGGACTTACCTCCAAGACGAGGGGATGATGACCATCAAATTGAGCTCCTATCAGGAAGCTCATCGCCTAATAAACCTCCTTATCGAGTTTCACAAGCTCAACAAGAGGAGATCATGAGGCAAGTATAAGAATTGGTAGACAAAGGGATGGTGAGTTCTAGCTCCTCTCCCTTTTGTTCTCTAGTCCTTTTAGTGCAAAAGAAAGATGGTACATATCGCATGTGTGTGGACTACGCAAATTGATATCATCGTCTAATCCAATTCATTGGAGGAACACAAGCAACATCTGCAAGTGATTTTTCAAGCATTAAGGGAGAATAAGCTTTTTCTCAATCAAAAGAAAAATGATTTTTTCCTTCATGAGATTCAATACTTAGGTCATATTATCTCTCGAGATGGTATCCGTATGGATCCATCAAAGTTGGAGATAATAAAATCATGGCCTAATCCAAGGAATCTACATGAGCTAAGAAGCTTTCTTGGTATGTGTGCATACTATAGATGCTTCATAGAAAAATTCTCTTAAATAGCAGGACTATTACATGACTTAACACTAGAATGGTAACAGGACACTTTTATGTCCTTCGACACTTTTGTGTCCTGTTAAGTGACCATTTTGCTTGAATTATTTGAAGAGTATGAAAATGAATTTCTAGGTGCTATATATCCACAAATTTGCCTTATGAGCTGAAAAAAGCTTAGCATTTTTTTTGAGTATCGATCTCACCATTAACCTTACTCTTGCACAACATTTTTGAACCTAAATTGTGTGAAAAAACAGGTCCTGTTTTTGTCTTTTTTTTTATTTTTGGCAACTATACCACTCTAAACTTCATGTTTGTGAGGTTTAGATGGCTAGAGGTTAGGACTTCATAGTTCTCAACATGTTTTGATGCTTGTAGGGAGAGCTAAGTGTTAAAATTGAAAGTTATGACCAATTTACAAGAATTGTATAATCCTGTTTTTTGGCCAAAATTAGCACTTTTATGTTTTTTTTGGTGGCTTTCTTGATATCCAAATTCAATTTTGATTGTGTAAGTGTAATGTATAACATAAAGCTAATCTTTCTTGAGTTTTGGGGGACCTAATATGCTATATAGTATAGTATATGATGATGGTTGAGTTTTTTGATTGCTAAAGAATACGATACATTTTAGAGTAGCAAGTATAACTTTCTCAATATTGCTAGTTTCTGAGGCCAATTGTGTATATTTTGTAGGTAGTGACCATATCTGATCATAGACTACAAACTTGGCTAGATATTGAGTAGTTTCTATGGATTTCTAGAGGTCATAATGCTAAACCCAGTTTTTTCATGTTTGCTGTATTTAGCACTTTATCATTGCCCCCAAGGTTCCAATTGTAAGAGATCCATTATCCTTTTGACATGCTCTATGGATCCTTTTGAATCTAGAGGCCCAAAGGGAACTAAGAAAACATGTATATAGTATCTGTATTAAGCATGACTATAGAAACTTTGATGATAGGTCCACAGAATGGCAAAAATGCATCTTTTTTGTACCTATTTTTTTTGCCCAAAAAAAAATTAGTGAGGTAAAAGCGACCATACATTTTGGTCACCAACCCATTGAAGTTAACGGGGCATTTTATCTCATCTCCTACAAAAATCTCCACTCTTATTTATATGCAATCAACCGTAAGAAATTGCTGTTTTGGGCAAAATGCACTGGTCCATCAACTTTGGAGGCTTGTAGTGACCAAGGGATGAGAAACATTACAAGTTTCTCATTTTTTCCATATGTAGTAGTTATTGAACTATAAGCTCATGAAAGGATTTTTCAAAATTAGTGGATCTACTATGGTTTTGGAATTTTTTCCCAAAACCCTGAAAGGACGCTTTTATGTCCTGTTAGGTTACCATTCTAGTGTTAACAAAGAAAATTGTTAAGTATTCATGGACTACTAAGGAGCAAAGTGATTTTGACAAGCTCAAAGAGAAGCTTACCTCCCAACTAGTCCTTATGCTTCCGGATCACTTAAAACCATAAATGAGGTCCAATGTGATGCTTGTGGTTATTGCCTTGGATCAATCTTTCTTCAAGAAGGGCATGCTATAGCATATGAGAGCCGAAGGCTCAACATGGATGAACGGGTCTTAGGCATTTATGAGAAAGAGCTGTTAGCTGTTCAACATGCCCTAAACACATGGAAGAACTATCTATTGGGGACTCAAAAGGACCTTATGCACCACAAAAGGACCTTCCCACTTTGGCTTGAACTTTTTTTGAAAGGTATTGTCCAAAGCACTATTATACCTCATAACCAACATGCGTTCACATAGCCCTTTTGCCTTTATCTTTTCATTGAATACATCAGCCCTTCTTCTTCCCAAGTCTTCATAGTATCGAAGGGCACTTTCTCTATCCAACAAGAGGCTATGCATAGATGCCATTCTCTCTTTTACATGCTCTTCCTCAACCAAACTATGCTTCAAAATGAACTCCAATGAAGTAGGCATCACATTAATCGGCATAACACACTCTTCTCCATCATTAGGGCAATTTGGATGAAAAAAGAGCTGTTTAGGGTTTCCCTATTCTTGATCTAAGGGTCAAGGAGGAGACACATTTCCAAAAGTATGGCACTTTTGTACACGTGTCAAGATCTCCTTCACTTGCTTTTTGAATATTTTGCACTAGTTTAGCCATAACTTTTGCATGAACTCCAAATTTAGTGCTCAAATGGTCCATGGGTGGCGCTTGATGAGATCTATCCAATGAGTATCCATGTTGATTAGTTTTGGTAAGATCTTCATGGTCTTTTTTAGGTTGCCCCTTTTTAGATCCTTACACAACACTTTTTTCATCCACATTGGCCCTAATGATACCAAATGAAATGGAGTGAATCCCGTGGATGATTTTTGAGTCACTCTACATGCCCACAATGCCCTCTCCAAATACATATCCCAATCTTTTGGATGTTCTTCCACAAGCTTGAACAATATCTTCTGTAAAACTCCATTGAATGCCTCCACCAACCCATTGCATTGTGGATGATAAGGAGTAGCATACCTATGTTCGATCTCCAATTTCTCCACCAATTCAGTGATAAGATCACTCCTAAACTCTTTCCCTTGATCACTTACAAGATCCAACGGCACTCCAAATCTACAACATATGCAATGAAAGATAAAGCTGCATACATCTTTGCTTGTAGCCCCTCTACTAGCCTTTGCTTCTCGCCATCTTGTCATATAATCCACTGCACTAAGTATGTAGTGCTTCCCATTTCTAGTGCCTAGAAGAGGACCAATTACATCCACCCCCCACTTCTCAAAAGGTCCATAGCTTACAATGTGTCTCAAAGGCTTAGGCATCAGCTTTCTCTTTTGATATATTTGGCACTCGTGACAGCTTCTACACCAATGCACAACATCCCTATTCATACTTGGCCACATAAGTTGAGCATTCAATACTTTCCTTCTTGTAATTTCCACTCCAAAATGGCCTCCACATCCTTCCTCATGACATGCTTTTAAGCAATCAAAAATTTCATCATGGTAAAGAACTCTTCTCATGACACCATCAGCCCCCTTGTGATACATTTGCTCTCCAATCAAGACATACCTCATAGCTCTTCATGTGATTGCATGCCTTTGTTGAGAAGCCAATCCCTTTCTTGCAAAACTTGTTTGCAACACATGTTCTTCCTCATGGAGGGATTCCCTTCCAAGATACCTTGGCTCTCTAATTATCACCGCATGCACATCCTTTGTGAACACCTGTTCCCCCAACTCATGAGCCCTTACATTCATATTTCCTGGTACATGCCATATTTGAAAGGAAGTAAAAGACTTTAACAACTTCCTCACTTTGAAAAACCAGCCCTTCATGCCTTCTTGATTTACCTTCCAGGTACCTTGAACTTGCCGTACAATCAACATAGAATCACCTTTGATTAAAAGCCTCCTTACATGTCTTTTGACACATTCTTCCAAGCCCAAACAGAGGCTTGCATACTCAGCCTCATTATTACTCTTTACATCCACTTCTTGGCTTCCAAACCAACACTCAATGCCATTTTTATCCACAAATACATAAGCAATAGTGCCCTTATTAATGCTCCTTTTGAAAGCCCCGTAAAAGTATAAGGTACCCTCTACATCCTGAAGCTCCGCATGCATAGTTGGACTTGGTGCTATCTTCTTTTCCAAATCTTTATTCAACTCACTCCTTGCATGAATCTCTTTAAAAGTGAGCATATCCGCCATATTTTCTCTCACACTATCCTCCTTAGTAAAGCTCATGTCAAATTGTTGCAAGCTAAGTATCCACTTTATCAATTTAGGATTATCCCCAGGATACCTTAGTGCATGAGGCAATAAACTACATGATGTTAACACCACAAAAGGCTTACAAATAAGATAAGATTTCAGCCTTGTTGTTGCATATACCAATGCCCAAACCAATTGCTTGATCTCAGGCCAAGATTTTTGTGCATCATTCTTCACTTTGCTTATGTAGTAAACCGGCCTCATATAAGATTTATTTTTTCCTTTTTGCATCAATACTGCATGTCACCAGCGTGTGACTACTATCTATCCTTTTTGTTGATTTCTTTCTTATTATCTATTTACTTTCACCTTTTGGAAACACCCCTCGGGAAATCTAACTACCCTGCATTGCATAGCTAGTGTGGAACTGTTCAGAGGGAGTCCAGGCCTGAGGGCAAGAGAGCACTAAGGTTGGACAAGGACTATGGTTAGCCAAGTGGGGTCATTGACTAGCCAAAGTGGAATACTTTGCTACAGAGGCTACATTTCAGTTCTGGATGTGGCCGCAGTGTACAAAGAGGGTCGGATGACGTAGAAAGATACAATGGCAGGATCTCCTAAAATTTAGGGAACTGCTATTTTGGGACCTGAAAATGTGTTGGCGTCATTACCTCCGGAATGACAAGGGGAACATTTTCTTGCTCTGCTGCAAAGTCAACTGATGCACCAGTTGCGATATTTTTAGCCGGGAATGCCCAAAGTCGAAAAATGTGCCATGTGGCACTCTCTGAGCATTCTGCTACTCCTGGCCAGAGAGGGGGCGCCTAAAATGAGAGAGGAGGCTGATTTTCAGATTTTGTCACAGGTTAAGAGCTATGGAGTGCTTGCTTTCCCTCCTATATACAGTGCGGTGCCAGGAGTGATGCCCTGCACGCTATGCACTGCCCTGTCTCTCCCCTTTGGCAGTATGTTATGCCTCTCTAGTGGGCTCTTCATTTGACCAATGTACAGTTGTGTGGGTTCATGCGCGATTGCCGAGGCAAGAGCCTCTTGCACAGGTACTGGATTAGCTAGCGGCTAATCCCCCCTGCAGGTACAGGTGAATTCGGAGAGGTTTCACACTAGAAATCTTGTCCGATTCAAAGGGCAAGTAGCCCTACAGGTACGGGAGCTCGAGGACTTGCTATGGATGCGACCGGCACGCGAAACGGAGCCCGAAACAATAAATTACAGCCTGCTGTGTATTTTTGCAGGTTTAGGGTTTTGGCCCTAAACGGACCCTCATACCCCCAGGAGGTTCGGGGACGCAAGGGGACCGCTGTACAGGCGATCTGGCGCATTTTCGGGGCTGAAAACAGAGAATTCAGCGTGCTGCAGATTCTCGCCAGATGTTGTAAAGTGCCCGTATGCGTCGGGAAAGTCACTCAATGCGTGCGAATACTGACTGTGAAGGGTCCTAGTATAGTTATGCTGTTGAAATCGGGCCGGAACAGTTGAAATTCAGCCAACTTTGTGCGGGGCAGCTTGTAGGGATCCATAGCGTTTATTCCCTCTTTGGAAGAATAAAGGAATACCGAAAGGGGCGCCTAAGTTAGGGGCCAATCTGGTGTCGGTCTTCTCATACAGGTGCATTCTAGCATCTGTATCCCATTCCCCTCTCTTGTGTCACTATAGCGCAGGTATAATAGACGACTAATAATGGGTGAAAGCTAAATCAAGGTTTGAAGTAAAGTCTACCGCCCTTTTTGCATTGAACAGGCCGGTTACATAAATCAACAAAAAGGATAGATAGTAGTCACACGCTGGTGACATACCCCCCTCTTGAAATCTCAAACATTGTCGTTTGCATCTATGTCGTACATGCTACTAGTCAACACTAATGTATTCAACACCTGTCGACACATGTACGACACATACATGCTCATTGTCAACCCTGGTGTATTCAACACCTCGTCGACACATGTATTGCCTGCGTGTGAACCCTGTCCCAATGACATAGTGGTAGCTTCGCACTCTGCCATTGCTTTGAGTCACTAACTTTCCAATGACAAAATGGTAGCTGCACATTGTGCCACTGTCTTATAGTACACGTTGGATCCCGTAACACTTTCGAGAGCATACCCAAACCGACAGTTTAAGAATGCAGTTACACATGTACTCTTTAATAGAAGCAACTACTGTATCCTTGACAAACTGACAAGAAATACTCACTTCTATAGCACTAACCAAACTTTTGGACATTCCATAAGAGCAATTGCCAAAGTGATAATCTGTACAGCTCTAACATTCATGTAACATGTATTTCATTTGAGCTCACTTTAAATACCATGTACATCATTTGTTTCAGAAGCCATTGTCACACTGACAATCCATGTAGTTATGAAACTCATGGGGTCAAGGTAGGTTGCAAACCGAAGGCTTCAAGGTAAAGTGATAACACAGTTGGTGACTCTGCAAGTTCACCTTCTTCCATCCACTTAACGTCCATTGGTGGATAGTTTTTGAACTTTACCAAGTAACGCCTAGCAACCTTGCCTTTCACTTTTCTTTCTTTGTGTGCCAAAATCTGTTCCGAGACCAAGATCTCGTCAAATTCCTCAACTTCCGGCTGATCTTCAGCTGGCATATCTTCTGGCACATCACCCACATAGGGTCTGAGAAGACTCACATGAAACGCATTGTGAATCTTCCAATTGTCAGGCAATTTCAGCCTATATGCAACATCACTGATTATGTCGCATACTTGAAAAGGCCCATAGTAACGCATGTTGAGCTTTGGAAACAGTCTTTCCTTGCCCTTCATCTTCTTTAACCTTGCCTTTTCAAAGAGTAAAAGCACCCAATCACCAAGTGAATATACCACTTCACGACGGTGACGATCAGCTACTTTCTTTTGCTTTGCCTGAGTCTTTTCTAAGGCCACTTTGACCTTCTTATACATTTCATCCATGTCCTGAACATACTTATCTGCTTCAAATATCTTGTCTTTTGTATGCAGTATGGGAGGAACTTTCTTGCCACCTTCAACAATCTCAAAAGGTGCCTTGCCAGTTGATGAATGCACTGTATTATTGTATGCATACTCCACCAATGGCAAATACTGCTCCCACTTTCCTTTATGCTCTGACACATAGCACTACAGCACATCTAGGACAGTAGAATTTGCCTCTTCTGATTGCCCATTTGTTTGAGGATGAAATGACCAAGAGAATTTGAGTGTGGTGACCATATTCTCAAACAAGCCTCTCCAGAACAAACTTGTCATGCGTGGGCCATAGTCGATTGTTAGCGACCGTGATCAATGCATGACAAGTTTGTTCTGGAGAGGCTTGTTTGAGAATATGGTCACCACACTCAAATTCTCTTGGTCATTTCATCCTCAAACAAATGGGCAATCAGAAGAGGCAAATTCTACTGTCCTAGATCTGCTATAGTGCTATGTGTCAGAGCATAAAGGAAAGTGGGAGCAGTATTTGCCATTGGTGGAGTATGCATACAATAATACAGTGCATTCATCAACTGGCAAGGCACCTTTTGAGATTGTTGAAGGTGGCAAGAAAGTTCCTCCCATACTGCATACAAAAGACAAGATATTTGAAGCAGATAAGTATGTTCAGGACATGGATGAAATGTATAAGAAGGTCAAAGTGGCCTTAGAAAAGACTCAAGCAAAGAAAAAGAAAGCAGCTGATCGTCACCGTCGTGAAGTGGTATATTCACTTAGTGATTGGGTGCTTTTACTCTTTGAAAAGGCAAGGTTAAAGAAGATGAAGGGCAAGGAAACACTGTTTCCAAATCTCAGCATGCGTTACTATGGGCCTTTTCAAGTATGCGACATAATCAGTGATGTTGCATATAGGCTGAAATTGCCTGACAGTTGGAAGATTCACAATGCGTTTCATGTGAGTCTTCTCAAACCCTATGTGGGTGATGTGCCAGAAGATATGCCAGCTGAAGATCAGCCGGAAGTCGAGGAACTTGACGAGATCTTCGTCCCGGAATAGATTTTGGCACACAAAGAAAGGAAAGTGAAAGTCAAGGTTGCTAGGCGTTACTTGGTAAAGTTCAGAAACTATCCACCAATGGATGCTAAGTGGATGGAAGAAGGTGAACTTGCAGAGTCACCAACTGTGTTATCACTTTACCTTGAAGCCTTCGGTTTGCAACCTACCTTGACCCCATTAGTTTCAGAGCTACATGGATTGTTAGTGTGACAATGGCTTCTGAAACAAATGATGTACATGGTATTTAAAGTGAGCTCAAATGAAATACCTGTTACATGAATGTTAGAGCTCTACAGATTGCCAGTTTGGCAATTGCTCTTATAGAATGTCCAAAAGTTTGGTTAGTGCTATAGAAGTGAGTATTTCTTGTCAGTTTGTCAAGGATACAGTAGTTCCTTCTATTAAAGAGTACATGTGTAACTGCATTCTTAAACTGTCGGTTTGGGTATGCTCGAAAGTGTTACGGGATCCAACGTGTACTATAAGACAGTGGAAAAATGTGCAGCTACCATTTTGTCATTGGAAAGTTAGTGACTCAAAGCAATGGCAGAGTGCGAAGCTACCACTATGTCATTGGGACAGGGTTCACACGCATGCAATACATGTGTCGACGATGTGTTGAATACACCAGGGTTGACAATGAGCATGTATGTGTCGACAGGTGTTGAATACATCAGTGTTGACTAGGAGCATGTACAACATAGATGCAAACGAGGACGTTTGAGATTTCAAGAGGGGGGTATGTCACCAGCGTGTGACTACTATCTATCCTTTTTGTTGATTTCTTTCTTATTATCTATTTACTTTCACCTTTTGGAAACACCCCTCGGGAAATCTAACTGCCCTGCATTGCATAGCTAGTGTGGAACTGTTAAGAGAGAGTCCAGGCCTGAGGGCAAGAGAGCACTAAGGTTGGACAAGGACTATGGTTAGCCAAGTGGGGTCATTGACTAGCCAAAGTGGAATACTTTGCTACAGAGGCTACATTTCAGTTCTGGATGTGCCCGCAGTGTACAAAGAGGGTCGGATGACCTAGAAAGATACAATGGCAGCATCTCCTAAAATTTAGGGAACTGCTATTTTGGGACCTGAAAATGTTTTGGCGTCATTACCTCCGGAATGACAAGGGGAACATTTTCTTGCTCTGCTGCAAAGTCAACTGACGCACCAGTTGCGATATTTTTAGCCGAGAATGCCCAAAGTCGAAAAATGTGCCATGTGGCACTCTCTGAGCATTCTGCTACTCCTGGCCAGAGAGGGGGCGCCTAAAATGAGAGAGGAGGCTGATTTTCAGATTTTGTCACAGGTTAAGAGCTATGGAGTGCTTGCTTTCCCTCCTATATACAGTGCGGTGCCAGGAGTGATGCCTTGCACGCTATGCACTGCCCTCTCTCTCCCCTTTGGCAGTATGTTATGCCTCTCTAGTGGGCTCTTCATTTGACCAATGTATAGTTGTGTGGGTTCATGCGCGATTGCCGAGGCAAGAGCCTCTTGCACAGGTACTGGATTAGCTAGCGGCTAATCCCCCCTGCAGGTACAGGTGAATTTGGAGAGGTTTCACGCTAGAAATCTTGTCCGATTCAAAGGGCAAGTAGCCCTACAGGTACGGGAGCTCGAGGACTTGCTACGGATGCGACCGGCACGCGAAACGGAGCCCGAAACAATAAATTACAGCATGCTGTGTATTTTTGCAGGTTTAGGGTTTTTGCCCTAAATGGACCCTCATACCCCTAGGAGGTTCGGGGACGCAAGGGGACCGATGTACAGGCGATCTGGTGCATTTTCGGGGCTGAAAACAGAGGATTCAGCGTGCTGCAGATTCTCGCCAGGTCTTGCAAAGTGCCCATATGCGTCGGGAAAGCACTCAATGCGTGGGAATACTGACTCTGAAGGGTCCTAGTACAGTTATGCTGCCGAAATCGGGCCAGAACAGTTGAAATTCAGCCAACTTTGTGCGGGGCAGCTTGTAGGGATCCACAGCGTTTATTCCCTCTTTGGAAGAATAAAGAAATACCGAAAGGGGCGCCTAAGTTAGGGGCCAATCTGGTGTCGGTCGTCTCATATAGGTGCATTCTAGCATCTGTATCCCATTCCCCTCTCTTGTGTCACCAAAGCGCAGGTATAATAGACGACTAATAATGGGTGAAAGCTAAATCAAGGTTTGAAGTAAAGTCTACCGCCCTTTTTGGATTCAATAGGCCGGTTACACTGCACCAATATCATGCTCACCCACGCTCAAGCTCAAGTAAAACATTTCATCCCAACAAGGAGGCATCATCAAAGGTAATGTAGAAAGCTTTTCCTTGATGTCCTCAAAAGCTGTTTGCTCATGCTCAGTCCAAAGAAAAGGGTCTTTTTGTGTTGCTTCTTGCAAAGGGTGCACATATTCAGCAAGCATACAAAAAGACCTTGACAAGTTCCTTAGCTTTTGTACAAAACTCATCAATTCCTTTGTACTTTTGGGACTCTCCATCATAAGCAAACATTCCACTTTTGCAGGATCTGGAGCTATCCCATTCTCACTTACCTCATGGCCAAGAAGTATCACTCTAGCTGTTGCAATTTTACATTTTAAAGGATTGACTTGACCCCCATCATCATCAATCCTTTTAAACACCATATCAAGATTTTTCACATGAAGCATTCTATCACTGTAAACACAAAAATCATCCATAAAAACTTTTACAAAGCTTCCAAGGTAAGGCCCCAATACTTTGTCCATCCAACTTTGGAAGCTCGCATAAGAATTCATCAAGCCAAAGGGAATCACCCTATAGCAAAACACTCCCCATGGGGTCAAAAATCTGGTCTTCTTTTGATCTTCATATGCAATCCCAATTTGAAAATACCCACTAAACCCATCACATTCCGAATATCTCTCATGACCTGCAACAGTGTCCAAAATCTCATCCTGAAAGGAAAGGGGATAGTGATGCTGCTTTGTTGCCGCATTCAATGGCTTATAGTCCACACATATTCTCCATTTATTTCCCTTTTTTGGAACTATAACCACAGGGGAAACCCATTCTACATCATCCACAAGGTAGATAAAACCAACTTGCAAAAGCTTACTCACCTCTATCTCCAATACCTTTCGTTGAATGGTGCCCAATCTCCTTAGCTTTTGAGCAACAGGCTTTGCACCTTCTTTAAGCTTTATTTCATGAACTACACTCTTTGTTCCCCTCATTTGAGCAAATATTTGGCAAACAACTTGGGATACTTATCAAACAATGCATCATATGCTTCTCTCTCTCGACTAGTCAGGTCACCTGTAAGCATATCCATTAATTCAACTTTTGGTACATTCGGCTCATGATCAGACCCATGGTCATTTTTTGATCTCATCGCATCCCCTTTATCACAATTTTCATCATATACATGTATCCCACAAAGATCTACATCAAGATCAAGAAGACTTTGATCATAAACCTCATCGTCAGTACATGTAGAGGATGCACTAGAAGAACTGTCACACATGTCATAAGTGGATGGCAATAAATCTTGATGCATAGCTGGTTCATCATCAATTTCCAGCACCTTACATGTTTTCATATCATATCTAATCCTCTTCTCTTTAGGCCTGTCCACAAAGAGGTCAATACATCCCCTCTACCAGTCCTGCCGTGACCTCATAGCAATCAACCAAGGTCTACCCAATATAACTGGATATGCCCCAAGCTTTGCATGCATCACATGAATGTCCATGATAGCCCTTTGACCCAAAACATTAAGCTCCAAGTCATGAATAACTCCCAAGCATTTCACTCTACTACTATTTGCCATCTTCACACTGAACAAGGATTTGCCTGTGAGCTGCAATCCCAATTGCTGCATTGTTTCCTCTGTCATAACGCACACTTGGGCTCCACTATCCATATACGCCTTATTCACCCTCCTTCCATGTATCCAAGCATCAACCACAGGCAAAACATCAGTAACTTTATGAATTTTCACTACATGTGCATCGCGTGTCTTTACCTTCACCCTTCTAACACTAGCTAGTTTATGCCAGTGCCTTCTCATACTTGAGCTCAAATGCAAGAGTTGCCCAAATGATATGTCGGCCCTCTTGTTATTCAAGTCTTCTAAGAGATTCTATGTTGATTGACCCTTCCCAAGCTGAAAATCATCCATGCCTATCTTCCTTCTTCTTGCCCTTACCTTTGCCTGCTATCTACTTTCAGCCTCTTCCATAGGTGCCTTGCCTTTATCTACATCTCTCCTTAGATTTGTCCTTGCTCTTTACACTTTGAAAAGGCCTTCACTCCCTGATTTTTGTGCCCTTGTTCTCTTATTTGCAAAGACATCAACCTCATCATCTTCATCTCCCTCCTCAAGTGCCTCCAAAATTCCTACGTTAAATTGTGGAGGTGCTTGAGCTTGATTTTGTCCCTGTTGTTGTGCAAGTCCTTGACCTTGGAGAGGTTGCACATTTACGTTTACATTTCCTTCATTACTTATTTGTCTTTGTATGATAGGATATATACCTCATGGCTCTCTCCTTGGTTGATTGCAATTGGGCAATATATGCCCTCTCTCCCTACAATTGTAACACATCACATTATCACCTCTATTCCTTTGAGGCCGTTCTCCTTGAGGTCTTCTTACTTATTGTCGGATAGCTTGCATAGCAAGGTTGAGGTTTCCTATTTGCTCTGTCAACCTTTGAATGTATTGGTGAAAGGATTCCTGTCCTCTATTGTCCACTCTTGGAGCTTCTACATGGATTTCCCTTTCAACATGCATATCCAAAGGCAAAGGCTCGACCACATTATTTTTTTATGCATAACCATCCCTTTGATGTACATTTGCTTCTCTTTCCCTATTTTCCATTTCATGCCTTCTCACCTTCTTTCTCCATTACTCTCTAGCAACCTTTACTGCCTCATTGTAGGTCCCTGGGTCCTTGAGCTCCACCTTGTCTTTAATGCTTTGATGTAAGACAACCACAAACCTTTCTTTCTTCAAAAAATCAGGGGGCATTTGATTCTCTTCAAGTCCCTTTATGATCTTTCTCCAACAAGCTTCAAACCTGTTTATGTGCACATTGATGTCTTCATGTTCTCCTTGTTGCAGCTTGCTTAGCTCTCTCCACAAATACTCAGGATCATCCTCCTTCTCAAACTATTCTCTCAAGGCATGCGAAAGAAGATTCCAATCTCCCTTTACACCACCTTCAAGCCTATCTTCATACCATTCACGTGATTCACCTTCAAGTAGCAAACTCACCAAATGTACCTTGAATGCACCATCGTCCCTATTACTCTTCAATGCAATCAATTCGATCCTTCGAATGAACTTGTCCACATCTTCTCCTTTCCCACCCTTGAAGACTTCATACCCATCTCCCGCCATAGGCCTTGAGTTGATCTTCAAATGGATTCCAATCTGTACAGCAAAACCATGTTAGAAGGATTCTCTTCTCCTCAGTGGGGGCACCAATTTATGTGAAGGATTGGGGGGCTGGCCTCTACAGCACCTCAAACCAACACCAAGAAAAGAGGATGAAGAGTATAGCTCTCTCAATATAATATGGGCTGATCTTCTCTCATGAATTTTGATAGCCTCACTCGCACTCAGCCCCGACTAGCTTCGACTAGCTTCCCTCTACACCGCTACAACTCCCACTATACTTGGATGCACCAAAGGAAGCAAGGGAACCAAGAAAACCAAAGTGAAAAAGTAAAGAAAAACAATGGAAATCTCTGCACTTTTCCTCATAAAACCAAGAGCTTCACTTCTTTTCAAACGCCCTTCCATGTGCTAGTAGAGACTCCATAGGCGCTCTTATATATACACATAGCTTGACCAAAACCCATCCAAATCAAGATCACTTTGAAATCCCACAAAGTTCAGAAAAGAAAACTCAATAACAGTGATGGAAAAATTTCGGAAAACCTTGCCCTTTTGCGTATGTACAAGCAAGGAATTGGAGCGCATAGTCTACCCTCGACTAGCTGCACCAAAGGGAACCACAAACAGCATGGCTGCCATACCTCAAACCAAGATGAAGAGAGGTCAATATGCAGAGCTAAGCACCCACTTTCATCAGCCCATTGAGGAGAGACACACTCTCAACTCACCACACCAGGCTCTCGCAAGGCAAGAGAGGCACCTCTACACCAAAACCCCCACCCTTCACCGCAGGCTGCAGCAACACATAGTTTATTCTTCACAGCTGAATATCCCTCAACACTCACGACCCCAAGCTGATAAAAGTTCATTTTTTTCTCATATTTTTAAAGCACTAACTCACACTTTGAAGTCTCGACACTTCTATGTACAAAAACAGCAAAACTATGTACCCCGCACAACTGGCCCGCATGCGTAGAGACAGCTGGCACACACCGCCTTTGTACACTTTGTACAAGCATGCTTTATTTACATATAAGCCCCCCAAAAGCATTAAAAAACATATCTCAAAGACTTTGGGGTGGTATGTACCATTTCGCCAAAACACGTCACAACGTGTTCATGGATGATAACCCTATGGACTTACCTCCAAGACGAGGGGATGATGACCATCAAATTGAGCTCCTATCAGGAAGCTCATCGCCTAATAAACCTCCTTATCGAGTTTCACAAGCTCAACAAGAGGAGATCATGAGGCAAGTATAAGAATTGGTAGACAAAGGGATGGTGAGTTCTAGCTCCTCTCCCTTTTGTTCTCTAGTCCTTTTAGTGCAAAAGAAAGATGGTACATACCGCATGTGTGTGGACTATCTCACACTAAACCATATCACTATCAGAAACAGATTTCATGTACCTCGGGTAGAAGATCTATTTGATAAGCTAGAAGGCTCTACCTACTTCAATAGGATTGACCCTAAAAGTGGCTACCATCAAATAAGGATAGTGAATGAAGATATCCTAAAGATCGCGTTTCTTACAACGTTTGGCCTTTATGAAGATTTAGTCATGCCTTTTGGCTTGACTAATGCACCAGCTACATTCAATCAATTAATGGAGAAATTTTTTAGACCCTACGCAAATTGATATCATCATCTAATCCAATTCATTGGAGGAACACAAGCAACATCTCCAAGTGATTTTTCAAGCATTAAGGGAGAATAAGCTTTTTCTCAATCAAAAGAAAAATGATTTTTTCCTTCAAGAGATTCAATACTTAGGTCATATTATCTCTCGAGATGGTATCTGTATGGATCCATCAAAGTTGGAAATAATAAAATTATGGCCTAATCCAAGGAATCTACGTGAGCTAAGAAGCTTTCTTGGTATGTGTGCATACTATAGATGCTTCATAGCAAAATTCTCTTGAATAGCAGGACTATTACATGACTTAACAAAGGAAATTGTTAAGTATTCATGGAGTACTATGGAGAAAAGTGCTTTTGACAAGCTCAAAGAGAAGCTTACCTCCCAACTAGTCCTTATGCTTCCGGATCACTTAAAACCATTTGAGGTCCAATGTGATGCTTGTGGTTATTGCCTTGGATCAATCTTTCTTTAAGAAGGGCATGCCATAGCATATGAGAGCCGAAGTCTCAACACAGATGAACGGGTCTTAGGCATTTATGGGAAAGAGCTGTTAGCTCTTCAACATGCCCTAAACACATGGAAGAACTATCTATTGGGGACTACATTCATTTTACGAAGAGACCATCAAAGTTTCAAGTACTTCATGATGCAAACAAAGCTTTCTGACAAACAAATGAGGTGGGAAAATTTTCTTTAGCAATTTAATTTCCACATTGCTCACACTGTTGGTAAGCACAATCAAGTGACCGATGCACTTTCACGACGAGCAAAAGGTAGTGATGTGTCAGTAGCAACTCACAATGATATATCTTCTATGATGGATGAGTATGCCACTGACCTTGACTTTAAAGACATAATGTCAGCCCTTGCTTTGGGGAAGAAAGAGTAAGCATTCACCTTGCACGATGGTTATCTTCTCCATGGCAATAAGCTATGTGTTACCCACTCCCTTCGTGAGAAAGTCATGTATGAATCCCATGTTCCTCCCTATGCGAGGCATAGAGGCATTCAACCTACTCTTTGAGAAGTAGAGACGTACTTTTTTTGGCCTACCATGAAAGTGGACATATAAGAGTATGTTTCAAAATGTGTGGTATATCAAAAGACCAAGTATGATAGAGGGAAGCAACCTGGACTACTCCAGCCATTGCCAATTCATAATTCACCATGAGAGAGTATATCCATGCATTTTATCTTCGGATTACCCAAGTCTATCCATGGGAATAAGGGAATATGGACAATAGTCGACAGGTTTAGCAAGCAGGCACACTTTATCTTGTCAAGAAGACTATTAAGGCACACCAAATGGAAACTCTCTTCATATCACAGATTTTTAAACACCATGGATTGCCAACATCCACCTTGACAAATAGAGATCCTAGAATGACCAGTAATTTCTGGAAAGGTCTCTTCAAAAATCTAGGTACAAGATTGAATTTCTCTTCGGCCTATCACCCACAAACGGATGGCCAAAGTGAGATAGCCAATCTTACGATTCTTGATCTCCTAAAGACCTATGTTACAGAAGTAGATCAACGCTCACAATGGGAAAAGTACTTACCTCTTGTAGAGTATGTGTATGATAATATTATCCATATTTCTACGGAAAAATCACCTTTTGAAATCATAGAGGGAAGACCTAAAAGTCCCTTGCCACTTAAAGTACACGGGAAGATCTTCGATGCCGATGAGTATAGCCGTGACCTGCAAGCATCTTTTCAAAAGATTAAGGAGGCTATATCCAACTCCCATCTAAGGAAAAAAGCTACTACTAACAAGCACGGAAGGGCCTTAACGTTCAAAGAAAATGATTGGGTCTTACTTAAGTTTCCTAAGGCTCGATTGAGGCAAACGACGGGCAAAAATCCTACGGGCCATCAAAAGTATTATGCTAAACTAGGAAAAAGATACTATAGTCCTTTTCAAATTTTGAAGCCAATCACAAGTTGCGTAACCATTGGCTCATACATAATTCTTTTCATGTGAGCCTACTTAAGCCCTACAAAGGAAAGCCTCCTAATGAACAATTATTGAAGACCCTCCCTAAATTGAAGACCAAGAAGAGGTGCTACAACCCGAAGCTATCCTTCAGCATGAAGACAAGGTACTACGACACGGTAAGATTATCCGAAGGTATCTTATTAAGTTCAAAAATTATCCTTTAAAAGATGCTAGATGGATGCAAGGAATCCAGCTTAAGGATAGTATGAACCTTGTCAACGCTTACAATGCTACATTAGAGTAAGCAAATGTATACGTTTCTTTTATATGGTAAATTTTTTTGTCTTATAAGACTAATTCTGTCTTTATTATGCATGGATTTAATTAGTATGTCTACTAAGGATCATGTTTGGGATGACGACGTCTCTGAAACACCATGTAGAATTTGTCACTCTACTTGGGAGGATGAAATGGACTAAAGGGCAAACATGCTTGCAACAGCTATGTCTCTCAAGCAACCAAATGGATAAGTCAACCATCTTGGAATGATGTCATAGGGTAAAAAGCGATCCTCTACCCACTAAGACAAATTTACTAATGACTATGGCTTTATCTCTTTTACCTCATAGTCGAGGACGACTATGATTTCAAGAGAGAGGTAATGTCATTAAATTTAATATCTAACCAATCGAAATGATTTTCGCATATTAAAGTTAACAGTTAATGTGGGATAATAAACACGAACAAGGGTTAGAATATAGAGATGTGCTTACAGATCTATCTCAACACGGGGCCAATGGTAAAGGGGCCCAACTGAGAGATGGTTTGTCAAAGAGAAAGGTTAACTAATTGAGCTTCAAAGACCTTAGGGATAGCTTCATTAAAGACCTCCAATGGTTAGCGTTAAAATTCCTTTGACCTTAGGCAACTTAAGGTAGGAACCCAACCTAAGCTTACCTTTGACCTTAGGCAAGCTAGGGCTGAGCTTGAGGTGGGAACTTGACCTAAACTTACCTTTGACCTTAGCCTAGCTAGGGATGAGCTTGAGGTGGGAAGCCGTCCTAAACTTACCTTTGACCTTAGACAAGCTATGGCTGAGCTAGGGCTAAGCTTGAGGTGGGAACTCCACCTAAGGTGCTTTTCATGTTTGATGACTAAGGTACTTGAGGTACTTGTCATATTGAATGAGGAAGGTTCTTGAGAAGCTTCCTATGCATCGGGGGTAACTTTGCTTGAGTCAAAAAGAGACCCTATAAACTTAATGAGGAGGTTGCTTGAGAAGCTTCCTATGCATGGGGGGTAAGGTGCTTGAGTCAAAAAGAGACCCTACAAACTTAATGAGGAAGTTCCTTGAGAATGCATAAAAGTCCCAAAGTTAGGGAAATCTTTGACCTAACCTTCCACTCACCCAAAGGGCACCCCTTTTCTAAAAAGGCACATGGAACACATGTCACACTCTCACTAAGCTTAACCACATGGTGTGCTTGAATGCTATTGGTTGGGGCTAAAGAGGGTTCCAATGAGCTTCTAGTTCCATCCAACAAATATCCAGATATTTTCAAGCTCTCTCTCTCTAAGGGGTAAGGAGGACACATGTCAAAAGACTACCCATCTACTTGACTGCATGCTGCATGTGATTGGCTAGGGGGAGAGGGGTCCAATGAGCTTGTAGCATGTGGAAAATTTGCAAGTCGCCCCAAGCAAGCAAGGGGGGTGCTAGGGGGATATACACCACATACACACTCATTTTGTGGAGGCATTCTCAGTTAATGAAAGTGGAGGAATTCCACCTCCTTCTCCAAGCTTGCAAGAAGTGAGAGCCTACACCAACACTCTTGGCTATGGAATGCAAATCCAACCGAGAGCCATGCTTCAATGATTAACCTTATCATCTTCTCCATCGTCATTACTATGCTATTATGTATGCTAGCAAGAAGAGTGATGATAAGTGAGGAACTATTTCTTTCTCCTATGGAATGTTTCTTCTTCCTCTATCCTACCCTCATTTCCCGCTAGCTCTCTCCAGCTTCGAACGTGTTTGAGGCCTTGGGACCGACGCTTGGGATAGTTAATGCTTTCTGCACAGTTTATGTTATGTTTGTGATGCATGAAGCTTTCCATCTTCATTGCATCACCTAGGTCACAAGGAACACTTGAAGATTGTATTGTACCAAGTCTCATTTCATGGGAGAAACTATAATACATGTGCCTATTGGAGGGGGGGACCGGCTCCGTATGAATCCGGTCCTCAACTATTGTCATGTTCTCTAAACTCTCTCTCTCTTGAAAAAGTATTTTTCATGCCAAGTTAACTAAGTACCATGTTTATGTTTCTACCATCAATTCAGTTCACCCACTATGCTCACAAAGTAATCTCACAAAAGTGCTTCACCCTCGCTTCATCTAATTTCCTAATTCTGCTACCGTCAAAATTTATAGGCCATTACCATTACATTGCTTGTGCCAGGGAAGTACATAGTGGTGAATAATGATGTCTACCTCGAGCCCCTCGTTGAGGAGTTAGAGTAGTTATGGAGAGGCATCCCTATTGTAGATGTCTCACTTGCAAAGGGGGGGAGAGAATCCATTGTGACGGGAATCCTTATGTGGACTATGCACAACTATCTTGGGCTGGAGAGATTTTTTATATCTCCCTTTCCCTTGTCTCTCTATTTCTCTCCCTTTAGTTTAAAGCTTCTCTCTAACGATATGATATGTATGTAGGGTTGTCCACATTGGGGCACAATGCATGTCCTACTTTCAGGCATCGTTGGTGAAAGAGAGGTCGGATGCCTTGTCCAAGGTAATCTATGCAAACAACCATCATTTCTTACCCCAACATCATAGCAAGCACAAGGCTTCAAAAAATCGAAAGACGCCTCTGAAGCTCACAATGTAAAATTGGGTAGCTATTTGGGAAGAGCACAACAACAACAATATGGCTATGAGTACTCTACCAAAAGGTATGTCAAGGTATTCCATATTTTTAAGGGTTCCATATTGGAACGACTTAGAAATAAAACACCTCTTGAATCCCATGCACATATTCAAGAATGTAGCCCACACCATGTGGGACCACATTATTGGCAAGAAAGACTCATTCGAGACAAGGGAGGATTTGAGGGTCTTGAAACATCTATCCACCTCTGCTACTCCATGCCATTCCCCCAATGGAAAGATTGTTCTTCCTAAACCACTATGAATTCTAGCCAAAGAAGAATTGAACCAAGTGAAGGGTACCATTGCATCTATTCGCACACCAACATGATACATGAGGTCTCTAAAGGGAGATTTCACAAAAGTGAAGAAAGGTGGAACCATTCAATTGTATGGGTTGAAGTCCCAAGATTGGCATAAGATGCTTTAGGTAATGTCCCTTTCTCTATTCTATCTATTGTTTGTTTTCTAGGACACATATGATTTGTGTGTATGACTATCTCTCACTTTCCCTTCCTCTAATTTACATTCTTATTCATTTTGTCGGTTAGTATGTGCAAATGCCATGACAAGAAATTCGGGGATGCTATTTTTAAACTAGAGAGCTAGTAAGTTACACCACAAGACACCACTACATTTTTCTATGTACACAATAACTCAACTTGCACATAGTGTATTCTTGTGTGTTTTGTTGCATATTTCTGAGATCCAAGGAAATTGAAATAAATGCTATCCCTGTTGCTTAAACACTTGCAACAAAAACTGTGTGTGCCATTGAGGATGTATTTCCTTGATTAGTTGTTCTTAGTCAATCCACCTCTTGGTGCACGTGGTTGAGGAGATCGCTATATGTGGAGTAGTTCACCCACGATGCATGTTCTTTTGAGAGAGGTTTTTAAAGACTCTCAAAGATTTTGTGTGGCTACCGTCTCAACCAAAGGCATGTATGGCCGAAGGGTGGATTGTGCAAGAGATATTAGTTTACATCTCAGAGTATTTGACACAAGTTGATCCTTCAATGCCTCGCATGTGGTCATACGAGGAGTATGCAAGGATGACTTTATGGTTGCCAAGTGGAAAGGGAAAATTATTTGACATGAATATGAATCTATCCCAAGTGGTCAATAATATTTGTGTTCTAAATGCAAAAGTTATCACCAAGTGGATGGACTTGTGGACAATAGCAAAGGCAAGACGTTTGCAAGAGAGAGAAGCATGGAAACAATTACATGGAGGGAGGGCACCTCCAGTGGCTAGACACCTTGCATGTCTCCCAGATTTCATTAGTGCAGAGTGGATTCATGAGAGAATGACCAAAGCAAAAGAGCGTACCAACAAAGAATGGGAGGATGCACAAGGCTCTGTACCAAAGGTAGAGTACCCATATACCTAAACCATACTGTATAGTTTTTCTTGATTGTTTCTTTGTAATTGATAAAATATATTTTTATATTTTTTAGTGCCTTTTCTTTAACTCTATGTTGTCAAAGGGTTGTCAGTTTCGTACGCGCCACATTGAAGAGCGTAGAACCACCATGGACTATAGCATCATGGGAAACTTTGACACAAATGGTGATGAAGCCATGTATTTTGAAACTATTGAAAGGATACTAAAGGTTAATTTTAGAACCTTTCATACCTTCACCTTTAAGTGCAAGTGGTTTGAAAATGTATCTAGACGGCATGAGAATGGCCTCTACATGATGGTGGACTCTAGTGTGTGCCACATAGGGAGACATGACAATTTTGTTTTTCCACCCAATTGTGAGCAGGTGAGTCACTACCTTTTTTATTGTTTTTTACTTGTGTAACATTAATTATACCAATGTTACTCACATTGAAATTCTCTTGTATAGGTTATCTATATCCCAACAATCCACCAACCAAAATTTTGGTTCTTAATTCCCGTAACACCTTGTGAGGGATCCATTTTTTCCACTAATGAAGTGGAGACCATCTTCGACCCTTTTCCACCTCCTACTTTGTATGAGGGGGAAACAAACGAGAGGGAGATTGATGATTCAAGCCCAGCAGTCCCAAGTCTTAGCCAGGATGATTGCCACGATGATGATGATTAGGAGATGGAGGATGACGAATTTGAAGATGATGAAGCCAGCGCATGCACAAAAGATAATTCTATTTCTCTCTTTATTGATTTAGGAGCCATGGGCTTAGAATTGAATGGCGCTTCTTGTAGAGATCTTTTGGAAGATGATTCATAAATATTTTGTATACTTTAAGTTGTAAATTTTTTGGTGGTGTCATCCATTCATCTCTCTCTCCTCCCTCTTCCTCTCTCTAATTTTGTGAAGAACACTAAATTATGTTAATCAAGTGATGATTAGTTTAGTTGTAATTAAGTGTAATCTCACATAGCTAGCTATAGCTCCATGTTTTCATATCTTTGTTTTTATAACTTGAAAGTCTCATATAATGTTATTTAATTTTTATATATAATGTTCCATGTTTTCCTATCTTTGTTTTTATAATTTGAAAATTTCATATAATGTTCTTTAATTTTTATTAAGGGGGAGGGAAACACCAAAATTCGAGGGGGAGGGAATGTTTAAGCCAAAATTTGAATAGGTGCTAAATTGGGCTTTGCTAATAAACACGATAATTCTTTCGACAATGACAGAGGTAACTTTGATGGTAATAAGGGCAAAATAAACGCCGTAGTATTTGAAATGAGACCCCTCCTCCTCTCTCTTCCCTCTACAACTGATTCTGGACCTTCTTTCTACAAAACACGGTAAAAGGCCATGGTAAACAATTAGAGATTTTCATAGTGTTAGCTAGGCAAGGCCTATATAGGGCATGGTTGGGTGGAAAGTGGCATGCTCTAGTCTCCTCAGTCTCACAATGGTGTCACATCCAAGGAGGGGGAAGCTATGTAGGAGGGGGAAAAAGAAGTGCATGGCTTTGCATGCTCTCTCTCTCTCTCTCTCTCTCTCTCTCTCTCTCTCTCTCTCTCTCTCTCTCCCCATGGATGGAAGGAGAACAATTGTGTGAACAAAGCTTTGGAGGAAGCATAAACTTGTTGTCTACACTTTCAATATCTACCTCTCTCTCTCTCTCTCTCTCTCTCTCTCTCTCTCTCTCTCTCTCTCTCTCTCTCTCTCTCTCTCTCTCCATGAAGTATGGAGGCTTGCGATGGGCACGATGGCTTTGCAAGCCAAGGATGAAGGAAGATCGATGTCATAGTGTGGGCATGGGGGTGGATGCATGAATAGGTGGACCGGTTTTAACTGGTTGAAAGTTGCTTTTGGAGGCTTAAAATTTAGGGGGTATGAAACTGGTGTTATGGGCAAGAATTGTTTGAATTAAATAATCGTGTGGAGGATACAAAATCTTAAAAATCGTGTGGAGGATTCAAAAACACATGTGGAGCCCACGTCAGAATGAATGTTCAATCGAATGTTTTCATGACTGTGACTTCTCCATATCTCTGTGCCTTTCTCCTTATGCACCTTTCTCAGCTCACTCTACAGCCCCCTGTGCACGCTGCTTATCCTTCAATATAGATAGAAACCTAAGAAAGAGCCCAAGGAATGCATCCCGACAGGTCTCCCCCACAAAGACCCGACATTCTCCTACGAAGGTATGTCACCTCTCTTTGTCTGTTGTGTACAACGGACCTGTATGTGTAGTAGAGTATTGAGGTGTGGATACATTGAGTAATGAATATGGATTTATTCCTTTCAGAGATAGAAGTTACAGCCTCCTCCCAAAATCAACCGCTTTGTTCACCCCAAGGATGTGGAGGTTCCATTAAAGGCATTCTGCATGACAAAGGAGGATTTTCACAGGGAATATGGGTTAAGTCTTGAGGGGAAAGATGTTAGGAAGTTGACAAATGCGAATGTGCCCATATCCGACTGGATGAAAGTTTTCATGTGTCTTCCAGTGAAGGAGAAAAAAGTGCCGATAAAAACAGCAAGACCGGATCACTACAAGGCACTCTACCAGCTCTACAAGCAGGTGTACCAATCCAAACCACCAAACTATCTGCTGGGAGTCAAGTTTCGACGCGAATATGTTTATTTTGTATGCAGAGGTCCAGTAAAGTGGGTTGAGTTTGCATCTGAGGTGGTGAAGAATGTGACCAATGAAGGTCACTTAGATATGAAAAGAGAACAATGGAAGTTAGAGACTTCCCAAGTATCCATAGGAACCCCAAGTGGTTCTGCCATCTTCTTAGGAAATATACCATCCGGAAGTACACCAGTCGGAAGTGGTCTTTTCACAACTAATCAGTCTGCGTTTAGTGTTGAAGTATCCACTTCCTTGCAAGAACTTCTTGTTGAGGTTAGAAAATCTCATGACAATGTATCAGCCGAGTCTCAGAAGGATAAGGATTCCGTGTTCAAATCTGTTTGATGTGCACCGTTGCAAGGGTGCCCTTGACACCATCCGAATGCACTTCCTTGACGATGCCAATGTACCAATAGGCTTGCTTGACAGCCTCCAAGAAAAATTTGACCAAGCAAAAGCCACCCTACAACAGACACAGGTATGCTTTGAACTCCATCTGATTGTGGTATAATACCTGCAAAGTACCATACGGTATGATTTTTCATACCGGTAGGATGTTATCATATCGGTAGGATTATCCACTACCGGTAGGATTTAGGATATAATCCTAGCGGTATGGTTAAATCTGACCGGTATGATAAAATCCAACCGGTTTGATGTTATGCTTCTAGTATAATGTTATCCTACCGGTATGATGTTACCGGATGTTATCCAGTATAATGATGTTACTATCCAGTATAATAACATCATATCGGTGGGATAACATCATACCGGCAGGATGTAATCATACTGGTATGATAACATCATTATATCGATTTTATACCTGTTTGACATTGTCTGAAAACAGAGGTCTCTTGCCTACAGGAAGAATTATCCAATTGCTTGGAGCGTGAGGAAACCTTTGGTATCTATGTCACGTTTGTGACAGACATGATTAGTCAACCAATGCTACCTGAAACCATAGTCTTGCCTGCACGAGTTTCAGCTCCTGGACATAGTATTGTTCTCATTGATGTGTGCAATGCTTGTGGTGTAAAAATTCATGATCACAATCACTCAAGCCATGTTGTTCTATTGCCTTGTTCACATGCATACCATGCATTCTACTATGCTCACTTGGCTGAGAAAGGAAAGTGCATGCTTAAGGATTGCCTCGGAGTTATTTCTGCATAAGACCAATCCCTTCTAAAGAAGAAGCCAGTTGAACCATGCCCAAAAATAGGTGAGAAAATTGTTTCCATGGGTAATCAGGTGGTTGATTTTTTTCTTCTCTGATGTTTTTCAGAGTCAAGCTTCTTCAAAACTACTGCCTGTAAAGACACAGGGAACAATGCAGTGACGCCTACATACAAGACACCTATGGAGGTTTTGCTTGATGAAAATGTCCCTAGTAATGCTGAGAAACCTGTTTCGAAAACAACAGAAGAAGAACAAAACTTTGAGGTAAAGGAGCGGAGTACGACTGGTGCTGAAGGGAAAACCCAGAATGAGGAAGACGGTTGCTAGACACTGGCGTGCTGGTGACAAGATCAAAGACCCCGAGAAAACGAGGCCAATGTGGCAAGAGTAAGTTTTTTCATTGATTATGGCTCTAACAAGTGATCTTTTGCTGCACATATTTCTAAAGCTGATGGTCGTGTAGATGTCAGGCTGGAGGGAAGTCCGGAGGAGACCCTTGCTTAGCATATAAGCAAGGCAAAAAGAAAAAAAATCGAGAAGACTGGAGATGAGAAGCCTGAAATGGAGCAAAAAAGCAAGGAAGAGGAAGAGACCCAGGGGCAGCGAGAAGACGAGATGGACATAGAAGACACTAAGGAGATGCAGAATACCGGCACAAGTTCTGACCCTAAACCCAGAGCCTGCAAAATATTATAGTTTTCCCCCCCTATGTTTCTTTTTATGTAACCACTTCTGAAATTAATATAACTTTCTTTCCCATTCGACGTCTCTTTCATCTTGTGCCTAATTTTTGAACATTGTGTACTTTTATTGTATGATTTCAATCTATAGATATGTCCTAATTGCATATTTAAATTTGAGCCTTGTGTAATTTTGCATCTGCAGATATGCTTTCAATTGAAGAATGGCGCCTTGCAGATAGGTTCCGGTCTGACAAGCAGAATGGCAGGGCTGACATTCGTGCAATATGGAATTGCGTGTTGTCTCCTGCAGTGCTCGTGTTTCCTCTATGGTATAGACTAATAAAAAGAATCCCACTGATATGGCCAAGGATACCACCTTCGTTGTCTTCTGGAGTGCTCGTGTTTCCTCTATGGTATAGACTAATTAAAAGCATCCCATTGATATGGGATGCTTTTAATTGATATGGCCAAGGATACCACCTCCGTTGAGCGTCCAGTGTAGGGTTCTCATTTTGGACCTTAATGGATTACTGCTCAAGAAATTTGATGGAAAATATGGTGAAGAATTTCCCTACTGGCCAGAAATGCGGTATGTTGTTGAAGGGGATACACAGTTTTGGGTAAGGCCCGATGCAGAAGTGTTTCTGAATTTTTGTTTTAGATGGTTTGAAGTGTGGATATGGAGCTGCTGCGAGTTTGAGAAGCTCAAATGCACGCTAGCGACAGTGTTCCCTGACCACCACAAAAGATTCAATAGAGTGGTAAGTCAGGCGCAGTGCACAAGGGCCCCTTTTAAATTGGGCACGACAGATAAACCGGTGTTCCACAAGAATCTCAAAAATTTTCCTGACCTTCCACCTGACACACTTATCTTTGATGATTCTGGATATAAGCTAATGTTCAATCCATTGGGGTCATTTCTTGTTTTTCCCAAGCTAGAAAAGCAGTCTAAAGAAGTGCGCGCCTGTTTTCTGTCAATCATTGTCATAAACTGGCTAGCACACTGGTTGTACTCTAAGGACAGAATTGAGTATACAAACAGGACTGTAATTTGTGCAGACGGACAACCTGACGACACCTATGTGCGTCGTTTTTATTGGAAATGGCGGATTGACTTTTTCAAGAAGAAAAGAACATATTTTTTAATTTAAAAAAAAGCTTCATAAAGTCTGTGAAGTGGGCGACTTTTGTCGATGGATCTAAATGGAGAATTACTCAGCCTTCTTGTCAATCAATGTAACAGAATTCATGTATAATATATTTACAAGCAAGTTGCACGGAAATACATTGTATTGTATATTTGAAGTATCTTGGAAATAAACGGAGAGAGAGAGATAGAGATAGAGAGAGAGAGAGAGAGAGAGAGAGAGAGTCTGATACCAGTATGATATTGGGCAGTGACTGGTAATAACGGTATGATACTGAGAAGTGAGAGAGAGAAAGAGAGAGAGTCGGATACTGAGAAGTGACTTGTATGATATCGGTATGATTCTTTGAAGTGACAGGTATGATACCGGTATGATACTGAGAAGTGATCGGTATGATACTGAGAAGTGACAGAGAGAAAGAGAGGGAGAGAGAGTCTTATACTAAGAAGTAACTGGTACGATACCGGTATGATACTGTGAAGTGACTGATATGATACTGAGAAGTGAGAGAGAGAGAGAGAGAGAGAGAGAGAGAGAGAGAGAGAGAGAGAGAGAGAGAGAGAGAGAGAGAGAGAGAGAGAGAGAGAGAGAGAGAGAGAGAGAGAGAGAGAGAGAGAGAGAGAGGGACTTGTATGATACCGGTATCATACTGAGAGAGAGAGAGAGAGAGAGAGAGAGAGAGAGAGAGAGAGAGAGAGAGAGAGAGGGACTTGTATGATCATACTGAGGAGTGACTGGTATGATACTGAGAAGTGACAGAGAGAGAGAGAGAGAGAGAGAGAGAGAGAAAGAAAGAGCGAGAGGGACTTGTAAAATACCGGTATCATACTGAGGAGTGACTGGTATGATACCGGTATGATACTGATAAGTGAGAGAGATAGAGAGAGAGAGAGAGAGAGAGAGAGAGAGAGAGAGAGAGAGAGGGAATCTATGATATTCGTATGATACTGGGAAATGACTGGTATGATACTGAGAAGTGACAAAGAGAGAGAGAGAGAGAGAGAGGGAGAGAGAGAGAGAGAGAGAGAGAGAGAGGGAGAGAGAGAGAGAGAGAGAGAGAGGGAGAGGGAGACAGTTCAATATACAGTTAAAGCCACATATACACAAAATTATGCATTATGCATTTCTTAAGATGGCTACAACTCAAAGGCATACTATTGTAGATAGACTCACTGGCATCAATTGATATTGTATATAGTTTTGAGTTGTTGGGATGGGGTATCATGGGGATTTTCATTGCCCAAACAAGATGTGAATATGTGAACACCTCTGGTTTTTTGTCCAAAAGCTCGCAGGTCTGCTCATTTACCATACGATAGTTAAACCCTTTGATAGCATAGGATCCTCGCCCAATGATATTGCCCCAGTCATCTTCAACGTCTGAATGAAACTCTTGAATAGCTGCAGTGCATTTCACTTTATAGAAATCCACTTTTTCTTCATTGTCATTTGGTGCGGGAACAACAAAATTATCACCAACAATAAAAGCTTGACTGAGGGTTTCATAGTATCCTTCATACCTCTGCATCCTCATTTATTTTGTCGTCATCGTCTTCCCCTTCTTCTGTAGGCTCCAAAATAAGGTATGTCCAGAAAGGAACGTGTGACTTGCTCACACATCTCCTCTACTTTTCCTGTTTACATGCACTACAGAAACAAGACAGTGAACGTGTTCTCAAAGTAGTTGTATCATGCTCTGAATATGCAGAAACAGAGTGCATTGAGCGGGTATTTTTTATAGCCTTTACATCCCAATTTTTTCCCCTTTCGCCATCCCCCAATTCAATCACCCAAAAAATCATGCTTACATAACGGGCCTGGGATGCATAGGTGGCTGTAGCACCATCTGACAAGGTCTGTCTCAATAATGCCACAACATCTGCAGCACAGTCTATCTTCGTGTAGTTTGGCTGCAATTGGTATTGAGTTAAAGATCTTTTTATCACTGCTCCCGCTCTGTCGTGTTCTCCCTTACCATGGCCGGATCCAAAAAAGTTCCAAGATATTTTCCATCCCGTGAAAACACTGTATCTGCATTTTATTCAATGGATAGAAGAAAATTAATATACTCCTGGCACGATAAAAGTACCAAAAAAAACACGTATTATAATATTACTGATGTTAGACAAGCATTTTATTACAACTTTAATTCCAATATTATAGGTCTCTATATTAAAACCACCTTCAGATAATGTTTGTTAGAACATGGTATACCTGGGAAGGAAATAGAATGGTCTTCTTGCTTTGAATTGTGAAGCTGCTCCATCAGACCATACTTAATGACGGCTTATGTTTAGACCAAATTGCTCTAGCCATTCCGCATGTTTCAGAAAACAGTGTTGAACAAAATGTGTGTCATGTTGCTTGTCATCTAAAATGAAGAAGTGAATTGTCTGGTGGATGTCACCTGCATAATATAAAAATCAGAAATTATTGAAGGATTAATACAAAAGAAATAATACTGATCTAGGGTGATGTCATTACCTGCAATTCGGAAATATGTTCTGTCCACAAAAATAGTTTCTTGATTTGAATACCAGTGCATGGACTGAATCTCATTTTGTTCCTTGAAACTAATTTTCAGCAAAGTCAACAACTGACACAACAACATCTTCTGGAAAGTTTTGTATGCATTCCTTATATTGTTCTGCTTTCCATCTGTACACAAAATTATGCATTGTGTATTTCTTAAGATGGTCTTTGAACATGACTAAGAGATCCTGTCATGATATTTCCTTATGCGACAAGACTTTCCTTTTCTTCTTCAGACCGTCACACGTAGTTCCTACTTCTAGGTCCTCAAAAATCTTTACCACAATATTTTTAGCAATAAATGTAGCCTCTACAGCACAAAATTCTAACTTATCCGGGCCACACCTTTTACATTGACCACTCAAGCAGGCAAGGGCATGGAAGGTGGACGTATCTGATTTTGGACAGAGTATAGAGTCCAATAAGGTCGTTACACTCTTGATAGGGTTTTTTGGTGCCTTGAATCCACCATTGTCTTTTCATATGTTGCATTGACATTAGCGAGCTTTTCCATGCAGACCGAATACAGAACTTTGCATGTGATTTATGGCATCCTTTAGGAAGGACATTTGAACATGTGAAATGCAGCAGCAAGTATATCGATCTCTCAATTTCCGTACAAAATATGGCTTCATGTACTCAAACGCCCGCTGCCTTATTACAATTTCAGGGTATTGTTCTTTGAAGTTGAGAAAGAGCTCCACCTACAATGAAAGACATATATGGTTAAAGAACATTGAAGAAAACTGCACGTTTTTATTATCTTTGAAGAAAGTTGTTACATTACTATAATCCAGTATTTTTATTCAAACCAATATTTTTTTTCACTTAATTGGTTAGGCAAACCACTACATATGAACACATGTCCTTGGTACGTTCCAGTGGCATATAAGTGTCAACCAGTTCAAATGTTCTGACTGCTGATGTAAACCAGTCTTTTCATTTAAAACCGGTATGTTATTTACCTAACCAATACATGTGAGCACTTAACCACGATGTATACCAGTGAGAAATAAGTGTTTAAAAAAAAGAACACATGTCCTTGGTACATACCAGTGGTATATAAGTGTCAACCAATTCAAATGTTCTTACTGCTGATGTAAACCAGTCTTTTCATTTAAAACCGCTATGTTATTTACCTAACCAATACATGTGAGCACTTAACCACGATGTATACCAGTGAGAAATAAGTGTTAAAAAAATGAACACATGTCCTTGGTACGTACGAGTGGTATATAAGTGTCAACCAGTTCAAATGTTCTGACTGCTGATGTAAACTAGTCTTTTCATTTAAAACCGGTATGTTATTTACCTAACCAGTACATGTAATCACTTAATCAGGATGTATACCAGTGAGAAATAAGTGTTTAAAAAAATTTACTGGATATGTAAACCAGTAATTTCCTTTCAAACAGATATGTTTTTTACCTATCTGACATGACAAGCAGTACATGTGAATAGTTGACCAGTACATGTGAACACTTAACCACGATGTATACCAGTGAGAAATAAGTGTTAAAAGATTTTTAATGGTTATGTAAACCAGTTTTTTATCTAACCAGTTTATACATATCATACGCGTGCGAAAGTATGCGTCTACAAACGTACGTTTCACCAAACATACGCGTCTGATAAAAACTATGTTTCCATTTATATTCTCCTTCACATCCAATATTTATCTACTCTTAGTCTAGGACCAAATACAGATTCCCCTTATTTCCATTTATAACTTCCTTCATATCCGATTTCATATCTACTCTTATCAACCCAATTATAGTGAATATAGGTCATGAATGCAAATATTAGAAAAAAAAAAAGGATATATTGAAGCAAGTTATTACCTGAGATTGTTCAAGAAGATGCACAGGATGTTTGACATATGAATTTCTTCCAATATGCTTTCTGCACACATCCTTCTTATTGGGTGAAACACGAGTGTTAGACATCCAAAAGGAGAAGATCAACTCTTTCTCATCAAGTGTTATGAAACCACGATCCATGGGCTGTTGAGCACACAAAGAGTTTGGCAAATTTCCATCACCTACTGCCCTCAACCGATTCTTTGCAGCTATGAAGTGACTCTTGTGCAAATTTAGCAACTTAGATGCAGCTGAAACATTCACTTTTGAGGTAGATGTACACTCAACATTCATAAGCATTGTGGTGATGAACCTTTTAGAAAGAGCTCTTATCCGCTCTTGGGTAATTTGATTGCATCTATTGTGTTTTGTATGGCTTCAACAAAGGTTGTTTGTGCCCTAGGTATTTCAAGGTCTCCAAGAGAAGGATGATTGACAAACTTGCACAAAATATCTGAGCGTGATGCAACATCAAGGGCCTTTTTACGCCGATTGAAGAGCATAACAAGGTCATTGTAAAGTCTTTGAAGCTTTGCATCATCAACACCATTTTGATCATTATCTTCCTCACGTGCTACCTGCTCAAACTTGTTCTTAGCACGTTGCTCCCTCTTTCTCCTAGCATGATATTCCTTGACCGCATCAACAACATACCTAGCACACAGGTCACAGTGAGGTTGAGAGGAGTCACATACAGTGTGAGATTCTTGCTCCATGCTAGAGAGGTAGAGATTGAGCGAGGTGATAGGCCTACAGAGAGCAAGAGCAACAAATGACAACAATAGATGTGTGATAGGCCTACAAAGTAAAACAGCAATCTGTGCTCCTACACAGAGAGTTAGAGAGAGACAGTAAAACGAGAGAGTGGGAAGACAAAGAGCTGGTTGACGTGCATAGTTAAGAGCTACAGGGCCGTCTTCTATATTTGAAAAAGAGACGTGGAAATAGTAATGGTGTAAAGAGTTGGCTGGCGTGCATAGTTAAGAGGTACAGAGCCGTCTTCTATATTTAACAAAAACCTATGGAAATTCTATATTTAATTAAAAAGCTATTCAAAAGAATATATCGAACTGAACTAATATAGATGTTTTTATGTACCCATTATAAAACCTCTGTCCGGGACAAGGTTTTTGGTCCACCTATTCATGCATCCACCCATCGCTCCTTGGTTTTGAAGAGGATTGAGGTCAACCTAGGTAGAATCATGCTTGCTTAGGCTTGATGGGTTTGCAACGGTGAGAGAGTAATGTTTTGACTGTGTCCTTGTCTTTGTTGGAGTAAAATAGATGAGAAACTTGAAGCGTATTCGGAACAGGTCCATAGTAGTTTTTGTTAAGGTACTCTAGATCTTCAATGGTATGTTTCCCAACTCGAAGCCTGCTAAGGATATTTATGAATATTGGGTCACTTTTTTGCATAGGTATTGTGAGTTCATAGCACTTTGGATATGTATGCCAATATGAAGGAGACACAATTCCTAATTGTGTTTGTTATTTTGCAAAGATCCACCTGTCTTTTACAGGACTCGCTTGACAAAAATCTCCACATAGAATGACATCCAATCCACCAAATGGTTTGTTGTGGAATCGTTTGATTGCACACAAGCGTGAGTCAACCATTAAGGACACTGTAGAGACAATTCAAGAGACCTCATCAAAAACTACAATTTTTTAATCTTTGTAGAGGAGAGAAAGAGCATCTAATTCTTTAGCGCTTAAACTTGTTTATGAAGATATAGCTAGAGGCAAGTGGAGAGTGGAGTGGATAGTTGTGCCACAGATATTGAAAGTTTCCTTTCTTGTATAAGCTATTAGTAGTGCTACTAGAGAATTTGGATCTGGTGGTATTTTATGGTTATAGAATCTTTGCAATGCTTCTACTATTCGTAGCAAGGTGAAAGTTTTGCATGTTCCCTCCCCTCCTGTGTGGAACAGATGTATTTCTTTGTTAGGATGTATTTGTTTTTTGAGCATTACGTTGTCGAGTATGTGTTGTTGTTGGGGTTTAAGTTTCTCAATGCCAACGTACTAGTCATCATTTCTCATTATGATATACTTGAATTTATGTAGATGCGATTGTGTCTTAGTATGTTGTGGTATGTTTAAGTTATTGAGAATATCTGCTTGATGTTATTCTTGTGGATCAATGTCTATTGTGCTAGTTGTGGCTAGAGAGAGGTTGTGTTGTTTTGTTAGTTTCTCTATTGGGGTGTTTTCTTTATTAAACGTTTTCTCATTTGATTTTATGACTTGTGAATGTTTGTCATATGTGTTTCTCCATGAAGAGGATTCTTTTAGATGTTGTTTCTCATTTGTGGTCCAAGGGAGGTATAGCAAGCATTGTTCACGAATCATATGATCTTACCCTTACGTAGTGTTTTGTATGCTCTTACATCTTGCTTAATTGTTGATGCATATTAAGCAAAGCATAGATAGTGTAGGCTTTCTGGTGTTCCAGTATATTTATCAAAAATACTTTGAAAGAGTATGTCTTTACTTGATGGGTCAAGTCGTTGCACGGTGGATTTTCTTTTTAGGACCAATGCACATTCATCAGAGGAGTTAGTTGTTCATGTACATGAAGTGACGAGTTACACAAGGGAGTGGTAATGATAGTGCTATATGAACTGCTTGTTGTGCACTAATTTGCTGTGTATTTTAAAATAGTGTTGCCTACCTTGCATAGTCTCTCAAGAGTTGTCACATTATTGGCCATGCATATGTCAAATTGGGATTGTATTGCTTGGATTCGCGTATTGTCCATCTTTGTCATGTATGAAGTGCATTAGCTTGCCGCACCATGTGCATTCAAAATGAGCTAATTGTCATTATTTGCATCCCATAGTGTTGCAATTGTGACATTGAAATCGTTTGTGTGCATGTCTATTACATCTCATTTTAGAAAGACCTACTTTTGCAGAATTCTTGCAGAATGAGCTACAGGAATCCGATTGGCGAAATTTTTGAGTCTAACATAGAATTCACGGCATAGTAAGACTAACAGAGGAATTTTGGAAAAATTGGTTTGGGATGTCCGAGTATAGATACCCAAGGTAGGCTAAAATCACCTCATTTCTACTTGTTGCCTTTGGAGAGAGAGATTTTCCACCTTCTGTGCGTGCATTTTTTGGAGTCCATAGTCGGCTATTTTCAGCATCGTCTTACACGAACCATGATGGGTAAGTTCTATACTCATCAATGATCCATTTTGTATGGCCGGTAGCTAGTCTAAACCCCTGGAAAAAACCCTACAATCCGATCAGTGCACGAAGACCTACGACCATAAATCAACCAGAGTGGCCTGTCAGCTCAACCAAATCAGAGAAACTTGAACTGTACCATGCCCCAACATAATAGAACACTTCTATATCAACAGTGGACCATTCCTCAAGGGTCGAGGGGGTCCCAAGTAGAACAACTAGGTTTTTGTCAGATGCCATAATTGGATTTTGACTTCACAGACAGCTTATATATGAGGTCTATACACAATGTATATGATTGGTTTCATAAAATCAATCAAGCCAAGCCCTCAAAAAGCAAAAAATGGCTTGAAAGCTACAAAGCATCGAATTTGACATATGAGGTCAAACTAACTCCAAATGGGCCAAAATTGGATGAGTTGTTTCAGGACTATGTAGCGGACAAATCCATAGCTTCAAAAATGACTAACCGACTCTACAGCCATGTAGTCACAAAAATCAGTGATTTCAAAGTCGACAAAGCACGAAGTGATGCCAGCAAGCCCAAATTTTACCAAATTCAATTTAGGACTTGTTTCAGGTGTATAGAATTTGTTTAGGTCAAAATTTCTTAGTTTTGCAAGAAAAAGTTGACTGCTGTAAATAATCGCGATTACTTACTTTTGTAATATCTTGAAAATGGTATCATCACCTCACCTATCACTTGTACACACCTATTACATGCCAAATTTCAAGTATGATCCAAAATGATCAATTTTAACTTGGAAATTGCCAAAAAATGCAAATAAGTCATTGCAAACCAATTTCTGAGTTATGAGTCATATTTTTTGATCCAAATCACCTCATATCACATACACAGGGTCTACACCATACCTAGAACCAAGTTGCACCAAAACAATGTTCATCTTGATGGAAAAGTTTATAATCGCGATTATTTACTTTTTGGCCAAGATGATGGAAAATTGCAACTTTTCCATCATGGGATCAAAGTACGTGATGTCCTAAGCCCACTAACCAAGTTTAAACAAATTTGGAGCTCAAAATATCAAATCCCTTTACATCTACTGTTTCAGAGACCTAAAGCCTAAATCTAACACCATTCTCACCCTATGCACTCAAATGAGCCCATATTTCAATCAGAGTATCTAATGGTTATATACTTCAAGCCTATAATGCCAAATTTGCAAAAATTTGACAAAATCACTCAGCTGTAAATAATCACGATTATGTACTTTTGTTGCAATTTTTTGTTTGGACTTCATGATTTTGTTCTTTACATGTTTTTATGCATCTATGCATGTTCAAAAACTGATTTGAAGCAAATTGGACTCAATTTGTCAGCAATTCAGATGAAGGACATTTCAGGGCGGAATCTGCCAATTTTTTTAACTTTGACACTCTATTCACTTAGCAGGAGCCATGTAAGCTACAAAGAAGGGCAAGAATAGGGTCTCTCAAAAGGAGAAGTTGCAAGAGCTACCACCATACCAACTGGGACCCCAGTTCAGTAAAACAACCAAAGCGACCTATCTGTCGAAAGAACAGTTGAAGGAGAACAACACCACAATATTCACATGTAGATTCAGATGTGAAGAAGGATATGAGGTAGAACTATAACTTCTGAAAAGAGAGGTCTACGATGTAGCAGCAAAGCTGGAAACAAAAGAAGCTAACAGAATGCTTGGACTCAGAGAGTTCTACGACCAAGAGCCATGTGGAGTGGATTTCCAGAAAGATTATAACCTCATGTCCACAATCAAGGAAGATGGAATAGCCCAAATCTCTGACCACTAGCAAGGGAACAAGGTCGAGGTGGTAATTACAAAAGAGATCGTGGCCAAATATCTCAAATTGCTGACACAATGTATGACCATGAGAGCTAGAGACAGAAAGACAGCAGATACCTTCACCAAGGAAACCGCTGTTGCAATATTTGCCGATCTTATCCTGAAGCAAGTGGAAGAACCAACACGGTTATACCACCAGCACTTCCACTTTTTTGCAAAGAGACCACCAAGGTACACAACACCCAATCATGCAGTTGTGACCACATTTACACAAGTGTTAAGTCGACAACCAGGCAACCCATCTACCACACACAGTATGTTCTGTCCACACTGAAGGGGACAAAGAAAGAGGATAACATAACATATTTGGGAGCACTTGAGGTACTCACAAGAATTTCCTACCATGCTATCAACATGGCAAACAACTTGCCACCTACCCTAGATCAAAACACATGGATCATGTCTACACAACCATCCCCTCGAGCCACAAGGTCCACCAAAAGAACTTACAAATCTGATGAAGATTCTGCCGAGAGCTCTCCCGAAAGGCATAGCATCAAAAACTCCAACAATGAGGGAAGAAGAGTACGCATTGAAGAAATGAAAAGAAAAGCATTGGCAGCACATCAAGAGGATCCACAAAAAAAGCAGGCAAGATTTGAGAGAGAGAAGCACTCTTATGAATGAAGCCACCAAGCTCAAGGCAAGGACCCTACAAAGTGGGTACCTATAGAAGTAAAAGGACCAAGAACAAAGCACCCTGCACGCAAAGAAACAAAAGATCCAAAGGATCTATTGGAAAGAATGTATCAGGAGGCAGAGGCATTGAAGCTGAAAGAAGCTTAAGAAGCAGAATGAAAAGCTAGAGCAGATGCGGCCAAACAGAAAAACAAGCAAAAGATGCAACCGCACAAGGAGAGACCCAACATGAACAAAGTGATATGTCTCTCCGACCTTCTTCACCTGCTTACGTAACAGCACCACCACCTATTTCCAAGCCCTCCACCATCACCAGTAGATAGAACCACACAAGCTGAGCCCACTAAGGAAAAAGAGCCGAACAAAAAGAAGCAGCAGAATCTGCACAATAGGCAGCAACTACTCCGGAGAAAGCCAAATCAAAAGAACAAGAGCCGGAAAGGACAGCAAGTCATGCACCAAAGGAGTCAACAAGATTTGAGCAAAAAAAGGAAGAGGAAATAGAGGAAACCCCATCTACCACCACTGAGCATGAAATGGCTGAGGCATCCATGAAGCCTCAAGTAGGCAAAGCAAAAGAGGCCCAAGCATAGCCTCAAGGGAAAGAACCAACCCGGCCGCTACCACAAATACCCGCCACAGTCCCACTAAAGGAATCACAAGACACTGCCAAAATGTCTAGGCAGCTCGCAAGACATGAAGACTGCCAGACCAATGATGAGGTGATTCTACAAGTTAATGAATATGCAAAGCAAATACAGGATATGATAGAAAAACTCCGATCCGCAACACTTAGCCGTAGCACAAAGGCTAAAGAATTGGAGATGGTGATCGACGCTCTCCAAGGAGAGTTAGAAGACAGATTGAATTTCATCACAGATATGCAAAAACAAGTCCGAGAATTGAAAGATGAAGCAAGAGACAAACAACAAAAGGAAATGGAGTTATAGGTGAATTTCTCATGAAGTTGACAGATGCTTGCAAAACCAAAGACGAACAACTGATAGAGGTTACTACCAAACTTTTAACTACAACTCTATCAATGCAGAAGATCCAAGTACAACTAGATGTAGCAAACGCCTCATTGCAATATTCAGGGTAGAGGATCAACGATCAGGCAATCTTTTTGCGACAAATACGAGAAAATCCCACAGCTACCTCGATCAAAGGAACAGACAAAGTGCACAAAGCGATGGAGAAAAAGAACAAAATATCTCGAGCTAGAGCTAAAGCTGGAGCAGTTACAATGTAGAGACCTTGCATTCATGCGGGTACAACGGGAAGAAGAGCTGCTCAAGGAAATAGCTGAGCTAAAGAGAATCAACCAGCTGTTGAGAGATGGACAGCAAGAGATGCAGGAACAAGCAGGCACGTCAGAGAATCCACACACTGATACTCCCTCAGTCTCTTTCGCTGAGATGGAAACAGAACGAGCAAAAGGGCTAGGTGGCGAAGAAGATTTCCAAGTACCATTAACAGAAGGTGATAAAGTGCCAATGGTCCAGCTATCAAAAGCTGAGGAAGATGCACTTAAGGAAAAGGTTACACAAGAGACAGATAAGCAGTGGAAAGCAGTGATGGATTGGGAGTTAAGATTTATTCACTCTCCCAATGTTACTCAACTCACTCCCAATCAAATCAATGCACAATGGCATCAGCAATCACTTGATAAAGATGGAATTGCTCTAGGTCAAGGAAAGACTTTATAAAGACATGCAAGTAGAAGGCACAGATGAAGACCACCTAAGTGGAGGAAGAGTTGGCTGAACAAGAATCCAAGATACCTGATTCTGTTCACAAGAGCAGCTGTGGCACTTCAAAAGGATCCTACTTTTTGTCCTGTACCAAGAGTAAGGACGCGGCAAGCACATGAGGAAATAACAAAGAAGCGGCCAACATGGCTGAACTATCTGAGATTTCCAGCTCTAAAAAAGGGATTGGCGATAGAAGAATACATGGTGAGAACCATAACGGGAACCATGTCATTCTTCCAAAGTCTACATGATATTTCATGTGTTATTCCTTATAAAATTTGCCGAATGTTGCTCACATGCATTGAAGTTTTTCATGAGCCAAAACAAGCAGGGCCCCATGGATGTCTTTCGTTGAGGGTATTAAGGGTTTATGCTATGATCTTAGTGCCACAACCTTCGAAAGAAGTCCTCTATGGCTTCTACGCCCGCTGCATGTTCTTACCTTCTCATAATATGTTGGCGTTTGAGGAAGCGTTCTACACAGGGTTTTTCACTTGGCATACGAAGTTTTTTGGGCCAGTGATCAGCAACCTGACTTCAATATTTGTAGGCTACTCCACAGTCGCGCTTAAAAAGAGAGTCGATATGCAGCTTTTTTAGGTGCCAGACAAAGAGAGAAAGATCAGATACGAAAAGGCTCTACAATCACTTAAAGACCGCCTTGCCAGTCCGTCAACTCGAAGATTATTTCATCCCATAAAGCTGTATCAAGGGACGACACAGGTGAGGAGGGGGGAATGTAGCAGCAAGCTAACTCGGATACCATTTTTTGGAGCTCTTGTTGTAAAAAAACTTATTATTTTGATAAATCGGGAATATTATAATTCCTATTTTACGGATAAACTTTGTAATTGATGAGAGAGGGCTACAAGCTTCCAGATTGTATCAACTTGTCTTTACCCATCTGTACTTAGAGCTCCCAGATTATTAGTTTTGACCACCAAAAACCATGGCTAAGGTCTAAAGCCATTTTTTGTGAGTTATTTTCAAGTTTTGGATAATAAAATACACAACGTGAGTCAATGGCGCTCACTTTTCTCCTTCTCGCGCTTCCTACTCCCTCTCCGGTTGTCACATTGCAATCGCATCTGTTGTGTTGAAAGCCCAGGTAAGAGCTCTACACATTGACGTAAGCATTTCATAGTATTTCATAGCCCTGTGGCCCTAATCTCATCATAAGTAGGAATTTACACTTCAAAATAAAAAACTAAGCATAGGTGGGGTATTGGGGCATCATTGCTAAGCATTTAGATTCATTCTGGGTCAAAAACAACTAGGTCAAAAATCCACTGCTATTAATAATCGGGATTTTTGCAACTGACCTAAAGTGGGATTTGAGACCATAAGCATGTGTGATTCGGTCTTATAAACTTGTGGTAGAAGTTTTGTTATGTTTGGATGTCATTTGATGCTGTAACGGATGTGAATTGTTTGCAGATAAGAGGGATTGGCTTTTGGTGATTTCAATTACTTGAGTGTAGCTTGAGCTAGATGCGAGTTGTTTGATATTTTTCGAGAGATTGACAACCTCTTGTAGACTCTATGAACTAGTCAAGTCAGCTTCTTCCCATGGATTGATAATTTAATCGTGGATCTCCCTAAATCTACAATAACATAGGAGTGAGGTTAGACACCCATCCCACACTTTCTCACGATCGAGTATTGGAGCTTCTTCAACCCACAAAAGGCCATGATCATGTTGACTACCATGGCTTTGAAACTTTGTGACAAAGAAGTAGTCAAAAAATTTTCCGTAGATTGTGCTATCATTGAGAAGGAGTCTTTTCATGCATTTGAAGCGGTTAAGATAAAAGCGAGCCGCCGTTACTGGATTTATATAGATTACACATTTGTTGAAAGAGCTATCACTTTCAGTGTCTTGTTCTTCAAGTGCGACTATTTGTTGCAATGCATAGACAATGGGTTTCCACCTTTTCTTGACTGAGGAGAATGTGACAAAGAAAGTCGGTGGGCCCAATTGTCAAATCATAGCAAAAACACTACTTTTTATTTTTCTTTGTAGTCAATGAAGTACGAAGTGCCTCAAAATATTTATAGACTAGTGGTGATGATAACAACTTTTCAATGTTTTTGTCTTCACAAGCTTGTGTAGCACATAGTGTTCCATTGTCTAGTTTTTCTTTGCGAAGATGTATCCAAATGGAGTACATTATTTTTTGCATCATAATCTTTACAGACTTGAAGAACAAATTTTCAATGTTGAGAGCGAAACATCTATCTTTGTGCATAAGCTCCCATTTAACTATTGTTTGGTAGTTCATTGACAAGTGATGATGATATTTTCTATGCTCTCCAAAGAATATTGTAGTAAAGGTAAGCTCTTCACAAAGCTCATCAGCAAATAAGCCAAGCGATGTGTTGCCGTCTAATGGTGCTACCTGTAGAATTTTATCATTGTAATCAACATCTTGTTCAACGGTAGTGATGCTATGTAGCATGACATCAGTGTGGGTATTTTCATCATCTGCAATTTCATCTATGTGTTTTTGCAACAAAATTGATATTTTTGAGATTTTTTGCAAGTGAGAAAGCTATTTTTTGTTTATGCTTATCTTCTCCTTTTTATACAAAGAGCTGTTAAGAAGAGCATGGGTGGCTTTTAATGTCACTAATTGTCTCACGAGTCCGAATAAATAGCAATGTGTAAACTCTAACTTGCAATTAATGTCTACCAACAATAAATTCTCTTCCTCAATAAAGCGAGGGAGAACTTGTTGTGATTTTTCAGTGTTTGTGAGAACGTTAACTACACTTCCACGTAAGCCATATTGACCATCATACGTTAGTTCATCAATCTTTGTGAATGGTACGTGAATAGAGACTAAGCGTGCTTTGATAGAGTTGAATTGCATGATTGTAGATAAACGCTCATTAAAGCCTATGAAATGTAATCTCTTGAGTGGGACCTTAGAAGTATTTGTTCGGCGGTTGCACGTACTGTGAAACACATGTCTAACCTCACCATCCTATCTTATTGCAGTATTAGCGAGAACCACGATTAATTTATCAAACCATGGGACGAAGCGGACTCGACTAGTGCATAGAGGTACAAGAGGTTTTCAATCTCTCGGAAAAAAACTAACAACTCGCATTTAACTCAGGCTACACTCAAGTGACTGAAATCACCAAAAGCCAATCGCTCATTGAGGCAAGCAAATCACATCCGTTATAGCATCAAATGACATCCAAACGTAACGAAACTTCTAGGACAAGTTTATAAGACCTAAGAACACATGCTTATGCTCTCAAATGCCACTTTAGGTCAAGTTTCAAAATTGCGATTATTAACAGCAGTGGATTTTTGACCTAGTCGTTTTTGACCCAAAATGCATATAAATTCTTAGCAATGATGCCCCAATATCCCACCTATGCTTAGTTTTCAATTTAAAAGTGTAAATTTCTAGTTATGATGAAATTAGTCCGCGGGTCGCCGAGGCCAAAAGCTACAAAATACAGTGAGATGCTTACCTAGAGCTCTTACCTGCGGTTGCAATGCAACAAACCCAATCGCAATGTGACAACTAGAGAAGGAGTAGGAAGTGTGAGAAGGTTAGAAGTGAGAATCGTTAGCTCACACTGTGTATTATTTATCCAAAAACTTAATAAAATCTTTACAAAGTTGGCTTTTATACCTTAGCCAAGGTCTAAAATGTGTGATGTCCGGCGCCCAAGACCTTTGAGACTCCACACTTATTGTATCTGCAACCCAAGTACACTAAGTGACTTATGCTGTACATCTTGGAACTCTTATTGAGATGGTAACACATTAGAATATTACAATGGATTGAAATGAATGGGGAATTTACAATACGTGACCATTTTGAGAAAACATGTGATAAATGTGTAACTCCAATCTTTACTGTTTCTTCACTTTGATCTTCGATGTGCATCCGTGCGTCTTCGTCTTTAGCAGCTTCTGTAACTGACGTTGGCTAAGTTAACATTCTCCCCTTCCGATTTTAGTGCCCGTCCTCAGGCACTGTTCAAAATTGTACATGAAGGTTGTGGAACGTTTTGATTGGTTATTGATGGGCTGATTTCTTCATTGGTCGTTGGGTTTGGTGATGAGGTTCAATTTGTTGCAGCATCTTCATTGGTCTGAATATGGCTAATGTAAGAGATGATGTTGCATTTTTCCGTTTTTATTGGTGTCTCCTTACAGGTTTCAGTTGGGTCAGCACTTGACTTTATGTTTTGAAAGCCTAACTTGCTTGAAGAAGCTGATTCATGAGGGTTCTTTGATGTAGAGACATATGCTGACACAACTTCTTTGCTAGTCGATGGAGGGTCCACTTTAGCTTTACCTTTGTCTGCAAGATTTTTCTTTGATTCTTGTGACTTATGAAGCTCTAATCTAGCATTTTTTGTTCTATTGAAGATCTTTGTTCTGCTGTTGCCATGGTCTCATCTTGATCTAACTATGTCTCTATGGAGGGTGGCGTGAGACCCTCTTTTCCAATCTGACTTTCATCAGCTGATTCACCTAGCAATGAGTGATTGATCTTTGGACTTCCTATTGCTTCTTGGTTGATTGAAACCTCTTCCTTCTTAACTTCTGGCTTTGGTGGTATTCTCCGATCAATATCTTCCATGGTTGATCTTTGCTCTGTTTGATATGCACTTGCTATTGCCTGATTTGCTTTAAGCTCTTCTAAAGTTTTGATCAATGGAGATAAATCATCTTCAATAACATCTTCCACTTGAGTTGTGCTTGAGGACTTTATGCTGTCGTCTGCGGGTGACCAGTCTTGGTCTTCATTCTTTGTTGTATGTGATGACTCCATCATGTATTATTTTTGTATCTCTAACATATTCTCAGCCATTGGCATTCCCATTATGATGTTGTCTAGCATATCTTTTGTTGTGATCACATAGAATTGAGCTATGATGATCTGTGAACTTACTTCAATGGTGGTGGAGATGATTCCCCAATACTCTGCTCGTTTATCTCCAGATATGCTCACAAACTCAAGAGCATCTTCCAACTGTGGTTGGACACATCTTTTCCAAGTGCAAAAAGACATGAGGTTTTCGTCTAACTGGAAATCTAGCTTTACTTTGCTTGAGAGTTTTTCTTCGTTTTCACCAACAATGTTGCACTTGATTGAACTTGGTTGAACTTTATCTGCATTTTCTTTGCTTTGACCACCTTCTTCCGTTGATGTTGGCTCATTTTGTTGTAATACTACACCTTTTTCTTGCAATTGTTGAGCATTGTGTGCCTGCATTTGAGTAACTTTTGATCTTAGAAGATCCACTGTGTTTCTGGCATAATTTGTCTCTTTGAAGGAGATTCTGGTGGTGACCTTTGTGTGGCCTTTTGGAATGTAGCTTTCATAGATTTTGTCTTTTTTATCACTTGATCTGGTAGCTTGAGGATTTGCATCATCTTCAGATAGTCCTTGACTTCAGGTTTAGCATCCGGAAGGGGCTTGTACAAGGTCATGAACCTGCTAGGAATCATTGCCATTTGCATATCGATATGCATATGCGAGCTTGGTCTCATGCAATTGCTTGATCACTGTGGGATTTGTCGGCTTTTGGCTTTGACATGTGGAGATCAACTGAAACTTTTGTCCTAGATGATCTTCATAGAATAATTTTTCTACAGATTTTGATGGTTTCTGGGTCAATGGAAAACTTCCAACAACCATATGGTCTTCCAATGGTTTCTGCTTTGAAGGGGTCTGTTGGCTAGAAGTTCTTGGGCTTCTAAATGGTGTAGCATTTTATGGTACTAGAGTTGCACTTGATGAATTTGGAGCGTCCCCCTTCCTAGGGTGATCACTATAGCCTGCTTCATTGTGAGAGCTCAAAACTGTTTGGCTCTGGTTGAGTCTCACCTTTTGGGATTGTGAAGGTACACTTTGGGTAGGATTGTTGATGTTTGGCATCTGTAAACCTTCTGTATAGTTTCCTATGTGTCTCCGTGAAACATGACAAATTATTCCCCAAGTGAAGCTGTAGATAGCGTTATCTTTGCCCTGATATTGTTTTTCCCATGGGTCTCCTATTATATGAGCTCCTGTGGTTTCAAGACCCAAGGCATCATAAATGCTAGACTCTCGTCTATATCTACGACTATTTTGTTCAAAGTATATGCTCGTTTGGTCGCAACATCAAAGCTTGATTTCTAATGGAGGAGAATTTGGCTCTGAACAGATTTCTAGGTTCACTCGGGTAATATCCTTCAACTCGAGAGAGGATGGGCTATAATATATTATTTCCTCTGAAATGAACCATCCTTTCTGATCTATCACTAGATGCACTTATATGAGCTGGTATGTCCGTTCAAACACTGGTTAATCATTTTTGTATAGTTTCCCTTTTTGGTCTACATAGTGTGCATATGAATTATGTGTACCATATAAAACTAACATCATTCTGTCTGATGTGTCCCTTAGACTTGTGAATGATTGCACACTTGTGGCAGTGGATGCAAAATCATTTGTAAACCTAATAGTCTTTTCACCCTTTGGTGATATCTCGACACCTTTACTAAATTCATGCAAGAATTTTTTGTTCCAAGAATCAATTTTAAGCTTTGCAGGTGCCTGTGCATCTTATGTTGATTTTGAACTTACAGTGTTTTTGCTAGTGCTTGTAATGGTAATGCAGAATCATCTTATTGCATTAAAAGTGATCAGTTAAATGCACTTACATCAAAATTTGCATTTCCAAATTTCTATGTACCTTGCTTGGTGGTTGATGTCCCTGTTGTCAGGATTTCTTGGACAATCTTCAAAAAAATGTCCATCTTTTCATCCACAATCTGAGCATTACGCCATGACTGGTGGCATTTCATTTTGTTCTATTACGTCAAGCTCTAGTTGAGAAGTTTCTACTTCTATGTTGGCCAAGTTATCGGAATCTTCTTTTAAAACACTAAGCATCAAGTTGTAGAATGCTCCATCTTGACCTCTATACCATCTTTGGCTCGGTTCTTGAATTAGACTGGCTTCAATTGGTTGATCTGTTGGATCTTTCATTCCTGGTTCTCGATTATAGATCTGACAAATGTAGTCCATGTACAATGACCCTGATTGCATATGCACCCCATATGCACTAACTGTATGTTTTGCTGGCTTGTGTAGATTTTGAATAAACACTTGGGTTAATTTTTTGCACCTCTATTTGCACTCCATCTTTAAGCTTGAAATACCTGGCTTCAGTGAAGTCTATGAACATGTGGGAGTTCTCTAAATCTTCCTTCACTCTGATCTGTAGGATCTTTGATCCTGTGCTGCTTTTTTTGTTCATCAAGTATCTATGGCCTTTTGAATCTGTATACAAGACTTTATCTCCATTGTAGCCATAAAGTTGTAAAATCTACCATGTTGCACTTGTACCTGTGTTACCGCTGCTACTGGCTTGCTCTGTTGTACTGAACTCTCAGCTCGAGATGAGTCCATGTTGAATGGTTCTGTAAAAACTATCTCCTAGCAGATTTTGGTATTGATTAGCAAAAAAATTTCTGCTCGGGTTTGATAAAACTGCTTTTGCCGAAGTACTTCTGGCAGTTGATTTCTCTTAGACTCACAAGAGTTGATTAACTCTAGCTCGAAAGTGTCAGAATTGATTGCAGTCTTTGAAATGATGAAAATCTAGGCCTTGAATAACCTAACCTGCAGATTAGATTGTTATCCATTTTTTCCACTTGACTTGAATTCAGCTCTTGTCAAGCTCCCAATTCATTGTCTGCAACTTGCTGGTTCTTCATTCCGAGCTAAGTGAGTCAGCAAATGAATTTCCAAATTCTATCCTTGCAAGGATCTAAAGGACTAATCTGCAACTTGAAATTGAGTTAACAAGTACCAATTTGGATCCGATGGAACTTAATGTGAACAAGATTTGTTCAAGCTACACTCAAGTTCTCGACATTCAGTACAGATTTCAGTTTTATCAAGGTTTTGGTCTGTTTTGTGATCCAAACTTCATCAGTCTTCACAAAAGATGTTTGCAATCACGGTTAGAGTCTATGGTATCAACCTTGATCAGTTTTGAGCCAAAAGTAAATGATCGCGATTATTAACTTTTACCTAAAATGCGCTATTTTGAGCCTATGAAACAAGTTAAAACTTAATTTGAACAAGATTCATCAATTCACACTCAAGTTCTCGACAATCAGTACAGATTTCAGTTTTTGGCATGCTTTGTGATCCAATTTTTTTGAGCCTTTACAAAAGATGTTTGAAATCATAATTAGAGTTTATGGTATCAACCTTGATCAATTTTGAGCCAAATATGGGACGCATGTCTAACCTCACCATCCTATCTTATTGCAGTATTAGCGAGAACCACGATTATTTTGTCAAACCATGGACGAAGCTGACTTGACTAGTGCATAGAAGCTACAAGAGGTTGTCAATCTCTTGGAAAACAACTAACAACTCGCATCTAACTCAGGCTACACTCAAGTGATTGAAATCACCAAAAGCCAATCGCTCATCGGCAAGAAAATCACATCTGTTACAGCATCAAATGACATCCAAACGTAGCGAAACTTCTAGGACATCAGCACACATGCTTATGGTCTCAAAGCCCACTTTAGGTCAAGTTCCAAAATTGCGATTATTAACAATAGTGGATTTTTGACCTAGTCGTTTTCGACCCAGAATGCATCTAAATGCTTAGCAATGATGCCCCAATACCCCACCTATGCTTAGTTTTCGATTTAAAAGTGTAAATTCCTAGTTATGATGAAATTAGGCTCCGAGTCGGCGACGCCAGAAGTTACGAAATATAGTGAACTGCTTACGTCAATGCGTAGAGCTCTTACCTGTGGTTGCAATGCAACAAACGCAATCGTAATATGACAACCGGAGAAGGAGTAGGAAGCGCGAGAAGGAGAGAAGTGAACGCTGTTAGCTCACGTTATGTATTTCTTATCCAATAACTCAATAAAATCTTTAAAAAGTTGGCTTTTATACCTTAGCCAATGTCTAAAATGTGTGATGTCCGGCGCCCAAGACCTTTGAGACTCCACACTTGTTGTATGTGCAACCCAGGTACACTAAGTGACCTATGTTGTACATCTTGGAACTCTTATTGAGTCACTTTGATCTTCGATGTGCATCCGTACGTCTTTGTCTTTAGCAACTTCTGTTAACTGACGTTGGCTCAGTTAACATTCCCCCCTTTCGATTTTAGTGCCCGTCCTCGGGCACTGTTGAAAAGTGTCTGTGGAGGCTGTGGAAAGTTTTGATTGGTTGTTGATGGGCTGATTTTTTCATTGGTCCTTGGATTTGGTGATGAGGTTCAATTTGCTGCAGCATCTTCATTGGTCCGAATATGTCTGATGTGAGAGATGATTTTGCATTTGTCCATTGTTATAGCATAATGAGGAGGCTTCTGTTTATTTATGAAAAGTATGCACAATAGAAGTAGAATGATGAGGTTCTAAAGTAGGGTCTATAACTCCTATTTGCGAAGACTTTAGATTTCTTTGTCACTTTAATCTTGTTGTAATTGTAGAGTGTGTATGCTCACAAAGTGGTTACTTTTGAAGAAATAAATTTGCAATTTTGCTTGTTGACTTGTTTTGATTTTGTCACCACAAGTGCATTAACATATCACAATGTTTGGTTGTCCAACAAATGCTCTTACGTTGAGAATGTGAAGTTGTGAAAGCATAATATATTAAACCGATAGCTAATGTATCAATAATTGTAAGAACTTTCTGAAAATTGTGTAAGTGATGTGCCGACTATTTGTTGTTTTGTTTTTCTAGTTTTAGCAGTCTAAAGCATGACAAGAAGAGCTTTTTTGAATTTATAACCTCCATTGTTAGACTCATTGATGAACTACAAGTTTTTTAGAAACCATTGAACCTCCCAATGCTTGTAGTTGTGATGCAAAAAATAGCAGGGCAATAGGTTGTGTTATGGACTTTGTCAAGTAGTTCACAAATAGGGATTCCAAAATAAAAGTTCTAAATACCTCGATACTTAGACTTGTTTGCAAAACATTATGGAGTGATAAAAATAGCTCTTGTCTGGAAGGATTTGTTTGAATGAAGACTGTGTCAATGTGTATATCTCTTGGAATGGTCAAATTAAGAGCATTATCCATGACTATAAATGTTGTTGTGCTGTGTATATGTATGGGTGTGCGTGTTTGTGTGTGTGTGTGTGTGTGTGTGTGTAGCAGTTTCAAATCTATATAAATATACGCAAACGAACACTAACTGTTCACAGACTAACAATTCTAGAAAAGTACAGTGGCATTGCACAATAATTTATTTGCAGTTGAAAATAAATTTTGTACAAGGTAATGAAGATAACAAGATATAGTTCAAGAATCCATAAACCCAAAGTCTGGGATAATTTGCGTCACACTAAGAGAACCTCCATTTGTTAAGAACTAGACATTTTATTCAAGGAAGGTAGCCCTCACCTGCACCCATAGCCACAAGAAAACTATTCGTTAGCACGTGACTGTACGCAGGTGATGCACGTCGTCCCAGTTGTTATCCATGTCACCTTCAAAAAAACACATAGTTCTTAACTAGTATTTTGTTTATTTTTAAAAAAACCATTCTTTGGCATTTTTTCCAATCTGATAAAGGAAAGTGAACACCCATAAAGCAACTATGTATCTGTTTATTCCTCAATTTTATATATATATATATCTCTCTTTTTTTAAAAAAACATTCTTTGCTACACTTAAGTTTTTAGGTAAAAAGAAAAACTTCTTTTTTAATCTGATTTGAGAGAAATTCACTCAATATCGGTAGGCAAGTTTAATCTCAAGCCAAAACCCTACTCGATTAAGGAAAACCTCATCCTTGAGGTTTGAAGTATATATATAAAAAAAAGAATCTTTTTGAATAGATCCTACTATAAGAACCCATTTTATAATCACCCTGAGATATCATCAAAAAAGATCATCGAAGATTTTACAAATTTATAAACCCGAGTATACTCCCCCTTTTTTCTAAAATAGGATTAATATATATTTTTTATAACAAAACTTTATTTCTCAAGATATAACAATGCTTATCATGTCATGTCTGTCATACTGTATCCCAAGCCAAATATAAACTGTTTTTAAAAAAAACATAAAGCCCTTAGATGAGTCAGTCCTTCGATCAGACTCAGACCTGGTTTGAGAAAGATACGACAAAAGATTAACCAGCAAAGATCAATTTAACGGGAATTATATGACTTTCCTTATAATACTAAGGACTTTAAAACCAACTTCTAGAAGCTTTTTTTGTATATACTGCAAGATGCTAGGTAAGAGTCAATTCATATATATATTTGAGTGAAATTAGGAAGCCAAAAAATGAAGACCAGCAAATTTTATAGAATAGCCGAGGTTCAAAATCCAGGCAAGCCCTTCAGAACTCAATCACCATGTTAAAGTAATGGTAAGTCACCGAACACTATCATTAAACATCATAGTAAAAAAAACCAAGTATCTTGAAACCAGCTAAATCAATCCAATATGTGTTGCCATACTTTAGCTCCATAGACAATCCGGTAGGTGTTTCCACTCTTAATCCATACCGTCTGTGTTGCAACTCTAAGCATTATAAGGAATAAGAGAAAGAGCAACATAACAGAAGCTAGTACTAAGTAAAAAAAGCTTTTAGCCGATTCGGTGAGATAAGCATCAGCTCTAAAAAACAAATTCGATCTTACAAGTAGGAGATGTAATATGGTAAACAAGGTTAATTCAATTTGCAAAACCAAAAATTTTCTCCTACACGTGGTTATGAGATAAAACATACTACCAACCAAATATCAGAAGGCAAGACACCTTTTCCGAAACTAGTATTAAGTGCCCACAAAAAAATCTACAGCTGATCTAATAGAAAAGGTACCAGAACTAGAGAGTATATCATACAAGGGACTCTCATCTTACACAAAGGACCTCAGTAAAGTATTGTTACCATAAACCAAATTATAAGATCATTACAGCTTATTTTTTTGTGAATTTTTGGTTTTTTTCTTTTTTCAGAGTTCATTACATCTATCGAGCAGTTTTTTAACCAAATCATAACATCATCACCCCAATATACAATTCGTTTCTTATAAGTACCATACAGTACTCTTTCCTCAGTAGCAAAACTCCCTCATACCTGGTAGTTTCCCTATCTTTTTAAACAAACACAAACTTTTCCTCAAAAAACCAATTTTACAGCACTTTATACGGCAACCAGACATACTACTACCATCATTCAAAAAAATCCAGGCAGTTCTTAGTTTAACTGAGCCATTCACTCAGTTTTCAGAACCAGGTTATAACTCCTTTTTTTTGTTTATTTTACGAAAACAACCATCATTAGTCACAGAGGTGTACAAATTCCAAACTGTCACAGAGCAGACATGTACTCCCATAATCCTGTACGTACAGTTTCCGGAACAATTTTCTAAACCAATATTACTAGTTTTTTTAGAGCCTTTCAAATCTTTTTTTCAAAGCTTTAGAATAACATTTGTCTGTCTCTAGAGTAAGAGATATTATATGTTTGACCTGTAGATAAGGAGACACAGACCAGTCATACATTTCCTCTTACACCTTTTACACAAGAAAGGTTTAGTAACCGGAAACAAATTACCTGGTTTATTATTAAAAGAATTTCCAAAAACCAGTCTCAGTAAAGCTACACAGTAATTTATAGAGATTCTATAAAGCAAGACAGAAATTTTGTTTAGCCTGTAGATTGGGAGACGACGAAGCATCCACAGTCTCCTTCCCATTCTTTTTCGACATGATTGAGCACGCAGTAGAAAATATCTACTAACCCACACAGTATAGAATGCACACAAGTGAATACAGTACGATTCCAAGTGAGTAAGGGTACTCACATTTTAAAGGGGCATTTATACTTTGCTGAAGCAAATCGGGAGTAGATCAACGTCTGACTCGGACCAGGTGCTGCGTTATACGACACCCATACAGGCCAAATACTCAAGGATTATCCCAGCTAAAGATCCGGTCAGACCATGATTAACTCACCCTAGCATTTGCTACTACACTCACCTGCCACCTCAACCCTAGCGTAGGCAAAAGCGTGTTGCACGCAGCCCGACACAACAGAGAAGTAATTAAAAAATACGCTACTGAGTGTATATAGAGAGAGATGTTATTTACCTTAAAGCAAGGTCAAGTCAAAAAATATCTAGTCTCATAATGTATACCAACTAGAAAAACAAATGCTGTGATACCCAGTTCGAATCAACTATCAAGTTTTTTGAACCTGGCTCAGGTTTATCTCACACATCCCATTACAAATTCAACTAACCCTTATACTCTGCTTAAGTCATGCACCCATCAACTGGGGTACAATATACCAGCAAGGATCTTAACCGTGTACGATTCACTGCATAACAACAACACTTTTTTGTGATTAATTATTACTTCCAATTCCGACTCAAAATTAAAATGTGAGTCTATAAAAGCCAAAAGACACTAATATATAAACCAACCCAAGGTAACAATAGGGAGTAACTGTACTCAAGTAATATACATATCCTTATATTTTCTCCTCAGGTGTGTTAAAAAATGGCCTACAATCAAGAACTGGTTTTTTCCATAGCAAAAGCACACCTTTATCAATCAGGTGACTCTACACAGAGAGCTACATTACTCCGTTATGAACTATATCTATTCCCGCAATTAGGAACCTTTGTTTCCCAGACTAAATGGTGGTCATACCAAAATCGAGTGACTCGTGTAACCCTTTGGGGTCGAGAGCATTTTAGAAACAATATCAGATTGGCGATGGTTACATAGGCTCTGGGCCTAGGGCCACAGTATTATTACATAGAACATTCAATGAAGCCAGGTTTTTCAGAGCTAGTATACCTACTAGCCCAATTCCTTCCATCTCAAAATATCTTTTTGTATCGTAGTTATGGTCATCAATTAAGAGGGTATTTTAACTGTACTCCACGCACCCGGGAGTATGGGTTAGTCTTGGCGACTCGTATCTTGCCTTTAGCAGAGCGTCCAAACACCTGCTTTTACTGCGATAGTTGTTTGTGTGATCACGTAATGGGCGGTTTAATAGAGATGTAGATGAGGTGCGCTCAAAATACTTATCGGTCCTACGTCTTTTTGTCCCTTGTAATAGAAGAGTCAGAAGAAATACCTCATGCTATTTTGTGTGTGTGTGTGTGTGTGTGTGTGTGTGTGTGTGTGCCCACCCATTCCCAGGCACCAAATCCTATGAGGTAGTAGACCCCATAGAATAGGGGTCTACAACCTCGAGAAGTATTTGTATTATTATGCACCAGGTTATGCTGAGGTTAGATTTAGTCTGATTTAAGTAGACAAATCAGATTTTATAAATCAAATTTAAGGTAGGTCCATTTGTGTTTTTCTAAGGAGTTGCAGATGCATGCAACCAGGTCTTTTTTTTGTAAACCGTTCTTAATGAACTTGGTAATCAAAGTATCAATCTCTTCATATGCTCTAAAACAGTCGGAAGGGGCATACATTATAAGAAAAAGCATTCCTAGACAAGTGTGTAGCGAATTTTTGTACGGTCTATTGCTTTTTTTCTTTGTAAATTTAGAAGACATAAGCTTAAACTTATCTCTTTTCCACAAAAAAACGAGTATAAAAGTTTCCCAGAAAAGGGGGAATCAAAGTAAACTCAATATTCACAAAGTGTGTTCTAGAAACAATCCATTTATCCTGCCATAGTACTCTCTCAGAGAATGTAGGTTCAATACTTAAGCAAGGTGGATAAATATCTTTAAATGTAGTTTCAAATATGGGGTTGTTGATGCTACAAAGGTCACCCATAAATCTGAATGAATGTGCAAAGTGTGTGAGTAATGAATTACTTGCAGGTATAGTTAATATTTTAAGGAGCCAATGATATTCGAAGTAACAAAGATAAAGATTACACATAATCGGAGAGCATGCAAAACCCATTGGTATCCCTAGAGTTTGTTTGTAACAGGTATTACCTAATTGGATACAGCTCTTATTCAGTAGCCACAAGATATACTTATATAGATATTCCTCTTTAAAGATGAAAGGTGCAGATTTATTCGATTTTTTCACCCATCCTTTATTCCCTTTTTGTGAGATGCAAGTATACCCAATTTCCTTTCTGTGGGAAAAGGCAATCTTTATAAGACACGATAAGGTATAAAAAAACCCAAATGGCCCATCTAAAGGGATATTTTCATAGCATTGAGTTATGTCTGCAGTGAAGATAGAGTAAATGGAATCTGGGAGGTTGATAAATAACTCAGCTACGTTTTTTATGACCCAAAAAGGCCAATAAACTACATTTCTGAATCTCTTTATATCTTTATGTTTGATGGCACAGATATTTTCGATTTCTAGTAGGACAAAGTTTAAGCAGTGGGTGATATCATTCGTAACACAGGAGAACAAGCTATTTGAAGCATCAGAAATCCATCTGAATTTATGCTTATGTATCTTGTACCATGGGAAGAGTACTGGAATTTTTTGAGATGTAGGACTATAACCGAGTCCTGATAATTCATTGTTTAATGTTGTAGCTATGCAAAGAGGAGAGTAATCAAGTTTAAGAAAGTCATTACTATTAAGTCTTGAACTGGCACCCTCAAATGCCAAATTTTTACATATAAAGGAAGCAGTGTTTGATGCTTTATCTAGGCCAATAATGAGCCATTTCTTTTTAATATCATAGATAGAGAACTTTATTTTATGCATAAGCCAAGTAGTATCAGTGCTTAGCCACGTTTGTGGCAAAAGACGAATCTTTTTCCAAGAAATACTTTTGAGTGTTGATGTAAGTTGGAAGTGAACTTCCTCCTCCAATTGGAGTTTTAAGGCCAAGTCGGCCAGGCATTCAAGTAGTGCTGATAAGGCACATTGAGGATTTAGTGGAAAAGGAGGAATATGATTCAAGCCATTACTCAAGAGACTCCTTACATGAGGATCCGAGATGATTTCTAAGTTAGATATACAAACGTGTAAACCAAAATCAATGAAGTGTTTACAAAATTTTTGAAATAGATGACAAGAGCAAATAGGTACCTCATTATTATGGAGAAACTCATTGGAATAAAATAGATTCTTAAGGGGTGGTGAGTATTTCAAACCAAACGTCACATCCTTTAGTAATAAATTCGACCCAAAAATATGTCCAAAACATTCTGAAAAGACAGCTTGGGGAGTAAAGAAATCCAAAAATTTTCTTGTAAACAAGCAATGTGAGAAAATCCTATTACACACTTCATCATTTGGAGGTAGGTAACGTCTTCCGCAAGCCATCCTTCGATCCTGCATTTGACATATCCAAAAGGTTTCTGACTGGTAGGTTTCTTCCCCTACCTCTCACATAACTTCTACCTTTCCCTCTCCCAAACACTGAATCACTCGAGGAGGGAGTTAAGAAAGAAGTGTAAGAAGCCGCTGGAGAGACAAGAGTATTAGGACGTTTGGAAACTTGAGATTCATCCTCTTCAATATTTGGTTTAATTTGGCCAACTATACTTTTGATACCTTTAAAGCCTCCATAAGTGGTTAGTAGAGTCCCACATCCATTAGATCCAAGCTCTTCAAGAGTGTCACGTATAATTGATCTATACTAAATAAAGGCAATTTGGGCTAAGACCAGATCCTTCGCGTGTCCACCGAGCCAGGAGCAAAAGAGGGAAAGGTGAAATTCTTCTACTTTATCAGGAAAGATACTAGGCAGATTGTTGAGGGCATACCAAATAGCATGGTCAAACAAAATTATGCTTGACTCGCAGGAAGCTTTAGGGTCTAAGAATCTGCAAGCACACTTAAGGTAAGGCCTGAACACATTCCACGCTGTCTTGGTGTAGTAATCAGCATTGCTTTTACTGAAGGTCATAACTCCTTTAGTTCTTGCATATAACCCAGTATTCGAACTACATTTTTTATCATCAAGGAAACACATATTGAAAGGGTCTTTAATAAGATCCCCTTTGTCCAAGAGCTGGATTCCTTTCAACACTTTAAGTTTACGTTCCTCAATAGTAGCAGGTGCCAAGTTGACAAGGAAGACCCAGGTTTCCATGGAAATGGGTGCAAGAAATCCTTTATTTGGAACCATCCACATCTTGTGCTCAACACCCAAGGATTCTACCTCAACTTGCCGTGACGGTAAAAAAGGAAAGGCCCTAGAAACTTTTGGTACCATGTCCAAAAGCAAAGCTTCACTGAGTGAACAAAGGTCTTTCTGAAATTCTTTAACAGCTTCTAAGGCGGCTGCATCTCTATAGAAGAGGCTATTCGGTGGAGGGACAATAGGAGTAGAGGGAACTGTAACAAAGATCGGACTAAGGCCACAAAACATTCTAAGAAGATTGGATAGTTCAGAACCTTTAGAAGAAAAAGAAGCTAAGTCTTGAATATGAGATTTGGAAAGCCCGGCTAGATTCGAAGAAAATTCAATCAAAAGGTTGATACCATCGGATTTGTTTTTTACAAGGAGAGCTAGAACTTTAACCCATAGGTCAAATGAAATCAGCTGGACAAGAGATAGACTAGATTCCTTCGAAGCATCATAAATTAGGGCAGAAGCTTCTTTATCTTGGATACATTTTAGCACAAGAAGAGAGTAAAGGGAAAGAGGTTCGACAGGAAGAGCAAGTCCTTGTGAAAGGGAAACAATCTGCAAAAATATCATAAGTTAGAATTCCATATTCTAGGAAGAGGAGTCTAGACCTGAGGATCAAAAACAAAGAGTTACATCTTTTTGAATTTTACAGCCCTATGTAGCTAGGGCCTAGCCCTATATGCGACACAAGGGAAGGTCTTTTCTATATCTTTAGCTAGACGAAGTTTCTCTGAAACCATAGCTCTTTTTTCAGGGTCAGAGTAGACTTTCATTCTTGCAGTAAGCTTTCCCACGACCTGGTAAACAAAAGTAATAAATAAAGTAAATGATAGTATCTAAAGTAAAGTGTAAAAATAAGTATAAAGTGGTATGGTAGTGCTAGCAGCCTTAACACCAGTTAGGTTTAAGAAAACACAGAGACTGTGTGATAGCACCCCTAGCACCCCAGCCCATAAGAGTATAATCATTATACTATCATAGGCGAAAGTTTCTAGAGTCATAGTCTGAGAGAGACCAACAGACAAGTCCATCTCCCTTTTGCGTTTATTGTGTGTGTAGCAGTTTTAAATCTATATAAATATACGCAAACGAACACTAACTGTTCACAGACTAACAATTCTAGAAAAGTACAGTGGCATTGCACAATAATTTATTTGCAGTTGAAAATAAATTTTGTACAAGGTAATGAAGATAACAAGATATAGTTCAAGAATCCATAAACCCAAAGTCTGGGATAATTTGCGTCACACTAAGAGAACCTCCATTTGTTAAGAACTAGACATTTTATTCAAGGAAGGTAGCCCTCACCTGCACCCATAGCCACAAGAAAACTATTCGTTAGCACGTGACTGTACGCAGGTGATGCACGTCGTCCCAGTTGTTATCCATGTCACCTTCAAAAAAACACATAGTTCTTAACTAGTATTTTGTTTATTTTTAAAAAAACCATTCTTTGGCATTTTTTCCAATCTGATAAAGGAAAGTGAACACCCATAAAGCAACTATGTATCTGTTTATTCCTCAATTTTATATATATATATATCTCTCTTTTTTTAAAAAAACATTCTTTGCTACACTTAAGTTTTTAGGTAAAAAGAAAAACTTCTTTTTTAATCTGATTTGAGAGAAATTCACTCAATATCGGTAGGCAAGTTTAATCTCAAGCCAAAACCCTACTCGATTAAGGAAAACCTCATCCTTGAGGTTTGAAGTATATATATAAAAAAAAGAATCTTTTTGAATAGATCCTACTATAAGAACCCATTTTATAATCACCCTGAGATATCATCAAAAAAGATCATCGAAGATTTTACAAATTTATAAACCCGAGTATACTCCCCCTTTTTTCTAAAATAGGATTAATATATATTTTTTATAACAAAACTTTATTTCTCAAGATATAACAATGCTTATCATGTCATGTCTGTCATACTGTATCCCAAGCCAAATATAAACTGTTTTTAAAAAAAACATAAAGCCCTTAGATGAGTCAGTCCTTCGATCAGACTCAGACCTGGTTTGAGAAAGATACGACAAAAGATTAACCAGCAAAGATCAGTTTAACGGGAATTATATGACTTTCCTTATAATACTAAGGCCTTTAAAACCAACTTCTAGAAGCTTTTTTTGTATATACTGCAAGATGCTAGGTAAGAGTCAGTTCATATATATTTTTGAGTGAAATTAGGAAGCCAGCAAATGAAGACTAGCAAATTTTATAGAATAGCCGAGGTTCAAAATCCAGCCAAGCCCTTCGGAACTCAATCACCATGTTAAAGTAATGATAAGTCACCGAACACTATCATTAAACATCATAGTAAAAATAGCTTTTAGCCGATTTGGTGAGATAAGCATCAGCTCTAAAAAACAAATTCCATCTTACAAGTAGGAGATGTAATATGGTAAACAAGGTTAAGTCAATTTGCAAAACCAAAAATTTACTCCTACACGTGGTTATGAGATAATACATACTACCAACAAAATATCAGAAGGTAGGACACCTTTTCCGAAACTAGTATTAAGTGCCCACAAAAAAATCTACAGCTGATCTAATAGAAAAGGTACCAGAACTAGAGAGTATATCATACAAGGGACTGTCATCTTACACAAAGGACCTCAGTAAAGTAGTGTTACCATAAACCAAATTATAAGATCATTACAACTTATTTTTTTGTGAATTTCTGGTTTTTTCTTTTTTCATAGTTCATTACATCTATTGAGCAGTTTTTTAACCGAAGCATAACATCATCACCCCAATATACAGTTCCTTTCTTATAAGTACCATACAGTACTCTTTCCTCAATAGCAAAACTCCCTCATACCTGGCACTTTCCCTATTTTTTTAAACAAACACAGACTTTTCCTCAAAAAACCAGTTTTACAGCACTTTATACGGCAACCAGACATACTACTCCCATCATTCAAAAAAATCCAGGCAGTTCTTAGTTTAACTGAGCCATTCACTCAGTTTTCAGAACCAGGTTATAACTCCTTTTTTTTGTTTGTTTTACAAAAACAACCATCATTAGTCACAGAGGTATACAAATTCCAAACTGTCACAGAGCAGACATGTACTCCCACTCAAATTACTCCCATAATCCTGTACATACAGTTTCCGGAACAATTTTCCATTATACCTAAACCAAGATTACTGGTTTTTTTTAAGCCTTTCAAATCTTTTTTTCAGCAAATCTTCAGAATAACACTTGTCAGTCTCTAGAGTAAGAGATATTATATGTTTGACCTATAGATTAGGAGACACAGACCAGTCATACATTTCCTCTTACACCTTTTACACAAGAAAGGTTTAGTAACCGGAAACAAATTACCTGGTTTATTATTTTAAAAAAATCCAAAAACCAGTCTCAATAAAGCTACATAGTAATTTATAGATATTCTATAAAGCAAGATAGAAATTTTGTTTAACCTGTAGATTGGGAGACGACGAAGCGTCCACAGTCTCCTTCCCATTCTTTTTCGGCATGATTGAGCACACAGTAGAAAATATCTACTAAACCACACAGTATAGAATGCACACAAGTGAATACAATATGATGCCAAGTGAGTAAGGGTACTCACATTTTAAAGGGGCATTTATACTTTGCTGAAGGGTACTCACATTTTAAAGGGGCATTTATACTTTGATGAAGTGAGTAAGGGCACTCACATTTCAAAGGAGCATTTATACTTTGCCGAAGCAAATCGGGAGCAGATCAACCTCTGACTCGGACCAGCTACAGCGTTATACAACACCGATATGGGCCAGATACTCAAGGATTATCCCAGCTGAAGATCCGGTCAGCGACCATGATTAACAGACCATGATTAACTCACCCCAGCATTTTCTACTACACTCACCTACCACCACTACCCTAGCATAGGCAAAAGCGTGTTGCAGGCAGCCCGACACAACAGAGAAGTAATTAAAAAATATGCTACTGAGTGTATATAGAGAGAGATGTTATTTACCTTAAAGCAAGGTCAAGTCAAAAAATATCTAGTCTCATAATGTATACCAACTAGAAAAACAAATGTCGTTGATACCCAGTTCGAATCAACTATCGCGTTTTTTGAACCTGGCTCAGGTTTATCTCACACATCCCATTACAAATTCAACTAACCCTTATACTCGGCTTAAGTCATGCACCCATCAACTGGGGTACTGTATACCAACAAGCATCTTAACCGTGTACGATTCACTGCATAACAACAACACTTTTTTGTGATTAATTATTACTTCCAATTCTGACTCAAAGTTAAAATGTGAGTCTATAAAAGCCAGAAGACACTAATATATAAACCAATCCAAGGTAACAGTAGGGAGTAAATGTACTCAAGTAATATACATATCCTTATATTTGCTCCTCAGGTGTGTTAAAAAATGGACTACAATAAAGAACTGGTTTTTTCCATAGCAAAAGCACACCTTTATCAATCAGGTGACTCTACACGGAGAGCTACATTACTCCGTTATGAACTATATCTATTCCCGCAATTAGGAACCTCTGTTTCCAATACTAAATGGTGGTCATACCAAAATTGAGTGACTCGTGTAACCCTTTGGGGTCGAGAGCATTTTAGGAACAATATCAGATTGGCGATGGTTACAGAGGCTCTGGGCCTAGGGCCACAGTATTATTACATAGAACATTCAATGAAGCCAAGTTTTTCAGAGCGGTTATACCTACTAGCCCAATTCCTTCCATCTCAAAAGATATTTTTGTATCGTAGTTATGGTCATCAATTAAGAGGGTATTTTAACTGTACTCCACGCACCCGGGAGTATGGGTTAGTCTTGGAGACTCGTATCTTGCCTTTAGCAGAGCGTCCAAACACCTGCATTTACTGCGATAGCTGTTTGTGTGATCACGTAATGGGCAGTTTAATAGAGATGTAGATGAGGTGCTCTCAAAATACTTATTGGTCCTGCTTCTTTTTGTCCCTTGTAATAGAAGAGTCAGAAGAAAGACCTCATGCTATTTTGTTTGTGTGTGTGTGTGTGTGTAAGAGGGGGAGAGAGTGAGGTGGAGAGTAAGCGTGAGAGAGAAAAAATATATATATATATATACTATGTGTTTGAAGTAAAACCAAAACATTAAAAGTTTAACAGAATTTATTGTGATAGTTTGTAACAAAGAGAGAGAGAGAGAGAGAGAGAGAGAGAGAGAGAGAGAGAGAGAGAGAGAGAGAGAGAGAGAGAGAGAGAGATAAGTGTTGTGTTTTTTCAATTCATTATAGGAGTATTCAGGGGGTGAAAATTGGTGTTTTGTGTGTGTGTGTGGCTAGTTATAATGAGATCATGATGTACTTAAGAGAGAAAGAGAGAAGAGAATCACAATGTAATTTTCCAAAATCTTGATTATAAATATAAAGGCTACAATACTTAAGCGCACACAAAAAATGTGCAGACACACGCTAGAGACTAGTGAGGATGGTCAGCATGTAGCTCCAATTCAAAGATGTAGATATAAGAAGGATTCAAATATAGATAGGGAGAGAGTAAAAGAAATGATCGAAAACACTAAGGTTTAGGCTCGTATGTGACCACATGGTTGCTTGCATTAATTTTGAAGCGATCGATACGTGAGATCACTGCCAAAGTATCTCATGCCTCAGGGACACCAAGGTAAATCTCGTTGAATCTTCTATCCAATGCAAGTATCGAACCTACTATTGCAGCAACAAGTTGCACATCAAAAACCTTCTTGTCTTTATCTGTGATGCGTGCTTCCAACTTTCCAGTTGTGATTATAGTGGTGTTACTATTGCAAAATCAACAACAAGATCCTTCATTAGTCCTATAGACTTTTGTGGATTTACACTTCATACAATGCTTCTCCACCAACACACTTTTGATATTCACAAATCGAAGGATTCCAACAACCTGCAAAAGCACACTTTGTTAGAAAATGGGAGAAATGTTATGCAATTGATCACTTCTTCTTATGTAATGTCACCTCACGATTGTAGCCCAACCTCTTAGTCCGAACTTCAAAGACACAATCAAGCTATAAACCAACACCAAAATTGTATTATCCAATACAGACAAAGTGTTGGGTTTATCAAGGAATGGGCCAATATTCCTTACGATGCACATTACATGACCATTCTAATCATTTTCTATAGCAATCCTTGGCATTCATTTTTACGAGAGTTGACAAAACTCACCTACAAGGGAGGATTCAAAATGGGCGCAAAACTAGAGAGAGAAACCACCAATATAACTCAACTCAATAACAAAGGAAAAAAAAAGGAAGGTAGATGGAATCTTACAATCGCTCTATCTGATTGAAGAGGGCCATCAGCAAAGAAAAGATCAGCAAGAGGTCCAACAAATCTTGACTGTGAGTTGTGATTTTGCAAGATAACAAAAGCAAAAGTGGATAATTGAGGGTGTCCACTCGAAGGTTGTTGTGCACTTACATCATCAAGAAATACTCGTATCTTTTATTCAGGGGAGAAGGTAAGAACACTGGAAAAGGTTTCCCAAGAGTCAATACAGTTGTGGCATCAATGTACAATGAGAACAATGCAGAGCCTCCATCTATCCGTTTTTTTCGCTTGACAGCTGGGTTATCAATAACAAAAAACTCACTTGGGTGAAGCTTATCAACATAGAGCTCTATGTATGGACCACTGACCACCACTGTAATAGTGTCTTTGCATTCTACATCAACTAGATAAACTTTAGGAAGCGGTTGTATCTTGATTGATCAATCCCAATTTTGTAGGTACTATACACATTCAATACCTTACCCTCAATACAAAATCGTGGACTTGAGTCAGAGATATCAGCAATCAAGAATTGCAGGAGAATATTCAAACCAAATGGAACGGTACTAAGATTGTTACTCTCGCTATCTAATTAAGATGATTGACCCAAATCATATTGACTGTAAGGTTGGACACTTGGCTTAATCCTAGGTGTCCCCTAGGTTGGACACTAGGCTCAAGTTCAATGGGAGTGGGATCACTGGTAGTGTTTAGAGGTATAATATTGACAGGATCTAGCAATGGTATGGCTTGTTGTGGTGGGGAAGGCTCAATATGTAGAGGTTCTGCCTCATTCAATACATGAAGTGGAATAGAAAATTCAATATGTGTGTCCTTCTCGATGTTAATGCACTCTTCCACTGCTACCTTCGCTGTGAAACACAACAAAAAACACATAAGAATACACCTCTATAGCTTTATGAAACAAAGCTCAGATACGAAATCTAATGGCATCATCAATATCTCACATGGAAATCTCATGGATTTCTCCCAGCTAAATAATTCATGCATGACATCCTTGCAGGGCTTCTAAAGGTTTTGCTTTGACCTTTTCCATGGCGTAGATGAAGTGGGACAAATCAAAGATTCCTCAATAGACTTTCCACTTTGTTGAGAAGAGCCTTCCGTGATCCTTCGAAGCTCTGTATGATGCAAAAAGCAAACAGAGAATGTCTTCTCAAACCAATTAAAATTTATAAACAAGAACTTAATCACTCAAGCTGATTAAACAAAGCACAATGGTGAAAAGTTTTTAGGGTCACATGGATATGTCAAACTTTAGCCTTCAATGGAAATCTTGAAGATTGCCTGGAGATCTATCAAGTAGAGAGGGGCTACGAACTATAAAAGAGCTTCCAAATGCTATATCTAGGTAGCTATTCGTTCTACCAGATAGCACACGCCATCAATCATGTTGAGTGGGCAAGCTTAGAAGAATATCTTGCCATGTGGACATAGCACATGGATGTCTTTGTAGGGATTTTTCTTGTTCTGGATTACAACTTGCACAAGCAGATACTCTTTCATGCTTCCATGAAAGCACCTCATTGGAAGGATGGACTAACGCAAACGGGTATGCACACACATGTTGTGACATAATTACCCAAACAAGTGAGGGAAATAGATATATAGCCATAAAGCAAGGCATGGTAGGAAGTGGTTGGAGCGACAATAGGGTCATCCTCATCTCTAATGTTAAGTATGCACCGTGATTTACCCCTTGTAATTTTCTGTGTTGAAAACGCACATGTGTAAGGCCCCCATTATGAGGAGAAGCCATCGTGCGTGAAGAAAAATAACTCGCTGGATAAAAAAATCACTCGCCCCTTTGCTAGAATATTCCTTTTCGTCAGAATATTATGGCCGGTTGGCCAGTGGCCGTGGCCGGTGGTCGAAAGTCAATGGTCGGTGGTTGGTGGCTGAATTCAATGGCCAGTGGTCGAATTCAAAAGCGGACTTGTCTTCTCAAGGGCGGCCATACATGGGCGGATTGGAGGGTCCGATTTGGACTTATCTACACAAGGGCGGCTACACATGGATGCCTCTCATGAGAGAGAGTAGCCCTTTTGTCCTATAAAAGGAGGCCATTTCTACACACATTTCATAGTGTGAAGTTGATGCAACAAGGTGGGTCTGAGGTGGTGAGAGTGAATCAAGGTGGGAGCTCCAAAAGGGTATAATCCCTTTGTAGCCTACTTCTTGTTTTGAAGCACTAAAGCCATTGAGTGCCTGCTTTCCCGTGGACGTAGTCCACATTGGGTGAAGCACGTATATCGTGTGTACTCTCTCTCTCTCTCTCTCTCTCTCTCTCTCTCTCTCTCTCTCTCTCTCTGTAATCTCTTGTGTGTGTAAATTATCTCTCTCCATTAAGTAATTCACTCAATTATCTACTTAGCTACGTCATATTTCCTCACAACTGGTATCAGAGTAAGGTTTGCTCGTACCTAAATTATCTCAAGGAAAGGATTCCTTGAATTGAGTGGGAGTTATGGTGGAGGAAGGGAAGCTCAAGATTGAGAATTTCAACGGCATTAAAAGATGTAGATTGAAGACTATCTCTACCAGAAGGACCTCTATTTGCCATGAGGCAGTCTTGCAAAGAAGCCCGCAACGATGGCAGATGAAGCATGGATTGTCGTTGATCGAAAGTCACTCGAAACAATCCGGTTAAGCTTGGCATCAACGGTGGCCTTCAATGTTTTGGAGATGAAGACCACGGAGAACTTGATGAACTCACTTTACGACTTCTACAAGAAACCATCGACGTCCAATAAGGTATTTCTCATGAAGCGCTTGTTCAATCTAAAGATGGCAAAGAATGGTTCAGTTGCAGAACACCTAAATGAATTTAACACAAACATAAGTCAGCTTCGATTGGTGAAAATCAATTTGGAAGGCGAAGTGCGAGCTCTCCTTATATTACCATCTCTACCGGATAGTTGGGACAGCCTTGTGACGGCTGTAATTAATTCTATTTTTGACACAAATACTCTTAAGTTTTATGATGTTGTGGGTGTTCTCCTAAGCGAGGAAATACGAAGGAGAAGCATAGGAGAATCATCAATTGTTGCACTATCATTGGAAACAAGAGGAGGGTCTAAGGAGAGGTTCAAAAACCAAAAGGGTAGTGATCCCTCAAGACGTAGCAACTCACGCACACAGTCAGTTCTTGAATGTTGGAATTGTGGCAAGAAGGGCCACATCAAGAAGGATTGTTGGTCCAAGAAGAAGAAGGAGACTGAGTCTCAAGACAACAAGCCAACATCGGAGGCCAATGTGGCAGGTAAAGTAGAGTAAGATGCTCTAATTCTCTCATTGGAAAATGTGTCTAATTCATGGATAGTAGATTTCAGGGCTTCATTCCATACGACACCACACAAGAAACATTTCCAAGATTACACCAATGGTAATTTTGGGTATTTATACTTGGAAGATGATGAAGCTTGTGGAATTGTCGGCAAAGGTAGAGTTTGTGTCAAAACTGCTAACGTAAATGAATGGAATCTTAAAGATGTTAGGCATGTTCCTTCTCTTCGCAAAAATTTGATCTCTATAGGACAATTGGCGATGAAGGTCACAACATTGCATTTGGAAGCAAATGGTGAAAGATCTCAAAGGAATCTTTGGTGGTTGCCAAGGGAGAAAAGGTTGTACACTTTACTTGTGTACTGTTAGCATGCAACCTTCAGCTTGCGCAACAACTACAAAAGTCGACAGTGTGGTGTGGCACTACCGGCTCGTGCATACGAGTGCCAAAGAAATGCAAATCCTTCAAACAAAGAATATTCTACCAGGTTTGAAAGAAGTGGACTCAGCGTTATGTGAAGATTGTGTTTATGGTAAACAAAAGAGGGTAAATTTTCAAAATTCTAGAAATGAAAGAAAAAATAAACAACTTAAGTTGGTTCATTCTGAGGTTTGGGGTCCTACAACTACACCATCACTTGGTGGCTCATTGTACATGTAATATTCACAGACGATGCGACTAGAAAAACATGGATTTATTTCATGAAGAATAAGTCCCATGTGTTTTCCATATTTCAAAGGTGGAAAGCCTTTGTGGAGAATGAAGTAGGTACCAAGGTTAAGTGCCTCAAATCCGGCAATGGAAGCAAATATTGTAGCCAAGCTTTTGAAATCTTTTGTGCTAGCAATGGTATTCGGAGGCAAAGGACAATCCCAAGAACACCTCAAAAAAATGGGATTTCGGAAAGTATGAATAGGACAATCATGGACTGAGCACGAAGCATGCGGCTACATGCAGGCCTACCACTTGAGATTTGGGCGATAGTAGTAAGTACATATGTGTACTTAATCAATCAGTCACCCTCAACGGCATTGGATGGGGGACTTCCAGAGGAGGCATGGACAGGTAAATCGGTGAACTATTCATTTCTCAAAGTGTTTGGGTGCGAGGCTTTCATGCACATAGATAGAAGTCTAAGGTCAAAGCTAGATGCAAAGTCCAAAAAGTGTTTCTTCAACGGCTATGGAGAAGGTGAATTTGGGTATCGCCTATGGATTCCTGAAGATGGTAAAATCTTTAGAAGTAGGGATGTAATATTTAATGAAAAAAATATGTACAAAGATTACTTGGAAGAAAACAAACAAAAGAAACAGGTGATGAGTACATGGAGCTTGAGGACGGTGAAGACTCAAGGACTACAAATGGTGACAATGTGCAACAATGTCAACCAAATGAGGATACTCAACCTATTCCCCGAAGATCTACAAGAGCAAGTAGACCTACAGAAAGGTTCATTCCTTCCTTTGACCATCTCTTGATCTCACATTTGGAGAGCCAAAATCATACGAAGCAGCTATGCATCATGAATCCAAGAAGAATGGATGAAGAGCATACAAGTGGAGATGGACTCACTACATCGCAACCAAACATGGGAGTTGGTTGAGTTGCCTAAAGGTAAGCAGGCACTACAGAACAAATGGGTGTATAAGGTGAAGGAAGACGAAGACCGAAAGAAAAGGTACAAGTCTAGGCTTGTGGTGAAAGGGTTTTCTCAAAAGAAAGGTATTGACTTCAATGAAATATTTTCTCTTGTTGTAAAAATGAACTGAATTAGGCTTGTCTTAAGCCTTGTGGTTGCTCATGATTTAAATCTCGAGCAAATGGATGTAAATACGGCATTCTCTCACGGTGACTTAGAGGAGGAAATTTACATGCTTCAACCAAAAGGGTATAAAGTAAGGCGTAAGAAGAAAATGATTTGCAGATTAAAGAAGAGCTTGTATGGTTTAAAGAAAGATTCAAAACAATGGTACTTGAAGTTTGATCGATGGACGTTGGATCATGGATTCACAAGATGCAACTCGGATCGCTACGTCTACACGAAGAATTTGGGAGATGGGAAGCTCATCATCCTAATGTTGTATGTTGATGACATGGTGATTGCAAGTGCTAACAGGTAGGACATCCAAGACCTAAAAGAGGAGATGTCTAAATATTTTTCAATGAAAGATTTAGGTGCTGCAAAGAGGATACTTGGTATGAAGATATCAAGAGAAAGGACGAGGAAGACAATAAAGCTATCCCAAGAGGATAACATCAGAAGGTACTAGAAAGGTTTGCAATGCAAAATGCAAAAACGGTTTCTACACCTTTGGTTGGTCACTTTAAACTAACCAAGGATGTGTGTCCAAAGACACAAGAGGAGATAGCCTATGTATCTAAAGTTCCGTATGCTACAGCGGTAGGTTCTCTTATGTACACACACACACACACACACACAAAATTCCGTAGAGGATGAAAAATACCTGCATTCAATGCCCAAATCTCGATGTAGCATGTACGACTCCGCATTCTATGCTTGTATTCGACGCATGCCGAAGCCTGCTATAGGTGCTACAACCCTGAATCCACTGCCTGTATTAACACAAAGCTCCTCAGGTCACGCCATGGAAAAAGACCTAAATTGTTAGCAAAACCCTTTGGTTACACGCGTCAAGAATCCGATGGCTCTACATCAACGGCCCAACAAGTGCACCGATTCTCCACCCACTCTCCTATGGACTTTTTCATGCCAACAATGACTAAATCAATATTCAATGGTCCTCTTCAAAGAGAGAAGTGCACAAATGTCAACACCTCTTACAAAGACCTAAAATAAATAGTAAAAAATATGTTTTTTGCTATGTGGCACTAATCTACAAGATTTATCCAACGGTCGACAATTGCACCAAAAATCCAATTCTTTACTAAGGACTCCTTATGTAGTTTAAAAATATTCATTACCTCCGTACTACAAGGACATATATTAAAGAGATGACAATGCTAAAGGGAAAATAATGGAGAAGGAAAACACAAACATATCAATGTGAAGTTGACTGCTTTTTAAAATCACAGAACTCATTAATTAATTGAGAAGATTCTTCCCTTCCCATATCAAAACCTCGAAGCCTCTCCATTGTCGCCCGTTCTTGTGCCCCGGACACACCAACCCTGACCCCATCGTCAGCCTTGCAGCTCATTTCGAGCAGGAAGTAACGATAGCCCCATGATCTAATCAGAGAGAGGAAACGAGCCTCTGCGGGCATTCTTTTTCCACTGAAAGGCGGTGAGCTAATGAAGGAAGCGAGCCTCCGCATGTAGCGAGAGACAAAATAGCCCTCGTCGTCGTCGTCAATGCACTCTGGTCCCGCATCGCCCTACCATCACCATGGCATCCACAGAGCAAGAGGCAGCGAGCTCTCTTTCTCTCTCCTCATGTCCCCAACATCCTCCACTCTCCGACCTTATGACTAACTGGACACGAGCTCAAGAGGAAGATATTTTTTTCCCTCTACGGCCTCTAAATGTCATCCACCCACGCTTCTCCCTGCATACTTAACCTCTTCAACTACTTTCCCTAAAGCCCTTACAGTACAGTGCATTGCTCTCCAAGTGATGGAATTTCTCAAATCCGAGTTTTTGTGCGTTCAAACCAATGTGAGACACACACACACACACACACACACACACACAGAGAGAGAGAGAGAGACTCCTACCCTGCGCAAAAACTAGACATACACAAAGAGAGAGAGAGAGAGAGAGTCGATCCACCACTCGCGACTGAGAAGATTTCCTCTTGGGTTGCTTGCAAAAGACACACGACACGGAGCACACTTCGACAGCCCATCTAAAGCACGGAGGCCGTACCCTCCACCATGCTCCTCACTGCACTTGCATCTTCCTTGCAACGACGTGTCTGCCCTCCTCCAGGCTCGGGCCGACTCTCTATGCACGATCAAAATGCCCTTCAAATTTTTCAAAATTCCCAAAACACCCCTGTTTTTAGCTTCAAAGCCATACAAGAATCCAAGGAGATTCCACTTAATCCTACCCTTACAAAGATTGGCAGCGCCTAGTAGGCAGCTCCTACTACTGCCCCCACATTAATTTATTAGCCCGCTACACTCGCCACCGAAATTCGCGCCAGAAGCAAAAGTGCCGCTGGGTGTGTTTCCTACGCGCAATCATTTGGCTGCGTTAATTGGGGTCCAAATCTGTCACAGCACAGACGAGGAGGCCCTGCGTTTATTTCAGCGTGCAGTCCAAATCTGTCATAGCACGGACGAGGAGGCCCTGCTTTTATTTCAGTGCTGCCTATAGTGGGGTGCTCTGCATCAAGACACATAAGCAGACGGTGTGCTTCATTGAGATGGGTTCAGTGGGCTGGCATGTGTGCAGTCCGAATCTATGACAACAGATACAAGGAGCCCTTGTGTTTGATTCAAATGACACAGAATGGATTCGCTGTTGATGTAAGCATAACAAAGCACAAACTGGACAACGAATTACAAACTCTGTATTTGAGCCAAAATACATGGATTTGAAAATACTATTTGTTCGTGTACAAATTGCGTGCTTAAGCCAAAATACATGGATTTCAAAATACTATCTGTTCGAGTAAAAATTAAAATACAAGGATTTCAAAATACTGTCTGTTACTATGCAAACTCTGTGTTTGAGCCAAAATACATGGATTTCAGAATACTGTCTGTTGGAGCAAAAATTAGTATTCGAATCTCATTGCAAAACAGATGTTACACAGCCTGCCTAGCGAGCGCATTTGAGATCCTCGACACAATTGCATTTAGGCAGTTTAGTTGCATTTTCAAAACATTGACCTCTTTGCGTAACAAGAAGATTTGTTCCTCCAATTTCGTGACTTGCACATCTGCAACATTGACGTTGTAGGTATTGATGGTTTCTTTAATAGTCTCGATTGCTCCAAGTAGCACCGCTCGCAAAGATGGTTGGCTCGTTGTTCGATCTCCAAGAAACTCTTTCAAGATTGCAACCAATGCATCCTCAATTCTATCTATGCGTAGGTCTTCATCTAGTTGTGTCTCCTCTTCCACAATTGCTTCATTTGGCCTCTGTCATCCATTTTCTTGTCTGCAAGATACAATATACAAAGTTAGAGACACATTTTCATCAAAAATATACTAAAGCAACAACATAGCAACAATGAATACATCTCTAAGGAATTGTCATGACACCAATTCCATGCACCAACGGGATATACTCGCCGCCTATCTTTGCATTCGGTGTGTTTGCATCTCCCAAGTCGACATCAATGTCACAATCATCAACGATCGCACATCTTGGCCTGTTAGAGAGATCGGGAATGAGATGCTACTTGAGTTTCCAAGAATGTAAACTTGACGCATTACCTTTGTCTTTCTTGCCAACGCGACAGGAACCAATCCGATCGCGGATGTGTTGTCGCGTACATTTCATCATTGACAAAGATACAGACAATGTCTTGATACGTAGCAGTGCTTGGATGCACCATGCAATGCCAAAGCGCTTTTATTTTCCTTAGTTTCATCCCTCGTACTTCGTATGGAGTTATCCATGAAGACGACGGATAGTATCTCCCTGTCTTCACCATGCTATGCATTGTTGATAAGAGATCATTCCCGGCTGGGTGGCGCATCTTGTACTTCCAAAACCATTAGGAAAAATTGTAAAGAATGAGGATGCAAGAGAGCTACACAAGACAAGCACAAAGAACACAGAGATGGAAAGCTTCTTCTTCTTCTTCACAGAAAAGAGAGTACAAAATGACTAAGTGCTAAAGCTGAAAAGTAGCACATATGTACATGCGGTCACTAAGTGTGAACTCGCCAGAAGCGTACTAGGCTGGCACTATAAGTGTAGTCTAGCTGTAGAATCACTGGCAGAGATCCTCCGTGTCAGTCACCTAACGCGCCAGTGAGTAAATGCCGTAAGCGGCCAAGACCCGTAGTGGATGCCAGCTCAAGGTGTAGAGCTCGACATCTCAACAAAAATATGGACTCTCCTTGGGCCTCTTTGATTAGTGAAGGCTTAAGGGAGAACCAATGAGAAGGCTCTTGGGATATCACCTAGAGGGGGAGGAATGGTAGGGGTGCAGCCTAATTGTCTCCCTCTTCAATGCTTGGTTCTTAGAGAGAGGTGGGAGGTAGGCTGGGGGGGGGGGGGGGGGGGGGTAAATAGGAGGAGAGAGGTGTCATAAAAGAGGGAGGGACCCCCCAAAAAAAAACGCACATGCTTAAAAACCCAAAAAATTGAAAGTTTTTTAAAAGTTCCAAAGTTGACCCAATTGCCTCCAAAACATAAACTAACTTAAAAAAGTCAATTTTTTCCTCCAAAATCCACTTTTCTCTCTCTCCCTCATTGCTTTTCTCTCCCACACTCTCCCTCTTCTCCCTCCTCCCATTCTCTCTCTACAGTCAAGGCAACCATAGCCAAAAGCTTTCCACCACTCTCTTCCTCTGTCTCCATAGCTCCCCCTTCTCTCACACCTCCATCAACCCTCTACAATCCCACACTCCATAGCCCACAGCTCCACTATCCTCTCTACCTCTCTACCTCTCACTCCTCTCTTTCTCTATCTCCACTGTCAAAGCCACCATAGCCACCATAGGCAGCTCACCTCACCCTCCCCTCAGCTCCTCATTCTCTCTCCACAGTACTCAACTCTTTCAAATCCCTTCCTAAGCCCAACTTCCCAAGCATGTCCACGCATAGACGGCCCAAACCAGAGATAGAGGAGATTGTGTTGCACAACACAAAAGACTTAGAGGGGGTATGGATCCCACAAGTGTTCAAGAAGGGTGCATGGATCTACATGCAACCATCACGTGCTTGACCTCATCGCGTACGGTGTCGAGGCGTATTGGAACGTCATTGGAAGGGCCGACTATTGACAATTAAAGAAACAAAGTCCGGAATGGTGGCCATCATGCAACACGTCTACAGTGCAGCTGAGCTCCACCTCAAGAGATCTTCTACTCAATTTGCACCTCATTGTAAGTTTTCATGGTTTAGCTATCCCATGCATATGTCATGTTTACGTTTATGTGATCATTATGTTTAACTAAGGACATTTGTAAAGATGTTTTTCCATCCATCTTAGTTGAGGAGCAACCGCTTGAGTGCCTCTCAGGCATGTTCATGGTTGTGCATGCTCACATTGGGGAGCTTATGTTTCCTAATGTTTCATCGAAAAAACTTACCGAGTAGCGAATATTCATGTACTCCCACAAGTACGTGGTGCCGAAGTCAAGCCAAAGCTATGGTAGGTTAGAACCGGTGGAGACACCCTCATTGCAGAGTGCAGAATGGCCAACTCCAGACCATTGGGCTTTGCTTTCTTTCAAGCGCAAGGTGTTGCAAGATTTTCAAGGGTCCCTAAAGTTTGGTAAGGCAACCAGATCGGTGGGTCTCAGTTGGCATTGTCCCATTCATTTGTTTGTGCATGCATTCCGCTCTCTACCGATTGAAGAAACACCAACAATGTTTGTTTGCAAAGAAGTTGACATAGATGCAATGGACACCATTCTAGGTTTCAATTGGGGCTATGTTGACGGTTTGCATGATGGTGACCGTTATAAGTGCAATGTGTCCCCCACACAGCTTTGCCTTCGGTATTTGAAAGCAAGGTGTACCTTGTATGCACGATTTAGCTATGAGAGGTGGATGCACAAACGTGGCAAATGGATACCCTTGCAGCTGACAGTCAAAGAGATTCAATCCTTTGAAATTCGTGTCCGCATGCCCAATAACGAGGTGGAGGTGGTTGCAGTGAATCCGCATTGGACTCTTGCCAATCTTTGGGAACACTTTGTCATAATGGGATTCGAGGATGTCGGTAATGCAAGTTTCAAACTAGAACAACGCAAGGTCTGCTTTGTGCTTCCTTAGCTAGCTTTTCTTATTTTCTGTGGGTTTTTTTATTTTGATTGCCCATTTTTGGTTGTATAGATTGGAAGGCGGATGGAGGCCACTATGCTTGTTTACAAAGATTGGGCTACAGACGAAATCATCTTGTCTAAGTGAATTGGCTTGTAACTTTAATCGTTTATATATTGGATATTTTATTAAAGATTTTGAAAAGTTTTAAGGTGTTGTACTTGATTTTGTACTTGAGTTTTAAGGTGGTGTAAATTTAACTTTTAAATCCATTATTTTTTTTTCGAGATAGAATATGTCTATATAAGGAGGACCACCTCCTCATTTGACCATTTTCATCCCAGCATTGCAGAGAGACCTAGCATACCCAATCGCGCAAAGAGAAGACATGGCTGCTACTAGTGCTTTAGATGCATTCCTTACTGAGGTTGGACATGCAAATCGCCCTGAGCTTCAAGCATTTTTCACAACCCAACCCGATTTGGAAACCACCTTGACCCTCCACTCTCAATCTCTTGAGCACATTACTTCATACATTTCCACGTGCATGGGGAGATTCATTGTTGAGTTACCAAAACGACCAGGGCAATGGGTCCCTGAAGGCCTTCTCCACCACATCTACCAAGGGGACAGAACATTTCATCAACGGCTTGCACGCTTTGCCACCATAGCACAACCCGCCAGACAATATGTGCGGCTTGAAGCTGATGATGTGCGAGCAATGCGTAAGGGAAGGATCGGAAACACTTTTTTCTTTGTTCAGTCCATAATGATCTTCCTCCTTCACGAGTGCCCAGTAGGCCCTGACGTAGTGCTACCTCACTTGCAGATCGGCGGGGTATTGGCTGATGTGAAGGACCCCAAGCCCGCGGCCATTGACTCATCCGCAGAGGAGAGGACGCTTGCCTTGACCTACCCTGTAGGGATTCAAGGCCTCTTGGAGGCCTCTCCATCAGTAGGTTCATCCTCGGGACCGCCAGAAGGAACCACCACTCGGGATGCCATCCCTGAGGTAGAGATTACCCACTTCTCCTCCATTGTGGTGGGTGGCGAGGAGTTTGTGTTTATGCACGATCTGGATAAATCCTTTGAGCTTCGCATGGATGAGTGTTTCGCCATCCTCGATGCCCATGGAAAGTTTGAGCTTGATACCACCACCTCCCATGACGATGATCTCCTACTGCCCATGGGGAATACTTTGGCGGACACAGTGGCGATCGCACAAGCCGAGGTGGCAGCGGCCGAGCAGGCCAAGGTCTCTGAGGAGGATTTTGTGGCCGTGCAAGCCATGTGTTTGGCTAAACGCGCAAGAATGGATTCACCACCACCTGCTGCAACACCTGTTTTGCTTGATCCAAAGGGGAAGTCAAGCGTGGATATTTACTTGCACCCGGATGCCGATGAGGAGGATCGTAGACAAGAGGTATAGATGCTCACTTACATTTGATTGTTACAAATGATTTTGTTAATGTTATATCATAATTCTGTGCCATATCTCAGAAAACCTATGTTCTGCAGGATGTTCTGGAGGTTGATGCCTGGGCGCAACGGTTAGGGGGGAGGAGGACGTCGTTCGGACCTCAAGCGGCACTTGCTCACTACCTCGGCACACTTCCCACTGGTGTTGTGGTGTTTGTCCATGCCGACTACTCTCCCAATGGTCACTACAAAAGTTTTGCTCTCCGTTCACTCTCCAAGGCGTTGTGTTTAACAACACTTGCCCAAACGGCCAACCTTGTAGTGCTTGTAAAGAAAGATTTTGCAATATCCACTTTCGGTGTAAACTTTCGCGGGCGCCTTATTGCCCATGTCGGCATGAACCAAGCTGTAGGGGTTAATGACACCCAAGAAATCACAACCACTTTACTTAACAGGGAGCCACCCCAAAAGGCCAAGCGCCAGAAAATTGTAATTAGAAAGATCCTAAAGCAAAAGCTGGATATCATGTAAAGCATTGATTTCTTTAATAAAACTACTTTTTGTTGTCTATGACTCTCTTTCTTGCAAGGCTTTGAATTTCTTATATGTTGGGCTTCCATTGTGTATGAGAAGCACCATAATTTTTGCTATGACTACTAAAAGGTTTGGGAGGCATTAAAATTTAAAAAATATATACTTTGTTATATCTAGGCTTCCAAAGTTATGTATGTGCCTAGTAAAGGGCTTGAAAGTCCCTAAACAACGCTGCCACAAGGGCGCGCATTAGGGCTTTCCATCAGCAGATGAAGTGTGCAAATGCGCGCCCTTGTGGCAGATGAAATTGGACACATCTAAGAGCATACCCAAGTACAAAACAGAGTGACAAGGCATTAATACCCAGTTGCAAAAGAGAAACACATGGATACCCAGGTAACCTTAAGCCCATCTTGCCCTAGATACCTAAAGATGTATTAACAAACCACAAAACTGTGGCAATATCTAAACCCTTCTTGGAGAATAGGAGCATATCCAGTTACAAAACAGAGTGAGAAGACAATAATACCCAGCTGTAAAACAGGAAGACATGGATACCCAGGTAACCTTAAGCCCATCTTGGCCCAGATACCTAAAGTTGTATTAACAAACCACAAGAGTAAACTTTGTGGCAATATCTAAGCACTTTCTGGAGTTTAGGACTGACATGGACTAAGGGGGGATGAATTCCAACAGCATCTATGCTAATTGAAGCATTGAAGCAAACAAAACATACTTATTGCTTGTCAAAATTGTCTGGAAACCACTGGAGAGTGTCAGCAAAGCACTAGGAGAGGCTACCACAAGGGCGCGCATTATGTCCATCCATAGGCCTCTGGAAGCCCCAAATGCGCGCCCTTGTGGCATCCAACTTGGGGGCATTCCAAGCCATTTTGAACACTTTGTAGATGTTTTTGCCATGCAATAGTGAGTCACATAGCATGGATACATCAGGAAGTGCATGCCCCACTTAGCCAAGGTGCTAAACGTAGGCAATTTTTCACAATAACAAGCTAATGGCTACATGCATACAATAGATGGTAGACAAAACTTGAACCACTGCTACATTGCATGGTGCAGAATTAAAACAATACAATGCGCACTGGGGTATACAATAAAAGACGCTTATATTCAAATTCTTCCCAATACAATGCATAGAGTGGGATATAGAATCAAAAGACGCTTGTATTCAAATTCTTCCCAATCTTGGAGTTCCGTAAATACAAAAAGGTTGATGCCTAATTACAAGCTACTCCTCATGGCGCAAACGGCGAGCAAGCTGCATATCCTTGGGCATAATGGTTACACGCTTTGCATGGATGGCACAGAGGTTAGAATCCTCAAATATGCAAGTTAAATATTGCTCTGCTGCCTCTTGGACTGCCTCTATGGCCACGGCGCCCATCCGAAACTGAGTGTTGTACAATTGCAAAACCTCCCTGCATAGCCTTGCAAAAGGGGCCCTCCGAATCACGAGCTCGGTGCTCTTTTGATAGTGTCCAATCTCCGCAAAAGCACGGCTGCGCTTTCGTACCTTCTGAGGTCGACGTGGAGGTGCATTTTTGGCACGAGTCGGGGCAGCTTGCTTCCTCTTCTTGTAGACAATGCTCTTTCTCTTTTTTTTCTGCACAGGCACTTCCAACACCTCATAATCGGATTCCACCCACTCTCCATTTGATTCGTGCTCTTCACTATCGACCGGATGTGATGGTGTAGGTCCACTCCCTTTAGGAAGTGTCTTACCCCCAATAGACATGTGAGCCTGATAAGTTTGTATTTGGACGCCAACCCATGGGGCATCTTCATCCGTTTATGTCTCTTCGGAGCCTTCTGACGGCTGCTTTTGGCTGTTTGTTTCTTTGCCCTGGTCTCTCTCATCCTCCCTGTTGCCATCAGAATCGTTGGAGTCCGATGAATAGACAACAAGACGATGCTTTCATCTCTCTTTTGCTGCTGTAGAGGACTGGCCATGCTGATTTGAAGCTCCAGCTTCTTCTGTGTGGACTTCACCTTGAGCTTGTGAAGTTCTAGCTTCTGTTGATGTACCTTTGAGTCGTTGGCCATCCGGCCCCTCTAGATATGCAATCCTAGCCGTTTGTTTTGTTCGTGCCATGGTTGCACCTAGTAGGGAAGGTGACAAAATGAGCCCCTTCAACCTTTAAATAGGTTTTTTTGAGATTTGGGCCCTTTCACACTATGCGGCCAATTGAGTGAAACTCAAATAAAGCAATTGAATTGAACAACTAAACCAGGATCATGCGGACGGCTGACGCGACGCCCAATCGCTGCCTTTTCGATATTTAGTTGCACGCCAAGGTTCGTGGTCGAGGGACGCTCGCGAGCGTTTCCACTTCTCGGATGCTGCAGTACGAGAAGCGTTGCGTAACTGCTTTGCTAACATCGATTCTCTTGCTTTCTCAATAGTACGAGTTCTCCCAAAGGTGTGCCTTAAAAACCAATTAAACATCTCTTGCAGGTAGTTGGAGTGTGAACTACCACCACCATGCCGAGTATTCTTGAAGTAGACTCCTTTTACTCGATAGTGGGACTTCTCCATGCCTTGTGTACTCCATATATCAAGAGAACCATAGTGGTCCATGAAGTATGCACCATGCGCATAGAGAATGTGCTAAAACAACCAAAAAGGAGATAAGCGAATAGAAAAGTTACATTTTCAAACATTGCATATGTATTAAGTCCGTTAAAACAAACCATGTAGTGTTTAATCTTGCTTTCACACCATCCGTCCTTAGCGGCCTTTGTGAATTCATAAAGCACCTTCTTGAACTCCTCTCGCTGCTCAACGGTGGTGCTTGAAAGATTCATCAATTGCACAACCTTTTGAAAGGATGACCATACTAGCTTGCCTTGGTTAGCAACCTCCACATTGGGATCTTTGTCCGTCGTGCATGAACACAAATCTTTCCACAACTCCCACCGCTTCTCACTTGCTAGATCGACACTTGCCTTGGATACCTGCATTGGATACTTTGACATCTTCTTGAAAAATCGACGTGCTTTGGCTCCATTCATGGAAACCTTCTGTGCCACCTCATATGTCTTCTCCCTACAAGTCTCTGCTACAATGTTCACCCTTGATCGGTGACATCCAATCTCATTAAGGAGCATCACCACCCCCTGCAAGGAGTCTTTTAGAGAGAGAGAGAGAGAGAGAGAGTCATTCCACCATGATCCTCCCTTGGATGGCAATGTAAAGAAGAGAGAGAGAGAGAGAGAGAGAGAGAGAGAGAGAGAGAGAGAGAGAGCATGTGTGCACGTGTCTTGGCTTTGTATGGGTCATTGAACTGACACATCTAGCCCTCCCTCTCTCCTCCATGTTCCACTTCCCCACTTTTTTGCCTCAAAGGGTTGGCATCTCTCTCCCCTTTGCCATTCATACCCATGCAGCTATTTTTCACTCTAAACTTGCTTCCTCCACTAAGATACAAGATACCCCATTAGGGTGCTTTATCCACGGGGGTGAAGATTAAGGAGAGAGGGATTGGGTCAGATCAATGCTTGGGGTGCATGTTGGCTAGTGAAGATCTGGCCCACCTATTCATGGACTGCCCAACTATCAAAGGCCTCATAGGGAAAAATATGCAAGTGGGTCCAAAGAACATGCAAAATTAGTTTTTTCAAGACTGACCTATTCCTTGGAGGTAAGGATTTAGGTAGTCCTACCCTCCTCGTGAGCACTCAAATTGTCAAATACTTCTTCTTACATAATGTATGGCAGACAAGGAACCGCCGTGTGTTTGAAGGAGGTTTTGAGGTGGCAAGCTGTGCAAAAATTATACAAGAAAGTAAAGTGCTAATATGGATGCTCGGGTGCAAGCAACACTCAGAGGATTGTTCTAGAATTACTCGTGCCTTGTTGTCAGCAAATGGAATGCGTAGGACGGGGGACAATCTTGGCCATCGGTAAATAAACGATCTCAGAAGGACAAGATTATGGACCTTGTGTATCAAGAATAAGGGGGCGGGTTGGTAGGGGTGGCTACCCTAATAGCTGATGTAATTATGGTCTCGGGATGAATGTCATGGCTCAACAATGGCATGACAAGATCCAACCATATCAGAATTAGGACACTCTTTTATTGCAAAAGAGGCACGTGAAAAATAGGAAGGGATGAGCTGAGCGAAGTAAAATAGCATGTCAAGCGATCACTATGATCTATTGTATGATCTATTGACAACATTGATTTTTATAAACAAGGGAAACAAAGGCCCAGTATGGAGGGCGATACAAAGAGGGACCATTTTTCTAGAGATGATCTAAGCTTGCCATTGAAACAGCTTGTTATCAATCGGCCCCTAGCTCACCACAAAGGCTTGTAGAAATAAGATCATTTTCAAGGTTCCCATTAAAGCTTAACACCTAGGTGTTTGATAGACTAGATTAAAAGCTCTCTGCATCATGGAGCAGTATGCTTGCAAGAACATACACCATGGGTTTTATGGCTTTCTTGCCATGACAAAATATCCATAACAAAAAGCCCATAAATATGATTAAGACTAAACATGATCGTGAATGACCATTCAAATAAAGAACCGAGTAGAACATAGATCTTATTTGGTGTTTGAGAGACTAGATTAAAAGCTCTCTACATCATGGAGCAGTATTCTTGCAAGAGCATGCACCATGGGTTTTATGGCTTTCTTGCCATGACAAAATATCCATCACAAAAAGCCCATAAATATGACTAAGAGTAAGCATAAACTATAAATATCGTGAATGACCATTCAAATCAAGTAACGATAAGCACATAGATTGTCAATAAGAAACACAATGATATCCATCAAAAATGTCCAGCGGTTTACAGTAGCTCACCCTCTTCGAAGTCCATGCTCTCCGCCTCTGTAGATTCATCACTACTAACGTACCACTCTTCAGCACCAATATCAGCAGGACTAGCAGCACGCCATTTAGAAACCATTGCCACAAATTTTATAAACACACAATCTCTCAATTTTGCATTGTAGGTTTACACAAAAAAGAGCAAGCAGTTTCGGTGCTTATATAGAGCAGACAGACATGTTTTTAAAGTTGCATAATACAACGAAACCAGCCTATTCATAGCAGTCTACAAATTTCCAATGCCACCTTTTTCATGCCTATTTGTACATTATGCACATATTGCCTCTCACATCTCTTCAAATCTTCAAGTTTTGTAAAACATACTGATCCATTTCTTGTTACCAAGTCTCTCATCGAGAAAGTTTCACCTATTTTTGGATCAGGCGAGACTCTTTTTCTTTCTGTACTACTGCAATCCCGCTTTACAATGGTACTTGGCCAAAACCCATCATTTCTCTATGATCATGAATCTGTTCGCTTACCTTTGGTAGAGGATGTTCTCTGAGGTTGTCACGATTTCTTTCATGGTTTACACAGACTATGAGAAATTGGACAGCTCGTTGACCATCTTTGCTGCGTATTCTAGCATATGCTGAACCATCGTCCATTACCTTTGTTTCCATTCGAACTCCCACAATGTAGGGTTGTCCAAGGATGAGATAATATGAATATGTATCCTGTACAAAGAAGTTTTGGTCAATCTTCACATCACCTATTGTTACCTTCATACCTGGACATGCTGCATACAATTCACCGGATGAATTGTTTGCCACTTTTACCATCCAGCCATGATCTGTGTCCATCGGCCATTTGCACTTGTTGTAGAGACTCTTTGACATTATGTTTATTTCTGAACCATGGTCAATCAAGGCAACAAATGGCTCTTCAAGATCACCTACCTTGACCAAAGTTTCTGTAGTATCCCTTGCCCAATGACTTTGTGAATAGTAACTCCTAGGAATATCTTCAACTTCTTCATCATCATTTGAGAAATGCACTTGCTTCACTCTCCCACTAGATTGGTAGCATTCTACCATAGCTCCATAATTCTCCTTATTTTGCAGTTGCATCCCTTGTGTCTTTGAGGTTTCCCCTTCAACCTGTGGACGAGAAACTTCAGCAAGGGTTTGCCTCTTCCTCTTGATGATGTCAATGATCTCCTCATGGAATTCACGCTTTGCAATGCCAAGAACTTCTCCCAGAGTAAACTCAATCTTGCTATTCAAGATCCTTTCCTCCAAGACTTTCTTTAAATCTGTAGCAACCTCAATATCAGATTGTAGTTTATAAGTTGGGCCTTTTGTCTTACCTTTCATTGGCTCTTTCTTCTTTCCTGTTGTAGACTCCTCCATGAGTACTTCAGGTGGAGATTCTCCTTGTGTTGAGGGTGTTTGAGAAGGCATTGAGTCGCTTCTTCCCCCACTTCTAGAAGCTCTTTTTGATGGTCCTTCATTAGCATTCTCACATCTGCACTTCTCTTCTACACTTGCCTCATTTTGTTGGCATTTTGTAATATAGGCATGCACTGACAATGAGTCCACTGGATCATTCCATCCTGTTTCTAGACGTATGCAATCACTTGCTTCATGTAGAATCTCTTTTGTAAGCTTTCCCTTTTTAGCTAATTGCATGACATTTAGCCAAATTTGACCATGATGGTCACTCACCTCTTCATCACAAAAATGTTCAATTTTTACTCCATAAGTAGCTGCCTCAATTGAAGAGGTGGCATGCTTAGTTTCCATATCTTCAACTAAGGTTTGCATTCCCCCCTTCCCAAAGTTAGTTCTCAAGGGTAGACCTGTCTCTCTTAAGTGGATTTTACCATCCTTAAAAAAGACAACATCTTTTGACAAAGCATCACTAAAATCATCACAATCCCTTCTTACATGGTATGTACTATCACACAAAACACATCTATTAACAAACCCTTCTTTGGGCTGTTGTCTTTGCCTAGGAAGTGGCCCTGATGGTTGGCCTTTTTCTTCAAGCTTTGCAAACTTCACCTTCAAGTCACACATTCCCTTCACAAGCTCATCTAGCATGGACTCATCAAACTTAGGAGCGATAAAAGTAGGCTTTACCATTTTGTCAGAAGTTGAGATGGAAGGACTTGTAGTGTTTACTACCATCTTGTCCCTTCTTCTTTGTCGTTTGGAAAGCAGTGAGACAACACCTTCAACCTCATTCCAGTCGGTCTTTAGTCCTTGCTCAGCATCTTTATCTTCAAGAAGAAGCTCCAAATTTTCTTGAAACTCTTTACCTGCAGCTTGTAAGAAAAGATCTGTCTTCTTTGCATCTAGTGTGGCCCTTTCTGTCCTGGTGAGTTGTGCATAGCGCCGCTCAAATTCCCTAAGTAGCTCTGTTATTGATAGTCCTTGCTTTGGCTTGACTACCCATTCTAAGAATGTCCTTTTGGTCACTCTCTCAGAGTCCTCCATGAAATATTCCTCCTTTAGAGCTACTTTGAGTTCTTTCCAATTTCTCCCATGCCCATCTTTAATTACCCTAACATGCTCTCTAATTTCTGGAGCAACAACCAGCTCAAAGCTTTGAATCGTCTCACCTTCTGACACGCAATGCAGCTCCATCTCCTTCACATACTGGCGTAAGTACTGTTGAAGATGATGAAACAGGAAACAGAAGGAAGACAGCAACTCACAGTAGGAAGAAGATGGAGAAGGAGAAGACACAGAGCTTGTGTACGAGATCTCTGTAGTCTCTCTCTCTCTGTATTGGAATAATAGTGTATACAAACTCAGAGCTGCAAAGCTTATATGAAACCCTAAGAGATAAGGTGTCCTTTCACACCGGATGTCCAGGGAGAAAAACCCAGTGGGAGAAAAGTGCCCCTGGTGAAGCGCGTTGTCGAGAAATTTGCGGTCTTGCCAGGAAAGCACCGGGCTTATGGCTGTGAGAGTTTGTGAGAGAACTCAACAAAAACTATATGAAGGAGTTAAACCATAGATGCCATGAAGACTAGGGTTTGGAAAGAAGTGCAATCAAAGAAGACTCACTCTTTCTCTCTTGCACTCACACACACACAAAGAAAGAACGCAAAAGAGAATGTCAAAACAATACGAAGATGAAAACATCAAGGCTATGGTCAAATCGTATCATTGGTAATATGAAAGGGTTAATAGATGAGTTAATGGCATTCAATCTTGGCTGACCAAATAGGCTACGAATTGTTCTTTGGAATTGTAGTTTTGTGCTTACCATAATATATATATTTGTCTAGTGATTGGGATTAATTGTGTGTATAAATCCTCTTGGTTCATAGCAAGATAACTACGCTTACATCAAAAGAAAAATTATAGTCTATGAGAGGTAGTATGATGGGATCCGGTGATAGAAGTATTTCATTGAGCCTTTCAGGGCCGAAGAGAAACACTATACGTTGTTGAAAGTGTATTTTACGGCTAATCCATACGTTAATTCTAATAGATCGTACAGAGTGAAAGCGATAGAAATGATCATCATGTGGGTTATTCATCTAGGATAGTATGTGAGAAATGTAGATATGAGAAAAATGTAGATATGAGAGAAGTGAAGAGATGAGAAGTTTCCCTCCCAAGCCCTATTCTTGCCCGTAGGCAATAAGGATACTGCGGGGAGAGATGTACCTGTAGCAAGGAGAACCTAAAATTTGTAGAGAGGATGAATTACTAAGAGTGAAAGAGATAGATTTAGTTAAAGAGATGACATTAGATATATATATATATATTGGATTAGAGATGAAAATGAAAACGACAAGAAATCAAGAAAACATCAATGTAGAACACATCTTACTTGAAACCCTTCGGCACCATTATTGATGGGAGAGAGAAGAAGAGGGGAGAATTCAACGTTGATTGATACGCCAAGTACAACACCTTCTTTGATTAGAGTTGATCCTCCAAGGATGGCGAACAAGAATGGCTAGTTTTCCTCTAGGAGAAAGTGTAGGCTTGGGCTTATGTTAATGGCTAAGTACAATTAGGCATTACTACTCACTCCCTCAAGAATTCCTCTCATCAATGGCTTGAATGCTTGCGTTCCTTCCAAGGAAGAAGAGGTCCCCTTTTATAGGTGAAGGGAACCCACAAGGGTTTACACAAGAAGAGAGGAGCCAGTGTGAACAGGAATTGGAAAAGTTGGAAATGAGCTGTCCCTGCATGATGTGGGCAGACTGGGGTCCAGTATTTTGATCATATCTCCTCAACCGTAGCTCCAAATAAAAAAGTAAAAATATGGGCAGAAACTTCAGCTCATTAGCTACGATGTTCATTTTAAAATCATTTTCCAATTCGGATTGGAACCTTGTGTAAAAAATTCGTCAAAATAGGGTCTATTTCTGGCAGCAAAAGTCTTCATGTGGTCCCCTTAGCCTAGACTTTCATTTGATTCCAAAGGACACCTCATGCCATATGGAAGCATGACATTGCTCCTTGACAAAGTTTTATAATCATGCTTGCAATAATGCATTAAAATAAGTGTATCTTTGAAATCATGTCACCTAGTGTCCCACTAGGATTTGATTCCCTCCTAGTAGCTATTTAAAAAGAATTATAAGAAAAATATGAAAAATACATAGAATATATATAGATTGGAAATTACTCTAGATATAGGATCTAGATAGGGTGTGAGATAATAATGAGATGGTAGAAAGAAAGAATCAATGCTTTTTGCCCCAAGTTAAAGAGGTGGAGCTATTGACACTTTTCCCATAGTATTTTTTGATGGTAAAGTAAGAATACATTACCCTTGAGATAAATAATAAGATGAGATAGAAAGCTTATTTTTATACTTACATATGCATATGTACATTATAGGAAATATAATTGTATATCTAAAAAGTTACAAGATAACTCTTGTAGCATGTGTTCCCACTATGTACATGTCACAGCACAACATCCACCCCCTCTAAACCTGCACATCCTCCTGTATGTGCCAAATTATTTCTTTGTAAGATCAGCCCTCTTGTACATCTTCCTTGCTTTCATCTTCACTGGATGATTCCAAAGCTTCATTTTCACTTTGATCTTCACCTGTGTTTTGCTCTTCTTCCTCATCAACATTTTCTGGATCATTGTCTCCTCTTCTCTTAAACATTTTGATCATTTTTCCTGCAATGGGAATCTTTACTTGTGTGCCATCTAGTTCAGACAAGCTGTAAGTAGCATTTTCATGCACATGTTTTACAACATATGGTCCAAACCATCTTTTTGAAAACTTACGCATGACTGTGTGTTGGTTATCAAGGCTACTATCATACACTAAAACCCAGTCACCTTTGTCAATTGCTTTGCTCCTGAGCCGATGTCCCTTATCAAAGTAGTCCTTGTTTTTCAATCTTGCATTTTTGAGTCGTTCTTTTGCAGCCTCAATGTCTCCAGGTCTTCTCTCTAGTTGCCTTATGCGCAATGCAAGGAGATCTTCCCTACTAAGCCCCTCTTGCCAAGGTAGTACATTCCATGTGGGAATTGTATCCTCAATCGGCATCACTGGCTTTTGACCATGCATTAGCTCCGCAGGCATGTAGCCAGTTACTGAGCTATGTGTTGTACGATCAGCCCATAAAGCGTACGGTAACAGTTTTGGCCACTCACCAACTCTTCCTTCGCAAGCCTTGGCCAAAGCTTTGATGATAGGAGGGTGCCCTCTTTCACTCTTTCCATTGCCTTCAGGGTTGTAAGCTGTAGTAAGAGAAAGCTTGATTCCTAATCTAGAAAAGAACTCCCTTGCTTCTTCGGCATCCAGTTCACCTCTATCTGCAGTAATCTTTCCCACACAACCATAACGGCAAATCACCTCATCAAGAAGGAATTTGCACACAGCTTCTGTGGTTTTAGCTCTTAATGCTCTTCCTTCAACCTGATTAGTTAGGTCCTCTCGTGCAAGAACCAAGTACCTCATCTGCCAGAGTCCTAGAGGCATCGTGACTAGATCCACAACCCATTTATAATGCATGGCTAGTGGATATGTAGGGTGCAATCCATCACGATGTCGAACATTTGAATACATTTGACAAGTTACACATGACTCTACAAACTGAGATACATCTTTATACATACCCTTCCACCAGTATTTTTCTTTCAACTTGGAGAAGGTTTCCCACACACCCCTGTGTCCAGCCCATAGACTCTCATGAAACTCTTGCATGAGCTTTACTTGAGTCTCTTTTTTACATATAACCCGTTGTGGTGTAGCACCCTTTTGCTTAGGATGCTTCCACAAGTAACCATCCCTTAAAAAGTACCCATATTCTTTCCTACGTATCCTCTTGAACTCTTGTTCAGACCAATCATCCTGTTTTGTTAGAGTACTCAAGTACCTTCCAATAGAAAGCCAATCACCTTCATAAAGATCTTTCAAGAACAATTCAAGTGAATTAGTCATGCAGACATTGTTACCTTTGACATGAGAGATAGAATAGAATTTTGTGCCTACATCATCTCCCTCATCAATCATTTGTGACTCATCTTCATACCTTCCCCTTGATAGCATATCTGCCACTATATTGTCTTTACCTGCAATGTGCTTAAACTCGGGATTTAAGGACTTAATGTAGGCAATCCACCGCAACATAGCAATGTCTGGTGTTGAGGAGCTTGTAATCATCCCAAGAAGTGGTAGACAATCTAATTCTACAACCACACATGCACCAATTAGGTACTCTTTTCCACTTTTCAAGGCTGTAACCATACCCCATAACTCTCTCTTTATCTGTGGATAGTTTCTTTGGCGAGCACTTAGTACCTTTGCTCCAAATCTTACCACATACATGTGTCCTTCTTTGTCATCTTGCCCTATTGCCCATCCAATCCCTGTAGGACTGGTACCTACTGTCACAATCACTGGCCTTTGACACTCATAGTCTACCTTTCTCAAAGTCGTTGCTGACTGGAGCAACTCCTTTAGCTTTTTCATGGATTTTACATGTGCTTCTGTCCATTTAAACTTTTGATTCTTTCTAAGGAGCTGATAAAGAGGATCAGCTACATGTGCATAATGTGGAATCCAAATAACATAGAAGACACATGCTCCCAGAAACCTTCTAACCTCACTGATGCTAGTGCATGTTTCTTTCATTCTTTGGATGGCATCTACCTTTGATGGACAAGGTTTCCTACCATATGGCCCGCACATGTGCCCCACAATGAGCACTTCATTGACACCAAACATAGACTTTTTCCCTGACAATGTAAGATTCACTTCTTCCAACCTAGACAAAATTTTATCACAATCATTTATGTGATTTACCACAAACCTGCGACATCCCTTGAGATCTAAAGCTTCAACTTTGTCACTTTCTTCACATCCTTTGATAGGCAAATCATCAATGAAAGGCATTGTGATGTGAGGAATAAAGTCACGTAAGACCTTATTCATCCCATTCATCATATGTGCAACCGAGTTGGTTGCTCCCTGTGGCAAGGTACACATCCTTACCAAACCCAAAGGTGTCTTCATGGTTGTCAAGTCTCTGCTTTCGATTGCAAGCTGAAATTGATCATACCCTGAGTAGAGATCCCCCATTGAGTAGATTGCTCTCCCTGCAAACGCCTCTGCAAATTCATCCACAATTGGACCTGTACCTACATTTCTAATTGTCACCTTGTTCACTAGTTGCATATCTTGGATGAAGCGTAGAGAACCATTCTTCTTTGGAACTGTGAACCACCTGTTTGAGTATGGAGCACAAGAAGGCTCCAAGATTCCCATTTTGATTTTCTCATTCAGTAGCTCTACTAACTTTGGCAAATGAGCCTTTGGAACCGGAATAGGCCGCAGATTCCAAGGCACATGAGGTATTGTGAAAATTACCATAGAAGCTACAATATAAGGATCAACACATCCTATCTCATGTGGCTCAAATACAAAAGCCTTACCATGCTTTGAAAGCATTTCTTTGAAGCACTTTGTCTCCTCCTGAGTTAGAAACTCCTCGCAACCAATCTGCAACTCTTGAAAAGACTCCTTTGTGAAGGTATGCCCGATCTTTTTAGGATTCCGCAAACTTGGTTGTAAAGAAGCCTGTTCATTCTTTTCCCTGTTGTTGGGTGGTAAGGGTGAAGCTACTGGTTTCACCTTCTTTGCTACACTCTTGTATTTAGTTTCAACATGGACTTCTGGGCCTACTGTTTGGCTTTCTTTAAAGGCTTCTATTACTTGATACATTTCCATAGAGCAAACTTCCACAACTTCATTTTCAAGATGCAAACTAGACCTCATTATAGCATCAAGCTCACCCATAGTATCTACAAAAGAAACTTGTTCACACAAACCCAAAACATTTTCAGTAGGCTCTAGCAACCCACTCTTTTTCATGCCTATTTGTACATTATGCACATATTGCTTCTCACATCTCTTCAAATCTTCAAGTTTTGTAAAACATACTGATCCATTCTTTGTTACCAAGAAGCTCGTTGAAAATGCTTCACCTATTTTTGGATCAGGCGAGACCCTTTTACTTTCTGTACCACTGCAATCCCGCTTTACAATGGTACTTGGCCAAAACCCATCATTTCTCTATGATCATGAAACTCTTTGCTCACCTTTGGTAGAGGATGTTCTCTGAGGCTGTCACGATTTCTTTCATGGTTTACACAAACTGTGAGAAATTGGACAGCACATTTACCATCTTTGCTACGTATCCTAGCATATGCTGAACCATCGTCCATTACCTTTGTTTCCATTCGAACTCCCACAATGTAGGGCTGTCCAAGGATAAGATGATATGAAGATGTATCCTGTACAAAGAAGTTTTGGTCAATCTTTACATCACCTATTGTTACCTTCACACCTGGACATGCTACATACAACTCACCGGATGAATTGTTTGCCACTTTTACCATCCAGCCATGATCTGTGTCCATCGGCCATTTGCACTTGTTGTAAAGACTCTTTGACATTATGTTTATTTCTGAACCATGGTCAATCAAGGCAACAAATGGCTCTTCAAGATCACCTACCTTGACCAAAGTTTCTGTAGTAGCCCTTGCCCAATGACTTCGTGAATAGTAACTTCTAGGAATATCTTCAACTTCTTCATCATCATTTGAGAAATACACTTGCTTCACTCTCCCACTAGATTGGTAGCATCCTACCACAGCTCCATCATTCTCCTTATTTTGCAGTTGCATCCCTTGTGTCTTTGAGGTTTCCCCTTCAACTTGTGGACGAGAAACTTCAGCAAGGGTTTGCCTCTTTCTCTTGATGATGTCAATGATCTCCTCATGGAATTCACGCTTTGCAATGCCAAGAACTTCTCCCAGAGTAAACTCAATCTTGCTATTCAAGATCCTTTCCTCCAAGACTTTCTTTAAATCTGTAGCAACCTCAATATCAGATTGTAGTTTATAAGTTGGGCCTTTTGTCTTACCTTTCGTTGGCTCTTTCTTCTTTCCTGTTGTAGACTCCTCCATGAGTACTTCAGGTGGAGATGCTCCTTGTGTTGAGAGTGTTTGAGAAGGCATTGAGTCGCTTCTTCCCCCACTTCTAGAAGCTCTTTTTGATGGTCCTTCATCAGCATTCTCACGTCTGCGCTTCTCTTCTACACTTGCCTCATTTTGTTGGCATTTTGTAATGTAGGCATGCACTGACAATGAGTCCACTGGATCATTCCATCCTGTTTCTAGACGTATGCAATCACCTGCTTCATGTAGAATCTCTTTTGTAAGCTTTCCCTTTTTAGCTAATTGCATGACATTTGGCCAAATTTGACCATGATGGTCACTTACTTCTTCATCACAAAAATGTTCAATTTTTACTTCATAAGTAGCTGCCTCAACTGAAGAGGTGGCATGCTTGGTTGCCATATCTTCAACTAAAGTTTGCATTCCCCCCTTCCCAAAGTTAGTTCTCAAGGGTAGACCTGTCTCTCTTAAGTGGATTTTACCATCCTTAAAAACGACAACATCTTTTGACAAAGCATCACTAAAATCATCACAATCCCTTGTTACATGGTTTGTACTATCACACCAAATACATCTATTAACAAACCCTTCTTTGGGCTGTTGTCTTTGCCTAGGAAGTGGCCCTGATGGTTGGCCTTTTTCTTCAAGCTTTGCAAACTTCACCTTCAAGTCACGCATTCCCTTCACAAGCTCATCTAGCATGGACTCATCAAACTTAGGAGCGATAAAAGTAGGCTTTACCATTTTGTTAGAAGTTGAGGTGGAAGGACTTGTAGTGTTTACTACCATCTTGTCCCTTCTTCTTTGTCATTTGGCAAGCAGTGAGACAGCACCTTCAACCTCATTCCAGTCGGTCTTTAGTCCTTGCTCAGCATCATTATCTTCAAGAAGAAGCTCCAAATTTTCTTGAAACTCTTTACCTGCAGCTTGTAAGAAAAGATCTGTCTTCTCTGCAATCTAATGTGGCCCTTTCTGTCCTAGTGAGTTGTGCATAGCGCCGCTCAAATTCCCTAAGTAGCTCTGTTATTGATAGTCCTTGCTTTGGCTTGACTACCCATTCTAAGAATGTCCTTTTGGTCACTCTCTCAGAGTCCTCCATGAAATATTCCTCCTTTAAAGCTACTTTGAGTTCTTCCCAATTTCTCCCATGCCCATCTTTAATTGCCCTAACATGCTCCCTAATTTTTGGAGCAACAACTAGCTCAAAGCTTTGAATCATCTCACCTTCTGACACGCGATGCAGCTCCATCTCCTTCACATACTCGCGTAAGTACTTGGTTACATCTTTGCCATTGAACTGATCCATTCTGTTGACGACCGCTTGTATGGCCTTCGTTGTTGAAATCTCCCTTCTTTCAGTAGCATGTTGTTGTTGCATGAACATTGCAAATGCTTGCAACATTTGCATTGTTTCTGGGTCAAAATGCATACCCTGTTGCTCAACATGATCACCCATGGTTACCCACAAACTCTCACCCTAGCAGATTCGCGTCGGGTTCACCAAAAATATGTCGAGAAATTTGCGGTCTTGCCAGAAAAGCACCGGGCTTATGGCTACGAGGGTTTGTGAGAGAACTCAAAAAAAACTATATGAAGGAGTTAAACCATAGATGCCATGAAGACTAGGGTTTGGAAAGAAGTGCAATCAAAGAAGACTCACTCTTTCTCTCTTGCACTCACACACACACAAAGAAAGAACGCAAAAGAGAATGTCAAAACAATACGAAGATGAAAACATCAAGGCTATGGTCATATCGTATCATTGGTAATATGAAAGGGTTAATGGATGAGTTAATGGCATTCAATCTTGGCTGACCAAATAGGCTACGAATTGTTCTTTGGAATTGTAGTTTTGTGCTTACCATAATATATATATTTTGTCTAGTGATTGGGATTAATTGTGTGTATAAATCCTCTTGGTTCATAGCAAGATAACTACGCTTACATCAAAAGAAAAATTATAGTCTATGAGAGGTAGTATGATGGGATCCGGTGATAGAAGTATTTCATTGAGCCTTTCAGGGCCGAAGAGAAACACTATACGTTGTTGAAAGTGTATTTTACGGATAATCCATACGTTAATTCTAATAGATCGTACAGAGTGAAAGCGATAGAAATGATCATCATGTGGGTTATTCATCTAGGATAGTATGTGAGAAATGTAGATATGAGAAAAATGTAGATTTGAGAGAAGTGAAGAGATGAGAAGTTTCCCTCCCAAGCCCTATTCTTGCCCGTAGGCAATAAGGATACTGCGGGGAGAGATGTACCTGTAGCAAGGAGAACCTAAAATTTGTAGAGAGGATGAATTACTAAGAGTGAAAGAGATAGATTTGGTTAAAGAGATGAGATTAGATATATATATATATATATATGTTGGATTAGAGATGAAAATGAAAACGACAAGAAATCAAGAAAACATCAATGTAGAACACATCTTACTTGAAATCCTTCGGCACCATTATTGATGGGAGAGAGAAGAAGAGGGGAGAATTCAACGTTGATTGATACGCCAAGTACAACACCTTCTTTGATTAGAGTTGATCCTCCAAGGATGGCAAACAAGAATGGCTAGTTTTCCTCTAGGAGAAAGTGTAGGCTTGGGCTTATGTTAATGGAGCTAAGTACAATTAGGCATTACTACTCACTCCCTCAAGAATTCCTCTCATCAATGGCTTGAATGCTTCAATTCCTTTTCAAGGAAGAAGAGGTCCCCTTTTATAGGTGAAGGGAACCCAAAAGGGTTTACACAAGAAGAGAGGAGCCAGTGTGAACAGGAATTGGAAAAGTTGGAAATGAGCTGTCCCTGCATGATGTGGGCAAACTGGGGTCCAGTATTTTGATCATATCTCCTCAACCGTAGCTCCAAATAAAAAAGTAAAAATATGGGCAGAAACTTCAGCTCATTAGCTACGATGTTCATTTTAAAATCATTTTCCAATTCGGATTGGAACCTTGTGTAAAAAATTCATCAAAATAGGGTCCATTTCTGGCAGCAAAAGTCTTCATGTGGTCCCCTTAGCCTAGACTTTCATTTGATTCCAAAGGACACCTCATGCCATATGAAAGCATGACATTGCTCCTTGACAAAGTTTTGTAATCATGCTTGCAATAATGCATTAAAATAAGTGTATCTTTGAAATCATGCCACCTAGTGTCCCACTAGGATTTGATTCCCTCCTAGTAGCTATTTAAAAAGAATTATAAGAAAAATATGAAAAATACATAGAATATATATAGATTGGAAATTACTCTAGATATAGGATCTAGATAGGGTGTGAGATAATAATGAGATGGTAGAAAGAAAGAATCAATGCTTTTTGCCCCAAGTTAAAGAGGTGGAGCTATTGACACTTTTCCCATAGTATTTTTTGATGGTAAAGTAAGAATACATTACCCTTGAGATAAATAATAAGATGAGATAGAAAGCTTATTTTTATACTTACATATGCATATGTACATTATAGAAAATATAATTGTATATCTAAAAAGTTACAAGATAACTCTTGTAGCATGTGTTCCCACTATGTACATGTCACAGCACGACAGCGTATACACACTAACACTACTACATGTCTACAAATCCCCCCTGTAGTGATAGTGTGAATCCGTACAAGGTAGCAGATCATCATGTGTATGAGAGTAAGCCCAAAGCTTTTCGAAAAGCTTCAAACTTTTCTCGTGATAACACCTTCGTAAATAGATCTGCAATGTTATCCTGTGTAGGACAGTAAGTTAGTGTGATCTCCCCTGCATGTAGCCTTTCCCTGACATAGTGGTAGTGAACCTCTATGTGCTTTGTTCTTGCATGAAATACTGGATTCCTTGCAACTGCCATACCACTCTGACTGTCAGTGAAAATGGTAGTGGGTGCCTGTTGACACTCACAAAGATCTGCCAATAACCTGCGTATCCATACACAATCAACTGTTGCCGTGAAAGCTGCCCTGTACTCAGCTTCACAAGTTGATGTAGCCACTGTGGGTTGCTTCTTGCTTAGCCAAGATATACATGCATTTCCCAAGAAAAAACAATTGCCACTTGTGGAATGTCGTGTGTCAAAATCACCAGCCCAATCTGAATCGCTGTAACCAAGAAGCTGCATAGAACTGTGCTTTCCATACATATCCCCCCTTGGAAAGAACATGGCAAGATTAGGGGTACCTGAAAGGTAACGAAGTATGCGCTTCACAGCCTGCCAATGATGCATACCTGGGCTGTGCATAAATCTGCTTGCTTCTGAAACCCCAAATTGAATGTCTGGACGAGTGTTGCCTGCCAAATATATCAAGCAACCAATGGCTGCTGCATAAGTATGTACATCAAAAGGTTCTCCAGCATCATGCATGCTCAACTTTGATCGAGTTTCTACGGGTGTAGAGATTGGCTTACAATTTTGCATACCAAACTTGTCCAAAATTTTATGCAAATATTTTGCCTGCAACATGTATATGCCATCCTCTGATTGCACAAACTGAATACCCAAGTAATAATGTAGCAAACCAAGATCAGACATCTCAAAGGTTTTTCTCAAAGCATCTTTAAACGCTTCAATTTCATTTGCATTATTGCCTGTAAGAAGCATATCATCCACATAAAGTGTTAGCATAATGAGAACTCCATCTCCCTTTTTGACATACAAAGTACTTTCTGTTGGACTATTCTGAAATCCCTGGCCAATCAAATAAGTATGTATCTTCTCATACCATGCTCTTGGAGCCTGTTTGAGACCATACAAAGCTTTACGCAATCTACATACCTTTTGCTCTTGACCTTTTACAACAAAACCACTTGGTTGACTTACATAAACTTCTTCCTGCAAATCACCATTCAAAAAAGCAGTTTTGATATCCAACTGATGCACTTTCCAACCATGATGAGCAGCAATTGCAACTAGTGATCTAACTGTGGATGCACGAGAAGTAGGAGCAAAGGTTTCATCATAATCTATGCCTTTCTGTTGCGCATTGCCGTTTGCCACAAGCCTTGCTTTGTATCTGTCAACAGTACCATCTTGTTTCCTTTTTACCTTAGAAACCCACTTTGTACCAATAGGCTTTTTACCTGTAGGCAAGTCCACTAGATCGCATGTATGATTCTTATGAATAGAATCAATTTCTTGTTGCATAGCATCTTTCCACTGAACACACTCTAAAGCTTGTTCAAATGAATCAGGCTCATCTACATCACAAAGAGTGCTAAAGCAAGCCAAATCTACTTGCTCTCTACCAAAAGTAGTACCAGCACGTGTTTTTCGTGGCAACGGTGCATCCAACTTGCTATCCTGCAAAGTTTTCTGAACCCATTTAGGCAAGGTTCTTTCTTCCCTGAGAACTTCTTGCTCTTCACGCACAATTTCCTCTACATCATGAGGTGTCACATGCTGATCAAAAGATTGATCAAGATTATCAACCTGTTGTGATTTTTGATTCTCCACAAAAGAAGGAAGCAAACCTTCAAATACATCATGTGTCTGCATATGAGGTACATGAAAAGCAACCATAGGTTGAGCAGTAGTTTCTGCAAAAATTACATCACGACTTTCAAAAATCTTGTTTGTAGCAGGATTGTAAAGTCTATAACCTTTACTTCCACTACTGTACCCCACAAATATACATTTGATTGCCTTATCATCAAGCTTCCCACGTAACTGCTGAGGGATGTGAGCATAAGCAAGACAACCAAAAACACGAAGATAACTGACTGAAGGTTTTCTGTCATACCAAGCTTCATATGCAGTAATGGTCTTCAAGGCACAAGTAGGACACCTGTTCAAAACATGTGCTGCACAAGCAACTGCCTCCATCCATAGCTTATGAGGCAAACTCTTAGCCTTGAGCATACATCTAGCCGTCTCCATTAAAGACCTGTTCTTCCTTTCTGCAACACCATTCTGTTGTGGTGTGTATGGCATAGTGCATTGGTGTTTAATGCCTTTCTTTCCCAAAAAATCCTTAAATGCACCTGACATGTATTCACCTCCTCAATCGGTACGAAGAGTCTGTACTTTGCAACGTGTTTCATTTTCAACCATGGCGACATAATGTTGAAAAACTGCAAACACATCTGACTTTGCTTTGAGTGGATACACCCAACAAAACCTGGAAAAGTCATAAATGAAGGTCACAAAATAAAGGCTGTTTCCTATAGATGGCGTCCTCATAGGACCACATACATCACTGTGTACAAGCTGCAACTTTCGTGTCGCTCTAATTGAACCATCCTGCGAAAATGCAAATCTGTGCATCTTTCCAAGAACGCAACCTTCACATACATGTCTTGGTGGGATCTCCAATAAAGACAAATCATGCACCATATTATGACGTTGTAAAGTCATCAAACTGCCATAACCAACATGCCCAAATCTAGCATGCCACAACTCAGCATCATGCATGGCCTAAGTCTTTGTTTCTGCAATACATACCTGAATCTGCTTTTCATAACGATCTAGCACAAATAGTCCATTTTCCAGCGTACCTGTAGTGATAAGAGAATAACCATTCTCTCGATCTCGTACAACACATCTGTCATCCTCAAAAATGACCCGAAGACCATTTTTTGCAAGAGAGGATACAGACAACAAATTCTTCTTGATCCCTGGAACATATAAGACATCTGGCAAGCATAAATCTGAACCATCTGAAATGGTAATCAAAATCTTACCAACGCCTTTGATTGGATAAGAAGCATTATTTGCACATGTCACCTTCTTTCCTGCTGGAGCTGCATCCAATGAACAAAACAAATCCTTCCTTGAAGTAATATGCCTGGATGCACCACTATCAAAGTACCAAATCATTTGTGTCTTGTCAACACTGTAAGCAGAAAAATCTGAACATACTACAAAAGCATAAGAATCCTGCACAAAGTTTGCAGACTCTTCTTTAGCTGTAGAAGAATCACCAGAAGCTGAAACAACCAAACTTGACTCTTTCTTCTTTTCTTTAGCAATTCCCTTTTTACACTCACTAATGTAGTGACCAGGTTTCTTGCAGTAGTGACATTTACCTTTCTTCTTGGACTTGTCGGAATCAGCTTTAGACTTCTCTGAAGACTGTCCTGCACTAGACTTGGAGTAATGAGCACTCTCTTTACCCTTGTTTTTGTTCTGTACAACAAGAGCATGATCCATACCATCCACCTGTAAAGACTTGTTCTTACGTGATTGATCATCCTGCAATAGCAAAGCCACTAGCTCTTCAAAATGAAGAGGCTCAGGATTAGCTCGCAAAGACAGAGTCAAAGAAGTCTGAAAAGTCAAATAAGATGGTGGTAGTGAATTGAGTGTTTTGGAAACCAAGTCCTTCTCTGGAATCACTTCATCAATGCTAAGCAATTGCTCTTTAAGATCCCTGATTTTTGTAAGATGCTCGACAATATCGTCACCTTCGTCCATCTGTATTTTGTCAAGTTGTTTCTTCAAAAACTCTATTCTGGCAGCGTTTCTTCCTCCAAACATAGCTTGCAGAGTGTTCCAAGCATCCTCAGAAGTTCTGCAAGATCTGATATGTGGTGTGATTGTCCTCTTTATGGTTAAGGCAATCACAGCCATAGCCTGTGCATCTTTAGTATCCCATCTCTTTTACTCTGGAGTGACTTGTGAGGGTCCTGCACCAACAGCTGCACCACGACCAGGCGTGGCAGGTGCAATGCTACCTGGACGAACTTCATCTCCAGATACATAATCCCACAATTCTTTACCAACCAAAACATTTTTGGCCATAAAAGACCAAAGAGAATAGTTGGTACCATCCAATTTGTCTTCGAATGTAAACACACCAAAAATCTCTTTCTCCGTAGATTGAGCCATACTGTAGATGCACACAAGAGAGCAAAAGAACCTCCAAGAGATTCACAAATCTCCTCTCTAATCCAAGCAAAACTCTACACAAAATCTCAGCACAAAGCTAAGACAAGCTGCTTCCCAAAAGAACTGTTTACCTGAAGAAAATCTGTCAAAAAGCACACCCTCTTGATCTAAACGCCTCCGAAAAGTAACTTCTGCTACGCTGCTCAGAACAAAATTCTGAGGGCTCGAACAGCTTCGAAAGGGGGGTAAAACCGCAGGTCTCCTGCTCAGAATACTCCCGGAACGTCGAGGATGCTCCCACGAGCAAATTTTCCGAAAACTGCCTGAAAACTGCGATTGCGCGCGCGGACGCGAAAACGCAAGTAGAGGCTCTGGAAATCACCTTGCTCTGATAACAATTGTTGAAGATGATGAAACAGGAAACAGAAGGAAGACAGCAACTCAGACTAGGAAGAAGATGGAGAAGGAGAAGACATAGAGCTTGTGTACGAGATCTCTGTAGTCTCTCTCTCTGTATTGGAATAATAGTGTATACAAACTCAGAGCTACAAAGCTTATATGAAACCCTAAGAGATAAGGTGTCCTTTCACACCGGATGTCCATGGGGAAAAACCCAGTGGGAGAAAAGTGCCCCTGGTGAAGCGCGTATACACACTAACACAACTACATGTCTACAAGTACTTGGCTACATCTTTGCCATTGAACTGATCCATTCTATTGACGACTGCTTGTATGGCCTTCGTTGCTGAAATCTCCCTTCTTTCAATGGCATGTTGTTGTTGCATGAACATTGCAAATGCTTGAAACATTTGCATTGTTGCTGGGTCAAAATGCATACCCTGTTGCTCAACATGATCACCCATGGTTATCCACAAAATCTCACCCTGGAAGTTTCGCGTCGGGTTCACCAAAAATATGTCGAGAAACTTGCGGTCTTGCCAGGAAAGCACCGGGCTTATGGCTGTGAGAGTTTGTGAGAGAAGTCAACAAAAACTATATGAAGGAGTTAAACCATAGATGCCATGAAGACTAGGGTTTGGAAAGAAGTGCAATCAAAGACGACTCACTCTTTCTCTCTTGCACTCACACACACAAAGAAAGAACACAAAATAGAATGTCAAAACAATACGAAAATGAAAACATCAAGGCTATGGTCATATCGTATCATGGGTAATATGAAAGGGTTAATAGATGAGTTAATGGCATTCAATCTTGGCTGACCAAATAGGCTACGAATTGTTCTTTGGAATTGTAGTTTTGTGCTTACCATAATATATATATTTTGTGTAGTGATTGGGATTAATTGTGTGTACAAATCCTCTTGGTTCATAGCAAGATAACTACGCTTACGTCAAAAGAAAAGTTATAGTCTATGAGAGGTAGTATGATGGGATCAGGTGATAGAAGTATTTCATTAAGCCTTTCTGGGCCAAAGAGAAACACTATACGTTGTTGAAAGTGTATTTTTTGGCTAATCCATACGTTAATTCTAATAGATCGTACAGAGTGAAAGCGATAGAAATGATCATCATGTGGGTTATTCATCTATGATAGTATGTGAGAAATGTAGATATGAGAGAAGTGAAGAGATGAGAAGTTTCCCTCCCAAGCCCTATTCTTGCCCGTAGGCAATAAGGATACTGCAGGGAGAGATGTACCTGTAGAAAAGAGAACCTAGAATTTGCAGAGAGGATGAATTACTAAGAATGAGAGAGATAGGTTTGGTTAAGGAGATGAGATTAGATACATATATATATATATATATCGGATTAGAGATGAAAAAGAAAACAACAAGAAATCAAGAAAACATCAATGTAGAACACATCTTACTTGACAAACCCTTCGACACCATTATTGATGGAGAGAGAAGAAGAGGGGAGCACTGCACTTTGATTGATACGCCAAGTACAACACCTTCTTTGATTAGAGTTGATCTTCCAAGCCGGATAGCGTACAAGAATGGCTAGTCTTCCTCTAGGAGAAAGTGTAGGCTTGGGCTTATGTTAATGGAGCTAAGTACAATTAGGCATTACTACTCACTCCCTCAAGAATTCCTCTCATCAATGGCTTGAATGCTTCAATTCCTTTTCAAGGAAGAAGAGGTCCCCTTTTATAGGTGAAGGGAACCCCCAAGGGTTTACACAAGAAGAGAGGAGCCAGTGTGAATAGGAATTGGAAAAGTTGGAAATGAGCTGTCCGTGCATGATGTGGGCAGACTGGGGTCCAGTATTTTGATCATATCTCCTCAACCGTGGTTCTAAATAAAAAAGTAAAAATATGGGCAAAAACTTCAGCTCATTAGCTACGATTTTCATTTTAAAATAATTTTCCAATTCGGATTGGAACCTTGTGTAAAAAATTCATCAAAATAGGGTCCATTTCTGGCAGCAAAAGTCTTCCCGTGGTCCCCTTAGCCTAGACTTTCATTTAATTCCAAAGGACACCTCATGCCATATGAAAGCATGACATTGCTCCTTGATAAAATTTTGTAATCATGCTTGCAATAATGCGTTAAAATAAGTGTATCTTTGAAATCATGCCACCTAGTGTCCCACTAGGATTTGATTCCCTCCTAGTAGCTATTTAAAAAGAAATATAAGAAAAGTATAAAAAATACGTAGAATATATATATATTGGAGTTTACCCTAGATATAGGATCTAGCTAGGGTGTGAGATGATAATGAGATAGTAGAAATAAAGAATCAATGCTTTTTGCCCCAAGTTAAAGAGGCGGAGCTATTGAGCTTTTTCCATAGTATTTTCTGATGGTAAAGTAAGGATAGATTATCCTTGAGAAAAATAATAGGATGAGATAGAAGGCTTATTATTATACTTAAATATGCATATGTACATTATAGGAAAGATAATTATGTATCTAAAAAGTTACAAGATAGATCTTGTAGCATGGGTTCCCAATATGTACGCGTCACAGCACGACAACGTCGATAGCGATGCTTGCAAATTGCTTGGTGTCGCATAAGCGGCAGTGACAACGACACTTGTGATTTGAAATAAAATTCACGAAGAATCTGCGGGGAGCCATTTTCTCTTGCAGCTTCTTCAACACAGAATAGAAGAGAACTGTCAGGCCTAGGGTAAGATCGGGCAGGTCAAGGGCCAGGACGGACATGTGCGCGGTACACGGGGTCCCTATAATTACATTATAAAAGAAAAATTCCAAAACCGCTAGCATTGCCGAGGAAAAACAAAGGAAAATATTGTGTGTGCGGTAATAGCTGTTAAGTATGGAGCCTGATTTACGCTTGTAATTCTCTGTGGTAAAAGCGCACATTTGTAAGGCCCCCATTATGAGGAGAAGCCATCGTGCGTGAAGGAAAATCACTCACCGGAAACCAAACATTTGACGGACAAGAATCAGGGGCAACTTTAAAGGCCTCGGGGGCGGAGGCGCCCGAGACTTTTATTTCGCCGGAATATTCTTTTTCGCCGAAATATTATGGCCAGACGGCGGCCGGAAAGTGGTCGAAAAACAACCGGTTGGTTGGCCGGTGGCCGGTAGTCAATGGCCGATGGCCGGTGGTCGGAAGTCAATGGCCGGTGGCCAAATTCAAAAGCGGACTTGTCTTCTCAAGGGCGGCCACACATGGGCGGATTGGAGGGTCGGATTTGGACTTATTCGCACAAGGGTGGCTACACATGGCTATCTCTCATAAGAGAGGGCAGCCCTTTTGGCCTATAAAAGGAGGCCATTTCTACACACATTTCATAGTGTGAAGTTGATGCAACAAGGTGAGTGTGAGGTGGTGAGAGTGAAGCAAGGCGGGAGCTCCATTAAGGATATAATCCCTTTGTAAACTACTTCTTGTTTTGAAGTATTAAAGCCATTGAGTGGCTGCTTTCCCGTGGACGTAGCCCACATTGGGTGAACCACGTATATCGTGTGTACTCTCTCTCTCTCTACTCTATAATCTCGTGTATATAAATCTGTCTCTCTCCATTAAGTAATCTACTCAATTATCTATTTAGCTACGTCTTATTTCCTAACAACTGGTATCAAAGCAAGGTTTGCTCGTAGCTAAATTATCTCAAGGAAAGGATTCCTTGAATTGAGTGGGAGTTATGGCAGAGGAAGGGAAGCTCAAGATTGAGAAGTTCAACGGCAAAAACTACCGACATTGGAAGATGCAGATTGAAGACTATCTCTACCAGAAGGACCTCTATTTGCCACTAGGCGGTCTTGCAAAGAAGCCCGCAACATTGGCAGATGAAGCATGGATTGTCCTTGATTGAAAGGCACTGGGAACAATCCGGTTAAGCTTGGCGTCAACGGTGGCCTTCAATGTTTCGGAGATGAAGACCACGGAGGACTTGATGAAGTCACTTGACGACTTCTACGAGAAACCATCGGCATCCAATAAGGTATTTCTTATGAAGCGCTTGTTCAATCTAAAGATGGCAGAGAATGGTTCAGTTGCAAAACACCTAAATGACTTCAACACAAACATAAGTCAACTTCGATCAGTGAAAATCAATTTCGATGACGAAGTGCGAGCTCTCCTTATACTATCATCTCTATCGGATAGTTGGGACAGCCTTGTGATGGCTGTACGCAATTCTATCTCTGGCACAAATACTCTTAAGTTTGATGATGTTGTGGGTGTTCTCCTAAGGGAGGAAATGCGAAGGAGAAGCACAGGAGAATCATCAAGTGCTGCACTATCAGTGGAAACAAGAGGAAGGCTTAAGGAGAGGTTCAAAAACCAAAAGGGTTGTGATCGCTCAAGGCGGAGCAAGTCACGCACAAAGTCAGTTCTTGAATGTTGGAACTGCGACAAGAAGGGCCACGTCAAGAAGGATTGTTGGTCCAAGAAGAAGAAGGAGACAGAGTCTCAAGACAACATGCCAACATCGGAGGCCAATGTGGCAGGTAAAGTAGAGCAAGATGCTCTAATTCTCTCATTAGACAATGTGTCTAATTCCTGGATAGTAGATTCCGGGGCTTCATTCCATGCGACACCACACAAGCAACATTTCCAAGACTACACCAAAGGTAATTTTGGGTATGTATACTTGGGAGATGATGAAGCTTGTGAGATTGTCGGCAAAGGTACAGTTTCTGTCAAAACTGCTAACGGAAATGAATGGAAGCTTAAAGATGTTAGGCATGTTCCTTCTCTTCGCAAAAATTTGATCTCTATAGGACAATTGTACGATGAAGGTCACAACATTGCATTCGGAAACAAACGGTGGAAGATCTCAAAGGTATCTTTGGTGGTTACCAAGGGTGAAAAAGTCGGTACACTTTACTTGTGTACTGTTAGCACGCAACCTTCAGCTTGTGCAGCAACTACAGAAGTTGACAGTGCGGTGTGGCACTACCGACTTGGGCATATGAGTGCCAAAGGAATGCAAATCCTTCAAACAAAGAAGCTTCTACCAGGTTTGAAAGAAGTGGACTTAGAGTTCTGTGAAGATTGTGTTTATGGTAAACAAAAGAGGGTAAAATTTCAAAAATCAGGAAATGAAAGAAAAAATAAAAAAACTTGAGTTGGTTCATTCTGATGTTTGGGGTCCTGCAAGTACACCATCACTTGGTGGCTCATTGTACTATGTAAGATTCATAGACGATGCGACTAGAAAAACATGGGTTTATGTCATGAAGAATAAATCCGATGTATTTTCCATATTTCAAAGGTGGAAAGCCTTTGTGGAGAATGAAACAGGTACTAAGGTTAAATGCCTCAGATCCGACAATGGAGGCGAATATTGCAGCCAAGCTTTTGAAAGCTTTTGTGCTAGCAATGGCATTCGAAGGCAAAGGACAACCCCAAGGACACCTCAACAAAATGGGATTTCGGAAAGGATGAACAGGACAATCATGGAAGGAGCACGAAGCATGCGGCTACATGCAGGCCTACCGCTTGAGCTTTGGGCGGAAGCTGTAAGTACGTCTGTGTACTTAATCAATCAGTCACCCTCAACGACATTGGATGGGGGAGTTCTAGAAGAGGCATGGACATGTAAACCGGTGAATTATGCATTTCTCAAAGTGTTTGGGTGTGAGGCTTTCATGCACATAGATAGAAGCCTAAGATCAAAGTTAGATGCAAAGTCCAAAAAGTGTTTCTTCATTGGCTATGGTGAAGGAGACTTTGGGTATCGCCTATGGAATCCTGAAGATGGTAAAATCTTAAGGAGTAGGGATGTAATTTTTAAGGAACAAAATATGTACAAAGATTACTTGGAAAGAAAACAAACAAAAGAAACAGGTGATGAGTACATGGAGCTTGAGGACGGTGAAGACTCAAGGACTGCAAACGGTGACAATGTGCAACAACGTCAACCAAATGAGGAGCCTCAACCTATTCCCCAAAGATCTACAAGAGCAAGTAGACCTCCAGAAAGGTTTGTTCCTTCCTTCAACCATCTCTTGATCTCAGATTCTGGAGAGCCGGAATCATATGAAGAAGCTATGCAACATGAATCCAAAGAAGAATGGACGAAGAGCATGCAAGTGGAGATGGACTCACTACATCACAACCAAACATGGGAGTTGGTTGAGTTGCCTAAAGGTAAGCGGGCACTTCAAAACAAATGGGTGTACAAGCTAAAGGAAGAAGAAGGTGATAAGAAAAGGTACAAGTCTAGGCTTGTGGTAAAAGGTTTTTCTCAAAAGAAAGGTATTGACTTCAATGAAATATTTTCTCCTGTTATAAAAATGAACACAATTAGGCTTGTATTAAGCCTTGTGAATGCTCACGATCTAAATCTCAAGCAAATGCATGTAAATACGGCATTCCCTTATGGTGACTTAGAGGAGGAAATCTACATGCTTCAACCAAAGCGGTATGAAGTAAAAGGTAAGGAGAAAATGGTTTGTAGATTAAAGAAGAGCTTGTATGGTTTAAAGCAAGCATCAAGACAATGGTACTTGAAGTTTGATCGATGGATGTTGGATCATGGATTCACAAGATGCAACTCGGATCACTGCGTCTACACGAAGAATTTGGGAGATGGGAAATTCATCATCCTAATGTTGTATGTTGATGACATGTTGATTGCAAGTGGTAACATGCAGGACATCAAAGACCTAAAAGAGGAGCTGTCCAAATCTTTTTCAATGAAAGATTTAGGTGCTGCAAAGAGGATACTTGGTATGAAAATATCAAGGGACAGGACGAAGAAGACAATAAAGCTATCTCAAGAAGATTACATCAAGAAGGTACTAGAAAGGTTTGCAATGCAAAATGCAAAACCAGTTTCTACACCTTTGGCTGGTCATTTTAAACTAACGAAGGATATGTGTCCAAAGACACAAGAGGAGATAGCCTATATGTCTAAAGTTCCATATGCTGCAGCGGTAGGTTCTCTAATGTATGCTATGGTCTGGACAAGGCCAGACATTGCACATGCAGTGGGAGTTGTGAGTAGGTTCATGGACAACCCAGGTAAAGAGCATTGGCAAGCTGTGAAGTGAATACTTAGGTATCTAAAAGGGACAGCAACAAATGCTTTGTATTTTGGAGGAACTGATATTTTTCTAGAAGGGTATGCTGATGCAGATATGGCAGGTGACAAAGATACTCGAAGGAGCACTACTGGCTATGTGTTCACGGTTGGAGGCACAACAATAAACTGGGCTTCAAAGCTGCAGAAAGTGGTTTCACTTTCTACCACGGAAGCAGAGTATGTAGCAATGACGGAGGCAAGCAAAGAAATTTTGTGGCTTCACAGATTCTTAGAAGAGCTTGGATTCAAACAAGACAATTGTGTCTTGTACAGTGATAGCCAAAGCGCTATCCATCTTGTGAAGAACTCAGCCTTTCATTCAAGGAAAAAGCACATTGAGGTGAGATATCACTACATACGCACTCTTTTGGAAGAGGGACAGATAAAGCTAGGAAAGGTGCATACAAGTGAAAATCCTGCAGACATATTTACAAAGGTGGTCAACAAGGAGAAGTTGAGCTTTTGCTCATCTTCAATTGGCATTCAAGGATAAGAATCCAAAATGGAAAGCAGTCACAGGTTTGGTTTGGAGATCAGTCTCCAAGTGGGAGATTGTTAAGTATGGAGCCTGATTTACCCTTGTGATTTTCTGTGGTAAAAGCGCACATTTGTAAGGCCCCCATTATGAGGAGAAGCCATCATGCGTGAAGGAAAATCACTCACCGGAAACCAAAATTTTCACCGGAATATTCTTTTTCGCCGGAATATTATGACCGGACGGCGGCCGGAAAGTGGTCGGAAAACAACCGGTCGGTTGGCCAGTGGCCGGTAGTCAATGGCCGATGGCCGGTGGTCAGAAGTCAATGGCCGGTGGCCGGTGGCCGAATTCAAAAGCGGACTTGTCTTCTCAAGGGCAGCCACACATGGGCGGATTGGAGGGTCCGATTTGGACTTATTCGCACAAGGGCGGCTACACATGGCTGTCTCTCATAAGAGAGGGAAGCCCATAAAAGGAGGCCATTTCTACACACATTTCATAGTGTGAAGTTAATGCAACAAGGTGAGTGTGAGGTGGTGAGAGTGAAGCAAGGCGGGAGCTCCATTAAGGGTATAATCCCTTTGTAAACTACTTCTTGTTTTGAAGTACTAAAGCCATTGAGTGGTTGCTTTCCCGTGGACGTAGCCCACATTGGGTGAACCACCTATATCGTGTGTACTCTCTCTCTCTTTACTCTATAATCTCGTGCATATAAATCTGTTTCTCTCCATTCAGTAATCTACTCAATTATCTATTTAGCTAGGTCTTATTTCCTAACAATAGCGACGGCAAAATACGCGGTAGTGGTTAAACAACAATATACGCAATAATAGTCGTGTTAATATATCCACGACTATTACCACGTGCATTGCCGTTTCTATGACCACGTATATTACCGCTAAATGCCTATTCAAAAATTAAGGTGCTCATTTGGGCCACCCAAAATTGGGTGGCCCAAATGAGCACCTTTATTGTTGACCTGCATAAAACATATGAAACATCAATTGTTTTTTGAAAAATAGTATACAGAAAAGCCAAAAAATTGAAATTGAATATACTTTATTCTGACAATGTAATTTGCAGAAGATCAACTATTTAAATAAGTTACAAATAAAATAAAAATAGTTGTATATACATTGTGCACATTGAGACTTTATGAGAGTTTAGAAAAATAATTTTCTATCTAATCCTCCTCCTCCTGGTCGTCGTCCACAGGCAAGTACGTTTGATCACCCTGACTCTACATAAACCCAAACCAGATTAAACAAATATTAATAACTCAAAACAATTCATACTATATTATTTGTTTAAACTTACTGCTTGTAGTGATCTAACCGCTACGTCTGATTGCTCATGAGAGATATGGTTGTTCTCCAACAACCATCGCTAAGTTTTAAATTCTGTATACCGCTCCCGAAACTTGACCATCTTTCTGATTGGTGGACTAAGAGTGATAATTTTTTAAGTTAGAAATAACAACAACAAATAATCAACTAAAATCTTTATAATCATCCATTTACATTGTAATTTAACCAATCTTACATATTTATCTTTCCATGCTGCTTTGCCTCCCAAGCCATAGTGTGTGGAAGTTTGTCTGGTCTGAGCTTTGCCTATTGTCTGTAGGATGAGCCCATTGCAGCCCAATCGCTCTTTTGTTGCATTGCCCACTCCCACTTCACATATGTCATGTTGCCACCACGATAGCTCCTGTGTGGATCTCTAACTTGGTAATTGACCGCTACGGACTGTACACTAGACTGATTGTTTTTCAAAAATATTTTTATGTAGCCCTCCAATCACTGTTGTGAAAAACGTTGATCGGGGCATTTGGAAATATAGCATGCAACACGTTCTCAATGTCATGATTGGGTAGTTGGTCTCTAAACTTTACAAAATAATTCTTTTACGTTGAATGTATAAGAATTTGAAGATGACTTGGAAACACCCTACCCTATGCTGTACCGAATTCCACCTCCCCGCCATACTTTACTCTATAGTAACGCCCATGAGTGTCTGACATGGGTGCGTAAGTATCCTCGTCTTCTAGTTTGGGACGGCACGCTCTGAAATAAGGGACTCCGTCTCCCCCCACTACCAAAATTAGCCAAGCCACAAGATCCCCCATCCCTCCGTCTCTCTCGGTGCTCGCTGCCCTGAGACGAAAGTCGACGCATGTCCCGAGAATAAGTGCGTCGACGGTACTCTAGCAAAGCAGGAGTGAAATGGAGTGGCGTGAGACCTTGCGATTCCATGTGAGTGGGAACTTGCGATGGAAGCAGAGTAGGATGGTAACAAGGGGTTGTAGACTGAGGTGCCATCGATGCGAGGCTTTGGATGTAAGGAGTCTCTCTTTCACTCCCCCATGGCGTAGACTGCGAAGAAAGAACGTAGCTTGCAAGGTGCTGCGGAGTGCACCAGCCAAACAATGCATCCATCGAACGGAGGTACTGGTCCCATAAAGAGATCGCCCGCTTTAGGTCTAGATCTACCACCGGTTGAGGATCCTGCGTAGAGTAGGTGTAGGATGGCCATGTTTGCATATAACAAAGAGAAACCTATAACACTCATGGCCACACAAAACTAGCCACAAATGATCTTATTTTCTTTGCTTGGTCTCACAGTCTCAAGACTTGGGTCCACTGGAGGCGATGTCCACCCCGGGTGAGAGCCCACCTGGGATGTGAACCAACCAAAAGAAGAACCAGATGGTTGCTCCCCACCAGGTGGTCTCTCGTCTGACATCTACAATACAAAGAGCAATATGAGATTTAGCTTTCTCCCCCTACTCACTCATCTATATATATGTACACAAGTATATATGCACACAAGCATGTAGATACATATACATACTAGTAGACCTAAGCATGGACTAGTAGTGCCAAAGGTCAAGTGGCACCTCTTAAGATATCATCACAATCTCAACCATGGTAAAACCAAAGGTACGTTGTGGTAATCCATGCATAAGTGGATCAATGACTGCAACGCCACGATTAAAAAAGGACTATGTCCAAGAGGAAGCGTCCAACCTTCGGGTGCTATGCTCCCGTACTTAGTGCCTACATATATGCATAAACAAATATATATATGTATAAACAAATATATACATACACTGAAAGGACACGGGAACTGGAACATGCTAATCTCCACCCAGTCATGCCCTATATAGGCCCTTGGCCTGCTAAAGATAGGGACCTCCTTGACTGCATGTCCGTCCTGGCCCTTGGCCGTGCCTGGTCCTACCCCTGTCCTGACATTACTTCCCCGTTGGAGAAGCGTTTTTGTCCTGGAAAACAAGAGTGATGATACACTAATGGTTTTTTATAGTGGCATCCTTCATGGATTCAACTGTTTGGTTGACTGGAACACGGTTCAGTAGGAGGTTCAATGAAACCAAGAGTAACATCTTGATTTTTCACATTGTTGTCCATTTGCAACTATCTTGTGTTGCCGATTCCTATCCAATCATAGTGTGTAGACTCCATTTAGAGCACACATGGGTATGCTAAATGAGTTATCACACAAAGATGTACCCTAAAGAGTACCTCTTTTCCCTTTCCATGAAAGTAACTTACTAACATGACTCATCAGCCAAGTTTAAGTCCTTGACTTGTTCTCCAAGTTCAATAGTAAACAACCCCACCATAACTAGTGTTCAAGGTTGAGAACTTGAGTTATACATGAAGAGACTACACCTAAGCGCAAACATGCTTTAACTTATGGTAAGCAAACTCCAAGTAGAGCAATAAATGCTTACTAATTGGATCGCGTGGTGCTAACGTACGCACTTGCATATCCTTTAGCACAAGATTACACTTTGTAATCTGCATATCCCCTGTTTACCCCACGATTTACAGACAGTCTTTCCAGATGGCCGGTAAATGGAGATCCACAAGCACCCAAACCAAGCCATGACCTCTATTGGTGATTGATAGACCGAAAAGTAAACTCTTTGAGATATTGCACATAGAGTGCAAAATGCTTCATAAGCAACAACTTAATGAATACGCATGGCCTTCCAAATCAGCCTTTGCTAAACACTAGGGCCCATAACACCTAGTGTGCATGCATTTAGCAAAAAACAGACTTGAACCTGTATATCCATGATCATCGACAATACTTATGGCAAATGTGATGCGCCTAGCACACTTTAAAGAGGAATGTAAATACTTCTAAAAAGAAACTAAATACTCTCAGTTGCAGTCTTTTGTGAACCTTGCTGAAATGTCTGAACCATAATAGAAGGTGAAACATTAATCACTTCAAGGGATAAAAAATGAAACTTTTTCATTAACAACTTAGGCCTTGCTATATGTATAAACAACCATCTGTAATGTACTTTAGCAATATTTGTACCTAAACAAGTCATTCTAAGTATCCGACAATTTTTGGCCACCGAAATTTCTCTTGATACGTCGTGCTGAAAATGGTCGAGAAAACAGATTTAACTAGCACCTAGGGACTTTGTCGTGACACATTTTTGAAATAATGGGTGCTAGTGTCAGTCCACACACTCATATTCTCCACATGTGGAATATGGCTCATGTAAGGATGTCTAAAAAAAAAGAACATCCTGCAAGTCCAAGGTGTACTTGTCTGTCGAAGTAACTCTAAACACTCCGCGACCAGAGTGAGAAGGATCCTCATTCATTGCTCCACACTGGCTAAACCTAAAACCTTGAGTTCCTAGACCATGTTGTATCCCATGTGACAACATGTGCCAAATCGAATCCTACAAGTGGATTCATAATAGCGTACTCTACTTTGGACACTATGGCCCAAAATACTTGTTTCGACATGTCCTTGGCATGGCTCTGGGGATTGAACTAAAAGTTCAATTACCCGTATTCAAATGTACAAGAGTACAACTCCCACCTATGAGAAAACTAAGCAACATTGCACTAGAAACCCTGGGTGTTGCCTTCGCAATCCAAACCCGTTGGGTAGAATCTACGTAGTCAAACCCCTTGGTAAGACCCTTTCTAGAAACTGCTCAACTAGTAGGTAATGGTAACCATCCTAGGTAACCGTGTACAGAATGAGGAGAATCAACTTGAAAAGTTGAATTTTTTTCCGGTACCATGTGGTAGATTGCGGAATTCTTTTCTTGAAAATATAACGAGAATAGATCAAACCGTGATCCTCAATGCGTATGGGGCGATTTAGTAAGCACCCCTGGGTTGTACCCCAAAACTATGATTCCATAGACAGTCGTAGTGCTATAGAGAGAGCAAGAAATCCCCATAAATGATATACCTTAGCTTGTATCAACAGCCATGCTGTCTCAATTGTGTGCTGTCTCTAGACCCATGGTATAGATCAGCAGATGTAAGTGCAAGAGTATCAAAACTTCAACTTGAGCGTCGCACTAGAAACACATAGTCCAATGATGACACCCTAATCCTCCAAAATGACAATACTCTTGCACAACCATTAATGTCGATGTATTCGATGTGTACTCCACTGGGCAGATCTATTCGATCATCAGAACAATCCCCTAAGGAATGCCGGCCGTTGGGTGAACAATCCCCCAAGGAATGCCGATCGTTGGGTCATACCTGAGATCTGACAATGACTCCTAGTCATAGCATGTGTGGTGCATAGCCCTTATGGCAATTAGTGTTCACTCAAGGAAACGATGAAGACGAATGTAGAGGGAGTCTTGCCTAAATTCTAACTGAGAGAGAGAGAAAATGATGGGCCACGGAACTTTCCTTAAGTGACGAGTTTGTATATGTTGTGTCCCATCTGTGTGCTCTGATGCATCTTATGCCGGACTTGCAGCTTATCCTATAAGCATGCAACAATCTGCATGTATAACACTCTCATCGAGAGAGGGAACAGAAAACACAAGCCATTGTTTGACCCACTTACTATGTATGGGTCGTGACTTTACCAAAATGACTTAATATGGCACTTTGCTTGTGAAATAGTCCTAGATTTAGGTTCCTTTTAGTGGTATTGTGCATTGATAGCAACCCAAAATTTAAGCAATCCAGAACTTAGTTTTTCCATTTGACAGAGTGTCTGGCGTGTTAGCGGAAGCGTAATCTCTGAAGCGGTGGAATTCCTGCCACCAGGTTAGCATGCCTTGCATACAGATTGTTAAGCCCTTGGCGAGAGTGATGGCCTCAAACGTGAGAGCCATAACCATTAGTGCCTTGCACAATCAAAACTGGTAGGGATTCTATGAGGTGATATTCCCTATTTAAGGAGAAGACATTTCTCAGTAGCACGAGGAGGACATCTCTCTCTCTCTCTCTCTCTCTCTCTCTCTCTCTCTCTCTCTCTCTCTCTCTCTCTCTCTCTCTCTCTATTTCTATCTCATCTTCTCTTTCTCTTCTCTCTCTCTCTCTCTCTCTCTCTCTCTCTCTCTCTTCCTCTTCTTCTTTCTCTCCCTTTCTCCCTCTCTTTCCATATTTTCTCTCTATATTTTTCTATTCTCTCTCTCTCTCTCTCTCTCTCTCTCTCTCTCTCTCTCTCTCTCTTCCTTCTTCTTTCTCTCTCTTTCTCCCTCTCTTTCCATATTTTCTCTCTCTTTTTCTACTCTCTCTCTCTCTCTCTCTCTCTCTCTCTCTCTCTCTCTCTCTCTCTCTCTCCCTCTCCCTCTCTTTCTCTCTCTTTCTCTATTCTCTCTCTCTCTCTCTCTCTCTCTCTCTCTCTCTCTCTCTCTCTCTTTCTCTCTCTCTCTTTCCCTACTCTCTCTCTCTCTATCCCTTTCTCTTTCTTTGTTCCTCCCTCTTTTTGCATGGAGGCACATCAAAACTCAATGGCTAGAGTTTGGGTTGGAGCCTCGACACTTGTTTGAGGCTTAGGTTAGCAAGTGATGGTGTCAACCCCTTTGACACTAAGTCTACTTTATGGAGCACTTGGCGTGTGGTGATTGTCAACAACAATATTCCACCATGGGAGACAACCAAGAAGGGCAATATACTTCTTTCCTTGTTGCTTGTGCCAGGGAAGCACACACTCGTGAATATTGATGTCTACTTCGAGCCCCTCATTCTGGAGTTATAGGAGTTATGGAGAGGCATCCCTGTTGTAGATGTATCAAAGTGGGGGAGAGAAGACATTGTGAGGGGAATCCTTGTGTGGACTATGCATGCCTATCCTTGGCTAGAGAGATTTCCGATATATCCCTTTCCCTTATCTCTCTATTTCTCTCCCTTTAGTTTGAATCTTCTCTCTTACGATATAATATGTATGCAGGGTTGTCCACATCGAGCCACAATGCATGTTCTACTTGCGAGCCATCATTGGTGATAGAGAGGCCGAATGCCTTGCGCAAGGTAATCTATCCAAAAAACCATCATTTCTTACCCCAATGTCATAGCAAGAACAAGGCTCCAAAAAATGGGAAGACACCTCTAAAGATCATGATGGCCAATTGGGTAGCTATTTGGGAAGAGCACTACAACAACAATCCGGCTCTAAGTACTCCACCAAAAGGTATGTTAAGGTATTCCATATTTTTAAGGCTTCCATTACAAAGGACCTGAAATAAACACCTCTTGGATCCCATGCACATATTCAAGAATGTAGCCCACACCATGTGGGACCACATTATTGGCATGAAAGACTCATTGGAGACAAGGGAGGATTTGAGGGTCTTGAAACATCTCCCCGCCTCTGCTATGCCATGGTGTGCCCCCAATGGGAAGATTGTGCTTCCTAAAGCACCATGGATGCTAGACAAAGAAGAATTGGACCAAGTGAAGGGTACCATTGCATCTATTTTCACACCAAGAGGATACATGAGGTTGCTAAAGGGAGCTTTCACAAAAGTGAAGAAAGGTGGAAGCGTTCAACAACAATATTCCACCATGGGAGATAACTAAGAAAGGTGGTGATCGTCAAAAACAATATTCCACCATGGGAGACAACCAAAAAGGAAATATACTTCTTTCCTTGCTATTGCCACGGAAGTACATCGTGGTGAATATTGATGTCTACCTCGAGCCCCTCATTGAGGAGTGAGAGGAGTTATGGAGAGGCATCCCTGTTGTAGATTTCTCACTTGCAAAGGGGGGGAGAGAAGCCATTGTGAGGGGAATCCTTATGTGGACTATGCACGACTATCCTGGGCTAGAGAGATTTCCGATATCTCCCTTTCCCTTCTCTCTCTATTTCTCTCCCTTTGGTTTGAAGCTTCTCTCTAATGATATGATATGTATGCAAGGTTGTCCACATTGGGCCACAACGCATGTCCTACTTGCGAGCCATCATTTGTGACAGAGAGGCCCAATGCCTTGCGCAAGGTAATCTATCCAAACAACCATCATTTCTTACCCCAAGTTCATAGCAAGCACAAGGCTTCAACAAATGGGAAAATGCCTCTAAAGCTCACGATGGAAAATTGGGTAGCTATTTGGGAAGATCACTACAACAATCCCGCTTTGAGTACTCCACCAAAATGTATGTCAAGGTATTCCATATTTTTTAAGGCTTCCATATTGGAAGGACTTAAAAATACAACACCTCTTGGATCCCATACACATATTCAAGAATGTTGCCCACACCATGTGGGACCACATTATTGGCAAGAAAGACTCATTGGAGACAAGGGAGGATTTGAGGGTCTTGAAACATCTCCTGACCTCTGCTACTCCACGCAATGTCCCCAATGGGAAGATTGTGCTTCCTAAAGCACCATGGATTCTAGCCAAAGAAGAATTGGACCAAGTGAAGCGTACCATTGCGACTATTTGTGTCTATTTGCACACCAACAGGATACATGAGGTCGATTAAGGGAGCTTTCACAAAAGTGAAGAAAGATGGAAGCATTCAATTGTATGGGTTGAAGTCCCATGATTGGCACAAGATGCTTCAGTTAATGTCCCTTTCTCTATTCTCTCTATTCTTTGTTTTTTAGGACACATATGATTTGTGTCTATGACTTTCTCTCACTTTCTCTTCCTCAAATTTACATTCTAGTTCATTCTGCTGGTGAATATGTACATATGCTAGGGAAAGAAAGTTAGGGATGCTATTTTTAAACATGGAGAGCTATTAAGATACACCACAAGACTCTACTCAACTACACTTTTTTATGTACACAATAACCTCAACTAGCACTTAGTGTATTCTTGTTGCAGATTTGTGAGCTCCAAGGAAATTGAAGTAGGCGGATATCCCTACTGCCCAAACACTTGCAAGAAAATCTGTGTGTGCCATTGAGGATGCATTTCCTTGATCGATTCTTCTTAGTCAAATCCACCTCTTGGGGCACGTGGTTGAGGAGATCGCTATATGTGGAGTAGTGCACGCACGATGGATGATCTTTTGAGAGAGGTTTTTAAAGACTCTCAAAGATTTTGTGCGGCTACGGTCTTAACCAAAGGCATGTATGGCCGAATGGTGGATCATGCAAGAGATATTTGTTTACATCTCAAAGTATTTGGCACAAGTTGATTCTTCAATGACTCGCATGTGGTCAGACGAGGAGGATGCAAGGCAATAGAGGCATAGACTTGATAGATTAACTTACAAAGAGATTATAAGCCTCTTCTATAGGCATCTCCGGTGGAGTTTACACATTTGTGAAGGGAAAAATACTCTTTGATCCTTGAAAGTCCCTTCACATAGCTTTTCGAGCATTACATGCATCCACATAACTTCACATGGCCTTGCACACAAGAGTGCAACAAGTTCTTATGGTGCAACAAATCCCACACCCCAATAGTGATGGCATTAGGCTTTAATTCCTTCCTCGGCGGTGAGCGTGCAAAAGAATATATTTGAAGAATGCCTTGTCGATGTTGTAGAAGGAGTGTCACCCCTTATATGCTACTTGGGCTTTTGCCTTGGTGGGAAGCTCGGGAGGGGTCACTCAATAATTATGTGACTATCACGTGAGTGCATCTACAGAAGGGGTTATTAAATTTCTTTTTTTCTCACGTTTTCACATACATAAGGGTACCCTAGAATGGAAAATTTCCAAAATACCCCTCTAATTTATGGAAATTCCTAAAATACTCCTCAAATTTAAAAAATTCCCAAAATACCCTTGTATTTATTTTCGTTGGATTCTTCACTATTTTCTTATCTTATTCTTGTTTGAAAATTGAGATCCATTTTTTAGTGTTTAGCATGTAAATTGTTACAAATTACCTCGTAAAAAAAGACAATTATGTCTAAAAATAAGCAATTCATCTCCAAAGCCTGTAACATAACCAGCTCAAATTCTTCTTTTAGCATCTTGTATGATAGAAAATCACTCTTCTTATGGAAAGCTACAAAAAAATTTACTTTTAGAGAAATTTACTCTCACAACTAGGGGTATTTTGAGAATTTCTGAAATTAGAGGGATATTTTTGGGAATCTCCACAAATTAGAGGGGTATTCCCCCCCCAAAAAAAAAAAAAAAGAGTTGCAATTTGAAAAAGTGGCCACAGCTGGCGCAGAAACTTGGAGGGAGGAAAGGAAAAGGCAGCCAGCGGGGGATGGGCTTTTGTGGGCCGCTCAGGAACCAAAACGCCCTGAGAAGTGGGTGAGGGAGGAAAGATGAGCTCGCTGGCAGCCGGGGAGAAAAGAAAACGAGAGGGAGAGTGCTGTCAAAAGGCAGAGGAGAAGAAGCTCCTGAAGAGGGAGTGCGCTGCAGAATGGAAGGGTGTTCTCAGAGCTTGGATGAGGATACAAGAGCTTCAAGGATTGAAGGAAAATAGAGGCTGCGCCACTGCTTTCTGCCTTCAAGAGGCGTAGGCCGAAGGAGTGAGCCTGCTTCGCCAAGCCGGTTGCTCATGGTTGAACGCAAGGTTGGATCGAAAGGTTAACACACGGATTGGACACGGCCGGAAGGTGTGGCCCTTACCGCTACGCTGGCTGCGTGCACTTGCGAGAGTATTGAAGCCTATTTTGAAAGCTTGTGTTGCCCCAAAAAGCGTCGTGACCGGCTGTGCAGGTCAGCTTCACCTACACGCACACAAGCTAGCGGAAATTTAATAACAGCAACCGAGCGCTCGGGCAGGGCAGTCAAAGGAAGGGAACAACGGCGCCGTGAAGGAGGCGCTGACAAGGAGAAGAAGAGGGAGGGGTGCTCAGACAGCGCCATAAGGCAGACCGACAGAAAGGGAGCACTGAGGTGAAAATCACCAGCTCGGAGAATAAAGAAACGGTCATGCCTCATTGAAGCAGTTAACCTTTTCTCGTGGGAAGTTGAGCACGAAGAGAAGTTTACAGCCAAAGAAGGGCTTCGTTATTATATTGCCTAGAATCTTTGTAGATTCTACTGAGGCTACGGCTTCCCTTGTGATTCACCTTGCACTTCACGCCTCAAAATTAAAGAATGGGATGGGGACTCGAACTGAAAAACAGCCGCAAGTTCCATCCTATCCATTGTTGCGATAGACCGCTCAGGCGAAGACACGCTCTGCGCCAATGCCATCAATCATTCTTCTCATTAAAAAATGTGTACGACCATGCGCTACCCCTACCCCATCGACCTGCATCATCGTTATCGTCGCGCGAGACTCGTCCTGTGTCATTGTTGTCATTGAGCTCTGCGCAAGCCCCGTCCTCCTGTGGTGCTACCTGGCCTTGGTTGTCTGCACCTTCCTTTTTCCTTTCAAGCGGTAGGGCATCTCCTGAAGATTCTAACTAAAGAGATTTTTTGAAATGGGTCGGTCCGTGTAGTAAAGAAAAAAGAGAAGGGTGGGTGGCCTGGACAGCATGAAAACCGTGCCTCAGTTAATAAATAAGCTTTGTGCTAGCTTGCCTCCAGCATATTGTTCAAGGGTGAGGGTGTTTTTGGGTGGAGGTTACAAACTAAAGTGTTTTCCTTGTAGTGCTGTGGAGCTTGGAGGATTATGTGCGTAAAAGAGAGTCTTTTTTAAAGAGCTATGGGGATGTCCACTACACACAGTGTCAGGACACCGGTAAGGCTGGACTAGACAAGGGCAAGGCCAGGCTAGCCAGTGTGGAAAGGGAGTCCAACTAGGGCAAAGGGCCAAGGGCCATGCTATATAGTGGGTGGTTGGGTGGTGGACTCCTAGGTTCTAGTTCCCCTTGTCTAGCATTGGTATCAAGAGCTTGGTTCTTTTTTGGGAAAGGCACAGCCGTGGAGGAGGGGAGCCACACAAACTTGCATGAGCAAGTTGCATGTCGGGGTCAAGGAACCGTGGAGCACCTCTCCTGTGAGGAGAACGACAAGCAGGAACCCCATGGGCAACCCCCCTTGCAAGGAGGAGCCACCGAGGCGGGACCTGCACCAAACCCAACCCTTGCGGGGGAGTGTTTCTTGACCCAGGGCCGAAGCCCCTTGCGCAACACAGTGACCGCCATGGCCTCTTCTCCTCCCTCGCGCGCTACTGTAAGCGTACATAGCCGCTGACTTTACACATTCCAAGGGCGCCCAACCCCTTGGGGGTTAGTGGCCAAACCTTTTTTTCAAGTACAAGGGGCGGTACCCACAGTGGGGTACCCGCCCCTCCCTCGTGTGCGGATTCTGCAAGGCTCAGCAAGGCACGGCATCTCGAAACGGCCGGCAAAAACTTTGACACACCAATTCTCTACGTATTACCGGCAGAAACTCGGAAATTTAATCAAAGCGTTCCGACAAGAGTTCAAAGTACCATTTCTTTCAAAATCAATTAACGGTTGCAAGCATAATTGATTCGGCTACCAAGGAATTGAGGAATTCCCTATACGGCGGACAATTTGGATCGATTTCCACCGGGATACTATCGATTTTGACGGAATTAGCAAGGCTAATTACACTTTGCAAGTGCTCTCAATCTCAGGTATTTTTCTGATTATTCCTTGCACCGCACTGTGTCGCCATGGATTCAAATATCAATATGACTTTTTCTTTTGAGCAAAGTACACCTGATCCTGCCCATGAAGGCCCACGACGGGATCCTCTCAACGAGATTACCCGCGATGTTACGGCAGGTGATGACACTTACGAACTGCTCGATATTCATGATACCAAAATCTGGGATACTCAATGCCGAGATGGTTGGAAGTACAAGGTTACTCCAGATGCTTGGATTTTCAGGTTATGAACATGGAAAGAGCAGACGTGGTTCTTGGTAGGGAGTGGTTGCATAGCCTAGGACCATCACAGAAACGTAGCTATGAGCACAACAGCTTGATGTTTGAATCCCATGGCGCACATGTGTTCTTGTTAGGAGAGAAGGATGTACCTTCATCACCATTGATTTGTACCACTGAGCTTATGCAGCTCGTTTCTGATAATGAAATAGATCAAGTTTTCTTGTGTTACTCACTGTCTCATTTTCTTTCTAACATTGAATTTGTTGAACAATCCTCAACGCCGCATGCTTCTCTCTCATCTCTCCCACCAATGGCTAATTCTAAACAAGCAAACATTGCTAGTGAGTTACTGAATTAAAGGAAAAACATTAAAGGAATTTCAAGATGTTTTTCCTAATGATTTGCCACCAGGATTACCAACGGCACGATCAGTGCAACATAGCATCGAGGTAGCTACAGGCTGTAAACTTGTCAGTAAACCGCCCTACCGTATGAGTTATTCTTAAGCTGCTGAGGTGGAACATCAGCTTATTGACTACCTTAGCAGAGGGTATATACAACCCAGTTCTTCACCATGGGCCTCTCCTATCCTATTAGTGAAGAAAAAGACAGCAGTTTGCGCATGTGCGTAGACTACCGTGGCTTAAATGCGGTTACGGTTAAAAACAAATACCCATTGCCCCGAGTAGATGAGTTGTTTGATAAACTCACTCATGCTCTCATTTTTACAAAAATAGACTTGCGGTCAGGATATCACCAAGTCGGTATTCGACTTGTTGATATACCCAAAACTGCATTTTGAACACGGTTTGGACACTACGAGTTCTTGGTGATGTCCTTTGGGTTAACCAATGCGCTCGCAACATTCATGACACTTATGGATAGTTTCTTGAAGCCGTACTTGGGCAAATTTGTCATCATTTTCCTCGATGACATTCTAGTCTACAGTGCTTCTGAAGAAGAACACTTACAACATCTCAGGCAGGTGTTCGAGTTGTTACGAACAAACAAATTATATGCCAAGGAATCTAAGTGTGTATCTGAAAGAAGAAACTCACTATCTAGGGCATGTTATTTCAGCTAATGGGTTATACATGGATCAATCCAAAGTGGATACCATCCGAAAATGGTCTTCTCCTAAAAATCTGGAAGAGTTACAGATTTTTTTGGGATTTTCACGTTTTTACCGAAGGTTCGTTAAAAATTATGCTAATATTGTTGTTTCCATGACGGATCAACTAAAAGGCAAAGGCGAAGCTTTTTAGTGGGGATCCGCTCAACAGCACAGTTTCGATACGCTCAAGCATGCATTAGCTACAGCTCCCATACTAGCTATTGGATATCCTTTTAAACCATTCTTTTTTGAAACGGATGCTAGTGATCGTGCTATTGGAGCAGTTATGTTATAAGATGGGCGGCCAATTGCATCTGAAAGCAAGAAGCTTGATGCAGCTCAGCAGAACTACTCTACTTATGAGCGTGAACTCTATGTAATAGTGTATGCCTTAAAAACATAGCGGCATTATATGTATGGTGCTCAGTTTGAAATTTTGTTTGACCATGAAAGCATCAAATGGTTTACACAACAAACGGATTTGAAGGGTCGGAAAGCCAAGTGGATCGAGATTCTTCAGCAATATGACGCCAAGCTCAGGTATCGTAAAGGTCGATACAATGTGGTGGCTAACGCTCTAAGTCGTATGCCGGAGATCAATTCTCTCTTGTTCACGAAACTTTGTAGTGAATTTTTGGATTCTCTCAAAGGCAAATATGAGCATAATGACGCATATTCCAAAGTGTGGAGCCATGTTCAAATGAGGGATCCTTCTCACTCCAATGATGGTAGTGTAACGTTAACCTCCACACCTAGTTCTCCTCTATCGAGTGATGAACTACAGCGATGGAAGCATTTCACCATCAACAATGGGTACCTACTCCATAAGGGGAGAGTTTGTGTACCGATGGACACAGACATTCGGCGCCAAATTCTTTATGAATGTCATGATAGTCCAAGTGCACGGCACCCGGGTATTAGAAAAACTTATACTTTTGTACGATGACAGTTTTACTGGCCAGGTATACATGGCTTTGTTCAAGCTTATGTCTTGCATTGCCAAAAATGTCAAGTTAACAAAGAAGAGCGCCTGAAAGCAGGAGAACTCTTACATCCTTTGGAGATTCCCAATGGAAAATGGGAAAGCGTCTCTGTGGACTTTATTGTGGGTTTGCCAACTACTGTACTAGGTCATGACTCGATATGGGTGGTCGTAGATCGGTTGACTAAACTATGTTAATATACATGGTAATACATGCACTCAGTATGGACACAATAAAAGAAAATTTATAGTTGCCAATTCAGATGCATCTAAAAAACCCAAGTGGTCTAGAGGTCCTCTCTCTCCTGAGGACTTTGATAAAGCCAAGAAAGAAAAATTATGTTTTCAATGTTTAGGAAGAGGTCATGGAAAAAAAGATTGTCCCAAGGGGAAATCTGTTGCTCAGGGCAAGGAGAAAGCAATGCACATGGTGCAACTGCTGCCTCTTGACACTACAAGAGGCTATTCATATTAGCGACGCTCACACAGCGACGCTCAAAAAAAAATTTCCCGGCGTCGCTATGAGCGTCACAAATTTACAAAGAAATTTGCGACGCTCATAGCGACGCCGGCTGGGCTAAAAAAATAACCGAGCGCGCCCAAAAACTCAAATCTCATATCTGAGTTTTTCGGCGCCCTCAAGCAAGGAGGCAGGTAACGCTCTCTCTCTCTCTCTCTCTCTCTCTCTCTCTCTCTCTCTCTCTCTCTCTCTCTCTCTCTCTCTCTCTCTCTTTTTCTTCTCCACACACACACACACACGAGGAGAGGAAGGAGAGCCAGGTATGCTCCTTCCCTCTCCTCATTCTCATGTTCCCTTCCCCTCTTTCTCTCTCCCTCTCTCTCTCTCTCACACACACACATACACACACACACATTTGGCTAGAGCTAATTGGAGCAATCACAAGCTTGGCTTTTGAATCTCTCTCTAGTATCTTTGTTTCTCTTTTTATCTCATACCTATCTGCCACTGCGACTGTATCTTGTATCTACGCCTCTGCTTTGTGTTATTCGAACAATAATCACTCTTGGCTTAGAACTATGTCCGCCTTATACATGTAGATAACTTGGACGTTTACCCTTGCGCACGAGGGGGGATATCTTTAACTTGATTATCCTACTACATCTTAGTGTCATAACTATTGATCAATGCTACCTTGTAACGATGTGATCTGGGATTGTATGGAAAATTGAGCTTCTTAGCTAGCCTATAGTTAAGAAAATTGTGGAATGCATTCATATACCAAATTATGCACCTTGTGCCCTTTGATAGTGCCGCGCATCCTCGCAAGGTCATGTGGTACAAAGGCCGGTTGCCACATGGAGGAAGGCAAACAACATTCATGAACCTCTTGCATATGGAAAACATGTGCATTGGTACACCTAGAGGAAGAGTCTAGAGAAAGTAACATTATCATGTGCATTGCTTTCTCCTTTCCTGCACCTTTTGGTTTCCCCTTGAGACAATCCTTCTTTGCATAATTCCTTGATAGATAGTTGAAACAAAGGTTTTTTTTTATTTCTCAAAATTTTATTGAGAGAGAGGTCCTCAATCTCTTGGACTGTTCACTTGTGATTGTAGCTTCGAAATTTTCTTCGTTATTGACATGAGGTGATGCAGCTGTGTTATCACTATTGTTATGCATGATGTAGTGTGGTTTATGCAATGATGATATGCATGGATTATCATTTTTGGGATCATTATGAAAGTGGGCTCAAACTAAGGCATGCTATAACGTTTTAGGATCTTGTACCTTCGCCACCTTCTTAAGATATGGATCAAGACCTACAATGAATCCATAACCTTGTTGAATCTTATCCAACCCATCCAATTTTAAGATGAAATACCAGTAATGAGGATGCATTTGTTCAATGTCCAACATTGTAGCATTGTACACAACTTCCAATATCACCAATTTCAATCCATCTCATTGGTTGGAAGGGGTTCATTGTATTCTTTCTCAGAAACAGCCCATGTTTAAGGACGTTAATGCGACTTCTATGTCATCCACCAACTTGTAGGCCTTGCCTTCAACTGGAAGACTCATGTGCGTTTCCTTGAATGCATATGGAGTAAGATGTAATCAATCGATATCTCCCCATTTTCTTAGAAGTGTATCCATGGAATTTTTGCTATGGTCCTTGTCCTAACTATAAAAGTTTGGTGATTTCATGCTCTTAAGAAAATCGGACACCACCTCTTTTGGGTGCAAAGATGACAACCATTTAACATAGGTAGGAGGTCCAATCCCTTTGGGGGCTTCCCTCTCGGAGTTGCTACTAGAATAGGTGTATTGCCCTTAGATGTAAGTTATGCTTCTACTGCAGCTTGTACATAAAATTAAGTATGAGATATGTTAACAGTGCAACCTCTTATTTAATGCAAAAATCTAGTGTTCTAATTTTTCTCTACATGCTTCTATTGCCTTCAAATTTTACACTTGACGTAAATTGTCAGAGAAAAAAGCACCGCATGCGCAATGCATGGTTTTTATGTTTCTTGAGTGTGGAGATTGCCACTTGGCATGATCTAATCCATTTCCCTCAACCCAAATCGCATGGTCAATGTTAACTGCTTCAAAAGCTCTCTTCTCATGTGTTAATTATCGTCCACTTCTTGAAAATCTCCAATAGACCCTATTCACTATATGGAACGGCCATATGGCTCAGAGGGGATATGGGGCCCCAATTTGGGGGGGCGAGGCGGCTTTAATCTCAGCCATTGGATCATGCAGTGAACTAGGGGTGGGTGAATTGGGGGTGAACTAGGGGCGGGTAAACTAAAGTGTGATCATGTGCCATGCCAACATGGGCAGTGACACGTGCTAGCGTGATGGTAGGGCATTCATATGGCAACTGAGAGGTCTTGGGTTTGACGCACACCCTGCGAGGTGGGTGAACTAAGGTTGAACTTAAGTCACCATTTCTGCACCGAGTTCACCCCTAGTTCATTGCACAATTGGACGATTGAGATCAAAGCCGCCCCGCAGCCCCAAATTTTGACCCTTGATCCCTCTTGACGACTGACCGTGTGTGAAATAGCGATGAGGCAAACTACGTGCATCTTTGGCCATGCGCATCCAACATCCAACACTTTGTGAGATTCAACGTTTTTTGTTAGTGGCATGAGCAGCCCTAGAGGTGTACGTGGCGTGCTAATGAGGCAAAAGTTCAAGAAGCACGCAATTGCATCACTTCTTGTTTGTGGCTGTTGCTACTAACGTTGTTGCTATGCAAAGAGGGCCCATGGCTATTGGCACTGAGATTGTATGCACGAAGGGAGTGAAGGCGTTCTTTTCCAATGTACCTACCACAATGCTGTGGTAGTGCTTGTATTCAATGATGCAAATGGGGCCATACATAGGAGGTGTTGAAGCAAAGGAATCCCTCAGTAGAATCTAACAGAGGAGAAGTCCAATGGTTGAGATCGCTTGGGTTGTCTTAGAGTAGATTGAAGGAGCTAAAAACGCAAAGTAAAAGTGCACTTCAGAGCAAAAAATAAAGGGAGATGAACCCTATCCAAAGCGTACTTGGAGGGCCATGAAAAAATGGCAAGTGCCTTGCATTGAGGCCTACATATAAAAAAATGTGTGTTCATATATACAGGTCACTCGCCATTTTTTTATATGCATACGCCGCCCTCTTTTCGAAGGTCTTCACAAAGTTGAAAACGTTAGTGTTCTTAAGAAGAAGTTTCCCACTTTTGTTTTCGAGGACAAAAACTCTTCTTAAGGGGGAGTAATGTCAGGACACCGGCAAGGCGGGACTAGACAAGGGCAAGGCCGGGCTAGGCAGTGTGGAAAGGGAGTCCAACTAGGGCAAAGGGCCAGGGGCCATGATATATAGTGGGTGGTTGGGTGGTGGACTCCTAGGTTCTAGTTCCCCTTGTCTAACACACAGGGCATGGTTTGAAGACAAAATCCTCTTTTGTATCAGTAGCAAAGCGAGGATGGCGGGTCAATCATACTAACCATAATTTAGAGTTGTAGTGAAGCCAAGAGAGAGAGAGAGAGAGAGAGAGAGAGAGAGAGAGATGTCATTATCGTCCTCGGAGGTCAAATATGACCTATGGGACCAGAACATGCGTACAAAGGATGTCTCCTCTCATCAAGGAGAGGGTAATGGTTGTTACATTAGCATGTGCAACCCAAAAGGGTCAGTAAGGCAAGGGTAAGATCTAGTGGATAGGTGGGACAACCTTAGGATGCAATACAAAATATAAAATAAAGTAGAGTAGATGGGAACTACAGGGCTAGGGGGTGGTATTCAGCGGTGTGGTAGGAGGCTTGGGAGACTGAAACTCCTACATGAGGGCCTTTCCTCCGTGGTATACTATCCACTTCCCCTGGGCTCTTGCTGCGTGCACTTTCTTGAGTTCGCTACCTTTGTGTTTTAGTTGTTTCGTGGTGAGCTCCTCAGCAAGCCAAAAGCTAGTGCCTTTGAGGAGGCGCCATTGTTGGAGTAGCCGGAGTCGTCCTTCTTTGTTCTCAAACTTGAGGATGGCATGTCCGCTTGGTGTTTTTTTGTGGTTGAGCTTGTTGGTGATGCTTTCGACCATGTCATAGTCCACATGGATTGGCTTGAGAGTTCCATTGAGAAAGTTGATGTGTTCAGAGAAGTCGTCTTCACACTTGTCCCATGCTTGGGGTAGGCCCCCAATGCGGACCTTGAGTGTGTTTTCTTCTTGAAGATGTCGTTCTCGGAACTCTGCCTTCACACAAGTTTCCACCTTGGTCAGTACAACTGTGTGAGCTTGGGTAACCTTGGCTTCAAGTTCCTTCACTTTGTTAGTGGCTAAGAGAGAGAGAGAGAGAGAGAGAGAGATCCAATGCACTTAGATTGATTTGTTAGTAAATAGATGAAGAGGTGAATTTATTGGAGCTATTGAGAGTTGAGGGGGTGTGCATGTTCGTGCCTTTTCTCAAGTCTTTTTCATTATGACTACGAGCACTTGTTCGCCGTATGTCAAGGGGATCCACTCTTTATCGAAAATAACATGCCATCTTCGAGGAGAGGGTCTTTAAAAAAACCCATATTTCAATTAGTATAAAGTGATTGTGGCCCCCTGCTTACGTTTATAAGAGCTATAATGAAAGATATTAGTACACCCCTATCTTACATATAATTTCTTTTATGGTTTTTTGGAAACATACTATTGCTTAATTTGTTGTATAGCAAAACCTTTTTTTTATATGCCTTAGGTTATGTCAAACATGTAAGTACTTATAAACTTGAGGTGATTCAAGAGAAATGGGTTTAGGTTTTGTAATATCAAAAGGTGATATTAGATGACAATTATGCAAACTAAATCGCACCACCCACCTACGGCGGAGACGGGCGGGTCTCGCTCACTCTTACCCAATGACACAATGATAGGGCCTTCAACATGCCAACACTATCTACATAAGAGAGACCTCTATGTATAATTATCCCATTCTCTAATACAAGTATCCTCTCCCTCTCTCTCTAGTTGATTTGTAGCCCATTTTAGAGCATTCTAAAAGCCAAGCTCCCGGACAAGAAGCTCCTCAAGCACTTTTGTGCAGCACATTTAGCATACATAGCGACCAAGGCAGTGCCAAGCATGATTTTGGTGCAGCCAATGCAAAGATGGACAGTGCTAGTAGTGAGCACATGCATGGGTATGCGTGCGGACAGGTGCAATCTATGGTGCTAAAGTATGTGTGAAGGCCTAGGGCAGCTAGGGGTATAGGGAAATGTGTGCCTATGACGGTTTTATAGGCCAAAGGGATCTTACATGGGGCTTAAGAGGTTGATGGGTTTGGGTGTCTGAGGTTCCAAGAATATGTACCAAGATGTGGTGTTCAAGATATTTCCAAGCCGGTGCAGACGGATCCTCAAACGGAGCAGGCAAATTTATGGCAGTTAGAAAGTGGGATGCTTTGCAGATCCCCATGGGATGGGTAGGTCAAGACTAATGATCAGAGTTGATGTCAACAAGTAAGCTTGAAGTGCTCAGATTATGGTGCATGTAAGTCTTTTTGGATCCCCAATCGGAGCTTAGATGGGCAAGTTATAGCCAGTTAAAGTTTTACCGAGGACAAATTATGGAATATTGATAGGGATTTTTTTTTTGCCTTGCCAGGCTTCTTGAGGGAGTGTGCACTGTATGGATTAAGCCAAAATCAACTGTCAAGAAAGAGAGAGCAACTGGTGTTTTACAAATTTTGTGTGCATCATTCGAGGCTGCAGAGTCGTCAAAAAAGGGATCAAAGTCTTTGGGAATCAAAGCCAGCAATGTGAGCTATTGGTAGGATTTTATAGAATGGACATTCCACCAATAAGAAGAAGATGGGACCTTTCCAAAGTTTGGGGGGGTGGGGGTGGGGTGCGGGGGATGGGTTTTTTATAGAATCTAATGAGAGTTTTTGAACCCTTGAGGGTCTATTAGCCTAGGAAATTCCACATGTTGCTACAAACGAGAGCGCGGTGTCCCTACAAAATATACAAATAGCACAGAATCCATAGCAAGTTTGATACGAGAAAGATAGAACATAGGAGAAAGAGAGAAAGCACGTGCAAATGCACCTCCTAGAGCGGAGTGATACATCAACACGACGAGAGAAGAGAGGAGAGGAGAGAAGAACAGCACAGACTAGGAAAATTGTCTATAGTTTGAACTAAAGGTCATAGTCCATCCGAGACTCCATCCATACATTGAGCATAGAAGCCTTGTAGTAACAACAAATTGGAGACTACATGATGTTAGAAATCTCTTGAGTTTCTTGATGAAACATCTCCTGAGTATATATTCAAAGTGGATGGCATTATTGTGAGCACAAGGATGGAGAATTCAATCTCTTGCACCACATGTCTTCGCCCAAAAAGATTGTATTTGAGCCACCTGCAAGGACTTGAAAAAACCGGAGTTCAATGCTGTATTCATTGCATTTTGCAAATATACATGTCATTTCTACCTTGTTGTGGTCATTCAGCTATGTTGTTTTAAATTTAGATGACACCATGATACACAGTCAAGAATCAAATAGTTGGTATTATGTTTTGAAGTACAAAATCATGAACCACCAAAGGGTGTATGTTCATGTGGACGAAACGAAAAAAAGTGTACATGACTTTTGTGGAGTAATAAATCATGAAACTCCACCGTTTTTATTTTTTCCTGGGAGGATCTTGTATCCTCTGAGACCCTTTTTGTTTTTTGTTCAAGAGGTGGTGAAGTCGGTTCAGGAGGAGGAGATGGTGAGTTAGGTTCCTTCAGGGGTGATGACTTGGGCTCCCAGGGCCTGGCATGGGGGACTTGGAAGTGGGCTCTACGGAGGTTGGTGCTTTGGGCTCTTGAGGAGTGGTTTTCTTGGGAGACTTAGCAACATTCTTTGGCAACATGAATGCAGGTTTGAAAGGTGAGCCAGGCCTCCCCCTTATTGTTCTTAGTTTAACAATGCTTTTGAACCTTGAATTGTAATGGTGAATGGAATGGAGGGCCCTTTGGTTTTGATTTTCTTTTTGCTATTTAAAATTCGATAGTCCCTAAGAGCCTTACTAGGAAATGGCTCCAGATCCTTATCAAACTTGTACCTCAGCCTTGACACAAGCACAAAATCTTTGCTCATCTGTGTGACCCTATGAGCAAATGCAGTTGCAATGTAGCTATCATTCATACAGTCTATTAATAAATCCTCAGAAGCCTCCTGAAGGCACATTGAGGCTTGAGATTTCCACCTTATTGAAACAAAAGTTTTGCTTTTCATCATGCTCACCAATCTATTTGATATCTCCTTGACAACTCTCATGGAGGGTAGCCTAGGGATGAGACAAGTATATTTTTGTGCTTTCCTTATCTCCTTTAGATATTTCATTTGATATTTCATTATTTTACTAGGAGTGGGCATATAACAAGGTTGTGTAAGTGGCTTCTCCTCCTCTTTCTTAATTCCCCGATTCTGGCTTGATTGATTCCTGCCGGTTATCATCATCTTTCTCTCAATCCTCTCGAACTTGGTACAATTTGTTTTTCTTTGTCCTTGTCATATGATAGCCGACAAAGGGCTAGCTAGAAAATATTCCCAAACAAAGCAATAGTAGGTGGTTCAAACTTTATTGACCGTGCGCTATCTCATCAGGAGAAGCTATATGATACCCTGTGAGATCTCCTGAACAAAGCCATAGGAGGGGATGCACTATGTAATCATGTTAATGTATAACGTGAGTTAGATAGGAGGGGTTTTAAAATGCAAAAAATTTAGGCAGTTTAACTGAGATACATTAAAATAAGGGGTTTTAATATTCAATTTTGGAAAATTTTCTAAAAATAAGGGGTCATTTTATTCATTCAGACATGTTAAAAGAGGGATTTTTGAAATATCCCATTAACACACGTTATATAGGGGGGTATTGAACGTTGAACCCCTCGAGCTCTCAAATGGGCCCTATAAGGAATTTGAATTTCTCCCAATTGTCCAAAATGGGTGCACGGTAAGATTTTTACACATGAAATCAAAACTTGTTGGAACTTCTGGATTTAGAATGTACTCATCAAGATCTATCCATTTATATATAAGATACCATCAGATTTCTTATATTCTAGAAGATTTCATTTTTTATGTGAAGACTCGGTCTATAAATGAAATCTCTCCCCACATTTCAGCTTCAGTAGGGAGTCCATAACTTCTACAAATCAACTCCAAATTTTTTAAAGTTTGGGGATTTAGAACCTACTTTCTAAGATCTTTCCAATGATATGTTGGTTGATAGGGTTTTGACAAAGTGTTTATGCACTTTATCGGGTTGCCTACTTTTGACAAGAGAGGCAAAGTCAAACCTCCTTATAGGGCCCCCTGAGAGTCCAAATTTTCCCTAATGGAGATCATTGCAGGACGACGCGATGGGAAGAGCTGTAAACAGGCTTAGGACGGCTAAATCGCGCTGTGTGGGTTGATGGGATAAGAGTAGCAAAATGGAAAATAGACAAAATGATGCGAACGGATGACTCGATAGATGCGATAAATATGCCTGTGCCATGGAAATTTTTTACCACCGACCATCCATACATCTGACCGTTGGAGCCTTGCCACATGACACATGTCACCAACGGTCATTTTTTGGTCCATATATAAAAATATCCCATGTTTCAAGGGGTCCTTGTATTGAAAAATATGGTCCATGCATGTAGAGAATATGCTAAAAATTAGAAAATATAAATATAAATTGAACTCATAGGATGCAATAAATGTGCACCTGCCATGGAAATTTATACCACTGACCATCTATAAACCTGACTATTGGAGCTTTGCCACATGACACATGTCACTAATTCCGGTCCCTACAATCTCACTACTTGCAACAAAGAGACAAAGAAGAAGAGATAAGATGGTAATCAATACTTCTACATCGACCTCCTTGGCTCCTAAAAAGATAAAAAAACCTTCTATTGTAGCTCCAAAGGTTGATGAATCTATGATAGATTGCAAAAGGCCTACGTGAATTAAAGCTAAAGCTTGTAGAGCTTGAAGAAGAGGGACAACCATCAACACCACCTTCAAGGCAAAGACAGCAAACCAAAGAAGGGTTTTTCAACAAACGTATATGGTGTGCTAGCACATATCATGTAAGAAGATATTGTGATAGTTTTAAAGATGCTTTAAGAAACAGTGTTGTGTTCTTCAAGGATCGTAAGATCCACTCAAGGGAGATATGTCTAACCTTGAGAAGTAACTTTTGGAAGAAAGGAATGCAGAATTTAGTAGAGGATATGACTTCTAACCATGATATATCTATAGTTGAGGCTGCTACTTATGGAGAAAAGATAAAGCAATCCAAGGGTTCTATGAATAACGATGATGGTAAGTTGTGTCCAAATGTTGTGGAACTTTGTAGGAATGGAAATCTTACAAAGGAGATCCTACATGAGGCACGGGATTTCATGCGCCTCAAAACAGGATGGAATGATCGAGTGGACTCATTGTCAGTGCATACCTACATTACAAAATGCCAACAAAATGAAGCCATTGTAGAAGAGAAGCGTGTACATAAGAATGTTGAATGATGAAGGACCATAAAAAACAGCTTCTAGAAGTGGGGAAGAAGCGACTCAATGCCTCCTCAAACACCCCCGACACATGGAGTATCTCCACCTAAAATACAAGTGGAGGAGTGTACAACAGGAAAGAAGAGAGAGCCAACAAAAGGTAAGCCAAAAGGCCCAGCTTATAAACTACAATCTGATATTGAGGTGGCTACAGATTTAAAGAAAATTTTGGAGGATAGGATTTCGAATAACAAGATTGAGTTTACTCTCAGAGAATTCCTTGGGATTGTAAAGCATGAATTCCATGAGGAGATCATTGACATCATCAAGAAAAAGATGCAAACTCTTATTGAGGTTGCTCGTAGACAAGCTGAACGTGAAACCTTGAAGACACAAGGTATGTAGTGGCGAGATAAGGAGGATGATGACTGTGTGGTTGGATGCTATCATTCCAGTAGAAGAGTGAAGCAAATGCATTTTTCAAATGACGATAAAGAAGCTGAGGCCATTCCAAGCAGCCACTATTCATGATTTCACTGGGCAAGGGCTATTATAGAAACTTTGGTCAAGGCAGGTGATCTTGAAGAGACATTTTTTGCCCTAATTGACCATGGTTCATAAATAAACATAATGTCAAAGAGTCTCTACAACAAGTGCAAATGGCCAATGGACACATATCATAGTTGGATGGTGAAAGTGGCAAACAACTCATCTGGTGAATTGCATGCAGCATGCCAAGGTGTGAAGGTGACAATAGGTGATGTGAAAATTGACCAAAACTTCTTTGTACATGACACATCTTCCTATAATCTTATCCTTGGGCAACCCTACATTGTAGGAGTTTGAATGGAAACAAAGGAAATGGATGATGGTTCAGCATATGCTAGAATAAGGAGCAAAGATGGAAAGTGTGATGTTCAATTTCTTACTATTTGTGTGAACCATGAAAGAAATAGGGACAATCTTTGAGATCACCCTTTGCCAAAGGTAAGTAAAGAGTTTCATGACCACAAAAGATGATGGGTTTTGGGAGAGTACCATTGTGAAGCAGGACTACATTAGTACAAAACAAGGAAGGTTCTTGCTTGATCCAGGAATAGGAAAAGTCTCTTTTGGAAACTCACAGGTAACCAAACATGGATCAATATGTTTTACAAAGTTTGAGGACTTGAAGAGATATGAGAGAAAATATGTATGTAATGTGAAAAAAGAATTGGAAAAAAATGGATTGCTTGAGCACAATGAAAATGTTTTTTGTGCGTTTGAGCAAGTTTTCTTTGTAGATACTATGGAGTTTTTTGTGTGTTTGAGCAAGTTCCCTTTGTAGATACTATGGAGTCTAGTTTTCATATTGGGAATGAAGTTGTGGAAGTGGGATTTGTTGAAATTTATAAATTCATAGAATCCTTTAAAGAAAACCAATGTTTCAAGCAAACACTTGGCCCAAAAGTCCGTGTTGGAACTAAATACAAGAGTGTACACAGCAAAGAAGGGAAACCAATAGATTCACCCTTACCACCCGACAACGGGGAAAAGATCAAGGAGGCTTTTTTGCCATGTTTGAGAAATCCTAAAACGATTGGGCACACCTTCACAAAGGAGTCTTTTCAACGGGGAAAAGATCAAGGAGGCTTTTTTGCCATCTTTGAGAAATCTTAAACAGATTGGGCACACCTTCACAAAGGAGTCTTTTCAAGAGTTGCAGGTTGGCTATGGGGGAGTTTCTAACACAGAAAGAGACAAAGTGCTTCAAAGAAATGCTTTCAAAGCATGGTAATGCTTTTGCATTTGAGCCACATGGGATAGGATGTGTTGATCCTTCTATTGTAGCTCCTATGGTAATTTTTACAATACCTCATGTGACTTGGAATTTGTGGCCTATTCTGGTTCCAAAGGCTTATTTGCCAAAGTTTGTAGAGCTATTGAATGAAAAGATCAAAATGGGTATTTTGGAGCCTTCTTGTGCTGCATACACAAATAGATGGTTCACGATTCCAAAGAAGAATGGTACTCTACGTTGCATCCAAGATATGCAACCAATGAATAAGGTGACAATTAGAGATGTAGGTACATATCCAATTGCCGATGAGTTTGTAGAGGCGTTTGCAGGGAGGGAAATCTACTCAATGGGGGACCTCTACTAAGGGTATGATCAATTTCATCTTGCAATAGACAGCAAAAACTTGACAACCATGCGGACACCTTTAGGTTTGGTAAGAATGTGTACCTTGCCACAAGGAGAGACCAACTCGGTTGCACATATGATGAATGGGATGATTAAGGTCTTACATGACTTTCTTCCTCATATCACAATGCCTTCCATTGATGATTTTCCTATCAAAGAATGTGAAGAAAGTGAGAAAGATGAAGCTTTGGATCTCAGGGAATGTTGTAGGTTTGTGGAAAATCACAAAAATGATTGTGATAAAATTTAGTCTAGGTTGGAAGAAGTGAATCTTACTTTGTTTGGGAAAAAGCTTATGTTTGGTGTCAACAAAGTGCTCATTGTGGGACACATGTGCAGGCCATGTGGTAGGAAACCTTGTCCAGTAAAGGAAGATGCCATCCAAAGAATAAAAGAAACATGCACTAGCATCATTGAGGTTAGAAGGTTTTTGGGAGCACGTGTCTTTTATGCTGTTTGGACTCCACATTATGCACATGTAGCTGATCCTCTTTATCAATTGCTTAGAAAGAATCAAAAATTTAAATGGACAGAAGCACATATAAAAGCCATGAAAAATCTAAAGGAGTTTCTCCAATCAGTGCCAACTTTGAGAAAGGTAGGCTATGAGTGTAAAAGGCCAATAATTGTGAAGTAGATACCAATCGTACAAGAATTAAATGGAAAATAGGGTAAGATGATGAAGAAGGACACATGTATGTGGTGAGATTTGGAGCAAAGATACTGAGTGCTCTCCAAAGAAACTATCCACAGATAAAGAGAGAGTTATGGGGTATGGTTATAGCCTTGAAAAATGGCAAAGAGTACCTAATCGGTGCATATGTGGTTGTAGAAACGGATTGTCTACCACTTCCTGGGATGATTACGAGATGCTCAATGCCAGACATTGCTATGTTGTGGTAGATTTCCTACATTAAGTCTTTAAATCCTGAATTTAAGCACATAGAAGGTAAAGACAATACAGTGGTAGGTATGCATCTATCAAGGGCAAGATATGAAGATGAGTCACAAATGATTGATGAGGGAGATGATGTGGGCACAAAGTTCTATTCTATCTCTCATGTCAAAGGTAACAATGTTTGCATGACTAATCCACTTGAGTACTCTAACTAAACAAGATGATTGGTGTGAACAAGAATTCAAGAGGATATGCAGGAAAGCATATGGGTACTTTTTGAGGGATAGTTACTTGTGGAAGCATTTTAAAAAAAATGGTGTCACACCACAAAGGGTTATATGTAAAAAAGAGACTCAAGTAAAGCTCATGCAAGAGTCTCATGAGAGTCTATGGGCTAGACATAGGGGAGTGTGGGAAGCCTTCTCCAAGTTGAAAGAAAAATATTGGTGGAAGGGTATATATAAAAATGTATCTCAATTTGTAGAGTCGTGTGTAGCTTGTCAAATATATTCAAATTTGTGACATCTTGATGGATTGCACACTACATATCCACCAGCCATTCACTATAAATGGGTTGTGGATCTAGTCACAATGCCTTTAGGACTCTAGCAATTGAGATACTTAGTTCTTGCATGAGAGGAACTAACTAAGGTTGAAGGGTGAGCATTAAGAGAAAAAACCACAAACGATGTGTGCAAATTCCTTCTTGATGAGGTGATTGTCATTATGGTTGTGTGGGAAAGATCACTGTAGAGCGGGGTGAATTGGATTCCGAGGTTGATGAGGTGATTTGTCATTATGGTTGTGTGGGAAAGATCACTGCAGAGCGAGGTGAATTGGATTCCAGGAAGCAAGGAAGTTCTTTTCTAGGTTAGGAATCAAGCTTTCTCTTACTATAGCTTACAACCCTAAAGACAATGGAAAGAGTGAAAGAGGGAATCCTCCTATCATGAAAGCTTTGGCCAAGGTTTACAAAGGGAGAATTGTTGAGTGGCCAAAATTGTTGCCATAAGCTTTATGGGATGATTGCATAACACATAGCTCAGTATCTTGCTATATGCTTGCGAAACTAATCTATGGTCAAAATCTAGTGATACCAATTGAAGGTACAATTCCCACATGGAATGTACTATCTTGGCAAAACGGGCTTAACAGAGAAGGCCTAGAGACATTGAGGTTGCAAAAGAGCGCCTGAAAAATGCAAGATTGAAGAAAAATATTACTTTGATAAATGACATCGGCTCAAGAGCAAAGCAATTGACAAAGGTGACTGGGTTTTAGTGTATCATAGTAGCCTTGATAACTAGTACACAGCCATGCGTAAGTTCTCAAAAAGATGGTTTGGATCTATGTTGTAAAGCATGTGCATGAAAATGCTACTTACAGTTTGTATGAACTAGATGGTATAGAAGTAAGAGTTTCCATTGTAGGAAAAAGGATCAAAATGCTTAAAAACAAGAGAGAGTGTGATCCAGAAGATGTTGTGGAAGGATAAGAGAAAGACACAAGTGAAGATCAAAGTGAAGATGAAGCGTTGGAACCCATCGATGAAGATGAAATCCTAGAAGATCTACAAGGGGACGTATAGAAGATCACAAGTGGCACATACCAAAGGATGTGCAGGTTTAGAGGGGGTATTATGGCACATACATAGTGGAAACAAATGCTGGGAGATTTATTTTATGAGTTTTTTACATAATTAAATTTCCAATAATGTACATATGCATATCTAAGTACATAGTGGGAACAAATGCTGGGAGATTTGTTTTATGATTTTTTATACATAATTAAATTTCCATAATCTACATATGCATATCTAAGTATAATAATAATCTTTCTATCTCATCCTACTATTTATCTCAAGCGTAACATATTCTTACCCGTTACAAAGTATTGTGGGATAAAGCGCTGTCGAGAAATTTGCGGTCTTGCCAGGAAAGCACCGGGCTTATGGCTGTGAGAGTTTGTGAGAGAACTTAACAAAAACTATATGAAGGAGTTAAACCATAGATGCCATGAAGACTAGGGTTTGGAAAGAAGTGCAATCAAAGAAGACTCACTCTTTCTCTCTTGCACTCACACACACAAAGAAAGAACGCAAAAGAGAATGTCAAAACAATACGAAGATGAAAACATCAAGGCTATGGTCATATCGTATCATGGGTAATATGAAAGGGTTAATGGATGAGTTAATGGCATTCAATCTTGGCTGACCAAATAGGCTACGAATTGTTCTTTGGAATTGTAGTTTTGTGCTTACCATAATATATATGTTTTGTCTAGTGATTGGGATTAATTGTGTGTACAAATCCTCTTGGTTCATAGCAAGATAACTACGCTTACATCAAAAGAAAAATTATAGCCTATGAGAGGTAGTATGATGGGATCCGGTGATAGAAGTATTTCATTGAGCCTTTCAGGGCCGAAGAGAAACACTATACGTTGTTGAAAGTGTATTTTACGGCTAATCCATACGTTAATTCTAATAGATCGTACAGAGTGAAAGCGATAGAAATGATCATCATGTGGGTTATTCATCTAGGATAGTATGTGAGAAATGTAGATATGAGAGAAGTGAAGAGATGAGAAGTTTCCCTCCCAAGCCCTATTCTTGCCCGTAGGCAATAAGGATACTGCGGGGAGAGATGTACCTGTAGCAAAGAGAACCTAGAGAGGATGAATTACTAAGAATGAGAGAGATAGGTTTGGTTAAGGAGATGAGATTAGATACATATATATATATATATATATATATATATATATATATATATATGTTGGATTAGAGATGAAAATGAAAACAACAAGAAATCAAGAAAACATCAATGTAGAACACATCTTACTTGAAACCCTTCGGCACCATTATTGATGGGAGAGAGAAGAAGAGTGGATAATTCCACTTTGATTGATACACCAAGTGCAAGACCTTCTTTGATTAGAGTTGATCTTCCAAGGTTAGCTTGTTGCAAGAATGGCTAGTCTCCCTCTAGGAGAAAGTGTAGGCTTGGGCTTATGTTAATGGCTAAGTACAATTAGGCATTACTACTCACTCCCTCGAGAATTCCTCTCATCAATTGCTTGAATGCTTGAGTTCTTTCCAAGGAAGAAGAGGTCCCCTTTTATAGGTGAAGGGAACTCCCAAGGGTTTACACAAGAAGAGAGGAGCCAGTGTGAACATGAATTGGAAAAGTTGGAAATGAGCTGTCCTTGCATGATGTGGGCAGACTCGGGTCCAGTATTTTGATCATATCTCCTCAACCGTGGCTCCAAATAAAAAAGTAAAAATATGGGAAAAAACTTCAGCTCATTAGCTACGATATTCATTTTAAAATTTTTTTCCAATTCGGATTGGAACCTTGTGTAAAAACTTCATCAAAATAGGGTCCATTTATGGCAACAAAAGTCTTCATGTGGTCTCCTTAGCCTAGACTTTCATTTAATTCACAAGGACACCTCATGCCATATGAAAGCATGACATTGCTCCTTGACAAAGTTTTGTAATCATGCTTGCAATAATGCATTAAAATAAGTGTATCTTTGAAATCATGCCACCTAGTGTCCCACTAGGATTTGATTCTCTCCTAGTAGCTATTTAAAAAGAAATATAAGAAAAGTATAAAAAATACGTAGAATATATATATATATTGGAGTTTATCCTAGATATAGGATCTAGCTAGGGTGTGAGATGATAATGAAATAGTAGAAATAAAGAATCAATGCTTTTTGCCCCAAGTTAAAGAGGCGGAGCTATTGATGCTTTTCCCATAGTATTTTCTGATGGTAAAGTAAGGATAGGTTACCCTTGAGAAAAATAATAGAATGAGATAGAAGGCTTATTATTATACTTAAATATGCATATGTACACTATAGGAAATATAATTATGTATCTAAAAAAATACAAGATAGATCTTGTAGCATGCGTTTCCACTATGTACGTGTCACAGCACGACAGCGCCAGTAGCCGTGCCTCTTTAACTTGGGGAAAAAAGCATTGGTTCTTTTTTCTACTATCCCATCATCACCCCACACTTTAGTTAATGTGATTTTCAATAAATATATTTTTTTAGATGTTTTATATATTTTTCTTATATTTCTTTTAATAGCTACTAGGAAGGAATCAAATCCTAGTGTGACACTAGCTTGCATGATTTTCAAAGATGCACTCATTTTAATCCATTATTAAGAGGATTCTTACAAACCTTTGTCAAAGAGCAATGTCATGCTTTCATATTGCATGAGGTGTCCATTGGAATCAAGTAGAAGTCTAAGCTAAGGGGACCACAAGAAGACTTTTGATGTCAGAAAGATACCCTATTTTGGTGAATTTTTTACACAAAGGTTTCAATTCAAATTGAAAAAGGTATAGAAAATGGGAGTTGTAGCTCATGAGCTGAATTTTTTGCCCCTCCCCCCCCCCCCCCCCCCCCCCCCCCCCCCCCCCCCTCCCCTTTTTTGGAGGCACAGTTGAGGAGATATTATCAAAATGGTGGACCCTAATCTGCCCACATCATGCAACGATAGCCTATTTCAAACTTTGCCAATTCATGTTCACACTTGCTCTTTTCTTTCTTGTGTAACCCTTGGGTTTTCCCTTCACCTATGAAAGGGTACCTCTTTCTCCTTGAAAACAATTCATGAGAGAGTGAGAAGATTGATGCCTAATTGTACTTAGCCACCATAAACATAAGCCTAAGACTACACTTGCTCTTAGAGGAAGACTAACCAATCTTGTAAGCTATCCTTGGAAGATCAACTCTAATCAAAGAAGGTCTTGAACTTGGTGCATCAATCAAGGCTTGACCTCTTCCCTTTTCTTCTCTCTCCATCAAAATTGTGAATAACGCCCGAAGAGTTTGTCAAGTAAGATGTGTTTTACTTTGATATTTTGTTGGTTTCTTGTTGTTTTATTTTTCATCTCTAATCCAATATATATCTCTAATTTCCTCTCCCTTCCTAAACAAATCTATCTCTCTCACTCTTAGAAACTCGTTCTCTCTACAAATTACAGGTTCTCCTTGCTATACATACATCTCTCCACACAGCATCCTTATTGCCTATGGGAAAGAATAGGGCTTGGGAGGGAAAATTCTCTTTTCTTCACTTCTCTCACATCTATATTTTGCACATACTAGAAATATACTAAATGAATAATTCACATTATGTTAATTTCTATCGCTTCCACTATGTGCAATCTATTATAGTTAACGTATGGATTAGCCAAAAAATACACTTTCAACAATGTGTAGTACTTCTCTTTGACCCAAAAAGGCTCAATGAAATACTTCTTTCGTCGGATCCCATCATACTACCCCTTTTAGACTATAGATTTTCTTTTTACATCTATGAATTAAGAGGATTTGTACATAATTAATCCCGATCACTAGACAAAACATATATATTGTGGTAGGCACAAAATTACAACTCCAAAGAACAATTAGTAGCATACTTGGTCGACAAAGATTGAACGCCATTAACTCATCTATTAACCCTTTCACATTACCCATGATACGATATGACCATAGCCTTGATGTTTTGATCTTTGTGTTGTTTTGATATGCTATTTTGTTTTCTTTCTTTGTGTGTGTGAGTGCAAGAGAGAAAGAGTGGGGCTTCTTTGATTGCAGTTCTCAAACCGTAGACTTCATGGTATATATGGTATAACTCCTTCATATAGCTTTTGGAATTCTCTCACAAACTCTCACTGTCAAAATCTCGGTGCTTTCTTGGTGCAAGACCACAAACTTCTTGACAAGGGATCCTCAGATAGAGCTATAGAGGGAAAGATATCGAAGTTGGAAAGTGGGATGCTTTGGAGACCCCCAATGGGATAGGCAAGTGTGGACTGATGGGCAGGTGTAGACTAATGGTGAGAGTTGATGTTAGTATATAGGCTTGAAATGCTCAAATTATGGTGCATGTTGATCTTTTTGAATCCCCCATCGAAGCTCAGATGGGCAAGTTATGGCCACTTAAATTTTTGTTAGGGACCAATTTTGAAATATTTTGAACTCCTCGATAGGTATGCCAAAAGGTACCTTTTTGGCCTTGCTAAGGTTAAAAACAAAATTTTGCAATATATGGAGTCAGTCAAAATTGACAGCTCACTAATGAGGATCTCCGATGACAAGATACAGTGGATTGAAGTTGGAGAGATTGCCAAGAATAAGGGAGCACATGGTTTTTTGCAAATTTTGGGTGCATCGTTTGAGGTCGTGGAGGAGTCAAAAGGGATCAAAGTCTTTTGGGATCAAAGCTAGCAATGTGAACTATCAATAGAATTATAGAATAGACATTGGGCCAATGAGCAGAAGATGGGAGTTTTCCAAAGTTGGAGGGGGGATGGGATTTTTTATATAATTTTATGAAAGTTTTTTGAATCCGTTAGGGTCTAGTAGCCCAAGGAGTGCCATGTGGCACCTAAAAATATCCCATGTGTGTGGAGGGATTCAAGGGGCAAGCTATATATAAAGAAAGAGAACCATTCATAAGGAAACAAGAGGTGAGTATGAGAGAGACTCGATCTCTCCTTGGTGGTGGCAATGGTGCACAAGCATGGGCAGCATTGCATGTGCTATCTAGTAGCCCAATGAGTGCCACGTGGCACCTAAAAATCTCCCATGTGTGTGGAGGGATTCAAGAGGCAAGCTATATATAAATAAAGAGAACCATTCATAAGGAAACAAGAGGTGAGTGTGAGAGAGACTCCATCTCTCCTTGGTGGTGGCAATGGTGCACAAGCATGGGCAGCATTGCAGGTGCTATCTTGGAGTGCGTGGGCTACCCTCGGTAGTTTTGTGGATTTGGTGGTCAATTAGTGGTGCGTTAATGGGCAGTATTCACATGGGAGGTGCCCACACGGCCCCCTCTACGATTTTACTGAGGGTAAAGTCACCCCAATGGGGGGAGCAGTGGTGTCTGGCACTACTAGCTTGATGATTGAAGTCACATGTGGAGTGTGTAAAGCTCATAGAGGCCCCGCTCCCAAAGTTTCAAAGTGAGATATGCAAATGAGCCGATCGGATGCAAGTTTCTAAACAATGTAGTGCACCTCTATCCGAAGTCTAAATAAACATTTTTTAAGGGGTCTTTTTTTTTAAGAAGGGAGACCAAGAGGAAGCTTGTGATAGAGAAGAGTGTCTGTCAAGCTAGAAGGAGAGCTTTTGAGGAGTATTAGTGCATGTGAAGACAAGAGTGGGTTTTCTGGTTGAAGCTAGCCATGTCTATGGCATCTTGAAGGTTGTAATATCAAGATCAAACTATTTGCTTCTCCATCTTGGTGTCAATTTCTCCCCTCTTTTTCTCCTGCGCTTGTTTTGTTCCGTGATGTCAACTGAGGAGGTGTGTGCCCCCCGTACATATGGTGCATGTGTGTAGAGAGAGTGAGTGAGAGGTTTTGTGTGAGCCAGTGGTGCAAAAATGAACCATAATGGTGTGTCCATGTGGTGTGATGATCTTGCTAGTGGTGTGTGTATTGGGAAGTATGATGGCGGCAAAGCCTTGCGAGTGTGAATTGTCTTTTTTGAAGGTGTTTTTTCGAGGAGAAGGGTGCCTTGAGCTATATAGGCGCATTGTGTGAGTCTCAAGTGTGTTCCACATTCTCCCTCTCCAATGTTTCTTTTTCAATAACCCTTGACTAACAATATCATCATGAATGCTTTTTCCCATATCAACATCTTCTGTAGTGCCACATGCCTTCAAGGTGCAAGTGTACATGATTGCATTTGGACAGGTTCCCTCACTCTGCATTTGCTAAAAGGAGCTCAGAGATTCTTGACTCAAAGCCTTATCTTCAAGATACAATATGTGATTTCATCTGAAGATACACCCTCGCTTTGCATCTATCAAAAATAGCCTAGATCTTGTGCTATAAAAAAATCCATGAGCTTCCTGACCCCGAGACCCTTGCATTTAGAATGCAAGCGTTCACGATTGCATCTAGAGAGATACCCTTGCTTTGTATCGGTTGAAAATAGCCCAAAGCTTCTTGTCCAGGCATATGGAGAGACATCCTTTCTTTGAATCCTTGATGAAAATAGTCCACAACTTCAAGATGAAAGTGTATTTGATTGCATCTAGAGAGACACCCTCGCTTGCATTTGCGGAGAACAACCGAGAGCTTCTTGGCCAAGTTGGGCATATCCCACAATTAGTACATTCCAAGAGACCACATTCTAGAGAGGAAGATCCTCAATCACTTTGTGCTTTATGAAGTGCAAGTCTACATCTAGCATACATGTTGGCCAAGCTAGTTCCAAGCACAACGTTTTCTTTCAGCAACTCCTGACTGACAATATCACCGCATGAATTCCTTTGCCTATATCATCATCTTGTGTAATGTTGCATGCCTTCAAGATGCAAGTTTACATGATTGAATTTGGAGAGATTCCCTCTTTCTGCATCTGCTTAAAACGGGACATAGCTTCCTAATCAAGACCCTCTCATTTAAGATGTAAGCATATGTGATTGCATCTAGAGAGACATCCTTGCTTTGCATCCACCAAAAATAGTCGAGAGTTTCTTGGGCAAGGGTATGAAGAGACACCCTCACTATTCCATCTACCCAAAACAACACAAAGCTTCTGTTGAAAACTACTGAGAGCTTCTTGATCGGGACCCTTGCATTCATGATGCAACCATATTAGATTGCATCTAGAGAGACACCCTTGCTTTGCATCTATCAAAATAGACCATAGATTCAAGACGCAAGAATATGTGATTTCATATGGAGAGACACCCTTGCTTTGCATTCATCAAAAACAACACAAAGCTTCTTGGCCAAGAGTATAGAGAGACACCCTTGCTTGGCATTGACCTAAAATAGCCTAGAGCTTCAAGATACAAGTGTATGTGATTGCATCTGGAGAGATACCCTTGGTTTGCATCTGCAAAAAGCAGCCCCCCAGAGCTTCTTGGCCAAGTGTATGAAGAGACACCCTCGCTTTGCATCCACCAAAAACAGCACAAAGCTTCAAGATGCAAATCAAAAATAGCCCAGAGTTTCTTAGCCAAGCCTTTAGAGAGACACCCTTGCTGTGCATTTTCCAAAACAACCCAGAGCTTCTGCTGCAAATAGCTCATAGAGATTCATGACCTAGACCTTTGTGTTAAGGATCCAAGCATGTGTGATTGCATCTAGAGATACACCATCACTTTCAGAATATGCCATAAACATCCCAAAGATTCTTGACCAAGTGTATGCAGGAACACCCTTGCTTTGCATATTCCACAAATAACTAGAGTTTCATGCCCAAGAATATGGAGGGACACCCTTGCTTTGCATCCGCTGCCATAAAAAATAGCCTAGATCTTTAAGATGCAAGCATATGTGATTCCATCAGGAGAGACATTGTCACTTTGCATACACCAAACACTAATACACGTGGGTAGCACACAGGACATACAAAATACCAAAAATAACTTAATGCAAATGAAAAAATAATAGATCTTCATACCTAGTGAATAACATTTGCACCATAATTGAATTATACACTACCTGAGAGAGAGAGAGAGAGAGAGAGAGAGAGAGAGAGGGTGGGCGGGGGGGGGGGGGGGGGGGGGGGGGGGGGGGGAGCACTTGCAAGTGTGCCTCGTAGAGCGGAGTGCAACACCATCATGGTGTTAGAGGAGACAAGGGAAGAGAAGAATAACATAGACAATAGATGCACTCTCTCTCAATACAAGAGTGAGCATTTTCCCCTTGCACGTATTTATTTATAGATATCTTGAATCCTCAAAATGAATAAAAATTGTTTGTCCGGACATAAAATGGCCATAGCTCATAAAGAGCACTTAAATAATGAAATGTCCATAAATGTGATATCTTTATGCATAGTCCACAACTTTTGCCATCCGTTGGATGCATTAATTATTCAGCCATTTCTAGTACATACCTCTACGTTAGAAAGAAAATGTCCTCGATTGCTAAGATAAGAATCTACAAACCATAGTTGTCAAAAACAATGATTAACATTCTGTGCTAGAAAATATCATATATTGAAAGAAAAATTCAAAGATTTAAACAAACACATTTTCTTATGCATGTTGACATGCACATATAGCATATTGTAGTATCCCATACCATGAGAATAAGTAGTTTATGTCATATCCTAATGTATGAGGATATCATTGGTCACAGTAACCATTCATTAAATCAATTCTCATAAATATCAAGTTCAATTTCATACATACAGCATTGACAACCAAATTTCAAATCCAAAATCACTTTTGTTATATACCCGAGTAGCAAAATCATACTAAGGACAGTGGTGGCCCAACATTGCAGCATGATTTTGTGATCGGTGTTACCTAAATTGGTGATCAACACCAATGAAATGTGCTAGATCGGAAAATTTGCACTTAATGTTTTTAAAAATTGTTAATATGTGGTATATTGGTGTACTGCCTAAATCAACAAATTTGCACTTGTACTACCTAGATCGGAAAATATACATGCATTAATTGGTGTTTCTTAAATTGGCAAATCTACACCAGGATGAACACTTATACACTGCCTAAATCAATAAGTCTATGTGACCAATGGACTAGGCAAGGCATAAAAGAGAAAAAAAATTACTATGGATTTGACACCACTTTGGAGTATAGGTGAGTAGCAAAGTACTTACAAGCTATTGTTCACTAATCCAAGTATCTCATTTCATGTAAATAGCTACATAGCTTAATGTCAAATGATCTCAATAGCAATTACATTCAATGCAAGTATAGCTACAACATTAGAAACTGTTGATTTGATAGCTCATAAAATTAAATAAAATGATCATTTATCATCCCGAGTATATTAAAGTGGAAAATTGTCGTATAAAAAGATATTGTAATAGATGGTGTATAATATGGAGATCTTTAGTGAAAGAAGGGAATAAATTGTACATTATATAAGACATTTGGGTTTATGGAGAGAGGTAATTCATCAATAGAACTCAAATGATTGACATTTTGCAAAAGAAAGGTAGGTAGGCCACATTATGTTCTCCATAGCTCTTGTGAATTGTCAAATGTAGACAAGATCTTTAAAATAACGTCCTAAGAATTGGATTAAAAAAAAATTCGTAGAATGAACAAAAGTGCGGATGCTAAATCACTTTTAATCACCAAAGAGAAACATGAGAGTGATTCATTTAAACATGACAAAATGTAGAAAAGTTTTACAAGTTTGTAATTACCATTACAAGTTTTACAAGTTTGTAATTACCATAAAATTAAACCCTATCGATACATTCCATGATATTTTATAACATTAGCTTATCAAGGAGTCATGAAAAAACTATGTAGTCTAGGCCGATAGCAACTTGGAACTTCCAAGAAGGGTCATAAGGTCAAGCTTATAGTGCGAGTATTTGAAGATGTGATCAGTTAGAAATCTCTACTTGTCCAATTATCTTGGGTCAACTTGTGCTTGGGGTTGGAATTTACTAAGCTTGAAGTTGAGCATTAAATTTCATGTCACAACTAGCTTGTTTTATAACAAGTGTACCCTCCGGTCGCTTTCAGATTACCACTGAAATGCAAAGGGGCAAGTTCTTCCACTCTTCCTTTGATAAGAATGTGAGTATCATCTTCCTTGTGCCACAAAAAAATGATGCTAGAGAATTAGATAGATTCCTGAAAATTAACCAATGCGATCTAGACAACCAATTCCATTTTTAAATTCAAAGTGTTTGGCTATAAAGTATGTCAACAAAGAAAACTTGCAGTTTGCAAGCCTGGGTATGATCCAATTGTTGCCGAATTGCAGCAAGTTTCAAACTTTTGGTAGGCTCTAGCTATACAAATGTTTAGCAGAAGTCCATTGTCTTTGCCATGCATTTTGGGGTTATGCAAAGAGAGGGCAGCTCTCCAAATGCATTCACCTATGCTTGTATCTTGAAGGCATGTGAAATTATGCAAGATGATGATATGGGAAAAACAATTCATGATGATATTGTTAGTAAGGACTATTAAGAAAAAATAGCGTACTTGGCACTGCCTTCGCATGCATGCCATATGTGGTGAACTTGAGAAATCACAAAAAGTGCTTGAAGAGCGTACTGTTCGGAGTGTCCTCTTTTGGAATGTGGCTCTACCCAAGATGTTGATATGGGCTTAAATTTTTATTTTTATTTTGTTAACCAAGAGTTGGCTGCTGTGTTTGCTTACCATACAGACAATGTTCACAGAATTCAAAATCATTAAATGAAAAGCCAGGCAAATAACCAGAACGAGACAAGATTTCCATTCCCTTCTTGGACATATGTCCTAACCGGCTATGCCACAAAGAAACTTTCGGCTGCTCGGTTACATTGATTACATTTTTAGAGACATTTGATACATAAATCATGTAAAGTCCTCCAGACTTTACTCCATGTGCTACTATCAAGGAACCCTTGGATATCTTCCACATGTTCTGTCCAAAAGTGGTGACGTAGCCAGCATCATCAAGTAAACATGTGCTGATCAAGCTCTTTGTAATTGCGGGAACATGTCTCACATTATTCAGCGTGAAAGAAGAGCCATTCTGAAACTTCAATTGAACATCTCCAACACCTAAGATCTCACATGTCTGCCCATTGCCTAGCCGAACATGATCTTTAGTGGTCACATAAGAGGTAAACCACTCCTTGTTTGGAGACACATGAAGTGATGCCCCTGAGTCTATAATCCAGTCACTCAGTGCATTTCCATCAGATGCTGTAAGAAGATCTGAGTCCATTGTATTCTTCAAGAAGTAGATGTCTCCTTACACTAGACTGTCATCCTCTGCAACAGTGTTTGTCACATTTATTTCTTGAATCTTCACTGAGGACTTGTTCTTCTCACCATGATCTTCAGCTTTCTCTTTGCCTTTTTCTGCTTTCCATTCTCTGCAGTCTCTTTTCATGTGACCCTTCTTGCCACAATGGTAGCATTCTATGTCACTCTTGCCTTTAGCACTGTGGGACTTGCTACGAGACTGATTCCTCTTTCCACCTTTGTACTTTTCTTTGGTCCTTCCCCTGACAACTAAGGCTGTTCCTTGCTTTGTCCATTTTCTTTCTATTGGTTTCTTGGTTTCTTCAGTAAGCAGACTTCCTTCTACACCTGCTATGTTCAAACCATCTGGCGGTGCAGAATTACTCAAAGCTGTGCGAAAAGTGTCCCAACTTTTCGGCAATGTGATCAACAGGAACATAGCTCTAACAGGTTCATCAAACTTGACACCTTGAGCTGACAACTGACTGTAGATTGTGTTGAATTCATTCAGATGATTGGACATAGGTGTCCCTTCTTTCATCTTCAAGTCAACAAGCTTCTTAAGCCAGTATACCTGTGAAGCTGCACTCTGCTTCTCATAAAGATCACTCAGCTTTAACCATGCTTGATAAGCCGACATCTCGTCTGCTACATCGAAGTAAACGCTTTCTGCCAAAGTCAGCATAATGGTAGAAAGTGCCAATTCATCCATTTCGCTCCATTCATCTTCGTCCATATCTTCTGGTTTTATCCCCTTGAGCTTTATAGGTTTTATCTGCTTCTTTTGTACCAGCACGTGCCAAATCTGCTTCTTCCACAATGGGAAATTGGTTCCATCCAGCTTCTTGATATTGTAAAGAGCAGTGTCCTGTGATCCAACCATAGCTACTTCAGCTCTTGAATATTGTAAAGAGCATGTCCTGTGACCAACCATAGCTACAGCTTTCACAGTGGTTTACTTTCCTGGGAAAAATTTGGCAGAGTTTTCCCCTGTAAACTGACCTCTGAACCAATATCAACCTGTCAAATGAACCAAGAAAGCTTCAGATTCTGCATAAATTTCGGCAGAGTCTCCTTTGTAAAATGGCTCTGGTGTACTCAAAAAACAGACCAAAAACAGCTCAAAAAACATTGTCTCTCTGACACTGTAAGCTGCGGGTAAACCTGTCCTGCACGTGTACTGTCTCTCACTGTCCTGTCACTGTCCTGTAAGCATAGACTGTGACAATGCCTCAATGGTAGTAAAGCAAATATGCAATCCCAACTGTCTAACTCACACTCAATACATCCTAGCTACCTATCTAAGGGTGCTCGAGGGATCGCTCCAAGACCTGTATCACCGAAAGGATCTCAACATTCGAGAATCCCCCAGCTCAATAAAACCTCACTCGACCCTCAACAAAGGCTGCAGTAAATCTGACAGTACATAGACTTCCCACAAAGTCATACATCCACAAATTTCCCACTATATGCTGTAACCGCTGCGGCGGTTGTTTGCTGTGTGACTCACAGCCAGCAAACCCTCAACAAACATACATCATCTCTGACAATACATCCATGTGGAAGTACAAATCAACACTCTGGGAGTGTCGATATATCACTCCTGCAGGTCGTAGGCCAGGGGAAAACCCCAAATTTGCAGAGTCGGATCTGCACCCGCCGAGACCACGTAGTCGAAAATGGCCTGCGCAAAAACCTTTGTCGAAGCCGAACGTGGCCGAGATGACCTCAGAATGAAATTCTGAGAACACCAAGCCCTTCCGGCTCTCCCACAGAATTTGGGGCAGCGTTGTCTTCGCCTGTTGAATTTCACTCCAATCTGAGCTGGTGACTCTAGCCTCCTGCAGTGCTTGCCCCGAGCCTCGATCTGAGCTCTGATACCAGTTGAAGGAGTACGACGGAAGTGCGAACGAGAGAGAGTGCGAAGAGTAGAAGAGGCGAGAAGAAGAGCACGACGATATGGTGAACTCGCTCTTACTGTAATGTGTAGAGCATAGTGAGTTCTTATTAGGTTTTAACAAAAGAATATGTGTACATACCTTGCTGCCCGCCCACTTACCTGGGCGACCACATTGGGCTTTATACCCCAACACATAGATCAACTAAATGTGTCAAAGTAAGTGGTATGGCCACAATTGGGGCACCTAAAACCTTGGTTTCAATGTTATTTTTGAGGACTCAAGATTTTCAAGAGTTTTTGTACAATAAAACATTCACGATAGGGTTCAAGCAATGAGATTTAGATGAGTGAGGGAGGGAAAAAAATACATAATTTCTTGGTTTCATTATATAAAATCATTGTCAAACTGCACTAGAATAGCCCCAATTCCATGAAAGGGCCTTTGAAACGCCAAAATTATGTCCTTAGTGACTATAACTTATGCATGTATGGCCAATTATGCCCTCAAGCATGAAATTATTTCTATAACTTGCAAGTGACTTAGAAACTATTCCTTGAAGCCTTTATTCCATTGTTTTGTAACACTGAGTACGAACACTTGGCTTTTAAAAACATAAAAAAGGTCATCTCTATAAAAAGATACAAGAATTTTATGATTTTTTTGGCAAAACAACTTGAAATTTTACAAAAATTTATGACTTAGAGCTTACCACAATTCTCTCCATAGGGCTTGTATTTTCACATGGAGATATATCCATTGTTTTCTTTCCCTCATAACCAACCTATGGTAGAAGCAAGGTGTACAAATCTTCCTTTTAGCTTGACAAATAAATTGTCAAAACTTGATAGGAAAATAGGACACTTTAGTGTTTTAGGACACTTGAGTGTCCAATTATAGGACTAGTGTTAAGTGGACCTCAACGAGATAGACCACCAGGGGAAGAATTTGACCCCATGACTGATGTGCAACAGAGTGACTATGTACTACTACTACCAAGTGACACAGAAATATATCTTGTTTGGATTGCCATGGCTTTTTCAAACATTGACAAAAAGCCTACATCACCAAATTATAGAAAGCTTTTGATTCAATATTGGGCACCTTGTGCTAGAAAGAGTGGTATGATTAATTCTCAAGCTTACACTATTTTTGGAAGGGTTTTGGTGTTTATCAACATCCCAATTTACAGATTATGATCTATAGCTACCAACCATAGCTTAATATAATTACCTCATTCTTTCCCACTTTAAGTGGGAAACTCCCAAATTACATGATAGGCTTGATTTGAAGATTCCCATAATGCAAGATTTTTACCATAATACCTAATATGGTCTTAAGGCCTATACAAGGGTATGGTTGGGGCGAGAGCAGCGTGCTAGTACACCCTATGTCTTACATTGTAATAAGAGCTAGGATCTCTCTCTCTCTCTCTCTCTCTCTCTCTCTCACACACACACACACACACACACACACACACACACACATGGCAAGAGTGTTTTTTTTTTCTAAATTCCTCAAGGGTTGTCTTTGCTTGGTGACAAAACTATGAGTGCATCGCTAGACCCAAGGAGCAAGGCAATATTGGGATCCTAAGATTGTTTTTTTTTTCTAAATTCCTCAAGGGTTGTCTTTGCTTGGTGACAAACACTATGAGTGCATCGCTAGACCCAAGGAGCAAGGCAATATTGGGATCCTCAACCTTGCAGTGCATGTTGAAGCCCAATGTGCTATATTTATGGCCTCAATCACCAAACAAGACAGAGAATAGGCCATCATGACATGGGACATGATCAAAAAGGTGAAGCTTATCTCCTAGCTAGGTTCATGGAACAAGGACAGGGTTCATGACAAATTGTTGGCACCGTTATGGGTAAAACTAAAACTAGGCGGCAGCACAAGCAAGCTAGTATGAAAAAGCACTAAGGCATCAAATTCCCCTTACCTCTTAAAAGTCAAAAGTGATGTATTGAATCCATTGTCGTGATCAACAGATATGTCGATGGTCGTAGTAATGTGTTTATGCCAATTTGTGAGGCTAAATTTGATTGCAAAGCCTAGCACTAGCATGAGAACAAAAATGTCACCAAACTGCAAACTAGGGACATCTACTAAAAACTTATGTTCAAAATAGATTGGTTCTCCCCACTCAATAAGTAGCGGTGGAAGCATTGGTCAAAATCCATATGGGTGTTAGTAGCAAGTAACATATGGTACCCTGAGTAGCCCCCAGCTATGAAGATCTTCATATGGGAGGTTCTATGGGGGGCTATCCCTACCAAGATTAAGGTATTACCCACAGAGATAGGCTATGATAGATGCTCATGGTGCAAATTAGCTAGTGAGGATCCCCTTCACTTGTTCCAAAACTGTCTACGAGAGGCCTAGCGAAAAGAATATGTAAATGGATACAGAAGACCTGAAAGATCCTATTCTTCAAAAATGACCTACTCGTAAGAGTTAAGATTTGTAAGAACCAAGCCATCCTAATTTGCACACAAATTGTTCGCTTCCACTACTTCATATAAGTTTGGAAGGTTAGAAACTAGTGTTTCTTTGAAATAGACCACTTGACAAACAGCTTCAAAGAGATTATTCAACAAAGAAAGAAAGTGATCCTCTCTATCAAAAAATACAAGGACTTTGAAGACTAGAATCAAGCATCTCGAGGCTAGTATCAACCAGTCACCAAAATGTAACTATCTAAGTAGCTCTTGTTTATCAGGGACTGTGTAGCCCCTAAACATTGGAGAGGGCGAAATAGGAACACACATAGAACACAAACACAAAAGGACTTTGTATTATATTCTCTCAAAGAGAGCTTTAGTGACAATACAAGCTTCTTCTCTTGTGGAGCTTTCCTCAAACCAAGAAGATAATGAACTTCATGATATTATGGTGTAACCCTCCTTCCCAAGCCCTAAACACCCCAGAAGGGTGAAAGAACTGCAAAAAAAAGAGGTAGATGAGTTTGACGAGAAGTATTTCTTAAGCAAAGAAGCAATATTTTTAGTATGCTTACTCCATGAGAAAACTTTAAGCATATTTAGAATAATAGAGAAGATGAGGTACTTTCACTCGCTTGGATTTGTATCTATAGCCAAGCTCTTGATAATAGCAACCTCTTCTTGAGCATAGCAACCTCCTCTTGAACTCCCACTGATGGAGAGTTTTTGAGAGAGAAGACTTGATTTTTCACTAGGACCACTTGAGTGTGTGAATGAAAAGAGAGAGAGAGAAGTGCAAAACTCCACGAGTCCCTCTTGATTTTTCCAAATGTACACTTGCTAAATTTCCCAAATGGAATGCCTATCACATGTGAAAATTAAACCTTCAAAATGCAACTAAGTGCATCCTCAAACACATGTCCCCCTTGCTATACTTAAACAACTCTCCTCTCCCTTCTCTTTTTTTTATTTTTCTTGGCAAGTGTTCACACCACAAACACTTGCTATAAAGCAAGTGCAAGATACTTGGGACATGTGGCCTAATCAAACTTAAAAGAGAAGGACTAGGGTCAGCTTACTAATTAAGAAAGGGATAATCTAACCTTAGAATTTATCTTTTCTCATTTATCAATTAAAAACCATAGATTTATCTTTAATTCTACCAGTTCGGGTGCAAGACCTTTGCACTATTCTTTAGAGGCGTATAAAGCTGACGTGGGTTAGGACCTACGTGCTAAATTAGGACGGACTCTGATAAAAGTTAAACTCGCCCTTGGGCTTTAGACCTTCACCTCCTATGTGTTGGAATTAGATTTGCAGAGAAACACACACAGCTTGGAGAAGACGAAGGACGCTCAAGGCACACAATAGAGAGTGTGTTACTTAGTGTGCAATGGAAAGATGGATAGCCCTAGAGTGATGGGCGTATATACAATGCACAGGGGAAAAAACCTCCTAAAGAGGGGAAAAATGCCCCGGCGGTCCTAGTGTGTTCACACACATCACTACCACATGTATATGGTAACAAATCCCCCCTGGAGTGATGCGGTGAACGAGAGCTGGCACATGAGTAAAGGGAAGTGCCATGCCCTGAGGACAGGATCAGTCCACAAAGGGGAGTAAGCCCAAAGCTTTGCAGAAAGCTTCAAGCTTCTCACGAGACAATGCCTTTGTGAAAAGATCTGCAAGGTTGTCCTGTGTTGGCACATAAGCCAAGCTGATCTCTCCTCCTGAGAGCCTCTCCCTGACATAGTGGTAATGCACCTCAATGTGCTTTGTGCGAGCATGAAAAACTGGGTTCCTCGCAACTGCCAATGCGCTCTAACTGTCAGTGTAGATAGTGTTGGCAGTGTCCTGTCAAACACCCAAATCAGCCATAAGGCGTCTGAGCCATACACACTCAACCGTAGCTGTGAAGACTGCCCTGTACTCAGCCTCACAACTCGAAGTGGCCACAGTAGGTTGCTTCTTGCTCAACCATGATATACATGAACTGCCAAGCATGAAACAAAAACGACTTGTGGACACTCGTGTGTCAAAACAACCAGCCCAATCTGAGTCCGAAAAAGCATGTAAGTCTGGCGGAAATGATCCCCGCTTGGGATAAAACAAGCCAAGATGTAAAGTGCCACTAAGGTAGCGGAAAATCCTCTTGACAGCCTGCCAATGCTTAGACCCTGGGCTATTCATAAATCTGCTGACTTGTGAGACTGCAAACTGAATATCCGGCCTCGTGTTCCATACATAAATGAGGCAGGCAACAGCAGTTTGGTAAAGAGTGACATCAGCAGCATTACCAGCATCATGTAGACTCAACTTCAAACCTGTTTCCATGGGAGTGGCAATAGGTTTGCAATCCTCAAGTCCAAACTTACATAGTAATGTCTCTATGTAACTTTTCTGACACAAGGCAATACCACCATCACACTGCTTAAACTGTATACCCAAATAATGATGCAACAGCCCCAAATCTTTCATCTTGAAAGTAGCATTCAAATCAGCCTTAAATTCATCTATTGTCTCTCATTTGGTCCAGTGATCAGCAAATCATCAACAAAGAACAACACATGAGAAGTACATCACCCTCACGCTTTACATACAATGTGCTTTCTGTTGGACTGTTATGAAAGCCTTGTTTGACCAAATGAGTGTCAGCTTTCTCATACCAAGCACGAGGAGATTGCTTCAACCCATACAAAGCCTTGTTACATTTGCACACTTTGTCGTCTTGTCCTTTTATGACAAAACCGCGAGGTTGCGTTACATAAACTTCCTCAAATATGTCACCATTCAAGAAAGCAGTAACAATGTCTGATTGATGTACATCCCAACCAAAATGAGCTGCCAATGCACATAGAAAATGCACAGTAGTCATACGACAAGTGGGATCAAAAGTCTCTTCATAATCTATGCCTTTTTGCTATGCATAACCCTTTGCAACAAGTCGAGCCTTATGGCGATCGATCTCACCATCCGGCTTGCGTTTCAACTTGTAAACCCACTTCGTACCAATGGCCTTTTTTCCAGGAGTCAAATCACATAAAGTCCATGTGTCATTTTCTATAAGTGCATCATATTCTGACTGCATGGTAGCCATCCAATTTTTTGAATTTTGTGCTTCATCAAAAGTTAGAGGCTCCTCAACATCATGTAAGCTAGACACAGCCAAAGCATAACAATCTGATGCATAAGATGCATGGCAAGAGCCTGAACGAGTACGACTAGACAAAGGTGCATCCAATTTACTGTCACGCAAAGTGTGCACCAGCCATTTTGGCATACCTCTAGCCTACTTATTTTCAGCCCTTTCCTCATCAAGTACATCATGTACCTCTGCATCAGTAATAGGCTGATCTAGAACATTTTCAGAAACCCCCATAGGCTGTACATTTGCCTCATTGGAACTTACATTCGTATTTCCACCACTGAAAAGAGGCAACAAAGTGTCATAAATGTCATGTGAGCTTACATTACTGTCTCTAGTACATGACAGCAAGGGCTGAACAGAATCTTCCACAAACACTACATCCCGTGAAACCAAAATACGTTTTGTTTGCGGATGATACAACCTGTAACCTTTGCTTTCCGCACTATAACCAACAAAAATACATTTGACAGCCTTATCATCCAATTTTATGCGCTGCACTTGTGGCACCAAAGCATATATTGACGGGAGCAAAGCGAACCCCGAACCCCGACGGCCTCTAAAACACCGGGGACCGAGTGGCGCGCCTCGAGCCTGTCATGGTAAATCAAACAGGGGCACCACCATGCTTCAGCGGCTAGGACACAAACAACACACCACCATAACAAAGTTTTCATCCAAGAGAGATGGATGCTTGGGAGTAATGATGAAGAGGAAAGGGAATGAGATCAAGTGAGAGAGAGAGAGAGAGAGAGAGAGAGAGAGAGAGAGAGAGAGAGAGTGAGGGAGGGGGTATAGAGGCTTAGTACTTAGGCACCACAAAAGTATGGCGAATCCGCACACCCTTCACACATACACAAGCTCACTCCAAACACAAGACTAGGTGGCGATTCCGCACACCTCACATGGGCAAAACATTGCGAGAAAACATACTCACAAAACCTCAAGCTTTATTTAGAGAATAAGGCGATGAAATGGGGAGCATGGGTAGGGGAATGAGAAGGGAGAGAGTGGTAGAGCACATGGTGGATAGGTGGGAGTTGATGGCGAAGACTCGCACGAGGGTTATGGCCATCATCCTTCATTTAGTTGCCCTTCATCTTCCATAGCCAAGGGTGTAGAGGTCATGCTCAAGACAAGCATGGTGATTGTGGTGATGGTGATGGTGTGGGTGTGTGTGTGTGCACTAGGCACACACAGTGCATAGTGTGTTCTTTGGTGATATTGTGTGTATTTAGTGTGACAGTGACCCCTCTTTATATAGGGGAGGAGGGAGGAGGAATTCTAGAATTTAGAAATGAAGAAATCATTATCTACATAGGCCATGTGACTATGGGCCCCACTTGTCTCGCTGTGTGTATAGGTACCAGAACAGCAGTCTCATGAGAGAGAGAGACTAAGAGAGAGAGAGATGGGTTGATGAAAAAAAGTGAGAGGTGACATGGAGAATAAAGTAATTACAAGAGGGGAGAGAGGGGAGTGTGTTCAGAGGTGAATCTGCGTGCAGATGTGTGTGAACACAAGAAAAATCAGGTAACCACCGGGTGGGGATGGGTCTGTGGACACCTTTTTTCAATGAAACTGAGTGTGTGTGAGTGTGGGGGAGGTTATTTAGCTACAAGACAAGAGACATGGCGCCCTTTAGAGAGAGAGGGGGGTATTTGGGTCATGGGATATGATAGGAGAGAGAAAGGGGGGTGGGGTATACTATTTTGGAAGATAGGGTAAGTTGCATGTGAGTTAGGGTGCATTATTGGTGAGTTAGAATGCATTATTGGTGAGAGGTGGGGTAGCTTGAGGGGAGAGGAAAGAGAGAAAGGAGAAAGGACAAGGGAAAGAGAGAGGGGGTTGACCTTTTGAGGAGGAGGGAGGAAAAGGGACACACGGCGGGGCAACAGTGAAGAAAAAGGAGGCAAGGTGGGGATGGGCTACCCCGCAGGCATGAGGTGGCCTATTTTACCTTTCTTATATATTTACATAATCATACTTTATTTTTTTCTTACTTTTTCCAATGCCTTTTATCACTCCCTCCCTAAGAGGGGGTTTTCATGGGGTGGGGACGAGAGAGAAGAGGGGTATGGGAGCTTGGCTTGTGAAAAGCCCCCATCATTAGCCCTCCCCTTTTGGCTAGAGGCATTCATGTCTCTAGCTCATCTGTTTGATCATTATCGTCGGAGGTGGCGGCTGATGGTGTGTCCCTCATCTGGAATGTCAATTGGTGGAGCCTGGTCAAATCGAAGAAAATAAGGTTTAAGTCGCCAACCATTTACCCTGGTTTTATGAAGTTTTCCATCAGCCTCCATAAGCTGGTAGATTCCATTGGCATACTTTTTTCCTGACGATGAAAGGACCTTCCCATCGGAGTAGGGAGTTTCTTATCCTTGCGCGTGTCAAAGCGATTGTCATAGCGGAGCACCAACATTCCTTTCTTCAATTCTTTTTTCCGGAGATGCTCGTTAAAGCTAAGCCGTCTATGCTTTGCTTGTGCTACATAATAATTTATTGCTTCTTCTCTGTCCAACTGCAGTCTTTCCAAGTTGTTGATGATGTGATCTCTCAAATGCACATAGCGGAGCACCAACATTCCTTTCTTCAATTCTTTTTTCCGGAGATGCTCGTTAAAGCTAAGCCGTCTATGCTTTGCTTGTGCTACATAATAATTTATTGCTTCTTCTCTGTCCAACTGCAGTCTTTCCAAGTTGATGATGTGATCTCTCAAATGCATGTTGGGCTGTTGAAGCTGGCTTGCCATTACTCTGAGACTTTGTAGTTGCACTTCAATGGGCAAGATTGCTTCCTTACCAAATACTAGATGATAACGGTTGGGAATCCCAAGGACGTACGAAATGAAGTTCTGTAGGCCCATAAAGCTGGTAGTAGATACTTATCCCAGTCTCCCAGGATGATTGTTTACCTGCTTGGTAATAATTTTAGAAACCATTCCATTTACCTTTTCAACTAGGCCATTACATTGAGGGTAATATGGTGAAGAGTGCCTCCTTGTAATGCCCAGTTTCTGCATTAATTCTTCTACCAAGTCTGCTCTGAAACCTGGCCCTCTATCAGAGATATCTCTAAAGGTGTGCCAAACCTACAGCATATGTGCTCGTAGATAAATTTAGCTACCTCTATCACTGTGATTCTAGTGGTGGCTGTAGCCTCTGCCCATCTAGTCATGTAGTCGACCCCCATGATAATGTAGAATTTTCCTGAGTTGGCCCTAGGTAATGCCCAATGGCATCGATACCCCATTTTTCAAGGGCCATATGAAGAATAGGTGTCTGTGGTTCAGGCATAAGTGACCTAGTGCCGCCTTCTGACACAACTTACACGTTTTGCACCAGTGGTGTACATCACGGTTGAGGCTAGGCCATATAAGCCTGCCTGCAAGATTTCCCTACTTTTATGTCTAGGGCGAAGTGACCACCACAAACCCCGTCGTGACAACTAGCAATTACTCCCGTGATTTCCTGAGAGAGAGGGACCTTCCTGAGTATTTGGTCCTTAACCCTTACAGTACAAACCGTCATTGATGAGTCGATACCTTGTGGCCTTCCGCGTCAGCCATTGCTTCTGTCCCTTTGTTAAATCTGATGGGCATTCTCCTGTTTCCAAAAAGCATGATGTCAGGCAAGAATCATTGCCTGAAATAGAGGGAGCTTTAGCTTTATTGCTCCAACCACCACTTCCTGTAGTCTTTCACTTGCTAGGGCATCTGCTTCTTGGTTTTGATATCCCTTGGTATGGTGTATTTGAACTTCTTCAAACTTACCCAACAAGGTTTTTTCACACACTTAAGTGAGTCCTAAACTAGGATTCTTGCATGTCCATGCTCCATTTACTTGCCTTACCAGAAGTAGAGCATCCCCAAATACATTAAGGCGTTGTACACCTTGTGAGACGCACCATTGTAGACCCTTGGTTAGTGTTGCATACTCAGCTTCATTGTTAGAATGTGAATCTAAAAATTGGCCCAACGAAAATACCTTTGTCCCTTTGTCATCAAAGACCACTATGCCTGCAGCTGCTTTGTCAGACGCTCGCTTGTAGGCTCCATCAAAGTAGAGAGAGTATGCTCCTTCTACCATCGGTGGTACTGGAGGTAATCGGACTTCTCCTCCCTTAGATTTCTTCTCCTTCCCTTCAAATACTTGGTAGGTCATGAGTCCCCCCAAACTTGCCCTTGTCGTGCTTTCTACCTGTACTGTGTAGTCAAACTCTTGCAGACGAACTAGCCATTTAGTAATTCTAGCAGACACATCCATGTGTTGTACAACATAGGAAAATATTTCATCCGTGGTTAGAATCACAAATTGCTTAGGCAGTAAATATGACCTAAACTTTGTAATATGACCTAAACTTTGTAGTTGCAAATCTAAGAGCTAGGACTAAGTGTTCCACATGGGTGAAACCTTTCTCTCCTGCTGTCATCATTCGACTAGAGAAGTAGATTGGCCTCATGAAAGATGTGGTCGTATCCTTTTGGAGTAGCACATCCCCCAATGAGTCATCACCAACACTTGAGGTGACATAGAATTTTTCATCCCACTTAGGTGTGAGATAGTGGCAGAGTGGCTAAGACCTCCTTTACCTTGTTGTAGTGATGTTCGCTTTCCTCGTCCCAAGAAATTGATCTTTGAGTGAGTTGTTGCAGTGGTAGAACAAGTTGTGATAGTAAGATGTATGAATCTACTTAAGTACCTCACCTTCTGTAGAAAAGAGACCAGTTGACGTGCGGTCGTTGTGAAGTAGGGCTATGAGTGCGGACACCTTACTTGGGTCGGCGTTGATACCTCTTGCTGAAATTTCATGGCCTAGTAGAATGAATTTACTCTCCCCAATGTGAACATTTATCCACATTTAATTGCCCACCTAGGCGCTCTGCAACCTGGCCCAAACCTCAGTTACCTTTTCTAAATGTGAAATATGGGAGCTCTATATATACAAAAATCATCAATGAACACTCTTATGGATGTTCCAAAGAACGTTGAAAAACATATGTGACATATCTTTGGAATGTGGCAGGTGCATTTTGAGACCAAATGGCATAACCCTGTATGCAAAACAACCCCATGGCGTGATAAAAGTGGTTTTTAGCTGATCTTCCAAGGCTATGTGTATTTGAAAGTATCCTGAATAACCATCACAGACGGTATAGCATTCAAAACCCGCTACTTCATTCAGAATTTCATCCAGAAAGGAGAGGAAAGTGGTCTCTCTTTGTAGCTGCATTTAGTGGTTTGTAGTCAACACAGACCCTCCACTTACCATTCTTTTTAGGCGTCACCACTACGGGTGACACCCATTCTGAGTTTTCTACAGGATAGATGAATCCCGCCTCCAGCAGTTTCCTTACCTCGGCCAAGAGTGCCTTTTTTGTATGACCCCCAGTCGTCGTAGCTTTTGCACAACTGGTTTTACCCCTTCCTTCAGCTTAATATGATGTTCCACCACTGTAATGCCTGTGATTCTTTCATAGTTTCAATGAACAGTTAGGAAATCCCATCAACATTTGCAAAAAACTATCTTTCTCCTCAAGTGTTAATTCCGTAGACAAAATACCCTTCAACCTACTTCCTCCTAGGCCAGGTGATTTTCTCTCCTCTTCATTGGGTTTCCCTTTTGGTGATGGATCACCAGTTGTGGTTACCCTTTGTGGATCCTTCATAATGATACCCATCACATCAATGGAACTGTCACTTTCGTCGATGGATGTGGTCTCCTCCTCAGAACTGGAAGATTCGCTAGTGGTTTCATCTGCCGATGTTTCCAGATTCATTTGCTTCTGCTTGCCAATCCTCATGTCGTAGTAGATTGTCTCCCCTTTCTTACCGGTCATGCGTAGAAGGCCAGTACCCCAGCCCTGTTTTGCCTTCATGGCCATCAACCATGGCCTTCCCAAAATTAGTGGATAGCCCTCCCCCTTAGTAGGCATTACAAAAACATCTACCTCTACCTCAGTGTTGAAAGCTTTTATTTCCACGGCACTTACCACACCCACACACTTTACTTTTGCGTTGTTTTCCATCTTTGCCTTGCATGGAGAAGGCACGTCAACCTCGAGCCCTAATCGAAGCATCATAGCTTCGCTCATTACAAAGATTTGTGCACCTCCATCAATGTAGGTGTTTCCAACCCTCTTTCCTTTTATGTTTACGTCGACAATTGGAAGGATGTCATCCATGTTGCATCCTGAAATTGCTCCGGCTACCTTTGTTTTGGAGCGTCTTGTACTTACCATTTTAGACCATTGTCGCCTTACTTTTGGTGCAAGATGTAGGAGCTGTGGCCATGTAATCTTCGGTCCTTGCTCTGCCACATCCAATGTTAGATCATAGGGCTTAGAACTTTCCCCTACCTGGAAGTCGGTGATGCCCAATTTCCGTCGTGGCCGGGATGGCCTCTTGCTAGTTTCTCCTCTCATGCTTCTCTCATCATTTGATTGTGTAGCTTTCTCCCTCCTAGCTCTTTTCACAGTCATGGCTTCAAGTGGTTCTAAAAAGGTTACCTTCTCCTTACCCTTGTCCCTCTCCATTTCTCTGGGTGGATCCACTACTACGGCTTTTCCTTTCTCTTCTAGCCTTATGATGTTTACAGGGCGATCAGGTGGTTGGGGCTGGTGGAAGAGGTGGGATGGATGCTTGTAGTGGTGTCTGGGGTGGACGTAGAATTTGTGTTGGTGGGGGTGGTGCTCGGGGTGGGGGTGTTCTTTCTCTAGGGGGTGACAATTGGTTCCTCCTACCTCCTCTATTATAGTTTTGTCGTGGTTTGGGACAGTAGTACATACCGTGACCGTCTTCTCCGCAGTTGTAGCAATGATACTCCCTTTTTGTCGTCGTGCTCTTCCAGGGTCTTGATCTCTTTCTTGACTCCTCCCTTGCTGTATTAAGTGGACAGACAAATTCTGCAGTTGGTCAGTAATATGGGCCAAATATCTTGTTGTCATCTCTTACCCCAAGAGCCGTGGTGGTGGTATGGTGTTGTCATAGTTGCTGGTCGACGCGATGTTCCTACTTCTGTTGACTCGGTTTCTTTGGCTTTCATTCAGCAGCTTCTTGTCCTTAGGCGAGCAATCTCAACAGCTAACTCGTACGTAGCCGGGAATCTACCTTTCACCTTCTCCTTGAGAAGCGGCCATAAGCCATGCGTGAACCGATCTTTTTTTAGGAAATCGGGTGCAGCTTCCCCCCTTGCCAGTGACTCAACCCACCGTTCCCACAAATCCACAAATTTGGACTCATAGGTGGCATATTCTAAAAGACCCTCCTGCTTCAAGTCTCTCAACTTGTCCCACAACTTTTCTGAAGTGGTACCTCCCCCAAAGCGCCTCTTAAAAGCGGTTTTTAAGGGTTCCCAGTCATCCTTGGTTGCTTGTGGAAGTGCATTGTACCATGATCTAGCTTCTAGCTTCATGAGATGCTTAAAGATTCTAACCCGGGATTCATCCGTATCTTTGTTGCTCACTACACATGCTACTTCAAAGTCATCTATGAAGTCTGTTACCAAATCCTCCCACTTCTTTCCTTTAAATGTTGGAAATGCTACACTTGCCATGATTACTGAGAGAGATCTAGAAAGACACACTTCTTAACTTGCAAAAGTTTTTTTCTTCTTTACAAGGAGGCGTGTATACCCTCTTATACTAGGACATAGATTAAAACTTCAAACGGTACATTGCCTTGTACCAAAGGTAAGACAAATGGTTGATCTGATGCCAGAACCTCAAAAAATCGCTCCCCACCCAGCATGGTGTCAATGACGTGCTGGTAGTGAGCCTTCAAATCCAGTATTACCTTGATTGAGCGTACACGTGTTGGTATGTGTGATATGTCTTGAGGTAGGTTGTACTGATTCATGTGAAGCTTAGAGGTGCTTAGTCACTGTCCAAGCTTGTGGGAGAGGGTGGTGTTCTTTCCTGAAACAAACTCAGTAGATCCCTAGTTTCTCTAGTGAGAGTGTGAGCCAATGATTCCGTTATCTGTGCTGCAGCATCAGGTACGACTTGAAAACTGACTGTGATAATTACCTCGGTGACTTGAGTTACCCGATTTTCAAAGTAGAATAGTGTTGATTCTCTATTGTGTAGAGCTCCTTCCATTTTGTTGTTGTGGGTGGGTTATAGGTTGCGGACATGGTTTCGACCTTCTCCTTCTTCTTCATGGCACTTGGCCTATGTATATCCACTGGGTTTGGCGTGTTGGTTGACTCTCCCACTGCAAATCGATTACCGTTACGCCTGGCACTCGAGCTTCGATGGAGATGCGGAGTTCGTCTAGTTGTGCTTGGAGCTCTTCTTCTTCTGTCGTCCAATTAGCAAATCCTGCTAGCCATTCATCCATTCACAATAGTTTAGGGGTTTCGGTCTTGTAAACTGAAGGGTTTCATGAAAAGATCCTCAGTGGGGGCACCAAATGACGGGAGCAAAGCGAACCCCGAACCCCGACGGCCTCTAAAACACCGGGGACCGAATGGCGCGCCTCGAGCCTGTCATAGTAAAGCAAACAGGGGCACCACCTATCTTCAGCGGCTAGGACGCAAACAACACACCACCATAACAAAGTTTTCATCCAAGAGTGATGGATGCTTGGAACTAATGATGAAGAGGAAAGGGAATGAGATCAAGTGAGAGAGAGAGAGAGAGAGAGAGAGAGAGAGAGAGAGAGAGTATAGAGGCTTAGTACTTAGGCACCACAAAAGGATGGCAAATCCGCACACCCTTCACACATACACAAGCTCACTCCAAACACAAGACTAGGTGGCGATTCTGCACACCTCACATGGGCAAAACATTGCGAGAAAACATACTCACAAAACCTCAAGCTTTATTTAGAGAATAAGGCGATGAAATGGGAAGCATAGGGTAGGGGAATGAGAAGGGAGAGAGTGGTAGAGTACATGGCGGATAGGTGGGAGTTGATGGTGAAGACTCGCACGAGGGTTATGGCCATCATCCTTCATTTAGTTGCCCTTCATCTTCCATAGCCAAGGGTAGAGGTCATGCTCAAGACAAGCATGGTGATTGCGGTGATGGTGATGGTGTGGGTGTGTGTGTGTGTGTGTGTGCGCTAGGCACACACAGTGCATAGTGTGTTCTTTGGTGATGTGTGTGTATTTAGTGGAGGGGGGGAGGGATTCTAGAATGTTAGAAATGAAGAAATCATTGAGTACATACATAGGCCCCATGTGGACTGTGGGGCCCCACTTGTCTAGCTGTGTGTATATGTACCAGAACAGCAGTCTCATGAGGAGAGAGAGACTAAGCGAGAGAGATGGGTTGATGAAAAAAAGTGAGAGGTGACATGGAGAATAAAGTAATTACAAGAGGGAGAGAGGGGAGTGTGTTCGAGGTGAATCTGTGGGCAGATGTGCGTGAACACAAGAAAATCAGGTAACCACCGGGTGGGGATGGGTTGTGGGACACCTTTTTTCAATGAAAATGAGTGTGTGTGAGTGTAGGGGAGGTTATTTAGCTACAAGAAAGAGACATGGCTCCTTTAGAGGGAGGAGGGGGGTATTTGGGTCATGGGATATGATAGGAGAGAGAAAGGAGGGGTGGGGTATACTATTTGGAAGATAGGGTAAGTTGGGATGTGAGTTAGGGTGCATTATTGGTGAGTTAGAATGCATTATTGGTGAGAGGTGGGGTAGCTTGAGGGGAGAGAGAAAGGAGAAAGGACAAGGGAAAGAGAGAGGGGGTTGACCTTTTGAGTGGAGGAGAGGAAAAGGGACACACGGCGGGGCAACAGTGAAGAAAAAGGAGGCAAGGTGGGGATGGGCTATCCCGCAGGCATGAGGTGTCCTATTTTACCTTTTTTATATATTTACATAATCATACTTTATTTTTTTCTTACTTTTTCCAATGCCTTTTATCACTCCCTCCCTAAGAGGGGGTTTTCATGGGGTGGGGACGAGAGAAGAGGGGTATGGGAGCTTGGCTTGTGAAAAGCCCCCATCAATGCCAAACAGCCAAAAACACGCATGTGCTCAATAGAAGGCTTTCTATCATGCCATGCTTCATATGGAGTAATAGACTGCAAAGCTTTCGTAGGACACCTGTTAAGTACATAAGTGGCACACATAATGGCCTCAAGCCAAAAAGAATGCGGCAAAGCTTGTCTTTTGACCATACATGGTGCCATTTCCGTCAGTGACCTGTTTTTCCTCTCAGCAACACCATTTCGCTGAGGTGTATAAGGCACTGTACATTGGTGTTTTATCCCACGACTAGCCAGAAATGCATTAAATTCATGAGACATATACTCCCCCCCTCAATCAGAACGAAGGGTGCCCATAGTACATTTCGAGACATTTTCAGCCATAGCCAGAAATTGTTTGAAGCACATAAAAACTTCGGACTTCGCTTTAAGAGGAAATACCCATGCATGCCTGGAGTAATCATCAATGAAAGTCACGAAGTACACGTAAATGCCCAAGGACGGAGTTTGCATGGGCCCACAAACATCACTATGCACAAGTTGCAACCTACATGTGGCCCGAACTGAACCATCCTTTGGAAACTTAGAACGCTGCATCTTACCCAAAATACAGCCTTCACAAACATGTTTGACAGGTGCTTCAAGAGGTGGCAAAGAAGCAACCATATCAGATTTATGCAAACGCAGCAAACTGGCAAAATTCAGATGACCCAAACGTGCATGCCAAAGTTTTGCATCTGAAATAGCCCTTGAATCTGCAACAGCATTTGCAAAATTTTGTCCACACTTGTCATACAAAGTGAGCTTATACAATCCACGGCACAAAAGCCCAGATGCAACAATTTCATCACCAAAACTGAGATCATGAACTGTACATCTGTCATCCACAAATTTGACTACAAATCCAAGTCTAGCAAGTGCGGATACAGACAAAAGATTCTTCTTGATCCCAAGTACATAAAGTGCATCAACAAGTGTGAAGGAACTGCCATTAGCAGCAGTGAGCACAATCTTTCCAACTCCTTGAACTGGATAAGAGGCGTTGTTGGCACAAGTGACTGAATTCCCATGAGGGACAGACTCAAGAGAGGTAAACAATTCACGATGTGAGGTAATGTGCTTTGTAGCACCACTGTCGAAATACCACACATGTGAATCTGCAGCAACTGACAAGCATGCATCATGGACAGCAGGATTTTAAGTGTACTCTGCGCTAAAAGCCCATTCTACATCAACATCAGCATTACAGTCTCCTTTCACAGAAGACTCAACAATGGCTGCATTTGTAGTGGAACCATCATTTGCAGTGGAACCACCCTCTTTCTTCTTAGCCTCTTTGGCCTTCAACTTAGGACACGACTTGATCAAGTGATCATTGTCTTTACAATAATGGCAACGCATCTTCTTTTTGCCCTTATCACCAGAATTGCCACACGAAGTGCTGCCAACAGAAGCATTATGAACAGAATTTTTGCCACTCGCGGCAGAATCATAAGAAGTGGTTGCATTATTGTTACCACCCTTTCTTTGAGAAGCAATAAAAGCCTATTCAACTGCACGCTGCCTAGTCCTGTTTTTTTTGCAAAGTGACTCTTGCAACAGCAATGTGCATAATGCATCAAACTTGACAACTTCAGGATTTCCTTGGGTCATAAGTCTCCAAGTACTAGCAAAAGTCTGGTAGGAATCTGGTAAGGCATCAAGAACAGTCTGCACAAGGGAACTATCTGAAATGACTTCACCTACAAAAATAAGCTGCTCATTGATATCCTTGACACTAGCAAGGAAAGTGTCCATATCATCTTCCTCATGCATAATCTTCGACTCCAGCTCTTTACGTAGCAAAGCAATTTTAGCCTCATTGCGGCTTGCATAAAGACCTGCTAAAATATCCCAAGCCTCTTTTGTAGATTTTGCTGAACGGATGTGAGGAACAATGGTGCGCTTCACAGACAACGCAATCAATGCATGAGCCTGCGCATCCTTAACATCCCAACGAGCTTGTTCTACCATAGGCAAAACAACTCTAATAGCTGCAATTCTTGCAGCAAGACCTGCAACATCCTCAACATCGCCTACATCCTCACAACCAGGACGTACATCAATGCCCTGCACAATGTTCCAGACACCCTTTGACACAAGAACATGTTGCATCA